>NC_138197.1:16884415-17524665 GCF_964194105.1 Spermophilus citellus | reverse complement strand
CAAGATTGGGTGAAAAAATATGTGCTGAGATTTCAGGAAACTCGTAGTTTTTTGGAAGCTTGGCAACCCCTGTCCATGAAAGGGATTTGCGCCAGTCTCTGCTTAGGGCTACATCAATAGGAAACAAACCATAGAGATAGAACTTGGAACTACTTTATTGTGTCAAGTTTCAAAGAGCTAGCAGAAACCGTGTTTGATTTAGAGTTCCAACTACATGTATCCCTATAGGAGAAAACAGAGTGAAACCTAAAAATTTAAACTGTTACTGCCAACAAATAGTTTTACCTAGAATAATGAAATTTGGTGATCCAAGTGGGATTGGGGTACTGATCATTACCTGAAAGTGTCATCCAGATTGGGTGAAAAAATGTGTGCTGAGATTTCAGAAATCTCATAGTTTTTTGGAAGCTTGGCAACCCATTTCCATGAAAGTGATTTGTGCCAGTCTCTGCTTAGGGCTACGTCAATAGAAAACAAACCATAGAGATAGAACTTGGAACTACTTTATTGTATCAAGTTTCAAAGAGCTAGCACAATCCGTGTTTGATTTAGAGTTCCAAATACATATATCCATATAGGAGAAAATAGAGTGAAACCTAAAAATTAAAACTGTTACTGCCAAAGAACGGTTTGACCTAGAAACGAAATTTGGTGAGCCAAGTGGGATTTTGGTATTGATCATTACCTGAAAGTGTCATCAAATTGGGTGAAAAAATGTGTGCTGAGATTTCACAAAACTCGTAGTTTTTAGGAAGCTTGGCAACCCTTTTCCATGAAAGAGATTTGTGCCAGTCTCTGCTTAGGGTTATATCAATAGGAAACAAACCATTGAGATAGATCTTGGAACTACTTTATTGTGTCAAGTTTCAAAGAGCTAGCACAAACCGTGTTTGATTTAGCGTTCCAACTACATGTATCCCTGTAGGAGAAAACAGAGTGAAACCTAAAAATTAAAACTGTTACTGGCAACGAACGGTTTAAACTAGAAGAACGAAATTTCGTGAGCCAAGTGGGATAGGGGTGTTGATCATTACCGAAAAGTGTCATCAAGATTGGGTGAAAAATTGTGTGCTGAGATTTCAGGAAACTCGTAGTTTTTTGGAAGCTTGGCAACCCCTTTCCATGAAAGTGATCTGTGCCAGTCTCTGCTTAGGGCTGCATCAATAGGAAACAAACCATAGAGTTAGAACTTGGAACTACTTTATTGTGTCAAGTTTCAAAGAGCTAGCACAAACCACGTTTGATTTAGTGTTCCCAAGATATGTATCCATATAGGAGAAAACAGAGTGAAACCTAAAAATTAAAACTGTTACTGCCAAGGAACTGTTTAACCTAGAAGAAGGAAATTTGGTGAGCCAAGTGGGATTGGAGTACTGATCATTACCTGAAAGTGTCATCAAGATTGGGTGAAAAATTTGTGCTGTGATTTCAGGAAACTCGTAGTTTTTTGGAAGCTTGGCAACCCCTTTCCACGAAAGTGATTTGTGCCAGTCTCTGCTTAGGGCTACCTCAATAGAAAACAAACCATAGAGATACAACTTGGAACTACTTTATTGTGTCAAGTTTTAAAGAGCTAGGACAAACCGTGTTTGATTTAGAGTTCCAAATACATGTATCCATATAGGAGAAAACAGAGTGAAACCTAAAAATTAAAACTGTTACTGCCAACGAACGGTTTAACCTAGAAGAACGAAATTTGGTGAGCCAAGTGGGATTGGGGTACTCATCATTACCTGAAAGTGTCATCAAGATTGGGTAAAAAATGTGTGCTGAGATTTCAGGAAACTTGTAGTTTTTTGGAAGCTTGGCAAGCCCTTTCCATGAAAGTGATTTGCGCCAGTCTCTTCTTAGGGCTACATCAATAGGAAACAAACCATAGAGATAGAACTTGGAACTACTTTATTGTGTCAAGTTTCAAAGAGCTAGCACAAACCACGTTTGATTTAGTGTTCCAAAGATATGTATCCATATAGGAGAAAACAGAGTGAGACCTAAAAATTAAAACTGTTACTGCCAACGAACTGTTTAACCTAGAAGAAGGAAATTTGGTGAGCCAAGTGGGATTGGAGTACTGATCATTACCTGAAAGTGTCATCAAGAATGGGTGAAAAAATGTGTGCTGTGATTTCAATAAACTCGTAGTTTTTTGGAAGCTTGGCAACCCCTTTCCACGAAAGTGATTTGCGCCAGTCTCTGCTTACGGCTACATCAATAGGAAACAAACCATAGAGATAGAACTTGGAACTACTTTATTGTGTCAAGTTTCAAAGAGCTAGCACAAACCGTGTTTGATTTAGAGTTCCAACTACATGTATGCCTTTAGGAGAAAACAGAGTTAAACCTAAAAATTAAAGCTGTTACTGGCAACGAACGGTTTAACCTAGAAGAACAAAATTTGGTGAGCCAAGCGGGATTCGGGTGCTGATCATTACCTGAAAGTGTCATCAAGATTGGGTGAAAAAATGTGTTCTGAGATCTCGGGAAACTCATAGTTTTTTGGAAGCTTGGCAACCCCTTTCCCTGAAAGTGATTTGTGCCAGTCTCTGCTTAGGCCTGCATCAATAGGAAACAAACCATAGAGTTAGAACTTGGAACTACTTTATTGTGTCAAGTTTCAGAGAGCTAGCACAAACCACGTTTGATTTAGTGTTCCAAAGATATGTATCCATATAGGAGAAAACAGAGTGAAACCTAAAAATTAAAACTGTTACTGCCAACGAACGGTTTAAATTAGAAGAACAAAATTTGGTGAGCCAGGTGGGATTGGGTTACTGATCATTACCTGAAAGTGTCATCCAGATTGGGTGAAAAAATATGTGCTGAGATTTCAGGAAACTCGTAGTTTTTTAAAGCTTGGCAATCCCTTACCATGAAAGTGATTGGCGCCAGTCTCTGATTAGGGCTACATCAATAGGAAACAAACCATAGAGATAGAACTTGGAACTACTTTATTGTGTCAAGTTTCAAGGAGCTAGCAGAAACCGTGTTTGATTTAGAGTTCCAACTACATGTATCTATATAGGAGAAAAGAGAGTGAAACCTAAAAATTAAAACTGTTACTGCCAAAGAACGGTTTAACCTAGAAACGAAATTTGGTGAGCCAAGTGGGATTTTGGTACTGATCATTACCTGAAAGTGTCATCAAGATTGAGTGAAAAAATGTGTGGTGAGATTTCAGGAAACTCGTAGTTTTTTGGAAGCTTGGCGACCCCTTTCCATGAAAGAGATTTGCTCCAGTCTCTGCTTAAGGCTACATCAATAGAAAACAAACCATTGAGATAGAACTTGGAACTACTGTATTGTGTCAAGTTTCAAAGGGCTAGCCAAACCGTGTTTGATTTAGCGTTCCAACTACATGTATCCCTATAGGAGAAAACAGAGTGAAACCTAAAAATTAAAACTGTTACTGGCAACGAACGGTTTAAACTAGAAGAACGAAATTTCGTGAGCCAAGTGGGATAGGGGTGCTGATCATTACAGAAAAGTGTCATCAAGATTGGGTGAAAAATTGTGTGCTGAGATTTCAGGAAACTCATATTTTTTTGGAAGCTTGGCAACCCCTTTCCATGAAAGTGATCTGTGCCAGTCTCTGCTTAGGGCTGCATCAATAGGAAACAAACCATAGAGTTAGAACTTGGAACTACTTTATTGTGTCGAGTTCAAAGAGCTAGCACAAACCACGTTTGATTTAGTGTTCCAAAGATATGTATCCATATAGGAGAAAACAGAGTGAAACCTAAAAATTAAAACTGTTACTGCCAAGGAACTCTTTAACCTAGAAGAAGGAAATTTGGTGAGCCAAGTGGGATTGGAGTACTGATCATTACCTGAAAGTGTCATCAAGATTGGGTGAAAAAATGTGTGCTGTGATTTCAGGAAACTCATAGTTTTTTGGAAGCTTGGCAACCCCATTCCACGAAAGTGATTTGTGCCAGTCTCTGCTTCCGGCTACATCAATAGGAAACAAGCCATAGAGATAGAACTTGGAACTACTTTATTGTGTCAAGTTTCAAAGAGCTAGCACAAACCGTGTTTGATTTAGAGTTCCAACTACATGTATGCCTATAGGAGAAAACAGAGTTAAACCTAAAAATTAAAGCTGTTACTGGCAACGAACGGTTTAACCTAGAAGAACAAAATTTGGTGAGCCAAGTGGGATTCGGGTGCTGATCATTACCTGAAAGTGTCATCAAGATTGGGTGAAAAAATGTGTTCTGAGATCTCAGGAAACTCATAGTTTTTTGGAAGCTTGGCAACCCCTTTCCCTGAAAGTGATTTGTGCCAGTCTCTGCTTAGGGCTACCTCAATAGAAAAAAACCATAGAGATAGAACTTGGAACTAATTTATTGTGTCAAGTTTTAAAGAGCTAGCACAAACCGTGTTTGATTTAGAGTTCCAAATACATGTATCCATATAGGAGAAAACAGAGTGAAACCTAAAAATTAAAACTGTTCCTGCCAACGAACGGTTTAAACTAGAAGAACAAAATTTGGTGAGCCAGGTGGGATTGGGGTACTGATCATTACCTGAAAGTGTCATCAAGATTGGGTGAAAAAAATGTTTGCTGAGATTTCATGAAACTCGTAGTTTTTTGGAAGCTTGGCAACCCCTTTCCATGAAAGGGATTGGCGCCAGTCTCTGCTTAGTGCTACATCAATAAGAAACAACCCATAGAGATAGAACTTGGAACTACTTTATTGTGTCAAGTTTCAAAGAGCTAGCAAAAACCGTGTTTTATTTAGAGTTCCAACTACATGTATCACTATAGGAGAAAACAGAGTGAAACCTAAAAATTAAAACTGTTACTGCCAACGAAGGGTTTAACCTAGAAGAACGAAATTTCGTGAGCCAAGTGGGATTGGGGTGCTGATCATGACCTGAAAGTGTCATCAAGATCGGGTGAAAAATGGTGTGCTGAGATTTCAGGAAACTCGTAGTTTTTTTGGAAGCTTGACAACCCCTGTTTATGAAAGGGATTTGCGCCAGTCTCTGCTTAGGGCTGCATCAATAGGAAACAAATCATAGGGATAGAACTTGGAACTACTTTATTGGGTCAAGTTTCAAAGAGCTAGCACAAACCGTGTTTGATTTAGAGTTCCAACTACATGTATCCCTATAGGAGATAACAGAGTGAAACCTAAAAATTAAAACTGTTACTGCCAACGAACGGTTTAACCTAGAAGAACGAAATTTGGTGAGCCAAGTGGGATTGGGGTACTGATCATTACCTGAAAGTGTCATCCAGATTGGGTAAAAAAATGTGTGCTGAGATTTCAGGAAACTCGTAGTTTTTTTGGAAGCTTGGCAACCCCTTTCCATGAAAGTGATTTGTGCCAGTCTCTGCTTAGGGCTACATCAATAGGAAACAAACCATAAAGATAGACCTTGGAACTACTTTATTGTGTCAAGTTTCACAGAGCTAGCACAAACCGTGTTTGATTTAGAGTTCCAAATACGTGTATCCATATAGGAGAAAACAGAGTGAAAGCTAAAATTAAAACTGTTACTGCAAATGAACGGTTTAACCTAGAAGAATGAAATTTGGTGAGCCAAGTGGGATTGGAGTACTGATCATTACCTGAAAGTGTCATCAAGATTGGGTGAAAAAATGTGTGCTGAGACTTCAGGAAACTCTTAATTTTTTGGAAGGTTGGCAACCCATTTCCATGAAAGTGATTTGTGCCAGTCTCTGCTTAGGGCTACTTCAATAAGAAACAAACCATAGAGATAGAACTTGGAACTCCTTTATTGTGTCAAGTTTCAAAGAGCTAGCACAAACTGTGTTTGATTTAGAGTTCCAATTACATGTATGCCTATAGGAGAAAAGAGAGTGAAACCTAAAAATTAAAACAGTTACTGCCAACGAACGGTTTAACCTAGAAGAACGAAATTTGGTGAGCCAAGTGGTATTGGGGTACTGATCCTTATCTGAAAGTGTCATCAAGATTGGGTGAAAAAATGTGTGCTGAGATTTCAGAAACTCGTAGTTTTTTGGAATTTGGCAACCCCTTTCCGTGAAAGTGATTTGCGCCAGTCTCTGCTTAGGGCTACATCAATAGGAAAAAAGCCATAGAGATAGAACTTGGAACTACTTTATTGTGTCAAGTTTCAAAGAGCTAGTACAAACAGTGTTTTATTTAGAGTTCCAAATACATGTATCCCTATAGGAGAAAACAGAGTGTAACCTAAAAATTAAAACTGTTACTGCCAACGAACGGTTTAACCTAGAAGAACGAAATTTGGAGCACCAAGTGGGACTGGGGTACTGATCATTACCTGAAAGTGTCATCAAGATTGGGTGAAAAAATGTGTGCTTAAATTTCAGGAAACTCGTAGTTTTTGGAAACTTGGCAACCCCTTTCCATGAAAGTGATTTGCGCCATTCTCTGCTTATGGCTACATCAATAGGAAACACACCACAGATACAGGACTTGGAACTAATTTATTGTGTCAAGTTTCAAAGAGCTAGCACAAACCTTGTTTGATTTTGTGTTCCAACTACATGTATCCGTATAGGGGAAAACAGAGTGAAACCTAAAAATTTAAACTGTTACTGCCAAAGAACGGTTTAACCTAGAAGAACGAAATTTGCTGAGCCAAGTGGGATTGGGGTACTGATCATTATCTGAAAGTGTCATCAAGATTGGGTGAAAAAATGTGTGCTGAAATTTCAGGAAACTCGTAGTTTTTGGAAGCTTGGCAACCCCTTTCCATGAAAGAGATTTGCACCAGTCTCTGCTTAGGTTTACATCAATAGGAAACAAACCATAGAGATATAACGTGGAACTAATTTATTGGGTCAAGTTTCAAAGAGCTAGCACAAACCGTGTTTGACTCAGATTTCCAACTATATGTATACATATAGGAGAAAACAGAGTGAAACCTAAAAATTAAAAGTATTACTGCCAACGAACGGTTTAACCTAGAAGAAGGAAATTTGGTGAGCCAAGTGGGATTGGGGTACTGATCACTACCTGAAAGTGTCATCAAGATTGGGTGAAAAAATGTGTGCTGAGAATTCAGGAAACTCGTAGTTTTTTGGAAGCCTGGCAACACTTTCCATGAAAGTGATTTGCGCCAGTCTCTGCTTAGGGCTACATCAATAGGAAATAAACCATAGAGATAGAACTCGGAACTACTTTATTGTGTCAAGTTTCAAAGAGCTAGCACAAACCGTGTATTTTTTAGAGATCCAACTACATGTATCCCTATTGGAGAAAACAGAGTGAAACCTAAAAATTGAAACAGTTACTGCCAACGAACGGTTTAACCTAGAAGAACGAAATTTGGTGAGCCAAGTGGGATTGGGGTACTGATCATTACCTGAAAGTGTCATCAAGATTGGGTGAAAAAATGTGTGCTGAGAATCGGGAAACTCGTAGTTTTTTGGAAGCTTGGCAACCCCTTTCCATTAAAGTGATTTGCGCCAGTCTCTGCTTAGGGCTACATCAATAGAAAACAAACCATAGAGATAGAACTTGGAACTACTTTATTGTGTCAAGTTTCAAAGAGCTAACACAAACCGTGTTTGATTTAGAGTTCCAACTACATGTATCCCTTTGGAGAAAACAGAGTGAAACCTAAAAATTAAAACTATTACTGCCAACGAACTGTTTAACCTAGAAGAACAAAATTTGGTGAGCCAAGTGGGATTTGGGTACGGATCATTACCTGAAAGAGGCATCAAGATTGGGTGAAAAAATGTGTGCTGAGATTTCAGGAAACTCGTAGTTTTTTGGAAGCTGGCAACCATTTTCCATGAAAGTGATTTGCGCCAGTCTCTACTTATTGCAACATCAATAGGAAACAAACCATAGATATAGAACATGGAACTACTTTATTCTGTCAAGTTTCAAAGAGCTAGCACAAACCATGTTTGATTTAGAGTTCCAACTACATGTATCCATATAGGAGAAAACACAGTGAAAGCTAAAAATTAAAACTGATACTGCAAACGAACGGTTTAACCTAGAAGAAGGAAATTTGGTGAGCCAAGTGGGACTGGGGTACTGATCATTGCCTGAAAGTGTCATCAAGATTGGGTGAAAAAATATGTGCTGAGATTTCAGGAATCTCGTAGTTTTTGGAAGCTTTGCAAACTCTTTCCATGAAAGTGATTTGGGCAAGTCTCTGCTTAGGGCTACATCAATAGGAAACAAACTATAGAGATATAACTTGGAACTACATTATTCTGTCAAGTTTCAAAGAGCTAGCACAAACCGTGTTTGATTTAGAGTTCCAACTACATGTATCCATATAGGAGAAAACAGAGTGAAACCTAAATATTAAAACTGTTACTGCCAATTAACGGTTTAACCTAGAAGAAGGAAATTTGGTGAGCCAAGTGGGATTGGTGTACTGATCATTACCTGAAAGTGTCATCAAGATTGGGTGAAAAAATGTGTTCTGAGATTTCAGGAAACTTGTAGTTTTTGGAATCTTGGCAACCCCTTTCCATGAAAGTGATTTGCACCAGTCTGTGGTTAGGGCTACATCAATAGGAAACAAACCATTGAGATAGAACTTGGAACTACTTTATTCTGTAAAGTTTCAAAGAGCTAGCACAAACCGTGTTTGATTTAGAGTTCCAAGTACATGTATCCCTATAGGAGAAAACAGAGTGAAACCTAAAAATTAAAAGTGTTACTGCCAACAACGGTGTAAACTAGAAGAAGGAAATTAGGTGACCCAAGTGGGATTGGGGTACTGATCATTACCTGAATATGTCATCAATATTGGCTGAAAAAATGTGTGCTGAGATTTCAGGAAACTCGTAGTGTTTTGGAAGCCTGAAAACACCATTCCATTAAAGTGATTTGCGCCAGTCTCTGCTTAGGGCTACAACAATAGGAAACAAACCATAGAGATAGAACTTGGAACTACTTTATTGTGTCAAGTCTCAAAGAGCTAGCACAAACCCTGTTTGATTTAGAGTTCCAACTACGTGTATCCATATAGGAGAAAACAGAGTGAAACCTAAAAA
Source organism: Spermophilus citellus (assembly GCF_964194105.1). NCBI lineage: Eukaryota > Metazoa > Chordata > Mammalia > Rodentia > Sciuridae > Spermophilus > Spermophilus citellus. Next base: position 17,515,682 of record NC_138197.1, on the reverse strand, counting down.
TTAAAACATTTACTGCCAACGAACGGTTTAACCTAGAAGAACGAAATTTGGTGACCCAAGTGGGACTGGGGTACTGATCATTGCCTGAAAGTGTCATCAAGATTGGGTGAAAAAATGTGTGCTGAGAATCAGGAAACTCGTAGTTTTTTGGAAGCTTGGCAACCCCTTTCCATGAAAGTGATTTGCGCCAGTCTCTGCTTAGGGCTACATCAATAGGAAACAAACCATAGAGAGAGAACTTGGAACTACTTTATGGTGTCAACTTTCAAAGAGCTAGCACAAACCGTGTTTGATTTAGAGTTCCAACTACATGTATCCATTTAGGAGAAAATAGAGTGAAAGCTAAAAATTAAAACTGTTACTGCAAATGAACGGTTTAACCTAGAAGAACAAAATTTGGTGATCCAAGTGGGATTGCGGTACTGATCATTACTTGAAAGTGTCATCAAGATTGGGTGAAAAAATGTGTGCTGAAATTTCAGGAAACTCGTAGTTTTTTGGAAGCTTGGCAACCCCTTTCCATGAAAGAGATTTGCTCCAGTCTCTGCTTAGGTTTACATCAATAGGAAACAAACCATAGAGATATAACTTGGAACTAATTTATTGGGTCAAGTTTCAAGAGCTAGCACAAACCGTGTTTGACTCAGATTTCCAACTATATGTATACATATAGGAGAAAACAGTGAAACCTAAAAATTAAAAGTATTACTGCCAACGAACGGTTTAACCTAGAAGAAGGAAATTTGGTGAGCCAAGTGGGATTGGGGTACTGATCACTACCTGAAAGTGTCATCAAGATTGGTTGAAAAAATGTGTGCTGAGAATTCAGGAAACTCGTAGTTTTTTGGAAGCCTGGCAACACTTTCCATGAAAGTGATTTGCGCCAGTCTCTTCTTAGGGCTACATCAATAGGAAACAAACCATAGAGATAGAACTCGGAACTACTTTATTGTGTCAAGTTTCAAAGAGCTAGCACAAACCGTGTTTGATTTAGAGTTCCAACTACATGTATCCCTATAGGAGAAAACAGAGTGAAACCTAAAAATTAAAAGTGTTACTGCCAACAACGGTGTAACCTAGAAGAAGGAAATTAGGTGACCCAAGTGGGATTGGGGTACTGATCATTACCTGAAAGTGTCATCAAGATTGGGTGAAAAAATGTGTGTTGAGATTTCAGGAAACTCGTAGTTTTTTGGAAGCTTGGCAACCCCTTTCAATGAAAGTGATTTGCGACCCTGTCTGCTTAGGGCTACATCAATAGGAAACAAACCATAGAGATAGAACTTGGAACTACTTTATTGTGTCAAGTTTCAAAGAGCTAGCACAAACCGTGTTTGATTTAGAGTTCCAACTACATGTATCCCTATAGGAGAAAACAGAGTGAAAACTAAAAATTAAAACAGTTACTGCCAACGAATGGTTTAACCTAGAAGAACGAAATTAGGTGAGCCAAGTGGGATTGGGGTACTGATCATTATCTGAAAGTGCCATCAAGTTTGAGTGAAAAAATGTGTTCTGAGGTTTCAAGAAACTCGTAGTTTTTTGGAAGATTGGCAACCCCTTTCTATGAAAGTGATTTGCGCCAGTCTCTGCTTAGGGCTACATCAATAGGAAAGAAACCATAGAGATAGAACTTGGAACTACTTTGTTGTGTCAAGGTTCAAAGAGCTACCACAAACCGTGTTTGATTTAGAGTTCCAAAAACATGTATCCATATAGGAGGAAACAGAGTGAAACATTAAAATAAAATCTGTTACTGCCAACGATTGTTTAACATAGAAGAACGAAATTGGGTGAGCCAAGTGGGATTGGGGTACTCATCATTACCTGAAAGTGACATCAAGATTGGGTGAAAAAATGTGTGCTGAGATTTCAAGAAACTCGTAGATTTTTGGAAGATTGGCAACCCCTTTCTATGAAAGTGATTTGCACCAGTCTCTCCTTAGGGCTACATCAATAGGAAACAAACCATAGAGATAGAACTTGCAACTACTTTGTTGTGTCAAGTTTCAAAGAGCTATCACATTCCGTGTTTGATTTGGAGTTCCAACTACATGATTCCTATAGGAGAAAGTGAGTGAAACCTAAAAATTAAAACAGTTACTGCCAACGAACGGTTTAACATAGAAGAACGAAATTTGGTGAGCCAAGTGGGATTGGGGTACGGATCATTACCTGAAAGTGTCATCAAGATTGGTTGAAAAATTGTGTGGTGAGATTTCAGGAAACTCTTAGTTTTTTGGAACCTTGGCAACCCCTTTCCATTAAAGTGATTTGCGCCAGTCTTTGATTAGGGCTACATCAAAAGGAAACAAACCTTAGATATCGTACATGGAACTACTTTATTGTGTCAAGTTTCAAAGAGCTAGCACAAACCATGTTTGATTTAGAGTTCCAACTACATGTATCCATATAGGAGAAAACAGAGTGAAACCTAAAAATTAAAACATTTACTGCCAACGAACGGTTTAACCTAGAAGAAGGAAATTTGATGAGCCAAGTGGGATTGGGGTACTGATCATTACCTGAAAGTGTCATCAAGATTGGGTGAAAAAATGTGTGCTGAGACTTCAGGAAACTCTTAGTTTTTTGGAAGTTTGGCAACACCTTTCCATGAAAGTGATTTGCGTAAATCTCTCCTTACGGCTACTTCAATAGGAAACAAACCATAGAGATAGAACTTGGAACTACTTTATTGTGTCAACTTTCAAAGAGCTAGCACAAACCGTGTTTGATTTACAATTCCAACTACAGGTATCCATATAGGAGAAAACAAAGAGAAACCTAAAAATTAAAACTCTTACTGCCAATGAATGGTTTAACCTAGAAGAACGAAATTTGGTGAGCCACGTGGGATTGGGGTACTGATCATTACCTGAAAGTATCATCAAGATTGGGTGAAAAAATATGTGGTGTGATTTCAGGAAACTCGTAGTTTTTTGGAAGCTTGGCAACCCCTTTCCAAGAAAGTGTATTGCGCCAGTCTCTGCTTAGGGCTACATCAATAGGAAACAAACCATAGAGATAGAACTTGGAACTACTTTATTTTGTGAAGTTTCAAAGAGCTAGCACCAACCGTGTTTGATTTAGAGTTCCAACTACATGTATCCATATAGGAGAAAACAGAGTGAAACCTAAAAATTAAAACTGTTACTGCCAACGAACGGTTTAACCTAGAAGAACGAAGTTTGGAGAGTCAAGTGGGATTGATGTACTGATCATTACCTGAAAGTGTCATCAAGATTGGGGAAAAAGTGTGTGCGGAGAGTTCAGGAAACTCGTAGTTTTTTGGAAGATTGGCAACCCCTTTCCATGAAGGTGATTTGTGCCAGTCGCTGCTTAGGTCTACATCAATAGGAATCAAACCATAGAGATAGAACTTGGAACTACTTTATTGTGTCAAGTTTCAAAGAGGTAGCACAAACCGTGTTTGATTTAGAGTTCCAATTACATGTATCCATATAGGGGAAAACAGAGTGAAACCTAAAAATTAAAATTGTTACTGCCAACGAACGGTTTAACCTAGCAGAACGAAATTTGGTGGTCCTAATGGGATTGGGGTACTGATCATTACCTGAATGTGTCATCAAGTTTGGGTGAAAAAATGTGTGCTGAGATTTCAGGAAACTCGTAGTTTTTTGGAAGCTTGGCAACCCGTTTCCATGAAAGTCATTGGCGCCATTCTCTGCTTAGGGCTACATCAATAGAAAACAAACCATAAAGATAGAACTGGGAACTACTTTATTGTGTCAAGTTTCAAAGAGCTAGCACCAACCGTGACTGATTTAGAGTTCCAACTACATGTATCCATATAGGAGAAAACAGAGTGAAACCTAAAAATTAAAACTGTTACTGCCAACGAACGGTTTAACCTAGAAGAAGGAAATTTGGTGAGCCAAGTGGGATTGGGGTCCTGATCATTACCTGAAAGTGTCATCAAGATTGGGTGAAAAAATGTGTGCTGAGATTTCAGGAAATTCATTGTTTTTTGGAAACTTGAAAACCCCGTTCGATTTAAGTGATTTGCGCCAGTCTCTGCTTAGGGCTACATCAATAGGAACCAAACCATAGAGATAGAACTTGGAACTACTTTATTGTGTCAAGTTTCAAAGAGCTAGCACAAACCGTGTTTGATTTAGAGATCCAAATACATGTATCCATATAGGGGAAAACATAGTGAAACCTAAAAATTAAAACTGTTACTGCCAACAAACGTTTTAACCTAGAAGACCGAAATTTGTTGAGCCAAGTGGGATTGGGGTACTTTACCTGAAACTGTCATCAAGACTGGTTGAAAAAATGTTTGCTCAGATTTCAGGAAACTCGTAGTTTTTTGGAAGCTTGGCAACACCTTTCCTGAAAGTGATTTGTGACAGTCTCTGCTTAGGGCTACATCAATAGGAAACAAACCATAGAGATAGAACTGGGAACTACTTTATTGTGTCAAGTTTCAAAGAGCTAGCAAAAACCGTGTTTGATTTAGAGTTCCAACTACATGTATCCATATAGGAGAAAACAGAGTGAAAGCTAAAAATTAAAACTGTTACTGCAAACGAACGGTTTAACCTAGAAGAACGAAATTTGGTGAGCCAAGTGGTATTGGGGTACTGATCCTTATCTGAAAGTGTCATCAAGATTGGGTGAAAAAATGTGTGCTGAGATTTCAGAAACTTGTAGTTTTTTGGAATTTGGCAACCCCTTTCCATGAAAGTGATTTTCGCCAGTCTCTGCTTAGGGCTACATCAATAGGAAAAAAGCCATAGAGATAGAACTTGGAACTACTTTATTGTGTCAAGTTTCAAAGAGCTAGCACAAACAGTGTTTTATTTAGAGTTCCAAATACATGTATCCCTATAGGAGAAAACAGAGTGTAACCTAAAAATTAAAACTGTTACTGCCAACGAACGGTTTAACCTAGAAGAACGAATTTTGGTGAGCCAAGTGGGATTGGGGTACTGATCATTACCTGAAAGTGTCATCAGGATTCGGTAAAAAATGTGTGCTGAGATTTCAGGAAACTTGTAGTTTTTTGGAAGCTTGTCAACCCCTTTCCATGAAAGTGATTTGCGCCAGTCTCTTCTTAGGGCTACATCAATAGGAAACAAACCATAGAGATAAAACTTGGAACTATTTATTGTGTCAAGTTTCAAAGAGCTAGCAAAAACCGTATTTGATTTATTGTTCCAAATACATGTATCCATATAGGAGAAAACATAGTGAAAGCTAAAAATTAAATCTGTTACTGCAAACGAACACTTTAACCTAGAAAAACGAAATTTGGTGAGCCAAGTGGGATTGGGGTACATTACCTGAAAGTGTCATCAAGATTGGGTGAAAAAAGGTGTGCTGAGATTTCAGGAAACTCGTATTTTTTTGGAAGTTTGGAAACCCCTTTCCATGAAAGAGATTTGCGCCAGTCTCTGCTTATGGCTAAATCAATAGGAAACAAACCATGGAGATAGAACTTGGAACTACTTTATTGTGTCAAGTTTCAAAGAGCTAGCACAAACCGTGTTTTCTTTAGAGTTCCAAAACATGTATCCATATAGGAGAAAACAGAGTGAAACCTAAAAATTAAAACTGTTACTGCCAACGAACGGTTTAAACTAGAAGAACGAAATTTGGTGAGCCAAGTGGGATTGGGTTACTGATCATTACCTGAAAGTGTCATCAAGATTGGGTAAAAAATGTGTGCTGAGATTTCAGGAAACTTGTAGTTTTTTGGAAGCTTGGCAAGCCCTTTCCATGAAAGTGATTTGCGCCAGTCTCTTCTTAGGGCTACATCAATAGGAAACAAACCATAGAGTTAGAACTTGGAACTACTTTATTGTGTCTAGTTTCAAAGAGCTAGCACAAACCGTGTTTGATTTAGAGTTCCAACTACATGTATATATATAGGAGAAAACAGAGTGAAACTTAAAAATTAAAATTGTTACTGCCAAGAACGGTTTAACCTAGAAGAACGAAATTTGGTGAGGCAAGTGGGATTGGGGTACTAATCAATACCTGAAAGTGTCATCAAGATTGGTTGAAAAAATGTGTGCTGAGATTTCAGGAAACTCGTAGTTTTTTGGAAGCTTTGCAACCCCTTTCCATGAAAGTGATAGGCGCCAGTTTCTGCTTAGGGCTACATCAGTAGGAAACAAACCATAGAGATAGAACTTGGAACTACTTTATTGTGTCAAGTTTCAAAGAGCTAGCACAAACCGTGTTTCATTGAGAGTTCCAACTACATTTATCCCAATAGGATGAAACAGAGTGAAACCTAAAAATTAAAACCGTTACTGCCAACGAATGGTTTAACCTAGAAGAACGAAATTTGGTGAGGCAAGTGGGATTGGGGTACTGATCATTATCTGAAAGTGTCATCAAGATTGGGTGAAAAAATGTGTGCTGTGATTTCAGGAAACTCGTAGTTTTTTCGAAGCTTTGCAACCCCTTTCCATGAAAGTGATTTGTGCCAGTCTCTGCTTCCGGCTACATCAATAGGAAACAAACCATAGAGATAGAACTTGTAATTACTTTATTGTGTCAAGTTTCAAAGAGCTAGTACAAACCGTGTTTGATTTAGAGTTCCAACTACATGTATCCATATAGGAGAAAACAGAGTGAAACCTAAAAATTTAAACTGTTACTGCAAATGAACGGTTTAACCTAGAAGAACAAAATTTGGTGAGCCAGGAGGGATTGGGGTACTGATCAATACCTGAAAGTGTCATCAAGATTGGGTGAAAAAATGTTTGCTGAGATTTCAGGAAACTCGTAGTTTTTTGGAAGCTTGGCAACCCCTTTCCCTGAAAGTGATTTGCTCCAGTCTCTGCTTAGGACTACATCAATAGGAAAAAAACCATAGAGATAGAACGTGGAACTACTTTATTGTGTCAAGTTTCAAAGAGCTTGCACCAACCGTGTTTGATTTAGAGTTCCAACTACATGTATCCATATAGGAGAAAACAGAGTGAAACCTAAAAATTAAAACTGTTACTGCCAACGAACGCTTTAACCTAGAAGAACGAAATTTGGTGAGCCAAGTGGGATTGGGGTACTGATCATTATCTGAAAGTGTCATCAAGATTGGGTGAAAAAATGTGTGCTGTGATTTCAGGAAACTCGTAGTTTTTTCGAAGCTTTGCAACCCCTTTCCATGAAAGTGATTTGTGCCAGTCTCTGCTTAGGGCTACATCAATAGGAAACAAACCATAGAGACAGAACTTGTAATTACTTTATTGTGTCAAGTTTCAAAGAGCTAGTACAAACCGTGTTTGATTTAGAGTTCCAACTACATGTATCCATATAGGAGAAAACGGAGTGAAACCTAAAAATTTAAACTGTTACTGCAAATGAACGATTTAACCTAGAAGAACAAAATTTGGTGAGCCAGGAGGGATTGGGGTACTGATCATTACCTGAAAGTGTCATCAAGATTGGGTGAAAAAATGTTTGCTGAGATTTCAGGAAACTCGTAGTTTTTTGGAAGCTTGGCAACCACTTTCCATGAAAGTGATTGGCGCCAGTCTCTGCTTAGGGCTACATCAATAGGAAACAATCCATAGAGCTAGAACTTGGAACTACTTTATTGTGTCAAGTTTCAAAGAGCTAGCACAAACCGTGTTTGATTTAGAGTTCCAACTACATGTATCCCTATAGGAGATAACAGAGTGAAACCTAAAAATTAAAACTGTTACTGCCAACGAACGGTTTAACCTAGAAGAACGAAATTTGGTGAGCCAAGTGGGATTGGGGTACTGATCTTTATCTGAAAGTGTCATCAAGATTGGGTGAAAAAATGTGTGCTGAGATTTCAGGAAACTCGTAGTTTTTGGAAGCTTGGCAACCCCTTTCCATGAAAGTGATTAGCGCCAGTCTCTGCTGAGGGCTACATCAATAGGAAACAAACCATAGAGATAGAACTTGGAACTACTTTATTGTGTCAAGTTTCAAGGAGCTAGCAGAACCGTGTTTGATTTAGAGTTCCAACTACATATATACATATAGGAGAAAACAGAGTGAAAGCTAAAAATTAAAACGGTTACTGGAAACGAACGGTTTAACCTAGAAGAAAGCAATTTGGTGAGCCAAGTGGGATTGGGGTAGTGATCATTACCTGAAAGTGTCATCAAGATTGGGTGAAAAAATGTGTGCTGAGATTTCAGGAAACTCGTAGTTTTTTGGAAGCTTGGCAACCACTTTCCATGAAAGCGATTGGCGCCAGTCTCTGCTTAGGGCTACATCAATAGGAAACAAAAAATAGGGATAGAACTTGGAACTACTTTATTGTGTCAAGTTTCAAAGAGCTAGCAGAAACCGTGTTTGATTTAGAGTTCCAACTACATGTATCCCTATAGGAGAAAACAGAGTGAAACCTAAAAATTAAAACTTTTACTGCCAACAAATTGTTTAACGTAGAAGAAAGAAATTTGCTGAGCCAAGTAGGATTGGGGTGCTGATCATTACCGGAAAGTGTCATCAAGATTGGGTGAAAAAATGTGTGCTGAGATTTCAGGAAACTCGTAGTTTTTTGGAAGCTTGGCAACCCCTTTCCATGAAAGCGATTTGCGCCAGTCTCTGCTGAGGGCTACATCAGTAGGAAACAAACCATAGAGATAGAACTTGGAACTACTTTATTGTGTCAAGTTTCAAAGAGCTAGCAGAAACCGTGTTTGATTTAGAGTTCCAACTACATGTATCCCTATTGGAGAAAACAGAGTGAAACCTAAAAATTAAAACTGTTTCTGCCAACGAATTGTTTAACGTAGAAGAACGAAATTTGCTGAGCCAAGTAGGATTGGGGTGGTGATCATTACCGGATAGTGTCATCAAGATTGGGTGAAAAAATGTGTGCTGAGATTTCAGGAAACACGTAGTTTTTTGGAAGCTTGGCAACCCCTGTCCATGAAAGGGATTTGCGCCAGTCTCTGCTTAGGACTACATCAATAGGAAACAAAAAATAGGGATAGAACTTGGAACTACTTTATTGTGTCAAGTTTCAAAGAGCTAGCAGAAACCGTGTTTGATTTAGAGTTCCAACTACATGTATCCCTGTAGGAGAAAACAGAGTGAAACCTAAAAATTAAAACAGTTACTGCCAACGAACAGTTTTACCTAGAATAATGAAATTTGGTCATACAAGTGGTATTGGGGTACTGATCATTACCTGAAAGTGTCATCCAGATTGGGTGAAAAAATGTGTGCTGAGATTTCAGGAAACTCATAGTTTTTTCGAAGCTTGGCAACCCATTTCCATGAAAGTGATTTGTGCCAGTCTCTGCTTAGGGCTACGTCAATAGAAAACAAACCATAGAGATAGAACTTGGAACTACTTTATTGTGTCAAGTTTCAAAGAGCTAGCACAATCCGTGTTTGATTTAGAGTTCCAACTACATGTATCCATATAGGAGAAAACAGAGTGAAAAATAAAAATTAAAACTGTTACTGCAAATGAACGGTTTAACCTAGAAGAACAAAATTTGGTGAGCCAAGTGGGTTCGGGGTACTGATCATTATCTGAAAGTGTCATCAAGATTGGGTGAAAAAATGTGTGTTGAGATTTCAGGAAACTCGTAGTTTTTTGGAAGCTTGGCGACGCCTTTCCATGAAAGTGATTTGCTCCAGTCTCTGCTTAAGGCTACATCAATAGGAAACAAACCATTGAGATAGAACTTGGAACTACTATATTGTGTCAAGTTTCAAAGAGCTAGCACAAACCGTGTTTGAATTAGCGTTCCAACTACATGTATCCCTATAGGAGAAAACGGAGTGAAACCTAAAAATTAAAACTGTTACTGGCAACGAAAGGTTTAAACTAGAAGAACGAAATTTGGTGAGCCAAGTGGAATAGGGGTGCTGATCATTACCGAAAAGTGTCATCAAGATTGGGTGAAAAATTGTGTGCTGACATTTCAGGAAACTCATATTTTTTTGGAAGCTTGGCAACCCCTTTCCATGAAAGTGATTTGAGCCAGTTTCTGCTTAAGGCTACCTCAATAGGAAACAAACTATAGACATAGAACTTGGAACTACTTTATTGTGTCAAGTTTTAAAGAACTAGCACAAACCGTGTTTGATTTAGAGTTCCAACTACATGTATCCCTATAGGAGATAACAGAGTGAAACCTAAAAATTAAAACTGTTACTGAAAACGAACGGTTTAAACTAGAAGAACGAAATTTGGTGAGCCAAGTAGTATTGGGGTACTGATCATTACCTGAAAGTGTCATCAAGATTGGGTGAAAAAATGTGTGCTGGGATTTCAGGAAACTCGTAGTTTTTTGGAAGCTTGGAAACCCCTGTCCATGAAAGGGATTTGCGCCAGTCTCTGCTTAGGGCTACATCAATAGGAAACAAACCATAGAGATAGAACTTGGAACCTCTTTACTGTGTCTAGTTTCAAAGAGCTAGCACAAACCGTGTTTGATTTAGAGTTCCAACTACATGTTTACATATAGGAGAAAACATGTGAAACTTAAAAATTAAAATTGTTACTGCCAAGAAGGTTTAACCTAGAAGAACGAAATTTGGTGAGGCAAGTGGGACTGGGTACTAATCAATACCTGAAAGTGTCATCAAGATTGGTTGAAAAAATGTGTGCTGAGATTTCAGGAAACTCATAGTTTTTTGGAAGCTTTGCAACCCCTTTCCATGAAAGTGATAGGCGCCAGTTTCTGCTTAGGGCTACATCAGTAGGAAACAAACCATAGAGATAGAACTTGGAACTACTTTATTGTGTCAAGTTTCAAAGAGCTAGCACAAACCGTGTTTGATTGAGAGTTCCAACTACATTTATCCCAATAGGATGAAACAGAGTGAAACCTAAAAATTAAAACAGTTACTGCCAACGAATGGATTCACCTAGAAGAACGAAATTTGGTGAGGCAAGTGGGATTGGGGTACTGATCATTATCTGAAAGTGTCATCAAGATTGGGTGAAAAAATGTGTGCTGTGATTTCAGGAAACTCGTAGTTTTTTCGAAGCTTTGCAACCCCTTTCCATGAAAGTGATTTGTGCCAGTCTCTGCTTAGGGCTACATCAATAGGAAACAAACCATAGAGATAGAACTTGTAATTACTTTATTGTGTCAAGTTTCAAAGAGCTAGTACAAACCGTGTTTGATTTAGAGTTCCAACTACATGTATCCATATAGGAGAAAACGGAGTGAAACCTAAAAATTTAAACTGTTACTGCAAATGAACGATTTAACCTAGAAGAACAAAATTTGGTGAGCCAGGAGGGATTGGGGTACTGATCATTACCTGAAAGTGTCATCAAGATTGGGTGAAAAAATGTTTGCTGAGATTTCAGGAAACTCGTAGTTTTTTGGAAGCTTGGCAACCACTTTCCATGAAAGTGATTGGCGCCAGTCTCTGCTTAGGGCTACATCAATAGGAAACAATCCATAGAGATAGAACTTGGAACTACTTTATTGTGTCAAGTTTCAAAGAGCTAGCACAAACCGTGTTTGATTTAGAGTTCCAACTACATGTATCCATATAGGAGAAAACAGAGTGAAAAATAAATATTAAAACTGTTACTGCAAATGAATGGTTTAACCTAGAAGAACAAAATTTGGTGAGCCAAGTGGGTTTGGGGTACTGATCATTATCTGAAAGTGTCATCAAGATTGGGTGAAAAAATGTGTGCTGAGATTTCAGGAAACTCGTAGTTTTTTGGAAGCTTGACGACGCCTTTCCATGAAAGTGATTTGCTCCAGTCTCTGCTTAAGGCTACATCAATAGGAAACAAACCATTGAGATAGAACTTGGAACTACTGTATTGTGTCAAGTTTCAAAGAGCTAGCACAAACCGTGTTTGATTTAGCGTTCCAACTACATGTATCCCTATAGGAGAAAACAGAGTGAAACCTAAAAATTAAAACTGTTACTGGCAACGAAAGGTTTAAACTAGAAGAACGAAATTTGGTGAGCCAAGTGGGATAGGAGTGCTGATCATTACCGAAAAGTGTCATCAAGATTGGGTGAAAAATTGTGTGCTGAGATTTCAGGAAACTCATATTTTTTTGGAAGCTTGGCAACCCCTTTCCATGAAAGTGATTTGTGCCAGTGTCTGCTTAAGGCTACCTCAATAGGAAACAAACTATAGACATAGAACTTGGAACTACTTTATTGTGTCAAGTTTTAAAGAGCTAGCACAAACAGTGTTTGATTTAGAGTTCCAAATACATGTATCCATATAGGAGAAAAAAGAGTGAAACCTAAAAATTAAAACTGTTACTGCCAACGAACGGTTTAAACTAGAAGAACGAAATTTGGTGAGCCAAGTAGGATTGGGGTACTGATCATTACCTGAAAGTGTCATCAAGATTGGGTGAAAAAATGTGTTCTGAGATTTCAGGAAACTCATAGTTTTTTGGAAGCTTGGCAACCCCTTTCCATGAAAGTGATTTGTGCCAGTCTCTGCTTAGGGCTTCCTCAATAGGAAACAAACCATAGAGATAGAACTTGGAACTACTTTATTGTGTCAAGTTTTAAAGAGCTAGCACAAACCGTGTTTGATTTAGAGTTCCTAATACATGTATCCATATAGGAGAAAACAGAGTGAAACCTAAAAATTAAAACTATTACTGCCAACGAACGGATTAAACTAGAAGAACAAAATTTGGTGAGCCAGGTGGGATTGGGGTACTGATCATGACCTGAAAGTATCATCAAGATTGGGTGAAAAAATGTTTGCTGAGATTTCAGGAAACTCGTAGTTTTTTGGAAGCTTGGCAACCCCTTTCCATGAAAGTGATTGGCGCCAGTCTCTGCTTAGGACTACCTCAATAGGAAACAAACCATAGAGATAGAACTTGGAACTACTTTATTGTGTCAAGTTTCAAAGAGCCAGCAAAAACCGTGTTTTATTTAGAGTTCCAACTACATGTATCCCTATAGGAGAAAACAGAGTGAAACCTAAAAATTAAAACTGTTACTGCCAATGAACGGTTTAACCTAGAAGAACGAAATTTCGTGAGCCAAGTGGGATTGGGGTGCTGATCATGACCTGAAAGTGTCATCAAGATTGGGTGAAACAATGTGTGCTGAGATTTCAGGAAACTCGTAGTTTTTTTGGAAGCTTGGCAACCCCTGTCCATGAAAGGGATTTGCGCAAGTCTCTGCTTAGGGCTACATCAATAGGAAACAAATCGTAGGGATAGAACTTGGAACTATTTTATTGTGTCAAGTTTCAAAGAGCTAGCACAAACCGTGTTTGATTTAGAGTTCCAACTACATGTATCCCTATAGGAGATAACAGAGTGAAACCTAAAAATTAAAACTGTTACTGCCAACGAACGGTTTAACCTAGAAGAACGAAATTTGGTGAGCCAAGTGGGATTGGGGTACTGATCATTACCTGAAAGTGTCATCCAGATTGGGTGAAAAAATGTGTGCTGAGATTTCAGGAAACTCGTAGTTTTTGGAAGCCTGGCAACCCCTTTCCATGAAAATGATTTGCGCCAGTCTCTGCTTAGGGCTATATCAATAGGAAACAAACCATAGAGATAGAACTCGGAACTACTTTATTGTGTCAAATTTCAAAGAGCTAGCACAAACGGTGTTTGATTTAGAGTTCCAACAGCATGTATCCATATAGGACAAAACAGAGTGAAACCTAAAAATTAAAACTGTTACTGCCAACGAACGGTTTAAACTAGAAGAACGAAATTTGGTGAGCCAAGTAGTATTGGGGTACCGATCATTACCTGAAAGTGTCATCAAGATTGGGTGAAAAAGTGTGCTGAGATTTCAGGAAACTCGTAGTTTTTTGGAAGCTTGGCAACCCCTTTCCATGAAAGTGATTTGTGATAGTCTCTGCTTAGGGCTGCATCAATAGGAAACAAACCATAGAGTTAGAAGTTGGAACTACTTTATTGTGTCAAGTTTCAAAGAGCTAGCACAAACCACGTTTGATTTAGTGTTCCAAAGATATGTATCCATATAGGAGAAAACAGAGTGAAACCTAAAAATTAAAACTGTTACTGCCAACGAACTGTTTAACGTAGAAGAAAGAAATTTGCTGAGCCAAGTAGGATTGGGGTGCTGATCATTACCGGAAAGTGTCATCAAGATTGGGTGAAAAAATGTGTGCTGAGATTTCAGGAAACTCGTAGTTTTTTGGAAGCTTGGCAACCCCTGTCCATGAAAGGGATTTGCGCCAGTCTCTGCTTAGGGTTACATCAATAGGAAACAAAAAATAGGGATAGAACTTGGAACTACTTTATTGTGTCTAGTTTCAAAGAGCTAGCAGAAACCGTGTTTGATTTAGAGTTCCAACTACATGTATCCCTATAGGAGAAAACAGAGTGAAACCTAACAATTAAAACTGTTTCTGCCAACGAATTGTTTAACGTAGAAGAACGAAATTTGCTGAGCCAAGTAGGATTGGGGTGGTGATCATTACCGGAAAGTGTCATCAAGATTGGGTGAAAAAATGTGTGCTGAGATTTCAGGAAACACGTAGTTTTTTGGAAGCTTGGCAACTCCTGTCCATGAAAGGGATTTGCGCCAGTCTCTGCTTAGGGCTACATCAATAGGAAAAAAAAAATAGGGATAGAACTTGGAACTACTTTATTGTGTCAAGTTTCAAAGAGCTAGCAGAAACCGTGTTTGATTTAGAGTTCCAACTACATGTATCCCTATAGGAGAAAACAGAGTGAAACCTAAAAATTAAAACAGTTACTGCCAACGAACAGTTTTACCTAGAATAATGAAATTTGGTCATACAAGTGGGATTGGGGTACTGATCATTACCTGAAAGTGTCATCCAGATTGGGTGAAAAAATGTGTGCTGAGATTTCAGGAAACTCATAGTTTTTTCGAAGCTTGGCAACCCATTTCCATGAAAGTGATTTGTGCCAGTCTCTGCTTAGGGCTACGTCAATAGAAAACAAACCATAGAGATAGAAGTTGGAACTACTTTATTGTGTCAAGTTTCAAAGAGCTAGCACAATCCGTGTTTGATTTAGAGTTCCAACTACATGTATCCATATACTAGAAAACAGAGTGAAAAATAAAAATTAAAACTGTTACTGCAAATGAACGGTTTAACCTAGAAGAACAAAATTTGGTGAGCCAAGTGGGTTTGGGGTACTGATCATTATCTGAAAGTGTCATCAAGATTGGGTGAAAAAATGTGTGCTGATATTTCAGGAAACTCGTAGTTTTTTGGAAGCTTGGCGACGCCTTTCCATGAAAGTGATTTGCTCCAGTCTCTGCTTAAGGCTACATCAATAGGAAACAAACCATTGAGATAGAACTTGGAACTACTATATTGTGTCAAGTTTCAAAGAGCTAGCACAAACCGTATTTGAATTAGCGTTCCAACTACATGTATCCCTATAGGAGAAAACAGAGTGAAACCTAAAAATTAAAACTGTTACTAGCAACGAAAGGTTTAAACTAGAAGAACGAAATTTGGTGAGCCAAGTGGAATAGGGGTGCTGATCATTACCGAAAAGTGTCATCAAGATTGGGTGAAAAATTGTGTGCTGATATTTCAGGAAACTCATATTTTTTTGGAAGCTTGGCAACCCCTTTCCATGAAAGTGATTTGTGCCAGTTTCTGCTTAAGGCTACCTCAATAGGAAACAAACTATAGACATAGAACTTGGAACTACTTTATTGTGTCAAGTTTTAAAGAGCTAGCACAAACAGTGTTTGATTTAGAGTTCCAACTACATGTATCCATATAGGAGAAAACAGAGTGAAACCTAAAAATTAAAACTGTTACTGCCAACGAACGGTTTAAACTAGAAGAACGAAATTTGGTGAGCCAAGTAGTATTGGGGTACCGATCATTACCTGAAAGTGTCATCAAGATTGGGTGAAAAAGTGTGCTGAGATTTCAGGAAACTCGTAGTTTTTTGGAAGCTTGGCAACCCCTTTCCATGAAAGTGATTTGTGATAGTCTCTGCTTAGGGCTGCATCAATAGGAAACAAACCATAGAGTTAGAAGTTGGAACTACTTTATTGTGTCAAGTTTCAAAGAGCTAGCACAAACCACGTTTGATTTAGTGTTCCAAAGATATGTATCCATATAGGAGAAAACAGAGTGAAACCTAAAAATTAAAACTGTTACTGCCAACGAACTGTTTAACGTAGAAGAAAGAAATTTGCTGAGCCAAGTAGGATTGGGGTGCTGATCATTACCGGAAAGTGTCATCAAGATTGGGTGAAAAAATGTGTGCTGAGATTTCAGGAAACTCGTAGTTTTTTGGAAGCTTGGCAACCCCTTTCCATGAAAGTGATTTGCACCAGTCTCTGCTTAGGGCTACATCAATAGGAAACAAACCATAGAGATAGAACTTGGAACTACTTTATTTTGTCAAGTTTCAAAGAGCTAGCACAATCCGTGTTTGATTTAGAGTTCCAACTACATGTATCCATATAGGAGAAAACAGAGTGAAAAATAAATATTAAAACTGTTACTGCAAATGAATGGTTTAACCTAGAAGAACAAAATTTGGTGAGCCAAGTGGGTTTGGGGTACTGATCATTATCTGAAAGTGTCATCAAGATTGGGTGAAAAAATGTGTGCTGAGATTTCAGGAAACTCGTAGTTTTTTGGAAGCTTGACGACGCCTTTCCATGAAAGTGATTTGCTCCAGTCTCTGCTTAAGGCTACATCAATAGGAAACAAACCATTGAGATAGAACTTGGAACTACTGTATTGTGTCAAGTTTCAAAGAGCTAGCACAAACCGTGTTTGATTTAGCGTTCCAACTACATGTATCCCTATAGGAGAAAACAGAGTGAAACCTAAAAATTAAAACTGTTACTGGCAACGAAAGGTTTAAACTAGAAGAACGAAATTTGGTGAGCCAAGTGGGATAGGAGTGCTGATCATTACCGAAAAGTGTCATCAAGATTGGGTGAAAAATTGTGTGCTGAGATTTCAGGAAACTCATATTTTTTTGGAAGCTTGGCAACCCCTTTCCATGAAAGTGATTTGTGCCAGTGTCTGCTTAAGGCTACCTCAATAGGAAACAAACTATAGACATAGAACTTGGAACTACTTTATTGTGTCAAGTTTTAAAGAGCTAGCACAAACAGTGTTTGATTTAGAGTTCCAAATACATGTATCCATATAGGAGAAAAAAGAGTGAAACCTAAAAATTAAAACTGTTACTGCCAACGAACGGTTTAAACTAGAAGAACGAAATTTGGTGAGCCAAGTAGGATTGGGGTACTGATCATTACCTGAAAGTGTCATCAAGATTGGGTGAAAAAATGTGTTCTGAGATTTCAGGAAACTCATAGTTTTTTGGAAGCTTGGCAACCCCTTTCCATGAAAGTGATTTGTGCCAGTCTCTGCTTAGGGCTTCCTCAATAGGAAACAAACCATAGAGATAGAACTTGGAACTACTTTATTGTGTCAAGTTTTAAAGAGCTAGCACAAACCGTGTTTGATTTAGAGTTCCTAATACATGTATCCATATAGGAGAAAACAGAGTGAAACCTAAAAATTAAAACTATTACTGCCAACGAACGGATTAAACTAGAAGAACAAAATTTGGTGAGCCAGGTGGGATTGGGGTACTGATCATGACCTGAAAGTATCATCAAGATTGGGTGAAAAAATGTTTGCTGAGATTTCAGGAAACTCGTAGTTTTTTGGAAGCTTGGCAACCCCTTTCCATGAAAGTGATTGGCGCCAGTCTCTGCTTAGGACTACCTCAATAGGAAACAAACCATAGAGATAGAACTTGGAACTACTTTATTGTGTCAAGTTTCAAAGAGCCAGCAAAAACCGTGTTTTATTTAGAGTTCCAACTACATGTATCCCTATAGGAGAAAACAGAGTGAAACCTAAAAATTAAAACTGTTACTGCCAATGAACGGTTTAACCTAGAAGAATGAAATTTCGTGAGCCAAGTGGGATTGGGGTGCTGATCATGACCTGAAAGTGTCATCAAGATTGGGTGAAACAATGTGTGCTGAGATTTCAGGAAACTCGTAGTTTTTTTGGAAGCTTGGCAACCCCTGTCCATGAAAGGGATTTGCGCAAGTCTCTGCTTAGGGCTACATCAATAGGAAACAAATCGTAGGGATAGAACTTGGAACTATTTTATTGTGTCAAGTTTCAAAGAGCTAGCACAAACCGTGTTTGATTTAGAGTTCCAACTACATGTATCCCTATAGGAGATAACAGAGTGAAACCTAAAAATTAAAACTGTTACTGCCAACGAACGGTTTAACCTAGAAGAATGAAATTTGGTGAGCCAAGTGGGATTGGGGTACTGATCATTACCTGAAAGTGTCATCCAGATTGGGTGAAAAAATGTGTGCTGAGATTTCAGGAAACTCGTAGTTTTTGGAAGCCTGGCAACCCCTTTCCATGAAAATGATTTGCGCCAGTCTCTGCTTAGGGCTATATCAATAGGAAACAAACCATAGAGTTAGAACTCGGAACTACTTTATTGTGTCAAATTTCAAAGAGCTAGCACAAACGGTGTTTGATTTAGAGTTCCAACAGCATGTATCCATATAGGACAAAACAGAGTGAAACCTAAAAATTAAAACTGTTACTGCCAACGAACGGTTTAAACTAGAAGAACGAAATTTGGTGAGCCAAGTAGTATTGGGGTACCGATCATTACCTGAAAGTGTCATCAAGATTGGGTGAAAAAGTGTGCTGAGATTTCAGGAAACTCGTAGTTTTTTGGAAGCTTGGCAACCCCTTTCCATGAAAGTGATTTGTGATAGTCTCTGCTTAGGGCTGCATCAATAGGAAACAAACCATAGAGTTAGAAGTTGGAACTACTTTATTGTGTCAAGTTTCAAAGAGCTAGCACAAACCACGTTTGATTTAGTGTTCCAAAGATATGTATCCATATAGGAGAAAACAGAGTGAAACCTAAAAATTAAAACTGTTACTGCCAACGAACTGTTTAACGTAGAAGAAAGAAATTTGCTGAGCCAAGTAGGATTGGGGTGCTGATCATTACCGGAAAGTGTCATCAAGATTGGGTGAAAAAATGTGTGCTGAGATTTCAGGAAACTCGTAGTTTTTTGGAAGCTTGGCAACCCCTGTCCATGAAAGGGATTTGCGCCAGTCTCTGCTTAGGGTTACATCAATAGGAAACAAAAAATAGGGATAGAACTTGGAACTACTTTATTGTGTCTAGTTTCAAAGAGCTAGCAGAAACCGTGTTTGATTTAGAGTTCCAACTACATGTATCCCTATAGGAGAAAACAGAGTGAAACCTAACAATTAAAACTGTTTCTGCCAACGAATTGTTTAACGTAGAAGAACGAAATTTGCTGAGCCAAGTAGGATTGGGGTGGTGATCATTACCGGAAAGTGTCATCAAGATTGGGTGAAAAAATGTGTGCTGAGATTTCAGGAAACACGTAGTTTTTTGGAAGCTTGGCAACTCCTGTCCATGAAAGGGATTTGCGCCAGTCTCTGCTTAGGGCTACATCAATAGGAAAAAAAAATAGGGATAGAACTTGGAACTACTTTATTGTGTCAAGTTTCAAAGAGCTAGCAGAAACCGTGTTTGATTTAGAGTTCCAACTACATGTATCCCTATAGGAGAAAACAGAGTGAAACCTAAAAATTAAAACAGTTACTGCCAACGAACAGTTTTACCTAGAATAATGAAATTTGGTCATACAAGTGGGATTGGGGTACTGATCATTACCTGAAAGTGTCATCCAGATTGGGTGAAAAAATGTGTGCTGAGATTTCAGGAAACTCATAGTTTTTTCGAAGCTTGGCAACCCATTTCCATGAAAGTGATTTGTGCCAGTCTCTGCTTAGGGCTACGTCAATAGAAAACAAACCATAGAGATAGAAGTTGGAACTACTTTATTGTGTCAAGTTTCAAAGAGCTAGCACAATCCGTGTTTGATTTAGAGTTCCAACTACATGTATCCATATACTAGAAAACAGAGTGAAAAATAAAAATTAAAACTGTTACTGCAAATGAACGGTTTAACCTAGAAGAACAAAATTTGGTGAGCCAAGTGGGTTTGGGGTACTGATCATTATCTGAAAGTGTCATCAAGATTGGGTGAAAAAATGTGTGCTGATATTTCAGGAAACTCGTAGTTTTTTGGAAGCTTGGCGACGCCTTTCCATGAAAGTGATTTGCTCCAGTCTCTACTTAAGGCTACATCAATAGGAAACAAACCATTGAGATAGAACTTGGAACTACTATATTGTGTCAAGTTTCAAAGAGCTAGCACAAACCGTATTTGAATTAGCGTTCCAACTACATGTATCCCTATAGGAGAAAACAGAGTGAAACCTAAAAATTAAAACTGTTACTAGCAAAGAAAGGTTTAAACTAGAAGAACGAAATTTGGTGAGCCAAGTGGAATAGGGGTGCTGATCATTACCGAAAAGTGTCATCAAGATTGGGTGAAAAATTGTGTGCTGATATTTCAGGAAACTCATATTTTTTTGGAAGCTTGGCAACCCCTTTCCATGAAAGTGATTTGTGCCAGTTTCTGCTTAAGGCTACCTCAATAGGAAACAAACTATAGACATAGAACTTGGAACTACTTTATTGTGTCAAGTTTTAAAAAGCTAGCACAAACAGTGTTTGATTTAGAGTTCCAACTACATGTATCCATATAGGAGAAAACAGAGTGAAACCTAAAAATTAAAACTGTTACTGCCAACGAACGGTTTAAACTAGAAGAACGAAATTTGGTGAGCCAAGTAGTATTGGGGTACCGATCATTACCTGAAAGTGTCATCAAGATTGGGTGAAAAAGTGTGCTGAGATTTCAGGAAACTCGTAGTTTTTTGGAAGCTTGGCAACCCCTTTCCATGAAAGTGATTTGTGATAGTCTCTGCTTAGGGCTGCATCAATAGGAAACAAACCATAGAGTTAGAAGTTGGAACTACTTTATTGTGTCAAGTTTCAAAGAGCTAGCACAAACCACGTTTGATTTAGTGTTCCAAAGATATGTATCCATATAGGAGAAAACAGAGTGAAACCTAAAAATTAAAACTGTTACTGCCAACGAACTGTTTAACGTAGAAGAAAGAAATTTGCTGAGCCAAGTAGGATTGGGGTGCTGATCATTACCGGAAAGTGTCATCAAGATTGGGTGAAAAAATGTGTGCTGAGATTTCAGGAAACTCGTAGTTTTTTGGAAGCTTGGCAACCCCTTTCCATGAAAGTGATTTGCACCAGTCTCTGCTTAGGGCTACATCAATAGGAAACAAACCATAGAGATAGAACTTGGAACTACTTTATTTTGTCAAGTTTCAAAGAGCTAGCACAATCCGTGTTTGATTTAGAGTTCCAACTACATATATCCATATAGGAGAAAATAGAGTGAAACCTAAAAATTAAAACTTTTACTGCCAACGAACAGTTTAACTTAGAAGAAGGAAATTTGGTGAGCCAAGTGGGATTGGAGTACTGATCATTACCGGAAAGTGTCATCAAGATTGGGTGAAAAAATGTGTGCTGAGATTTCAGGAAACTCGTAGTTTTTGGAAGCCTGGCAACCCCTTTCCATGAAAATGATTTGCGCCAGTCTCTGCTGAGGGCTACATCAATAGGAAACAAACCATAGAGATAGAACTTGGAACTACTTTATTGTGTCAAGTTTCAAGGAGCTAGCAGAAACCGTGTTTGATTTAGAGTTCCAACTAAATGTATCCATATAGGAGAAAACAGAGTGAAACCTAAAAATTAAAACTGTTTCTGCCAACGAATTGTTTAACGTAGAAAAAAGAAATTTGCTGAGCCAAGTAGGATTGGGGTGCTGATCATTACCGGAAAGTGTCATCAAGATTGGTTGAAAAAGTGTGTGCTGAGATTTCAGGAAACTCGTAGTTTTTTGGAAGCTTGGCAACCCCTGTCCATGAAAGGGATTTGCCCCAGTCTCTGCTTAGGGCTACATCAATAGGAAACAAAAAATAGGGATAGAACTTGGAACTACTTTATTGTGTCAAGTTTCAAAGAGCTAGCAGAAACCGAGTTTGATTTAGAGTTCCAACTACATGTATCACTATAGGAGAAAACAGAGTGAAACCTAAAAATTAAAACTGTTTCTGCCAACGAATTGTTTAATGTAGAAGAACGAAATTTGCTGAGCCAAGTAGGATTGGGTTGCTGATCATTACCGGAAAGTGTCATCAAGATTGGGTGAAAAAATGTGTGCTGAGATTTCAGGAAACTCGTAGTTTTTTGGAAGCTTGGCAACCCCTGTCCATGAAAGGGATTTGCGCCAGTCTCTGCTTAGGGCTACATCAATAGGAAACAAAAAATAGGGATAGAACTTGGAACTAGTTTATTGTGTCAAGTTTCAAAGAGCTAGCAGAAACCGAGTTTGATTTAGAGTTCCAACTACATGTATCACTATAGGAGAAAACAGAGTGAAACCTAAAAATTAAAACTGTTTCTGCCAACGAATTGTTTAATGTAGAAGAACGAAATTTGCTGAGCCAAGTAGGATTGGGTTGCTGATCATTACCGGAAAGTGTCATCAAGATTGGGTGAAAAAATGTGTGCTGAGATTTTAGGAAACTCGTAGTTTTTTGGAAGCTTGGCAACCCCTGTCCATGAAAGGGATTTGCGCCAGTCTCTGCTTAGGACTACATCAATAGGAAACAAAAAATAGGGATAGAACTTGGAACTACTTTATTGTGTCAAGTTTCAAAGAGCTAGCAGAAACCGTGTTTGATTTAGAGTTCCAACTACATGTATCCCTATAGGAGAAAACAGAGTGAAACCTAAAAATTAAAACTGTTACTGCCAAAGAACGGTTTGACTAGAAACGAAATTTGGTGAGCCAAGTGGGATTTTGGTATTGATCATTACCTGAAAGTGTCATCAAATTGGGTGAAAAAATGTGTGCTGATATTTCACAAAACTCGTAGTTTTTAGGAAGCTTGGCAACCCTTTTCCATGAAAGAGATTTGTGCCAGTCTCTGCTTAGGGCTATATCAATAGGAAACAAACCATAGAGATAGATCTTGGAACTACTTTATTGTGTCAAGTTTCAAAGAGCTAGCACAAACGGTGTTTGATTTAGAGTTCCAACAACATGTATCCATATAGGACAAAACAGAGTGAAACCTAAAAACTAAAACTATTTCTGCCAACGAACGGTTTAACCTAGAAGAACGAAATTTGGTGAGCCAAGTGGGATTGGGGTATATCACCTGAAACTGTCATCAAGATTGGGTGAAAAAATGTTTGCTTAGATTTCAGGAAACTCGTAGTTTTTTGGAAGCTTGGCAACCCCTGTCCATGAAAGGGATTTGCGCCAGTCTCTGCTTAGGGCTACATCAGTAGGAAACAAACCATTGAGATAGAACTTGGAACTACTTTATTGTGTCAAGTTTCAAAGAGCTAGCACAAACCGTGTTTGATTTAGAGTTCCAACTACATGTATACATATAGGAGAATACAGAGTGAAACTAAAAATTAAAACTGTTACTGCCAAGAACGGTTTAACCTAGAAGAAGGAAATTCGGTGAGCCAAGTGGGATTGGGGTACTAATCAATACCTGAAAGTGTCATCAAGATTGGGTGAAAAAATGTTTGGTGAGATCAGGAAACTCGTAGTTTTTTGGAAGCTTCGCAACCCCTTTCACTGAAAGTGATTTGCTCCAGTCTCTGCTTAGGGCTACATCAATAGGAAACAAACCATAGAGATAGAACGTGGAACTACTTTATTGTGTCAAGTTTCAAAGAGCTTGCACCAACCGTGTTTGATTTAGAGTTCCAACTACATGTATCCATATAGGAGAAAACAGAGTGAAACCTAAAAATTAAAACTGTTAATGCCAACGAACGCTTTAACCTAAAAGAACGAAATTTGGTGAGCCAAGTGGGATTGGGGTACTGATCATTACCTGAAAGTGTCATCAAGATTGGGGGAAAAAATGTGTGGTGAGATCAGGAAACTCATAGTTTTTTGGAAGCTTGGCAACCCCTTTCCATGAAAGTGATTGGCGCCAGTCTCTGCTTAGAGCTACATCAGTAGGAAACAAACCATAGAGATAGAACTTTGAACTACTTTATTGTGTCAAGTTTCAAAGAGCTTGCACCAACCGTGTTTGATTTAGAGTTCCAACTACATGTATCTATATAGGAGAAAACAGAGTGAAACCTAAAAATTTAAACTGTTACTGCCAACGAACGGTTTAACCTAGAAGAACGAAATTTGGTGAGCCAAGTGGGATTGGGGTACTGATCATTACCTGAAATTGTCATCAAGATTGGTTGAAAAAATGTGTGCTGAGATTTCAGGAAACTCGTAGTTTTTGGAAGCTGGGCAACCCCTTTCTATGAAAGTGATTTGCGCCAGTCTCCTCTTAGGGCTACATCAATAGGAAACAAACCATAGAGATAAAACTTGCAACTACCTTATTGTGTCAAATTTCAAAGAGCTAGCACAAACCGTGTTTGATTTAGAGTTCCAACTACATGTATCCATATAGGAGAAAACAGAGTGAAACCTAAAAATTCAAACTGTTACTGCCAACGAACGGTTTAACCTAGAAAAACGAAATTTGGTGAGTCAAGTGGGATTGCGGTACTGATCATTACCTGAAAGTGTCATCAAGATTGGGTGCAAAAATGTGTGTTGAGATTTCAGGAAACTCGTAGTTTTTTTGGAAGTTTGGCAACCCCTTTCCATGAAAGTGATTTGTGCCAGTCTCTGCGTACGGCTAAATCAATAGGAAACAAACCATGGAGATAGAACTTGGAACTACTTTATTGTGTCAAGTTTCAAAGAGCTAGCACAAACCGTGTGGATTTAGATTTCCAACTATGTATCCATATAGGAGAAACCAGAGTGAAACTTAAAAATTAAAACTGTTACTGCCAACGAACGGTTTAACCTAGAAGAACGAAATTTGGTTTGCCAAGTGGGATTGGGGTACTGATCATTACCTGAAAGTGTCATCAAGATTGGGTAAAAAATGTGTGCTGAGATTTCAGGAAACTTGTAGTTTTTTGGAAGCTTGGCAAGCCCTTTCCATGAAAGTGATTTGCGCCAGTCTCTTCTTAGGGCTACATCAATAGGAAACAAACCATAGAGATAGAACTTGGAACTACTTTATTGTGTCAAGTTTCAAAGAGCTAGCACAAACCGTATTTGATTTATTGTTCCAAATACATGTATCCATATAGGAGAAAACAGAGTGAAAGCTAAAAATTAAAACTGTTACTGCCAACGAACGGTTTAACCTAGAAGAACGAAATTTGTTGAGCCAAGTGAGATTGGGGTGCTGATCAATACCAGAAAGTGTCATCAAGATTGGGTGAAAAAATGTGTGCTGGGATTTCAGGAAACTCGTAGTTTTTTGGAAGC
This sequence comes from Spermophilus citellus, assembly GCF_964194105.1. Lineage (NCBI taxonomy): Eukaryota > Metazoa > Chordata > Mammalia > Rodentia > Sciuridae > Spermophilus > Spermophilus citellus. The sequence continues at coordinate 17,490,389 of NC_138197.1, read as the reverse complement.
TTGGCAACCCCTGTCCATGAAAGGGATTTGCGCCAGTCTCTGCTTAGGGCTACATCAATAGGAAACAAACCATAGAGATAGAACTTGGAACTACTTTACTCTGTCCAGTTTCAAAGAGCTAGCACAACCCGTGTTGGATTTAGAGTTCCAACTACATATATCCATATAGGAGAAAATAGAGTGAAACCTAAAAATTAAAACTGTTACTGCCATAGAACGGTTTGATCTAGAAACGAAATTTGGTGAGCCAAGTGGGATTTTGGTATTGATCATTACCTGAAAGTGTCATCAAATTGGGTGAAAAAATGTGTGCTGAGATTTCACAAAACTCGTAGTTTTTAGGAAGCTTGGCAACCCTTTTCCATGAAAGAGATTTGTGCCAGTTTCTGCTTAGGGCTACATCAATAGGAAACAAACCATAGAGATAGAACTTGGAACTACTTTATTCTGTCGAGTTTCAAAGAGCTAGCGCAAACCGTGTTTGATTTAGAGTTCCAACTACATGTATCCATATAGGAAAAAAACAGAGTGAAACCTAAAAATTAAAACTGTTACTGCCAACGAACGGTTTAACCTAGAAGAACAAAATTTGGAGAGCCAAGTGGGATTGGGGTAGTGATCATTACCTGAAAGTGACATCAAGATTGGTTGAAAAAATGTGTTCTGAGATTTCAGGAAACTCGTAGTTCTTTGGAATCTTGGCAACCCCTTTCCATGAAAGTGATTTGTGCCAGTCTCTGCTTAGGGCTACATCAATAGGAAACAAACCATAGAGATAGATCTTGGAACACTTTATTGTGTCAAGTTTCAAAGAGCTAGCACAAACGGTGTTTGATTTAGAGTTCCAACAACATGTATCCATATAGGACAAAACAGAGTGAAACCTAAAAACTAAAACTATTTCTGCCAACGAACGGTTTAACTTAGAAAAACGAAATTTGGTGAGCCAAGTGGGATTGAAGTGCTGATCATTACCTGAAAGTGTCATCAAGATTGCTTGAAAAAATGTGTGCTGAGATTTCAGGAAACTCGTAGTTATTTAAAGCTTGGCAATCCCTTACAATGAAAGTGATTGGCGCCAGTCTCTGATTAGGGCTACATCAATAGGAAACAAACCATAGAGATAGAACTTGGAACTACTTTATTGTGTCAAGTTTCAAAGAGCTAGCACATACCGTGTTTGATTTAGAGTTCCAACTACATGTATCCATATAGGAGAAAACAGAGTGAAACCTAAAAATTAAAACTGTTACTGCCAACGAACGGTTTAACCTAGAAGAACAAAATTTGGAGAGCCAAGTGGGATTGGGGTGCTGATCATTACCTGAAAGTGTCATCAAGATTGCTTGAAAAAATGTGTGCTGAGATTTCAGGAAACTCGTAGTTTTTTGGAAGCTTGGCAATCCCTTACCATGAAAGTGATTGGCGCCACTCTCTGATTAGGGCTACATCAATAGGAAACAAACCGTAGAGATAGAACTTGGAACTACTTTATTGTGTCAAGTTTCAAAGAGCTAGCGCAAACCGTGTTTGATTTAGAGTTCCAACTACATGTATCCATATAGGAAAAAAACAGAGTGAAACCTAAAAATTAAAACTGTTACTGCCAACGAACGGTTTAACCTAGAAGAACAAAATTTGGAGAGCCAAGTGGGATTGGGGTAGTGATCATTACCAGAAAGTGTCATCAAGATTGGTTGAAAGAATGTGTTCTGAGATTTCAGGAAACTCGTAGTTCTTTGGAATCTTGGCAACCCCTTTCCATGAAACTGATTTGTGCCAGTCTCTGCTTAGGGCTACATCAGTAGGAAACAAACCATAGAGATAGAACTTGGAACTACTTTATTGTGTCAAGTTTCAAAGAGCTAGCACAAACCGTGTTTGATTTAGAGTTCCAACTACATGTATCCATATAGGAGAAAACAGAGTGAAACCTAAAAATTAAAACTGTTACTGCCAACGAACGGTTTAACCTAGAAGAACAAAATTTGGAGAGCCAAGTGGGATTTGGTACTGATCATTACCTGAAAGTGTCATCATGATTGGGTTAAAAAATGTGTGTTGAGATTTCAGGAAAATTGTAGTTTTTTGGAAGCTTGGCAACCCCTTTTCATGAAAGTGATTTGCGCCAGTCTCTGCTTAGGGCTACTTCAATAGGAAACAAACCATAGAGAGAGAACTTGGAACTACTTTATTGTGTCAAGTTTCAAAGAGCTAGCACAAACCGTGTTTGATTTAGAGTTCCAACTACATGTATCCCCATAGGAGGAAACAGAGTGAAACCAAAAAATTAAAACTGTTACTGCCAACGAACGGTTTAACCTAGAAGAACGAAATATGGTGATCCAAGTGGGTTTGGGGTACTGATCATTACCTGAAAGTGTCATCAAGATTGGTTGAAAAAATGTATTCTGAGATTTCAGGAAACTCGTAGTTTTTTGAAATCTTGGCAACCCCTTTCCATGAAAGTGATTTGCGCCAGTCTCTCCTTAGGGCTACATCAATAGGAAACGAACCATAGAGATAGAACTTGGAACTACTGTATTGTGTCAAGTTTCAAAGAGCTAGCACAAACCGTGTTTGATTTAGAGTTCCAACTACATGTATCCACATAGGAGAAAACAGAGTGAAAGCTAAAAATTAAAACTGTTACTGCAAACGAACGGTTTAACCTAGAAGAACGAAATTTGGTGAGCCAATTGATATTGGGATACTGATCATTACCTGAAAGTGTCATCAAGTTTGGGTGAAAAAATGTGTGCTGAGATTTCAGGATACTCGTAGTTTTTTGGAAGCTTGGCAACCCCTTTCCATGTAAGTGATTTGCGCCAGTCTCTGCTTACTGCTACATCCATAGGAAACAAACCATAGAGATAGAACTTGGAACTATTATAGTGTCAAGTTTCAAAGAGCTAGCACAAACCGTGTTTGATTTAGAGTTCCAACTACATGTATCCATATAGGAGAAAACAGAGTGAAACCTAAAAATTAAAACTGTTACTGCCAACGAACGGTTTAACCTAGAAGAACAAAATTTGGAGAGGCAAGTGGGATTGGGTACCGATCATTACCTGAAAGTGTCATCAAGATTGGGTGAAAAAATGTGTGCTGAGATTTCAGGAAACTCGTAGTTTCTGGAAGCTTGGCAACCCCTTTCCATGAAAGTATTTTGCGCCAGTCTCTGCTTAGGGCTACATAAATAGGAAACAAACCATAGAGATAGTACTTGGAACTACTTTATTGTGTCAAGTTTCAAAGAGCTAGCACAAACCGTGTTTGATTTAGAGTTCCAACTGCATGTATCCATATAGTAGAAAACAGAGTGAAACCAAAAAATTAAAACTGTTACTGCCAACGAACGGTTTAACCTAGAAGAACGAAATTTTTGAGCCAAGAGGGATTGGCGTACTGATCATTACCTGGAAGTGTCATCACGATTGGGTGAAAAAATATGTGGTGAGATTTCAGGAAACTTTTAGTTTTTTGGAATCTTGGCAACCCCTTTCCATGAAAGTGATTTGCGCCAGTCTCTGCTTAGGGCTACATCAATAGGAAACAAACCATAGAGATAGAACTTGGAACTACTTTATTGTGTCAAGTTCCAAAGAGCTAGCACAAACCGTGTTTGATTTAGAGTTCCAACTACATGTATCCATATAGGAGAAAACAGAGTGAAAGCTAAAAATTAAAACTGTTACTGCCAACGAACGGTTTAACCTAGAAGAACGAAATTTGGTGATCCAAGTGGGATTGGGGTACTGATCATTACCTGAAAGTGTCATCAAGATTGGGTGGAAAAATGTGTGCTGAGATTTCTGGAAACTCGTAGTTTTTTGGAAGCTTGGCAACCCCTTTCCATCAAAGTGATTTGCGCCAGTCTCTGCTTAGGGCTACATCCATAGGAAACAAACCATAGAGATAGAACTTGGAACTATTATAGTGTCAACTTTCAAAGAGCTAGCACAAACCGTGTTTGATTTAGAGTTCCAACTACATGTATCCATATAGGAGAAAACAGAGTGAAACCTAAAAATTAAAACTGTTACTGCCAACGAATGGTTTAACCTAGAAGAACAAAATTTGGAGAGCCAAGTGGGATTGGGTACCGATCATTACCTGAAAGTGTCATCAAGATTGGGTGAAAATATGTGTGTTGAGATTTCAGGAAACTCGTAGTTTTGGAAGCTTGGCAACCCCTTTCCATGAAAATGATTTGTGCCAGACTCTGCTTAGGGCTACATCAATAGGAAACAAACCATAGAGAGAGAACTTGGAACTGCTTTATTGTGTCAACTTTCAAAGAGCTAGCACAAACCGTGTTTGATTTAGAGTTCCAACTACATGTATCCCCATAGGAGGAAATAGAGTGAAACCAAAAAATTAAAACTGTTACTGCCAACGAACGGATTAACCTAGAAGAACGAAATTTGGTGATCCAAGTGGGATTGGGGTACTGATCATTACCTGAAAGTGTCATCAAGATTGGTTGAAAAAATGTATTCTGAGATTTCAGGAAACTCGTAGTTTTTTGAAATCTTGGCAAACCCTTTCCATGAAAGTGATTTGTGCCAGTCTCTCCTTAGGGCTACATCAATAGGAAACGAACCATAGAGATACAACTTGGAACTACTGTATTGTGTCAAGTTTCAAAGAGCTAGCACAAACCGTGTTTGATTTAGAGTTCCAACTACATGTATCCACATAGGAGAAAACAGAGTGAAAGCTAAAAATTAAAACTGTTACTGCAAATGAACGGTTTAACCTAGAAGAACGAAATTTGGTGAGCCAATTGAGATTGGGATACTGATCATTACCTGAAAGTGTCATCAAGATTGGGTGAAAAAATGTGTGCTGAGATTTCAGGGAACTCGTAGTTTTTGGAAGCTTGGCAACCCCTTTCCATGAAAGTGATTTGCGCCAGTCTATGCTTAGTGCTACATCAATAGGAAACAAACCATAGAGATAGAACTTGGAACTACTTTATTGTGTCAAGTTCCAAAGAGCTAGCACAAACCGTGTTTGATTTAGAGTTCCAACTACATGTATCCATATAGGAGAAAACAGAGTGAAAGCTAAAAATTAAAACTGTTACTGCAAACGAACGGTTTAACCTAGAAGAACGAAATTTGGTGATCCAAGTGGGATTGGGGTACTGATCATTACCTGAAAGTGTCATCAAGATTGGGTGAAAAAATGTGTGCTGAGATTTCAGGAAACTCGTAGTTTTTTGGAAGCTTGACAACCCCTTTCCATCAAAGTGATTTGCGCCAGTCTCTGCTTAGGGCTACATCCATAGGAAACAAACCATAGAGATAGAACTTGGAACTATTATAGTGTCAAGTTTCAAAGAGCTAGCACAAACCGTGTTTGATTTAGAGTTCCAACTACATGTATCCATATAGGAGAAAACAGAGTGAAACCTAAAAATTAAAACTGTTACTGCCAACGAACGGTTTAACCTAGAAGAACAAAATTTGGAGAGCCAAGTGGGATTTGGTACCGATCATTACCTGAAAGTGTCATCAAGATTGGGTGAAAAAATGTGTGTTGAGATTTCAGGAAACTCGTAGTTTTGGAAGCTTGGCAACCCCTTTCCATGAAAATGATTTGTGCAAGACTCTGCTTAGGGCTACATCAATAGGAAACAAACCATAGAGATAGGACTTGGAACTACTTTATTTTGTCAAGTTTCAAAGAGCTAGCACAAACCGTGTTTGATTTAGAGTTCCAACTACATTCATCCCTATAGGAGAAAACAGAGTGTAACCCAAAAATTAAAACTGTTACTGCCAATGAACCGTTTAACCTAGAAGAACGAAATTTGGAGAGCCAAGTGGCTGGGGTACTGATCATTACCTGAAAGTGTTATCATGATTGGGTTAAAAAATGTGTGCTGAGATTTCAGGAAACTCGTAGTTTTTGGATGCTTGGCAACCCCTTTCCATGAAAGTGATTTGCGCCAGTCTCTGCTTAGGGCTACATAAATAGGAAACAAACCATAGAGATAGTACTTGGAACTACTTTATTGTGTCATGTTTCAAAGAGCTAGCACAAACCGTGTTTGATTTAGAGTTCCAACTGCATGTATCCGTATAGGAGAAAACAGAGTGAAACCAAAAAATTAAAACTGTTACTGCCAACGAACGGTTTAACCTAGAAGAACGAAATATGGTGAGCCAAGTGGTATTGGGGTACTGATCATTACCTGAAAGTGTCATCAAGATTGGGTGAAAAAATGTATGCTGAGATTTCAGGAAACTCGTAGTTTTTTGGAAGCTTGGCAACCCCTTTCCATGAAAGTGATTTGCTCCAGTCTCTGCTTAGGGCTACATTAATAGGAAACAAACCATAGAGATAGAACGTGGAACTACTTTATTGTGTCAAGTTTCAAAGAGCTAGCACAAACCGTGGTTGATTTAGAGTTCCAACTACATGTATCCATATAGGAGAAAACAGAGTGAAACCTAAAAATTAAAACTGTTACTGCCAATGTACGCTTTAACCTAGAAGAACGAAATTTGGTGAGCCAAGTGGGATTGGGGTACTGATCGTTACCTGAAAGTGTCATCAAGATTGGTTGAAAAAATGTGTGGTGAGATCAGGAAACTCGTAGTTTTTTGGAAGCTTGGCAACCCCTTTCCATGAAAGTGATTTGCTCCAGTCTCTGCTTAGGGCTACATCAATAGGAAACAAACCATAGAGATAGAACGTGGAACTACTTTATTGTGTCAAGTATCAAAGAGCTAGCACCAACCGTGTTTGATTTAGAGTTTCAACTACATGTATCCATATAGGAGAAAACAGCGTGAAACCTAAAAATTAAAACTGTTACTGCCAACGAACGGTTTAACCTAGAAGAACGAAATTTGGTCAGCCAAGTGGGATTGGGGTACTGATCATTACCTGAAAGTGTCATCAAGATTGGGTGAAAAAATATGTGCTGAGATTTCAGGAAACTCGTAGTTTTTTTGGAAGTTTGGCAACCCCTTTCCATGAAAGTGATTTGCGCCAGTCTCTGCTTAGGGCTACATCAATAGGAATCAAACCATAGATATACAACTTGGAACTAGTTTATTGTGTCAAGTTTCAAAGAGCTAGCACAAACCGTGTTTGATTTAGAGTTCCAACTATGTATCCATATAGGAGAAACCAGAGTGAAACCTAAAAATTAAAACTGTTACTGCCAACGAACGGTTTAACCTAGAAGAATGAAATTTGGTGAGCCAAGTGGGATTGGGGTACTAATCATTACCTGAAATTGTCATCAAGATTGGGTGAAAAAATGTGTGCAGAGATTTCAGGAAACTCGTAGTTTTTTGGAAGCTTGGCAACCCCTTTCCATGAAAGTGATTGGCGGCAGTCTCTGCTTAGGGCTACATCAATAGGAAATAAACCATAGAGATAGAACTTGGAACTACTTTATTGTGTCAAGTTTCAAAGAGCTAGCACAAACCGTGTTTGATTTAGAGTTCCAAAGACATGTATCCATACAGGAGAAAACAGAGTGAAAGATAAAAATTAAAACTGTTACTGCCAACGAATGGTTTAAACTAGAAGAAGGAAATTTGGTGAGCCAAGTGGTATTGGGGTACTGATCATTATCTGAAAGTTTCATCAAGATTGGGTGAAAAAATGTGTGCTGAGATTTCAGGAAACTCGTAGTTTTTTGGAAGCTTGGCAACCCATTTCCATGAAAGTGATTTGTGATAGTCTCTGCTTAGGGCTACATCAATAGGAAACAAACCATAGAGATAGAACTTGGAACTACTTTATTGTGTCAAGTTTCAAAGAGCTAGCAAAAACCGTGTTTCATTTAGAGTTCCAACTACATGTATCCATATAGGAGAAAACAGAGTGAAAGCTAAAAATTAAAACTGTTACTGCCAACGAACGGTTTAACCTAGAAGAACGAAATTTGGTGAGCCAAGTGGGATTGGTGTACTGATCATTATCTGAAAGTCCCATTAAGATTGGGTGAAAAAATGTGGGCTGAGATTTCAGGAAACTCGTAGATTTTGGAAGCTTGGCAACCCATTTCCATGAAATTGATTTGCGCCAGTCTCTGCTTAGGGCTACATCACTAGGAAACAAACCATAGAGATAGAACTAGTAATTACTTTATTGTGTCAAGTTTCAAAGAGCTAGTACAAACCGTGTTTGATTTAGAGTTCCAACTACATGTATCCATATAGGAGAAAACAGAGTGAAACCTAAAAATTAAAACTGTTACTGCAAATGAACGGTTTAACATAGAAGGACAAAATTTGGTGAGTCAGGAGGGATTGGGGTACTGATCATTACCTAAAAGTGTCATAAAGATTGGGTGAAAAAATGTTTGCTGAGATTTCAGGAAACTCGTAGTTTTTTGGAAGCTTGGCAACCACTTTCCATGAAAGTGATTGGCGCCAGTCCCTGCTTAGGGCTACATCAATAGGAAACAAACCACAGAGATAGAACTTGGAACTACTTTATTGTGTCAAGTTTCAAAGAGCTAGCACAAACCGTGTTTGATTTAGAGTTCCAACTACATGTATCCCTATAGGAGAAAACAGAGTGAAACCTAAAAATTAAAACTCTTACTGCCAACGAACGGTTTAACCTAGAAGAACGAAATTTGGTGAGCCAAGTGGGATTGGGGTGCTGATCATTACCTGAAAGTGTCATCAAGATTGGTTGAAAAAATGTGTGCTGAGATTTCAGGAAACTCGTAGTTTTTTGGAAGCTTGGCAACCCTTGTCCATGAAAGTGATTTGTGCCAGTCTCTGCTTAAGGCTACCTCAATAGGAAACAAACTATAGACATAGAACTTGCAACTACTTTATTGTGTCAAGTTTTAAAGAGCTAGCACAAACAGTGTTTGATTTAGAGTTCCAACTACATGTATCCCTATAGGAGAAAACAGAGTAAAACCCAAAAATTAAAACTGTTACTGCCAACGAACTGTTTAACCTAGAAGAACGAAACTTGCTGAGCCAAGTGGGATTGGTGTACTGATCATTACATGAAAGTGTCATCAATATTGGGTGAAAAAATGTGTGCTGAGATTTCAGGAAACTCGTAGTTTTTGGAAGCCTGGCAACCCCTTTCCATGAAAGTGATTTGCGCCAGTCTCTGCTTAGGGCTATATCAATAAAAAACAAACCATATAGATAGAACTTGGAACTATTTATTGTGTCATGTTTCAAAGAGCTAGCACAAACGGTGTTTGATTTAGAGTTCCAACAATATGTATCCATATAGGACAAAACAGAGTGAAACCTAAAAATTAAAACTATTACTGCCAACGAACGGTTTAACATAGAAGAACAAAATTTGTTGAGTAAAGTTGGATTGGGGTACTGATCATTACCTGAAATTGTCATCAAGATTGGGTGAAAAAATGTGTGCTGAGATTTCAGGAAACTCATAGTTTTTGGAAGCATGGCAACCGCTTTCCATGAAAGTGATTAGCGCCAGTCTCTGCTTAGGGCTACATCAATAGGAAACAAACAATAGAGATAGGACTTGGAACTACTTTATTGTGTCAAGTTTCAAAGAGCTAGCACAAACCGTGTTTGATTTAGAGTTCCAACTACTTGTATCCATATAGGAGAAAACAGAGTGAAAGCTAAAATTTTAAACTGTTACTGCCAACAAACGGTTTAAACTAGAAGAGTGAAATTCGGTGAGCCAAGTGGGATTGGGGTACTGATCATTTTCTGAAAGTGTCATCAAGATTGGGTAAAAAAATGTGTGCTGAGATTTCAGGAAACTCGTAGTTTTTTGGAAGCTTGGCAAACCCTTTCCATGAAAGTGATTGGCGACAGTCTGCTTAGGTCTACATCAATAGGAAACAAACCATAGAGATAGGACATGGAACTACTTTATTGTGTCAAGTTTGAAAGAGCTAGCACAAAACCGTGTTTGATTTAGAGTTCCAACTACATGTATCCCTATTGGAGAAAACAGAGTGAAACCTAAAAATTAAAACTGTTACTGCAAACGAACGGTTTAACCTAGAAGAACGAAATTTGGTGAGCCAAATGGGATTTGGGTATTGATCATTAACTGAAAGTGTCATCCAGATTGGGTGAAAAAATGTGTGCTGATATTTCAGGAAACTCGTAGTTTTTTGGAAGCTTGGCAATCCCTTTCCTTGAAAGTGATTTCCGCCAGTCTCTGCTTAGGGTACATCAATGCAAAACGAACAATAGAGATAGAACTTGGAACTACTTTTTTGTGTCAAGTTTCAAAGAGCTAGCACAAACGGTGTTTGATTTAGAGTTCCAAATACATGTATCTCTAATGGAAAAAAAAGACTGAAACCTAAACATTAAAACTGTTACTGCCAAGGAACGGTTTAACCAAGAAGAACGAAATTTGGTGAGCCAAGTGGGATTTGGTTATTGATCATTAACTGAAAGTGTCATCCAGATTGGGTGAAAAATTGTGTGCTGATATTTCAGGAAACTCGTAGTTTTTTGGAAGCTTGGCAACCCATTTCCATGAAAGTGATTTGCGCCACTCTCTGCTTACCGCTACATCAATAGGAAACAAACCATAGAAACAGAACTTGGAACTACTTTATTGTGTCATGTTTCAAAGAGCTAGCACAAACCGTGTTTGATTTAGAGTTCCAACTACATGTATCCATATAGGAGAAAACAGAGTGAAAGCTAAAAATTAAAACTGTTACTGCCAACGAACGGTTTAAACTAGAAGAGTGAAATTCGGTGAGCCAAGTGGGATTGGGGTACTGATCATTATCTGAAAGTGTCATCAAGATTGGGTAAAAAAATGTGTGCTGAGATTTCAGGAAACTCGTAGTTTTTTGGAAGCTTGGCAACCCCTTTCCATGAAAGTGATTGGCGCCAGTCTCTGATTAGGGCTACATCAATAGGAAAAAAACCATAGAGATAGAACTTGGAACTACTTTATTGGGTCAAGTTTCAAGGAGCTAGCAGAAACCGTGTTTGATTTAGAGTTCCAACTACATGTATCCATATAGGAGAAAACAGAATGAAACCTAAAAATTAAAACTGTTACTGCCAAAGAACGGTTTAACCTAGAAAGGCAATTTGGTGAGCCAAGTGGGATTTTGGTACTGATCATTACCTGAAAGTGTCATCAAGATTGGGTGAAAAAATGTGTGCTGAGATTTCAGGAAACTCGTAGTTTTTTGGAAGCTTGGAAACCCCGTTCCAGGAAAGGTATTTGCTCCAGTCTCTGCTCTGGGTACATCAATACAAAACAAACAATAGAGATAGAACTTGGAACTACTTTATTGTGTCAAGTTTCAAAGAGCTAGCACAAACCGTGTTTGATTTAGAGTTCCAACTACATGTATCCCTATAGGAGAAAACAGAGTGAAACTAAAAAATTAAAACTGTTACTGCCAACGAACGGTTTAACCTAGAAAAACGAAATTTGGTGAGCCAAGTGGGATTGGGGTGCTGATCATTACCTGAAAGTGTCATCAAGATTGCTTGAAAAAATGTGTGCTGAGATTTCAGGAAACTCGTAGTTTTTTGGAAGCTTGGCAACCCCTTACCATGAAAGTGATTGGCGCCAGTATCTGATTAGTGCTACATCAATAGGAAACAAACCATAGAGATAGAACTTGGAACTACTTTATTGCGTCAAGTCTCAAAAAGCTAGCACATACCGTGGTTGATATAGAGTTCCAACTACATGTATCCCTATAGGAGAAAACAGAGTGAAACCCAAAAATTAAAACTGTTACTGCCAACGAACTGTTTAACCTAGAAGAACGAAACTTGCTGAGCCAAGTGGGATTGGTGTACTAATCATTACCTGAAAGTGTCATCAATATTGGGTGAAAAAATGTGTGCTGAGATTTCAGGAAACTCGTAGTTTTTGGAAGCCTGGCAACCCCTTTCATGAAAGTGATTTGCGCCACTCTCTGCTTAGGGCTATATCAATAAAAAACAAACCATAGAGATAGAACTTGGAACTACTTTATTGTGTCAAGTTTCAAAGAGCTAGCACAAACGGTGTTTGATTTAGAGTTCCAAAAATATATATCCATATAGGACAAAATAGAGTGAAACCTAAAGATTAAAACTGTTGCTGCCAACGAATTGTTTAACGTAGAAGAACGAAATTTCCTGAGCCAAGTAGGATTGGGGTGCTGATCATTACCGGAAAGTGTCATCAAGATTGTGTGAAAAAATGTGTGCTGAGATTTCAGGAAACTCGTAGTTTTTTTGAAGCTTGGCAACCCATTTCCATGAAAGTGATTTGCGCCACTCTCTGCTTATGGCTACATCAATAGGAAACAAACCATAGAAACAGAACTTGGAACAACTTTATTGTGTCAAGTTTCAAAGAGCTAGCACAAACCGTGTTTGATTTAGAGTTCCAACTACATGTATCCATATAGGAGAAAACAGAGTGAAAAATAAAAATTAAAACTGTTACTGCAAATGAACGGTTTAACCTGGAAGAAGGAAATTTGGTGAGCCAAGTGGGATTGGGGTACTGATCATTACCTGAAATGTCATCAAGATTGGGTGAAAAAAGTGTGTGCTGAGATTTCTGGAAACTCGTAGATTTTGGAAGCTTGGCAACCCCTTTCCATGAAAGTGATTTGCGCCAGTCTCTGCTTAGGGCTACATCAATGGAAACAAACCACAGAGATAGAACTTGGAACTACTTTATTGTGTCAAGTTTCAAAGAGCTTGCACGAACCGTGTTTGATTTAGAGTTCCAACTACATGTATCCATATAGGAGAAAACAGAGTAAAACCTGAAAATTAAAACTGTTACTGCAAACGAACGGTTTAATGTAGAAGAACAAAATTTGGTGAGCCAAGTAGGATTGGGGTGCTGATCATTATCGGAAAGTGTCATCAAGATTGGGTGAAAAAAAGTGTGCTGATATTTGAAAAATCTCGTAGTTTTTTGGAAACTTGGCAACCCCTGTCCATGAAAGGGATTTGCACCAGTCTCTGCTTAGGGCTACATCAATAGGAAACAAACCATAGAGATAGAACTTGGAACTACTTTATTGTGTCCAGTTTCAAAGAGCTAGCCCAAACCTTGTTTGATTTAGAATTCCAACTACATGTATAAATATAGGAGAAAACAGAGTGAAAGCTAAAAATTAAAACTGTCACTGCCAACGAACGGTTTAATGTAGAAGAAAGAAATTTGGTGAGCCAAGTGGGATTGGGGTACTGATCATTACCTGAAAGTGTGATCAAGATTGGGTGAAAAAATTTGTGCTGAGATTTCAGGAAACTCGAAGTTTTTTGGAAGCTTCGCAATCCATTTCCATGAAAGTGATTGGCGCCAGTCACTGCTTAGGGCTACATCAATAGGAAACAAACCATAGAGATAGAACTGGGAACTACTTTATTGTGTCAAGTTTCAAGAGCTAGCACAAACCGTGCTTGATTTAGAGTTCAGGCTACATGTATCCATATAGGAGAAAACAGAGTGAAACTTAAAAATTAAAACTGTTAATGCCAAGAACGGTTTAACCTAGAAGAACAAAATTTGGTGAGTAAAGTGGGATTGGGGTACTGATCATTACCTGAAAATGTCATCAAGATTGGGTGAAAAAATGTGTGCTGAGATTTCAGGAAACTCGTAGTTTTTGGAAGCTTGGCATCCCCTTTCCATGAAAGAGATTTGCGCCAGTCTCTGCTTCGGGCTACATCAATAGGAAACAAACCATAGAGATAGATCTTGGAACTATTTTATTGTGTCAAGTTTCAAAGAGCTAGCACAAACCGTGTTTGATTTAGAGTTCCAACTACATGTATCCATATATTACAAAACAGAGTGAAAGCTAAAAATTAAAACTGTTACTGCCAACGAACTGTTTAACTTAGAAGAACGAAATTTGGTGAGCCAAGTAGGATTTGGGTGCTGATCATTACCGGAAAGTGTCATCAAGATTGGGTGAAAAAATGTGTGCTGAGATTTCAGGAAACGTGATTTTTGGAAGCTTGGCAACCCCTTTCCATGAAAGTGATGCGCCAGGCTCTGCTTAGGGCTACATCAATAGGAATCAAACCATAGCGATGGAACTTGGAACTACTTTATTGTGTCAAGTTTCAAAGAGCTAGCACAAACCGTGTTTGATTTAGAGTTCCAAATACATGTATCCATATAGGAGAAAACAGAATGAAAGCTAAAAATTAAAATTGTTACTGCAAATGAATGGTTTAACCTAGAAGAACAAAATTTGGTGAGCCAATTGGCATTGGGGTACTGATCATTACCTGAAAGTGTCATCAAGATTGGGTGAAGGCTGGGGATGTCGCTCAAGCGGTAGCGCGCTCGCCTGGCATGCGTGCGGCCCGGGTTCGATCCTCAACACCACATACCAACAAAGATATTGTGTCCGCCGAGAACTAAAAAATAAATATTAAAAATTCTCTCTTTCTCTCTCTCACTCTCTCTCCTCTCTCACTCTCTCTTAAAAAAAAAAAAAAAGATTGGGTGAAAAAATATTTGCTGAGATTTCAGGAAACTCGTAGTTTTTTGGAAGCTTGGCAACCCCTTTCCATGAAAGTGATCTGCACCAGTCTCTGCTTAGGTCTACATCAATAGGAAACAACCCATAGAGATAGAACTTGGATCTACTTTATTGTGTCAATTTTCAAAGAGCTAGCACAAACCGTGTTTCATTTAGTGTTCCAACTACATGTATCCATATAGGAGAAAACAGAGTGAAAGCTAAAAATTAAACCTGTTACTGCAAATGAACGGTTTAATCTAGAAGAACGATATTTGGTGAGCCAAGTGGCATTGGGGTACTGATCATTACCTGAAAGTGTCATCAAGTTTGGGTGAAAAAATATGTGCTGAGATTTCAGGAAACTCGTCGTTTTTGGAAGCCTGGCAAACCCTTTCCATGAAAGAGATTTGCGCCAGTCTCTGCTTAGGGCTATATCAATAGGAAACAAACCATAGAGATAGAACTTGGAACTACTTTATTGTGTCAAATTTCAAAGAGCTAGCACAAACCGTGTTTGATTTAGAGTTCCAACTGCATGTATCCACATAGGACAAAACAGAGTGAAACCTAAAAATTAAAACTATTAATGCCAACGAACGGTTGAACATAGAAGAACGAAATTTGGTGATCCAAGTGGGATTGGGGTACTGATCATTACCTGAAAGTGTCATCCAGAGTGGGTGAAAAAATGTGTGCTGAGATTTCAGGAATCTCATAGTTTTTTGGAAGCTTGGCAACCCATTTCCATGAAAGAGATTTGCGCCAGTCTCTGCTTAGGGCAACATCAATAGGACACAAACCATAGAGTGAGAACTTGGAACTACTTTATTGTGTCAAGTTTCAAAGAGCTAACACAAACCGTGTTTGATTTAGAGTTCCAACTACATGTATCCATATAGGAGAAAACAGAGTGAAACCTAAAAATTAAAACTGTTACTGCCAACGAACGGTTTTACGTAGAAGAACGAAAATTGGTGAGCCAAGTAGGATTGGGGTGCTGATCATTACCGGAAAGTGTCATCAAGATTGGGTCAAAAAATGTGTGCTGAGATTTCAGGAAACTCATAGTTTTTGGAAGCTTGGCAACCCCTTTCCATGAAAGTGATTTGCGCCGGTCTCTGCTTAGGGCTAAATCAATAGGAAATAAACCATAGAGATAGAACTTGGAACTACTTTTTTGTGTCAAGATTCAAAGAGCTAGCACCAACCGTGTTTGATTTAGAGTTCCCACTACATGTATCCCTACAGGAGAAAACAGAGTGAAACCTAAAAATTTAAACTATTACTGCCAACGAACGGTTTAACCTAGAAGAACAAAATTTGGTGAGCCAAGTGGGATTGGGTACTGATCATTACCTGAAAGTGTCATCAAGATTGGGTGAAAAAATGTGTGCTGAGTTTTCAGGAAACTCGTAGTTTTTGGCAGCTTGGCAACCCCTTTCCATGAAAGAGATTTGTGCCAGTCTCTGCTTAGGGCTACATCAATAGGAAACAAACCATAGAGATAAACTTGGAACTATTTTATTGTGTCAAGTTTCAAAGAGCTAGCACAAAGCGTGTTTGATTTAGAGTTCCAACTACATGTATCCATATAGGACAAAACAGAGTGAAAGCTAAAAATTAAAACTGTTACTGCCAACGAACTGTTTAACTTAGAAGAACGAAATTTGGTGAGCCAAGTAGGATTTGGGTGCTGATCATTACCGGAAAGTGTCATCAAGATTGGGTGAAAAAATGTGTGCTGAGATTTCAGGAAACGTGATTTTTGGAAGCTTGGCAACCCCTTTCCATGAAAGTGATGCGCCAGGCTCTGCTTAGGGCTACATCAATAGGAATCAAACCGTAGCGATGGAACTTGGAACTACTTTATTGTGTCAAGTTTCAAAGAGCTAGCACAAACCGTGTTTGATTTAGAGTTCCAAATAGAAGTATCCATATAGGAGAAAACAGAATGAAAGCTAAAAATTAAAATTGTTACTGCAAATGAATGGTTTAACCTAGAAGAACAAAATTTGGTGAGCCAATTGGGATTGGGGTACTGATCATTACCTGAAAGTGTCATCAAGATTGGGTGAAGGCTGGGGATGTGGCTCAAGCGGTAGCGCGCTCGCCTGGCATGCGTGCGGCCCGGGTTCGATCCTCAACACCACATACCAACAAAGATGTTGTGTCCGCCGAGAACTAAAAAATAAATATTAAAAATTCTCTCTTTCTCTCTCTCACTCTCTCTCCTCTCTCACTCTCTCTTTAAAAAAAAAAAAAAGATTGGGTGAAAAAATGTTTGCTGAGATTTCAGGAAACTCGTAGTTTTTTGGAAGCTTGGCAACCCCTTTCCATGAAAGTGATCTGCACCAGTCTCTGCTTAGGTCTACATCAATAGGAAACAACCCATAGAGATAGAACTTGGATCTACTTTATTGTGTCAATTTTCAAAGAGCTAGCACAAACCGTGTTTCATTTAGTGTTCCAACTACATGTATCCATATAGGAGAAAACAGAGTGAAAGCTAAAAATTAAACCTGTTACTGCAAATGAACGGTTTAACCTAGAAGAACGATATTTGGTGAGCCAAGTGGCATTGGGGTACTGATCATTACCTGAAAGTGTCATCAAGTTTGGGTGAAAAAATGTGTGCTGAGATTTCAGGAAACTCGTCGTTTTTGGAAGCCTGGCAAACCCTTTCCATGAAAGAGATTTGCGCCAGTCTCTGCTTAGGGCTATATCAATAGGAAACAAACCATAGAGATAGAACTTGGAACTACTTTACTGTGTCAAATTTCAAAGAGCTAACACAAACCGTGTTTGATTTAGAGTTCCAACTGCATGTATCCACATAGGACAAAACAGAGTGAAACCTAAAAATTAAAACTATTAATGCCAACGAACGGTTGAACATAGAAGAACGAAATTTGGTGATCCAAGTGGGATTGGGGTACTGATCATTACCTGAAAGTGTCATCCAGATTGGGTGAAAAAATGTGTGCTGAGATTTCAGGAATCTCATAGTTTTTTGGAAGCTTGGCAACCCATTTCCATGAAAGAGATTTGCGCCAGTCTCCTCTTAGGGCAACATCAATAGGACACAAACCATAGAGTGAGAACTTGGAACTACTTTATTGTGTCAAGTTTCAAAGAGCTAACACAAACCGTGTTTGATTTAGAGTTCCAAGTACATGTATCCATATAGGAGAAAACAGAGTGAAACCTAAAAATTAAAACTGTTACTGCCAACGAACCGTTTAACGTAGAAGAACGAAAATTGGTGAGCCAAGTAGGATTGGGGTGCTGATCATTACCGGAAAGTGTCATCAAGATTGGGTCAAAAAATGTGTGCTGAGATTTCAGGAAACTCATAGTTTTTGGAAGCTTGGCAACCCCTTTCCATGAAAGTGATTTGCGCCGGTCTCTGCTTAGGGCTAAATCAATAGGAAATAAACCATAGAGATAGAACTTGGAACTACTTTTTTGTGTCAAGTTTCAAAGAGCTAGCACCAACCGTGTTTGATTTAGAGTTCCAACTACATGTATCCCTACAGGAGAAAACAGAGTGAAACCTAAAAATTAAAACTATTACTGCCAACGAACGGTTTAACCTAGAAGAACAAAATTTGGTGAGCCAAGTGGGATTGGGTACTGATCATTACCTGAAAGTGTCATCAAGATTGGGTGAAAAAATGTGTGCTGAGTTTTCAGGAAACTCGTAGTTTTTGGCAGCTTGGCAACCCCTTTCCATGAAAGAGATTTGTGCCAGTCTCTGCTTAGGGCTACATCAATAGGAAACAAACCATAGAGATAAACTTGGAACTATTTTATTGTGTCAAGTTTCAAAGAGCTAGCACAAAGCGTGTTTGATTTAGAGTTCCAACTACATGTATCCATATAGGAGAAAAAAGAGTGAAACCTAAAAATTAAATCTGTTACTGCCAAGAAAGGTTTAAACTAGAAGAACGAAATTTGGTGAGCCAAGTGGAATTGGTGTACTGATCAATACCTGAAAGTGTCATCAAGTTTGGGTGAAAAAATGTGTACTGAGATTTCAGGAAACTTGTGGTTTTTGGAAGCTTGGCAACCCCTTTCCATGAAAGTGATTTGCGCCAGTCTCTGCTTAGGGCTACATCAATAGGAAACAAACCATAGAGATAGAACTTGGAACTACTTTATTGTGTCAAGTTTCAAAGAGCTAGCACAAACCGTGTTTCATTTAGAGTTCCAACAATATGTATCCATATAGGAGAAAACAGAATGAAAGCTGAAAATTAAACTGTTACTGCAAATGAATGGTTAAACCTAGAAGAACAAAATTTTGTGAGCCAAGTTGGATTGGGGTACTGATCATTACCTGAAAGTGTCATCAAGATTGGGTGCAAAAATATTTGTTGAGATTTCAGGAAACTCGTAGTTTTTTGGAAGCTTGGCAACCCCTTTCCATGAAAGTGATTTTCGCCAGTCTCTGCTTAGGTCTATATCTATAGGAAACACCCCATAGAGATAGAACTTGGAACTACTTTATTGTGTCAATTTTCAAAGAGCTAGCACAAACCGTGTTTGATTTAGAGTTCCAACTACATGTATCCCTACAGGAGAAAACAGAGTGAAACCTAAATTTAAAACTGTAACTGCCAACGAACGGTTTAACCTAGAAGAACGAAATTTGTTGAGCCAATTGGGATTGGGGTGCTGATCATTACCTGAAAGTGTCATCAAGATTGCTTGAAAAAATGTGTGCTGAGATTTCAGGAAACTCATAGTTTTTTGGAAGCTTGGCAACCCCTTTCCATGAAAGTGATTAGCGCCAGTCTCTGCTTAGGGCTACATCAATAGGAAACAAACCATAGAGATAGAACTTGGAACTACTTTATTTTGTCAAGTTTCAAAGAGCTAGCACAATCCGTGTTTGATTTAGAGTTCCAACTACATATATCCATATAGGAGAAAATAGAGTGAAACCTAAAAATTAAAACTTTTACTTCCAAAGAACGGTTTAACCTAGAAACGAAATTTGGTGAGCCAAGTGGGAATTTGGTACTGATCATTACCTGAAAGTGTCATCAAGATTGGGTGAAAAAATGTGTGCTGAGATTTCACAAAACTCGTACTTTTTAGGAAGCTTGGCAACCCTTTTCCATGAAAGTGATTTGTGCCAGTCTCTGCTTAGGGCTACATCAATTGGAAACAAACCATAGAGATAGAACTTGGAACTACTTTATTGTGTCATGTTTCAAAGAGCTAGCACAAAACCGTGTTTGATTTAGAGTTCCAACTACATGTATCCCTATAGGAGACAACAGAGTGAAACCTAAAAATTAAAACTGTTACTGCAAACGAACGGTTTAACCTAGAAGAACGAAATTTGGTGAGCCAAGTGGGATTTGGGTACTGATCATTAACTGAAAGTGTCATCCAGATTGGGTGAAAAAATGTGTCCTGAGATTTACGGAAACTCGTAGTTTTTTGGAAGCTTGGCAACCCCTTTCCATGAAAGTGATTTGCGCCAGTCTCTGCTTAGGGTATATCGATACAAAACAAACAATAGAGATAGAACTTGGAACTACTTTATTGTGTCAAGTTTCAAAGAGCTAGCACAAACTGTGTTTGATTTTGAGTTCCAAATACATGTATCCCTAATGGAAAAAACAGAGTGAAACCTAAATATTAAAACCGTTACTGCCAACGAACGGTTTAACCTAGAAGAATGAAATTTGGTGATCCACGTGGTATTGGGGTAATGATCATAACCTGAAAGTGTCATAAGATTGGGTGAAAAAATGTGTGCTGAGATTTCAGGAAACTCGTACTTTTTTGGAAGCTTGGCAACCCATTTCCATGAAAGTGATTTGCGCCACTCTCTGCTTACCGCTACATCAATAGGAAACAAACCATAGAAACAGAACTTGGAACTACTTTATTTGTCATGTTTCAAAGAGCTAGCACAAACCGTGTTTGATTTAGAGTTCCAACTACATATATCCATATAGGAGAAAACAGAGTGAAACCTAAAAATTAAAACTGTTACTGCCAAGAACGGTTTAACCTAGAAGAACGAAATTTGGTGAGCCAAGTGGGAATGGGGTACTAATCAATACCTGAAAGTGTCATCAAGATTGGGTGAAAAAAAATGTGCTGAGATTTCAGGAAACTCGGAGTTTTTTTGGAAGTTTGGCAACCCCTTTCTTGAAAGTGATTTGCGCCAGTCTCTGCTTAGGGCTACATCAATAGGAAACAAACCATAGAGATAGAACTTGGAACTACTTTATTGTGTCAAGTTTCAATGAGCTAGCACAAACCGTATTTGATTTAGAGTTCCAAATACATGTATCCATATAGGAGTAAACAGAGTGAAAAATAAAAATTAAAACTGTTACTGCAAATGAACGGTTTAACCTAGAAGAACGAAATTTGGTGAGCCAAGTGGGATTTGGGTACTGATCATTAACTGAAAGTGTCATCCAGATTGGGTGAAAAAATGTTTGCTGAGATTTCAGGAAACTCGTAGTTTTTTGGAAGCTTGGCAACCCCTTTCCATGAAAGTGATTTGCGCCAGTCTCTGCTTAGGGCTATATCAATTGGAAACAAACCATAGGTTTAGAACTTCGAACTACTTTATTGTGTCAAGTTTCAAAGAGCTAGCACAAACCGTGTTTGATTTAGAGTTCCAACTACATGTATCCATATAGGAGAAAACAGAGTGAAAGCTAAAAATTAAAACTGTTACTGCCAACGAACGGTTTAAACTAGAAGAGTGAAATTTGGAGAGGCAAGTGGGATTGGGGTACTGATCATTATCTGAAAGTGTCATCAAGATTGGGTTAAAAAATATGTGCTGAGATATCAGGAAACTCGTAGTTTTTTGGAAGCTTGGCAACCCATTTCCATGAAAGGGATTTGCGCCAGTCTCTGCTTAGGGCTACATCAATAGGAAACAAACATAGAGATAGAACTTGGAACTACTTTATTGTGTCAAGTTTCAAAGAGCTAGCACAAACCGTGTTTGATTTAGAGTTCCAAATACATGTATCCATATAGGAGAAAACAGAGTGAAAGCTAAAAATTAAAACTGTTACTGCCAACGAACGGTTTAAACTAGAAACGAAATTTGGTGAGCCAAGTGTGATTTTGGTACTGATCATTACCTGAAACTGTCATCAAGATTGCTTGAAAAAATGTGTGCTGAGATTTCACAAAACTCGTAGTTCTTAGGAAGCTTGGCAACCCTTTTCCATGAAAGTGATTTGTGCCAGTCTCTGCTTAGGGCTACATCAATTGGATACAAACCATAGAGATAGAACTTCGAACTACTTTATTGTGTCAAGTTTCAAAGAGCCTGCAGAAACCGTGTTTGATTTAGAGTTCCAACTGCATGTATCCATATAGGAGAAAACAGAGTGAAAGCTAAAAATTAAAACTGTTACTGCCAACGAACGGTTTAAACTAGAAGAGTGAAATTCGGTGAGCCAAGTGGGATTGGGGTACTGATCATTATCTGAAAGTGTCATCAAGAATGGGTGAAAAAATGTGTGCTGAGATTTAAGGAAACTCGTAGTTTTTTGGAAGCTTGGCAACCCCTTTCCATGAAAGTGATTTGTGACAGTCTCTGCTTAGGGCTACATCAATCGGAAACAAACCATAGAGATAGAACTTGGAACTGCTTTATTGTGTCAAGTTTCAAAGAGCTACCACAAAACCGTGATTTATTTAGAGTTCCAACTACATGTATCCCTATAGGAGAAAACAGAATGAAACCTAAAAATTAAAACTGTTACTGCAAACGAACGGTTTAACCTAGAAGAACGAAATTTGGTGAGCCAAGTGGGATTTGGGTACTGATCATTAACTGAAAGTGTCATCCAGATTGGGTGAAAAAATGTTTGCTGAGATTTCAGGAAACTCGTAGTTTTTTGGAAGCTTGGCAACCAATTTCCATGAAAGTGATTTGCGCCAGTCTCTGCTTAGGGTACATCGATACAAAACAAACAATAGAGATAGAACTTGGAACTACTTTATTGTGTCAAGTTTCAAAGAGCTAGCACAAACTCTGTTTGATTTTGATTTCCAAATACATGTATCCCTAATGGAAAAAACAGAGTGAAACCTAAATATTAAAACCGTTACTGCCAACGAACGGTTTAACCTAGAAGAACGAAATTTGGTGATCCAAGTGGTATTGGGGTAATGATCATAACCTGAAAATGTCATCAAGATTGGGTGAAAAAATGTGTGCTGAGATTTCAGGAAACTCGTAGTTTTTTGGAAACTTGGCAACCCATTTCCATGAAAGTGATTTGCGCCACTCTCTGCTTACCGCTACATCAATAGGAAACTAACCATAGAAACAGAACTTGGAACTACTTTATTGCATCATGTTTCAAAGAGCTAGCACAAACCGTGTTTGATTTAGAGTTCCAACAACATATATCCATATAGGAGAAAACAGGGTGAAACCTAAAAATTAAAACTGTTACTGCCAACGAACGGTTTAACCTAGAAGAACGAAATTTGGTGAGCCAAGTGGGATCGGGGTACTGATCATTACCTGAAAGTGTCATCCAGATTGGGTGAAAAAATGTGTCCTGAGATTTAAGGAAACTCTTAGTTTTTTGGAAACTTGGCAACCCCTTTCCATGAAAGTGATTTGCGCCAGTCTCTGCTTAGGGTACATCAATGCAAAACAAACAATAGAGATAGAACGTGGAACTACTTTATTGTGTCAATTTCAAAGAGCTAGCACAAACTGTGTTTGATATAGAGTTCCAAATACATGTATCCATAATGGAAAAAACAGAGTGAAACCTAAACATTAAAACAGTTACTGCCAATGAACGGTTTAACCTAGAAGAAAGAAATTTGGTGATCCAAGTGGTATTGGGGTACTGATCATTACCTGAAAGTGTCATCAAGATTGGGTGAAAAAATGTGTGCTGAGATTTCAGGAAACTCATAGTTTT
Organism: Spermophilus citellus; assembly: GCF_964194105.1. Taxonomy (NCBI): domain Eukaryota; kingdom Metazoa; phylum Chordata; class Mammalia; order Rodentia; family Sciuridae; genus Spermophilus; species Spermophilus citellus. Next base: position 17,466,977 of record NC_138197.1, on the reverse strand, counting down.
TTGGAAGCTTGGCAACCCATTTCCATGAAAGTGATTTGCGCCACTTTCTGCTTATGGCTACATCAATAGGAAACAAACCATCGAAACAGAACTTGGAACTACTTTATTGTGTCAAGGTTCTAAGAACTAGCACAAACCGTGTTTGATTTAAGTTCCAACAACTTGTATCCATATAGGAGAAAACAGAGTGAAAAATAAAAATTAAAACTGCTACTGCAAATGAACGGTTTAACCTAGAAGAAGTAAATTTGGTGAGCCAAGTGGGATTGGGGTAGTGATCATTACCTGAAAGTGTCATCAAGATTGGGTGAAAAAATGTTTGCTGAGATTTCAGGAAACTCGTAGTTTTTTGTAAGCTTGGCAACCCCTTTCCATGAAAGTGATTTGCGCCAGTCTGCTTAGGGCTACATCAATAGGAACCAAACCATAGAGATAGAACTTGGAACTACTTTATTGTATCGAGTATCAAAGAGCTAGCACATACCGTGTTTGATTTAGAGTTCCAACTACATGTATCCATATAGGAGAAAACAGAGTGAAACCTAAAAATTAAAACTGTTACTGCCAACGAACGGTTTAATGTAGAAGAACGAAATTTGGTGAGCCAAGTAGGATTGGGGTGCTGATCATTACCGGAAAGTGTCATCAAGATTGGGTGAAAAAATGTGTGCTGAGATTTCAGAAAACTCGTAGATTTTTGGAAGCTTGGCAACCCCTGTCTATGAAAGGGATTTGCGCCAGTCTCTGCTTTGGGCTACATCAATAGAAAACAAACCATAGAGATAGAACTTGGAACTACTTTATTGTGTCAAGTTTCAAAGAGCTAGCACAAACCGTGTTTGATTTAGAGTTCCAACTACATGTATCCCTATAGGAGAAAACAGAGTGAAAGCTAAAAATTAAACCTGTTACTGCAAATGAACGGTTTAACCTAGAAGAACAAAATTTGGTGAGCCAAGTGGGATTGGGGCAGTGATCATTACCTGAAAGTGTCATCAAGATTGGGTGAAAAAATGTTTGCTGAGATTTCAGGAAACTCGTAGTTTTTTGGAAGCTTGGCAACCCCTTTCCATGAAAGTGATTGGCACGAGTCTCTGCTTAGGGCTACATCAATAGGAAACAAACCATAGAGATAGAACATGGAACTACTTTATTGTGTCAAGTTTTAAAGAGCTAGCACAAACAGTGTTTGATTTAGAGTTCCAACTACATGTATCCATATAGGACAAAACAGAGTGAAACCTAAAAATTAAAACTATTACTGCCAACGAACGGTTTAACCTAGAAGAACAAAATTTGTTGAGCCAAGTGGGATTGGGGTACTGATCATTACCTGAAAGGGTCATCAAGATTGGGTGAAAAAATGTGTCCTGAGTTTTCAGGAAACTCGTAGTTTTTGGAAGCTTGGCAACCCCTTTCCATGAAAGAGATTTGTGCCAGTCTCTGCTTAGGGCTACATCAATAGGAAACAAACCATAGAGATAAACTTGGAACTACTTTATTGTGTCAAGTTTCAAAGAGCTAGCACAAACCGTGTTTGATTTAGAGTTCCAACTACATGTATCCCTATAGGAGAAAACAGAGTGAAACCTAAAAATTAAAACTGTTACTGCCAACGAACGGTTTAACCTAGAAGAACGAAATTTGGTGAGCCAAGTGGGATTGGGGTACTGATCATTACCTGAAAGTGTCATCCAGATTGGGTGAAAAAATGTGTCCTGAGATTTCAGGAAACTCGTAGTTTTTTGGAAGCTTGGCAACCCCTTTCCATGAAAGTGATTTGCGCCAGTCTCTGCTTAGGGTACATCGATACAAAACAAACAATAGAGATAGAACGTGGAACTACTTTATTGTGTCAAGTTTCAAAGAGCTAGCACAAACTGTGTTTGATATAGAGTTCCAAATACATGTATCCATAATGGAAAAAACAGAGTGAAACCTAAACATTAAAACAGTTACTGCCAATGGACGGTTTAACCTAGAAGAAAGAAGTTTGGTGATCCAAGTGGTATTGGGGTACTGATCATTACCTGAAAGTGTCATCAAGATTGGGTGAAAAAATGTGTGCTGAGATTTCAGGAAACTCATAGTTTTTTGGAAGCTTGGCAACCCATTTCCATGAAAGTGATTTGCGCCACTTTCTGCTTATGGCTACATCAATAGGAAACAAACCATAGAAACAGAACTTGGAACTACTTTATTGTGTCAAGTTTCTAAGAACTAGCACAAACCGTGTTTGATTTAAGTTCCAACAACATGTATCCATATAGGAGAAAACAGAGTGAAAAAAAAATTAAAACTGTTACTGCAAATGAACGGTTTAACCTAGAAGAAGTAAATTTGGTGAGCCAAGTGGGATTGGGGTAGTGATCATTACCTGAAAGTGTCATCAAGATTGGGTGAAAAAATGTTTGCTGAGATTTCAGGAAACTCGTAGTTTTTTGTAAGCTTGGCAACCCCTTTCCATGAAAGTGATTTGCGCCAGTCTGCTTAGGGCTACATCAATAGGAACCAAACCATAGAGATAGAACTTGGAACTACTTTATTGTGTCAAGTATCAAAGAGCTAGCACATACCGTGTTTGATTTAGAGTTCCAACTACATGTATCCATATAGGAGAAAACAGAGTGAAACCTAAAAATTAAAACTGTTACTGCCAACGAACGGTTTAATGTAGAAGAACGAAATTTGGTGAGCCAAGTAGGATTGGGGTGCTGATCATTACCGGAAAGTGTCATCAAGATTGGGTGAAAAAATGTGTGCTGAGATTTCAGAAAACTCGTAGATTTTTGGAAGCTTGGCAACCCCTGTCTATGAAAGGGATTTGCGCCAGTCTCTGCTTTGGGCTACATCAATAGAAAACAAACCATAGAGATAGAACTTGGAACTACTTTATTGTGTCAAGTTTCAAAGAGCTAGCACAAACCGTGTTTGATTTAGAGTTCCAACTACATGTATCCCTATAGGAGAAAACAGAGTGAAAGCTAAAAATTAAACCTGTTACTGCAAATGAACGGTTTAACCTAGAAGAACAAAATTTGGTGAGCCAAGTGGGATTGGGGCAGTGATCATTACCTGAAAGTGTCATCAAGATTGGGTGAAAAAATGTTTGCTGAGATTTCAGGAAACTCGTAGTTTTTTGGAAGCTTGGCAACCCCTTTCCATGAAAGTGATTGGCACGAGTCTCTGCTTAGGGCTACATCAATAGGAAACAAACCATAGAGATAGAACATGGAACTACTTTATTGTGTCAAGTTTTAAAGAGCTAGCACAAACAGTGTTTGATTTAGAGTTCCAACTACATGTATCCATATAGGACAAAACAGAGTGAAACCTAAAAATTAAAACTATTACTGCCAACGAACGGTTTAACCTAGAAGAACAAAATTTGTTGAGCCAAGTGGGATTGGGGTACTGATCATTACCTGAAAGTGTCATCAAGATTGGGTGAAAAAATGTGTCCTGAGTTTTCAGGAAACTCGTAGTTTTTGGAAGCTTGGCAACCCCTTTCCATGAAAGAGATTTGTGCCAGTCTCTGCTTAGGGCTACATCAATAGGAAACAAACCATAGAGATAAACTTGGAACTACTTTATTGTGTCAAGTTTCAAAGAGCTAGCACAAACCGTGTTTGATTTAGAGTTCCAACTACATGTATCCCTATAGGAGAAAACAGAGTGAAACCTAAAAATTAAAACTGTTACTGCCAACGAACGGTTTAACCTAGAAGAACGAAATTTGGTGAGCCAAGTGGGATTGGGGTACTGATCATTACCTGAAAGTGTCATCCAGATTGGGTGAAAAAATGTGTCCTGAGATTTCAGGAAACTCGTAGTTTTTTGGAAGCTTGGCAACCCCTTTCCATGAAAGTGATTTGCGCCAGTCTCTGCTTAGGGTACATCGATACAAAACAAACAATAGAGATAGAACGTGGAACTACTTTATTGTGTCAAGTTTCAAAGAGCTAGCACAAACTGTGTTTGATATAGAGTTCCAAATACATGTATCCATAATGGAAAAAACAGAGTGAAACCTAAACATTAAAACAGTTACTGCCAATGGACGGTTTAACCTAGAAGAAAGAAGTTTGGTGATCCAAGTGGTATTGGGGTACTGATCATTACCTGAAAGTGTCATCAAGATTGGGTGAAAAAATGTGTGCTGAGATTTCAGGAAACTCATAGTTTTTTGGAAGCTTGGCAACCCATTTCCATGAAAGTGATTTGCGCCACTTTCTGCTTATGGCTACATCAATAGGAAACAAACCATAGAAACAGAACTTGGAACTACTTTATTGTGTCAAGTTTCTAAGAACTAGCACAAACCGTGTTTGATTTAAGTTCCAACAACATGTATCCATATAGGAGAAAACAGAGTGAAAAAAAAATTAAAACTGTTACTGCAAATGAACGGTTTAACCTAGAAGAAGTAAATTTGGTGAGCCAAGTGGGATTGGGGTAGTGATCATTACCTGAAAGTGTCATCAAGATTGGGTGAAAAAATGTTTGCTGAGATTTCAGGAAACTCGTAGTTTTTTGTAAGCTTGGCAACCCCTTTCCATGAAAGTGATTTGCGCCAGTCTGCTTAGGGCTACATCAATAGGAACCAAACCATAGAGATAGAACTTGGAACTACTTTATTGTGTCAAGTATCAAAGAGCTAGCACATACCGTGTTTGATTTAGAGTTCCAACTACATGTATCCATATAGGAGAAAACAGAGTGAAACCTAAAAATTAAAACTGTTACTGCCAACGAACGGTTTAATGTAGAAGAACGAAATTTGGTGAGCCAAGTAGGATTGGGGTGCTGATCATTACCGGAAAGTGTCATCAAGATTGGGTGAAAAAATGTGTGCTGAGATTTCAGAAAACTCGTAGATTTTTGGAAGCTTGGCAACCCCTGTCTATGAAAGGGATTTGCGCCAGTCTCTGCTTTGGGCTACATCAATAGAAAACAAACCATAGAGATAGAACTTGGAACTACTTTATTGTGTCAAGTTTCAAAGAGCTAGCACAAACCGTGTTTGATTTAGAGTTCCAACTACATGTATCCCTATAGGAGAAAACAGAGTGAAAGCTAAAAATTAAACCTGTTACTGCAAATGAACGGTTTAACCTAGAAGAACAAAATTTGGTGAGCCAAGTGGGATTGGGGCAGTGATCATTACCTGAAAGTGTCATCAAGATTGGGTGAAAAAATGTTTGCTGAGATTTCAGGAAACTCGTAGTTTTTTGGAAGCTTGGCAACCCCTTTCCATGAAAGTGATTGGCACGAGTCTCTGCTTAGGGCTACATCAATAGGAAACAAACCATAGAGATAGAACATGGAACTACTTTATTGTGTCAAGTTTTAAAGAGCTAGCACAAACAGTGTTTGATTTAGAGTTCCAACTACATGTATCCATATAGGACAAAACAGAGTGAAACCTAAAAATTAAAACTATTACTGCCAACGAACGGTTTAACCTAGAAGAACAAAATTTGTTGAGCCAAGTGGGATTGGGGTACTGATCATTACCTGAAAGTGTCATCAAGATTGGGTGAAAAAATGTGTCCTGAGTTTTCAGGAAACTCGTAGTTTTTGGAAGCTTGGCAACCCCTTTCCATGAAAGAGATTTGTGCCAGTCTCTGCTTAGGGCTACATCAATAGGAAACAAACCATAGAGATAAACTTGGAACTACTTTATTGTGTCAAGTTTCAAAGAGCTAGCACAAACCGTGTTTGATTTAGAGTTCCAACTACATGTATCCCTATAGGAGAAAACAGAGTGAAACCTAAAAATTAAAACTGTTACTGCCAACGAACGGTTTAACCTAGAAGAACGAAATTTGGTGAGCCAAGTGGGATTGGGGTACTGATCATTACCTGAAAGTGTCATCCAGATTGGGTGAAAAAATGTGTCCTGAGATTTCAGGAAACTCGTAGTTTTTTGGAAGCTTGGCAACCCCTTTCCATGAAAGTGATTTGCGCCAGTCTCTGCTTAGGGTACATCGATACAAAACAAACAATAGAGATAGAACGTGGAACTACTTTATTGTGTCAAGTTTCAAAGAGCTAGCACAAACTGTGTTTGATATAGAGTTCCAAATACATGTATCCATAATGGAAAAAACAGAGTGAAACCTAAACATTAAAACAGTTACTGCCAATGAACGGTTTAACCTAGAAGAAAGAAATTTGGTGATCCAAGTGGTATTGGGGTACTGATCATTACCTGAAAGTGTCATCAAGATTGGGTGAAAAAATGTGTGCTGAGATTTCAGGAAACTCATAGTTTTTTGGAAGCTTGGCAACCCATTTCCATGAAAGTGATTTGCGCCACTTTCTGCTTATGGCTACATCAATAGGAAACAAACCATAGAAACAGAACTTGGAACTACTTTATTGTGTCAAGTTTCTAAGAACTAGCACAAACCGTGTTTGATTTAAGTTCCAACAACATGTATCCATATAGGAGAAAACAGAGTGAAAAAAAAATTAAAACTGTTACTGCAAATGAACGGTTTAACCTAGAAGAAGTAAATTTGGTGAGCCAAGTGGGATTGGGGTAGTGATCATTACCTGAAAGTGTCATCAAGATTGGGTGAAAAAATGTTTGCTGAGATTTCAGGAAACTCGTAGTTTTTTGTAAGCTTGGCAACCCCTTTCCATGAAAGTGATTTGCGCCAGTCTGCTTAGGGCTACATCAATAGGAACCAAACCATAGAGATAGAACTTGGAACTACTTTATTGTGTCAAGTATCAAAGAGCTAGCACATACCGTGTTTGATTTAGAGTTCCAACTACATGTATCCATATAGGAGAAAACAGAGCGAAACCTAAAAATTAAAACTGTTACTGCCAACGAACGGTTTAATGTAGAAGAACGAAATTTGGTGAGCCAAGTAGGATTGGGGTGCTGATCATTACCGGAAAGTGTCATCAAGATTGGGTGAAAAAATGTGTGCTGAGATAAAAGAAAACTCGTAGATTTTTGGAAGCTTGGCAACCCCTTTCCATGAAAGTGATTGGCACGAGTCTCTGCTTAGGGCTACATCAATAGGAAACAAACCATAGAGATAGAACATGGAACTACTTTATTGTGTCAAGTTTTAAAGAGCTAGCACAAACAGTGTTTGATTTAGAGTTCCAACAACATGTATCCATATAGGACAAAACAGAGTGAAACCTAAAAATTAAAACTATTACTGCCAACGAACGGTTTAACCTAGAAGAACAAAATTCGGTGAGCCAAGTGGGATTGGGGTACTGATCATTACCTGAAAGTGTCATCAAGATTGGGTGAAAAAATGTGTGCTGAGTTTTCAGGAAACTCGTAGTTTTTGGAAGCTTGGCAACCCCTTTCCATGAAAGAGATTTGTGCCAGTCTCTGCTTAGGGCTACATCAATAGGAAACAAACCATAGAGATAAACTTGGAACTATTTTATTGTGTCAAGTTTCAAGGAGCTAGCACAAACCGTGTTTGATTTAGAGTTCCAACTACATGTATCCATATAGGAGAAAACAGAGTGAAACCTAAAAATTAAAACTATTACTGCTAAGAACGGTTTAAACTAGAAGAACGAAATTTGGTGAGCCAAGTGGAATTGGTGTACTGATCAATACCTGAAAGTGGCATCCAGATTGGGTGAAAAAATGTGTGCTGAGTTTTCAGGAAACTCGTAGTTTTTGGAAGCTTGGCAGCCCCTTTCCATGAAAGAGATTTGTGCCAGTCTCTGCTTAGGGCTACATCATTAGGAAACAAACCATAGAGATAGAACTTGGAACTATTTTATTGTGTCAAGTTTCAAAGAGCTACCACAAACAGTGTTTGATTTAGAGTTCCAACTACATATATCCCTATAGGTGAAAACAGAGTGAAACCTAAAAATTAAAACTGTTACTGCCAACGAACGGTTTTACCTAGAAGAACAAAATTTGGTGAGCCAAGAGGGATTGGGGTACATTACCTGAAAGTGTCATCAAGATTGGGTGAAAAAATGTGTGCTGAGATTTCAGGAAACTCGTAGTTTTTTGGAAGCTTGGCAACCCCTTTCCATGAAACTGATTTGCGCCAGTCTCTCCTTGGGCTACATCAATAGGAAACAAACCATAGAGATAGAACTTGGAACTACTTTATTGTGTCAAGTTTCAAAGAGCTAGCAAAAACCGTGTTTGATTTAGTGTTCCAACTACATGTATCCATATAGGAGAAAACAAAGTGAAACCTAAAAATTAATACTGTTCCTTCCAACCAACGGTTTAACATAGAAGAACGAAATTTGGTGAGACAAGTGGGATTGGGGTACTGATCATTACCTGAAAGTGTCATCAAGATTGGGTGAAAAAAATGTGTGCTGAGATTTCAGGATATTCGTAGTTTTTTGGAAACTTGGCAACCCCTTTCGATTAATGGGATTTGCGCCAGTCTCTGCTTGGGGCTATGTCAATAGGAAACAAACCATAGAGATAGAAATTGGAACTACTTTATTGTGTCAAGTTTCAAAGAGCTAGCACAAAACGTGTTTGATTTAGAGTTCCAACTACATGTATCCCTATAGGAGAAAACAGAGTATAACCTAAAAATTAAAACTGTTACTGCCAACGAACGGTTTAACCTAGAAGAACGAAATTTGGTGAGCCAAGTGGGATTGGGGACTGATCATTATCTGAATGTGTCATCAAGATTGGGTGAAAAAATTTGTGCTGAGATTTCAGGAAACTCGTAGTTTTTTTGGAAGCTTGGCAACCCCTTTCCATGAAAGTGATTTGCGCCAGTCTCTGCTTAGGGCTACATCAATAGGAAACAAACCATAGAGATAGAACGTGGAACTACTTAATTTTGTCAAGTTTCAAAGAGCTAGCATAAACCGTCTTTGATTTAGAGGTCCAACTACATGTATCCATGTAGGAGAAAACAGAGTGAAACCTAAAAATTAAAACTGTTACTGACAATGAAAGGTTTAACCTAGAAGAAGGAAATTTGGTGAGGCAAGTGGGATTGGGGAACTGATCATTACCTGAAAGTGTCATCAAGATTGGGTTAAAAAATGTGTGCTGAGATTTCAGGAAACTCGTAGATTTTTGGAAGCTTGGCAACCCCTTTTTATGAAAGTGATTTGCGCCAGTCTCTGCTTAGGGCTACATCAATAGGAAACAAATCATAGAGATAGAACTTGGAACTACATTATTGTGTCAAGTTTCAAAGAGCTAGCACAAACCGTGTTTGATTTAGAGTTCCAAATACATGTATCCCTATAGGAGAAAACAGAGTGAATCCTAAAAATTAAAACAGTTACTGCCAACGTAAGGTTTAAATTTGAAAAAGGAAATTTGGAGAGCCAAGTGGGATTGGGGTAGTGATCATTACCTGAAAGTGTCATCAAGTTTGGTTGAAAAAATGTGTGCTGAGATTTCAGGAAACTCTTATTTTTTTGGAAGTTTGGCAACCCCTTTCAATGAAAGTGATTAAGCCAGTCTCTGCTTAGGGCTACATCAATAGAAAACAAACCATAGAGATAGAACTTGGAAGTACTTTATTGTTTCAAGTTTCAAAGAGCTAGCACAAACCGTGTTTGATTTAGAGTTCCAACTACATGTATCCCTATAGGAGAAAACAGAGTGAAAGCTAAAAATTAAAACTGTTACTGCAAACAAACGGTTTAACCTAGAAGAACAAAATATGGTGAGCCAATTGAGTTTGGGGTACTGATCATTACCTGAAAGTGTCATCAAGATTGGGTGAAAAAATGTGCGCTGAGATTTCAGAAAACTTGTAGTTTTTGGAAGCATGGCAACCCCTTTCCATGAAAGTGATTGCGCCAGTCTCTGCTTATGGCTACATCAATATTAAACAAACCATAGATATAGGACTTGGAACTACTTTATTGTATCATGTTTCAAAGAGCTAGCACAAACTGTGTTTAATTTAGAGTTCCAACTACATGTATCCCTATAGGAGAAAACAGAGTGAAACCGAAAAATTAAAACTGTTACTGCCAACAAACGGTTTAACCTAGAAGAACAAAATTTGGTGAGACAAGTGGGATTGGGGTACTGATCATTATCTGAAAGTGTCATCAAGATTGGGTGAAAAAATGTGTGCTGAGATTTCTGGAAACTCGTTGTTTTTTGGAAGCTTGGCAACCCCTTTGTTGAAAGTGATTTGCGCCAGTCTCTGCTTAGGGCTACATCAATAGGAAAAAAACCATAGAGATAGAACTTGGAACTACTTTATTGTGTCAAGTTTCAAAGAGCTAGCACAAACTGTGTTTGATTTAGAGTTCCAACTACGTGTATCCCTGTAGGAGAAAACAGAGTATAACCTAAAAATTAAAACTGTTACTGCCAACGAACGGTTAAACCTAGAAGACCGAAATTTGGTGAGCCAAGTGGGATTGGGGACTGATCATTATCTGAATGTGTCATCAAGATTGGGTGAAAAAATTTGTGCTGAGATTTCAAGAAATTCTTAATTTTTTGGAAGCTTGGCAACCCCTTTCCATGAAAGTGATTTGCGCCAGTCTCTGCTTAGGGCTACATCAATAGGAAAAAAAACCATAGAGATAGAACTGGGAACTACATTATTGTGTCAAGTTTCAACAAGGTAGCACAAACCGTGTTTGATTTAGAGTTCCAACTACATGTATCCGTATAGGAGAAAACAGAGTGAAACCTAAATATTAAAACTGTTACTGCCAACCAACAGTTTAACCCAGAAAAACGAAATTTGTTGAGACAAGTGGGAATGGGCTACTGATCGTTATCTGAAAGTGTCATCAAGTTTGGGTGAAAAAATGTGTGCTGAGATTTCAGGAAACTCGTAGTTTTTTGGAAGATTGGCAACCCCTTTCCATGAAAGTGATTTGCGCCAGTCTCTGCTTCGGGCTACATCAATAGGAAACAAACCTTAGAGATAGAACGTGGAACTACTATATTTTGTCTAGTTTCAAAGAGCTAGCACAAACCGTGTTTGATTTAGAGGTCCAACTACATGTGTCCATATAGGAGAAAACAGAGTGAAACCTAAAAATTAAAACTGTTACTGACAACGAAATGTTTAACATAGAAGAAGGAAATTTGGTGAGCCAAGTGGGATTGGGGTACTGATCATTACCTGAAAGTGTCATCAAGATTGGGTGAAAAAATGTGTGCTGAGATTTCAGGAAACTCGTAGATTTTTTGAAACTTGGCAACCCCTTTTTATGAAAGTGATTTGCGCCAGTCTTTGCTTAGGGCTACATCAATAGGAAACAAATAATAAAGATAGAACTTGGAACTACATATTGTGTCAAGTTTCAAAGAGCTAGCACAAACCGTGTTTGATTTAGAGTTCCAAATATATGTATCCCTATAGGAGAAAACAGAGTGAAACCTAAAAATTAAAACAGTTACTGCCAACGTACGGTTTAACCTTGAAAAAGGCAATTTGGTGAGCCAAGTTGGATTGGGGTACTGATCATTACCTGAAAGTGTCTTCAAGTTTGGTTGAAAAAATGTGTAGTGATATTTCAGGAAACTCTTAGTTTTTTGGAAGCTTGGCAACCCCTTTCAATGAAAGTGATTTAAGCCAGTCTCTGCTTAGGGCTATATCAATAGGAAACAAACCATAGAGATAGAACTTGGAACTACTTTATTGTGTCAAGTTTCAAAGAGCTAGCACAAACCGTGTTTCATTTAGAGTTCCAACTACATGTATCCCTATAGGAGAAAACAGAGTGAAAGCTAAAAATTAAAACTGTTACTGCAAACAAACGGTTTAACCTAGAAGAACGAAATATGGTGAGCCCATTGAGTTTGGGGTACTGATCATTACCTGAAAGTGTCATCAAGATTGGGTGAAAAAATGTTTGCTGAGATTTCAGAAAAATTGTAGTTTTTGGAAGCATGGCAACCCCTTTCCATGAATGTGATTGCGCCAGTCTCTGTTTATGGCTACATCAATATTAAAAAAACCATAGATATAGAACTTGGAACTACTTTATTGTATCATGTTTCAAAGCGCTAGCAAAAACCGTGTTTAATTTAGAGTTCCAACTACATGTATCCCTATAGGAGAAAACAGAGTGAAACCTAATAATTAAAACTGTTACTGCCAACAAACGGGTTAACCTAGAAGAACGAAATTTGGATATCCAAGTGGGATTGGGGTACTGATCATTATCTGAAAGTGTCATCAAGATTGGTTGAAAAAACATATTCTGAGATTTCAGGAAACTTGTAGTTTTTTGGAATCTTGGCAACCCCTTTCCATGAAAGTGATTTGCGCCAGTCTATGTTTAGGGATATATCAATAGGAAACGAACCATATGGATAGAACTTGGAACTACTTTATTGTGTCACGTTTCAAAGAGCTTGCACAAACCGTTTTGATTTAGAGTTCCAACTACATGTATCCCTATAGGAGAAAACAGAGTGTAACCGAAAATTTAAAACTGTTACTGCCAATGAGTGGTTTAACATAGAAGAACGAAATTTGGAGAGCCAAGTGGGATTGGGTACTGATCATTACCTGAAAGTGTCATGAAGATTGGGTGAAAAAATGTGTGCTGAGATTTCAGGAAACTAGTAGTTTTTGGAAGCTTGGGAACCCCTTTCCATCAAAGTGATTTGCGCCAGTCTCTGCTTGGGGCTACATGAATAGGAAACAAACCATAGAGATAGAACTTGGAACTACTTTATTGTGTCAAGTTTCAAGGAGCTAGCACAAACCGTGTTTGATTTAGAGTTCCAACTACATATATCCCTATAGGAGAAAACAGAGTGAAACCTAAAAATTTAAACAGTTACAGCCAACGAACGGTTTAACTTAGAAGAACGAAATTTGGTGAGCCAAGTCTGATTGGGGTACTGATCATTACTGAAAGTGTCATCAAGATTGGGTGAAAAAATGTGTGCTGAGATTTCAGGAAACTCGTAGTTTTTTGGAAGCTTGGCAATTCCTTTCCATCAAAGTGATTTGCGCCAGTCTCTGCATAGGGCTACATCAATAGAAAACAAACCATAGAGATAGAACTTGGAACTACTTTATTGTGTCAAGTTTCAAAGAGCTAGCACAAACCGTTTTGATTTAGAGTTCCAACTATATGTATCCATATAGGAGAAAACAGAGTGAAAGTTAAAAATTAAAACTGTTACTGCAAACGAATGGTTTAACCTAGAAGAACAAAATATGTTGAGCCAAGTGGGATTGGGGTACTGATCATTACCTGAAAGTGTCATCAAGATTGGGTGAAAAAATGTGTGCTGAGATTTCAGGAAACTCGTAGTTTTTTGGAAGCTTAAAAACCCCTTTCCATGAAACTGATTTCCGCCAGTCTCTGCTTAGGGCTACATCAAAAGGAAACAAACCATAGAGATAAACTTGGAACTATTTTATTGTGTCAAGTTTCAAGGAGCTAGCACAAACCGTGTTTGATTTAGAGTTCCAACTACATGTATCCATATAGGAGAAAACAGAGTGAAACCTAAAAATTAAAACTATTACTGCTAAGAACGGTTTAAACTAGAAGAACGAAATTTGGTGAGCCAAGTGGGATTGGGTTACTGATCATTACCTGAAAGTGTCATCAAGTTTGGGTGAAAAAATATGTGCTGAGATTTCAGGAAACTCGTAGTTTTTTGGAAGCTTGGCAACCCCTTTCCATGTAAGTGATTTGTGCCAGTCTCTGCTTACTGCTACATCAATAGGAAACAAACCATAGAGATAGAACTTGGAACTACTTTATTGTGTCAAGTTTCGAAGAGCTAGCACAAACCGTGTTTGATTTAGAGTTCCAAATACATGCATCCCTATAGGAAAACAGAGTGTAACCTAAAATTTAAAACTGTTACTGCCAACGAACGGTTTAACCTAGAAGAACAAAATTTGGAGAGCCAAGTGAAATTGGGTACTGATCATTACCTGAAAGTGTCATCAAGATTTGGTGAAAAAATGTGTGCTGAGATTTCAGGAAACTCGTAGTTTTTTGGAAGCTTGGCAACCCCTTTCCATGTAAGTGATTTGCGCCAGGCTCTGCTTACTGTTACATCAGTAGGAAACAAAACATAGAGATAGAACTTGGAACTACTTTATTGTGTCAAGTTTCAAAGAGCTAGCAAAACCGTGTTTGATTTAGAGTTCCAACTACATGTATCCCTATAGGAGAAAACAGAGTGAATCCAAAAAATTAAAACTGTTACTGCCAACGAACGGTTTAACATAGAAGAACGAAATTTGGTGAGCCAAGTGGGATTGTGTTACTGATCATTACCTGAAAGTGTCACCAAGATTGGGTGAAAAAATGTGTGCTGAGATATCAGGAAACTCGTAGTTTTTTGGAAGCTTGGCAACCCCTTTCCATGTAAGTGATTTGCGCCAGGCTCTGCTTACTGCTACATCAATAGGAAACAAACCATAGAGATAGAACTTGGAACTACTTTATTGTTTCAAGTTTCAAAGAGCTAGCCCAAACCGTGTTTGATTTAGAGTTCAAACTACATGTATCCCTATAGGAGAAAACAGAGTGACAGATATAAATTAAAAATGTTACTGCAAACGAACGGTTTAACTTAGAAGAATGAAATTTGGTGATCCAAGTGGGATTGGGTACTGATCATTCATTAACTGAAACTGTCATCAAGAATGGGTGTAAAAATGTGTGCTGAGATTTCAGGAAACTCGTGGTTTTTTGAAGCTTGGCAACCCCTTTCCATGAAAATGATTTGTGCCAGACTCTGCTTAGGGCTACATCAATAGGAAACAAACCATAGAGATAGAACTTGGAACTACTTTATTGTGTCAAGTTTCAAAGAGCTAGCACAAACCGTGTTTGATTTAGAGTTCCAATAACATGTATCCAAATAGGAGAAAACAGTGTGAAAGCTAAAAATTAAAACTGTTACTGCAAACGAACGGTTTAACCTAGAAGAACGAAATTTGGTGATCCAATTGGGATTGGGGTACTGATCATTCATTACCTGAAACTGTCATCAAGAATGGGTGTAAAAATGTGTGCTGAGATTTCAGGAAACTCGTGGTTTTTGGAAGCTTGGCAACCCCTTTCCATGAAAATGATTTGTGCCAGACTCTGCTTAGGGCTACATCAATAGGAAACAAACCATAGAGATAGGACTTGGAACTACTTTATTGTGTCAAGTTTCAAACAGCGAGCAAAAACCGTTTTGATTTAGAGTTCCAACTACATGTATCCATATAGGAGAAAACAGAGTGAAAGTTAAAAATTAAAACTGTTACTGTAAATGAACGGTTTAACTTCGAAGAACGAAATTTGGTGATCCAAGTGGGATTGGGTAACTGATCATTACCTGAAAGTGTCATCAAGATTGGGTGAAAAAATGTGTGCTGAGATTTCAGGAAACTCGTAGTTTTTTGGAAGCTTGGCAACCCCTTTCCATGAAAGTGATTTGCGCCAGTCTCTGCTTAGGGCTACATCAATAGGAAACAAACCATAGAGATAGAACTTGGAACTACTTTATTGTGTCAAGTTTCAAAGAGCTAGCAAAAACCGTGTTTGATTTAGTGTTCCAACTACATGTATCCATATAGGAGAAAACGGAGTGAAACCTAAAAATTAATACTGTTCCTTCCAACCAACGGTTTAACATAGAAGAACGAAATTTGGTGAGACAAGTGGGATTGGGGTACTGATCATTACCTGAAAGTGTCATCAAGATTGGGTGAAAAAATGTGTGCTGAGATTTCAGGAAATTCGTAGTTTTTTGGAAACTTGGCAACCCCTTTCGATTAATAGGATTTGCGCCAGTCTCTGCTTGGGGCTATGTCAATAGGAAACAAACCATAGAGATAGAACTTGGAACTACTTTATTGTGTCAAGTTTCGAAGAGCTAGCACAAACCGTGTTTGATTTAGAGTTCCAAATACATGTATCCCTATAGGAAAACAGAGTGTAACCTAAAAATTAAAAGTGTTACTGACAACGAACGGTTTAACCTAGAAGAATAAAATTTGGAGAGCCAAGTGAAATTGGGTACTGATCATTACCTGAAAGTGTCATCAAGATTGGGTGAAAAAATGTGTGTTGAGATTTCAGGAACAACGTAGTTTTGGAAGCTTGGCAACCCCTTTTCATGAAAGTGATTTGTGCCAGTCTCTGCTTAGGGCTACATCAATAGGAAACAAACCATAGAGATAGAACTTGGAACTACTTTATTGTGTCAAGTTTCAAAGAGCTAGCACAAACCGTGTTTGATTTAGAGTTCCAACTACATGTATCCAAATAGGAGAAAACAGTGTGAAAGCTAAAAATTAAAACTGTTACTGCAAACGAACGGTTTAACCTAGAAGAAAGAAATTTGGTGATCCAAGTGGGATTGGTGTACTGATCATTCATTACCTGAAACTGTCATCAAGAATGGGTGTAAAAATGTGTGCTGAGCTTTCAGGAAACTCGTTGTTTTTGGAAGCTTGTCAACCCCTTTCCATGAAAATGATTTGTGCCAGACTCTGCTTAGGGCTACATCAATAGGAAACAAACCATAAAGATAGGAATTGGAACTACTTTATTGTGTCAAGTTTCAAACAGCGAGCAAAAACCGTTTTGATTTAGAGTTCCAACTACATGTATCCATATAGGAGAAAACAGAGTGAAAGTTAAAAATTAAAACTGTTACTGGAAACGAACGGTTTAACTTCGAAGAACGAAATTTGGTGATCCAAGTGGGATTGGGTAACTGATCATTACCTGAAAGTGTCATCAAGATTGGGTGAAAAAATGTGTGCTGAGATTTCAGGAAACTCGTCGTTTTCTGGAAGCTTGGCAACCCCTTTCCATGAAAGTGATTTGCGCCAGTCTCTGCTTAGGGCTACATCAATAGGAAACAAACCATAGAGACAAAACTTGGAACTACTTTATTGTGTCAAGTTTCAAAGAGCTAGCACAAACCGTGTTTGATTTAGAGTTCCAACTACATGTATCCCTATAGGAGAAAACAGAGTGAAACCTATAAATTAAAACAGTTACTGCCAACGAACGGTTCAACTTCGAAGAATGAAATTTGGTGATCCAAGTGGGATTGGGTAACTGATCATTACCTGAAAGTGTCATCAAGATTGGGTGAAAAAATGTGTGCTGAGATTTCAGGAAACTCGTAGTTTTTTGGAAGCTTGGCAACCCCTTTCCATGAAAGTGATTTGTGCCAGTCTCTGCTTACTGCTACATCAATAGGAAACAAACCATAGAGACAGAACTTGGAACTACTTTATTGTGTCAAGTTTCGAAGAGCTAGCACAAACCGTGTTTGATTTAGAGTTCCAAATACATGTATCCCTATAGGAAAACAGAGTGTAACCTAAAAATTAAAACTGTTACTGCCAACGAACGGTTTAACCTAGAGGAACAAAATTTGGAGAGCCAAGTGAAATTGGGTACTGATCATTACCTGAAAGTGTCATCAAGATTGAGTGAAAAAATGTGTGATGAGATTTCAGGAACAAGGTAGTTTTTGGAAGCTTGGCAACCCCTTTCCATGAAAGTGATTTGCGCCAGTCTCTGATTAGGGCTACATCAATAGGAAACAAACCATAGAGATAGAACTTGGAACTACTTTATTGTGTCAAGTTTCAAAGAGCTAGCACAAACCGTGTTTGATTTAGAGTTCCAACTACATGTATCCCTATAGGAGAAAACAGAGTGAAACCTAAAAATTAAAACTGTTACTGCCAATGAACGGTTTAACCTAGAAGAACGAAATTTGGTGATCCAAGTGGGATTGGGGTACAGATCATTACCTGAAAGTGTCATCAAGATTGGTTGAAAAAATGTATTCTGAGATTTCAGGAAACTCGTAGTTTTTTGGAATCTTGGCAACCCCTTTCCATGAAAGTGATTTGCGCCAGTCTCTGCTTAGTCCTACATCAATAGTAAACGAACCATAGAGATAGAACTTGGAACTACTTTATTGTGTCAATTTTGAAAGAGCTAGCACAAACCGTGTTTGATTTAGAGTTCCAACTACATGTATCCATATAGGAGAAAACAGAGTGAAAGCTAAAAATTAAAACTGTTACTGCAAATGATCAGTTTAACCTAGAAGAACGAAATTTGGTGAGCCAATTGAGATTGGGATACTGATCATTACCTGAAAGTGTCATCAAGATTGGGTGAAAAAATGTGTGCTGAGATTTCAGGAAACTCGTACTTTTTGGAAGCTTGGCAACCCCTTTCCATGAAAGTGATTTGCGCCACTCTTCTTAGGGCTATATCAATAGGAAACAAACCATAGAGATAGAACTTGGAACTACTTTATTGTGTCAAGTTTCAAAGAGCTAGCACAAACCATTTTGATTTAGAGTTCCAACTACATGTATCCCTATTGGAAAAAAACAGAGTGAAACCTAAAAATTAAAACAGTTACTGCCAATGAACGGTTTAACTTCGAAGAACGAAATTTGGTGATCCAAGTGGGATTGGGTAACTGATCATTACCTGAAATTGTCATCAAGATTGGGTGAAAAAATGTGTGCTGAGATTTCAGGAAACTCGTAGTTTTTTGGAAGCTTGGCAACCCCTTTCCATGAAAGTGATTTGCGCCAGTCTCTGCTTAGGGCTATATCAGTAGGAAACAAACCATAGAGATAGAACTTGGAATTACTTTATTGTGTCAAGTTTCAAAGAGCTAGCACAAACCGTTTTGATTTAGAGTTCCAACTACATGTATCCATATAGGAGAAAACAGAGTGAAAGTTAAAAATTAATACTGTTACTGCAAACGAACGGTTTAACTTTGAAGAACGAAATATGTTGAGCCAAGTGGGATTGGGGTACTGATCATTACCTGAAAGTGTCATCAAGATTGGGTGAAAAAATGTGTGCTGAGATTTCAGGAAACTCGTAGTTTTTTGGAAGCTTGGCAACCCCTTTCCATGTAAGTGATTTGCGACAGTCTCTGCTTACTGCTACATCAATAGGAAACAAACCATAGAGACAGAACTTGGAACTACATTATTTTGTCAAGTTTCGAAGAGCTAGCACAAACCGTGTTTGATTTAGAGTTCCAAATACATGTATCCCTATAGGAAAACAGAGTGTAACCTAAAAATTAAAACTGTTACTGCCAACGAACGGTTTAACCTAGAAGAACAAAATTTGGAGAGCCAAGTGAAATTGGGTACTGATCATTACCTGAAAGTGTTATCAAGATTGGGTGAAAAAATGTGTGCTGAGATTTCAGGAACAACGTAGTTTTTGGAAGCTTGGCAACCCCTTTCCATGAAAGTGATTTGCGCCAGTCTCTGCTTAGGGCTACATCAATAGGAAACAAACCATAGAGATAGAACTTGGAACTACTTTATTGTGTCAAGTTTCAAAGAGCTAGCACAAACCGTGTTTGATTTAGAGTTCCAACTACATGTATCCCTATAGGAGAAAACAGAGTGAAACCTAAAAATTAAAACTGTTACTGCCAATGAACGGTTTAACCCAGAAGAACGAAATTTGGTGATCCAAGTGGGATTGGGGTACAGATCATTACCTGAAAGTGTCATCAAAATTGGTTGAAAAAATGTATTCTGAGATTTCAGGAAACTCGTAGTTTTTTGGAATCTTGGCAACCCCTTTCCATGAAAGTGATTTGCGCCAGTCTCTGCTTAGTCCTACATCAATAGTAAACGAACCATAGAGATAGAACTTGGAACTACTTTATTGTGTCAAGTTTCAAAGAGCTAGCACAAACTGTGTTTGATTTAGAGTTCCAACTACATATATCCATATAGGAGAAAACAGAGTGAAAGCTAAAAATTAAAAGTGTTACTGCAAATGATCGGTATAACCTGGAAGAACGAAATTTGGTGAGCCAATTGAGATTGGGATACTGATCATTACCTGAAAGTGTCATCAAGATTGGGTGAAAAAATGTTTGCTGAGATTTCAGGAAACTCGTAGTTTTTGGAAACTTGGCAACCCCTTTCCATGAAAGTGATTTGCGCCACTCTTCTTAGGGCTATATCAATAGGAAACAAACCATAGAGATAGAACTTGGAACTACTTTATTGTGTCAAGTTTCAAAGAGCTAGCACAAACCATTTTGATTTAGATTTCCAACTACATGTATCCATAAAGGAGAAAACAGAGTGAAAGTTAAAAATTAAAACTGTTACTGCCAACGAACGGTTTAACTTAGAAGAACGAAATATGTTGATCCAAGTGTGATTGGGGTACTGATCATTACCTGAAAGTGTCATCAAGATTTTGTGAAAAAATGTGTGCTGAGATTTCAGGAAACTCGTAGTTTTTTGGAAGCTTGGCAACCCCTTTCCATGAAAGTGATTTGCGCCAGTCTCTGCTTAGGGCTACATAAATAGGAAACAAACCATAGAGATAGAACTTGGAACTACTTTATTGTGTCAAGTTTCAAAGAGCTAGCACAACCCGTGTTTTATTTAGAGTTCCAACTACATGTATCCATATAGGAGAAAACAGAGTGAAAGCTAAAAATTAAAACTATTACTGCCAAAGAACGGTTTAACCTAGAAGAATGAAATTTTGTGATCCAAATGGGATTGGGTTACTGATCATTACCTGAAAGTGTCATCAAGATTAGGTGAAAAAATGTGTGCTGAGATTTCAGGAAACTCGTAGTTTTTGGAAGCTTGGCAACCCCTTTCCATGAAAGTGATTTGCGCCAGTCTCTCCTTAGGGCTACATCAATAGGAAACAAACCATAGAGATAAAACTTGGAACTAGTTTATTGTGTCAAGTTTCAAAAAGCTAGCACAAAACGTGTTTGATTTAGAGTTTCAACTACATGTATCCATATAGGAGAAAACAGAGTGAAAGTTAAAAATTAAAACTCTTACTGCCAACGAAGGGTTTAACCTAGAAAAACAAAATTTGGTGATCCAAGTGAGATTGGGGTGCTGATCATTACCTGAAAGTGTCATCAAGATTGGGTGAAAAAATGTGTGATGTGATTTCAGGAAACTCGTAGTTTATGGAAGCTTGGCAACCCCTTTCCATGAAAATGATTTGCGCCAGTCTCTGCTTAGGGCTACATCAATAGGAAACTAACCATAGAGATAGAACTTGGAGCTACTTTATTGTGTCAAGTTTCAACGAGCTAGCACAAACCATGTTTGATTTAGAGTTCCAACTACATGTATCCATATAGGAGAAAACAGAGTGACAGCTATAAATTAAAACTGTTACTGCAAACGAACGGTTTAACTTAGAAGAAAGAAATTTGGTGATCCAAGTGAGATTGGGTTGCTGATCATTACCTGAAAGTGTCATCAAGATTATGTGAAAAAATGTGTGCTGAGATTTCAGGAAACTCGTAGATTTTGGAAGCTTAGCGACCCCTTTCCATGAAAATGATTTGCGCCAGTCTCTGCATATGCTAAATCAATAGGAAACAAACCATAGAGATAGAACTTGGAACAACTTTCTTGTGTCAAGTTTCAAAGAGCTAGCGCAAACCGTGTTTGATTTAGAGTTCCAACTACATGTATCCCTATAGGAGAAAACAGAATGAAACCAAAATTTAAAACTGTTACTGCCAAAGAACAGTTTAACCTGGAAGAACGAAATTTGGAGAGCCAAGTGGGATTGGGTACTGATCATTACCTGAAAGTGTCATCAAGTTTGGGTGAAAAAATGTGTGCTGATATTTCAGGGAACTCGTAGTTTTTGGAAGCTTGGCAACCCATTTCCATGAAAGTGATTTGCGCCAGTCTCTGCTTAGGGCTACCTCAATAGGAAACAAACCATAGAGATAGAACTTGGAACTACTTTATTGTGTCAAGTTTCAAAGAGCTAGCACAAACCGTGTTTGATTTAGAGTTTCAGCTACATGTATCCCTATAGGAGAAAACAGAGTGTAACCTAAAAATTAAAACTGTTACTACCAATGAACGGTTTAACCTAGAAGAACGAAATTTGCAGAGCCAAGTGGGATTGGGTACTGATCATTACCTGAAAGTGTCATCAAGATTGGGTGAAAAAATGTGTGCTGAGATTTTAGGAAACTCGTACTTTTTGGAAGCTTGGCAACCCCTTTCCATGAAAGTGATTTGCGCCAGTCTCTGCTTAGTGCTACATCAATAGGAAACAAACCATAGAGATAGAACTTGGAACTACTTTATTGTGTCAAGTTACAAAGAGCTAGTACAAACCGTGTTTGATTTAGAGTTCCAAATACATGTATCCCTATAGGAGAAAACAGTGTAACCTAAAAATTAAAACTGTTACTGAAAATGAACGGTTTAACCTAGAAGAACGAAATTTGGAGAGCCAAGTGGGATTGGGGTACTGATCATTACCTGAAAGTGTCATCAAGATTGGGTGAAAAAATGTGTGCTGAGATTTCAGGGAACTCGTAGTTTTTGGAAGCTTGGCAACCCCTTTCCATGATAGTGATTTGCGCCAGTCTCTGCTTAGGGCTACATAAATAGGAAACAACCCATAGAGATAGAACTTGGAACTACTTTATTGTGTCAAGTTTCAAAGAGCTAGCACAAACCGTGTTTGATTTAGAGTTCCAACTACATGTATCCAAATAGGAGAAAACAGTGTGAAAGCTAAAAATTAAAACTGTTACTGCAAACGAACGGTTTAACTTAGAAGAACGAAATTTGGTGATCCAAGTGGGATTGGGGTACTGATCATTCATTACCTGAAAGAGTCATCAAGTTTGGGTGAAAAAATGTGTGCTGAGATTTCAGGAACATCGTAGTTTTTGGAAGCTTGGCAACCCCTTTCCATGAAAGTGATTTGCGCCAGTCTCTGCTTAGGGCTACACCAATAGGAAACAAACCATAGAGATAGAACTTGGAACTACTTTATTGTGTCAAGTTTCAAAGAGCTAGCACAAACCGTGTTTGATTTAGAGTTCCAACTACATGTATCCATATAGGAGAAAACAGAGTGACAGCTATAAATTAAAACTGTTACTGCAAACGAACGGTTTAACTTAGAAGAATGAAATTTGGTGATCCAAGTGAGATTGGGTTACTGATCATTACCTGAAAGTGTCATCAAGATTGGGAGAAAAAATGTGTGCTGAGATTTCAGGAAACTCGTAGATTTTGGAAGCTTAGCGACCCCTTTCCATGAAAATGATTTGCGCCAGTCTCTGCTTATGCTACATCAATAGGAAACAAACCATAGAGATAGAACTTGGAACAACTTTCTTGTGTCAAGTTTCAAAGAGCTAGCGCAAACCGTGTTTGATTTAGAGTTCCAACTACATGTATCCCTATAGGAGAAAACAGAGTGAAACCAAAATTTAAAACTGTTACTGAAAACGAACGGTTTAACCTAGAAGAACGAAATTTTGTGATCCAAGTGGGATTGGGGTACTGATCATTCATTACCTGAAAGTGTCATCAAGATTGGGTGTAAAAATGTGTGCTGAGATTTCAGGACACTCGTAGTTTTTGGAAGCTTGGCAACCCCTTTCCATGAGAATGATTTGTGCCAAACTCTGCTTAGGGCTACATCAATAGGAAACAAACCATAGAGATAGGACTTGGAACTACTTTATTGTGTCAAGTTTCAAAGAGCTAGCACAAACCGTGTTCAATTTAGAGTTCCAACTACATATATCCCTATAGGAGAAAACAGAGTGTAACCTAAAATTTAAAACTGTTACTGCCAAAGAACAGTTTAACCTAGAAGAACGAAATTTGGAGAGCCAAGTGGGATTGGGTACTGATCATTACCTGAAAGTGTCATCAAGTTTGGGTGAAAAAATGTGTGCTGAGATTTCAGGGAACTCGTAGTTTTTGGAAGCTTGGCAACCCATTTCCATGAAAGTGATTTGTGCCAGTCTCTGCTTAGGGCTACATCAATAGGAAACAAACCATAGAGATAGAACTTGGAACTACTTTATTGTGTCAAGTTACAAAGAGCTAGCACAAACCGTGTTTGATTTAGAGTTTCAGCTACATGTATCCCTATAGGAGAAAACAGAGTGTAACCTAAAAATTAAAACTGTTACTACCAATGAACGGTTTAACCTAGAAGAACGAAATTTGGTGAGCCAAGTGGGATTGGGTACTGATCATTACCTGAAAGTGTCATCAAGATTGGGTGAAAAAATGTGTGCTGAGATTTCAGGAAACTCGTACTTTTTGGAAGCTTGGCAACCCCTTTCCATGAAAGTGATTTGCGCAAGTCTCTGCTTAGTGCTACATCAATAGGAAACAAACCATAGAGATAGAACTTGGAACTACTTTATTGTGTCAAGTTTCAAAGAGCTAGTACAAACCGTGTTTGATTTAGAGTTCCAAATACATGTATCCCTATAGGAGAAAACAGTGTAACCTAAAAATTAAAACTGTTACTGAAAATGAACGGTTTAACCTAGAAGAACGAAATTTGGAGAGCCAAGTGGGATTGGGGTACTGATCATTACCTGAAAGTTTCATCAAGATTGGGTGAAAAAATGTGTGCTGAGATTTCAGGGAAATCGTAGTTTTTGGAAGCTTGGCAACCCCTTTCCATGATAGTGATTTGCGCCAGTCTCTGCTTAGGGCTACATAAATAGGAAACAACCCATAGAGATAGTACTTGGAAGTACTTTATTGTGTCAAGTTTCAAAGAGCTAGCACAAACCGTCTTTGATTTAGAGTTCCAACTGCATGTATCCGTATAGGAGAAAACAGAGTGAAACCAAAAAATTAAAACTGTTACTGCCAAAGAATGGTGTAACCTAGAAGAACGAAATTCGGTGATCCAAGTGGGATTGGGGTACTGATCATTACCTGAAAGTGTCATCAAGATTGGTTGAAAAAATGTGTTCTGAGATTTCAGGAAACTCGTAGTTTTTTGGAATCTTGGAAACCCCTTTCCATGAAAGTGATTTGCGCCAGTCTCTGCTTAGGGCTACATCAATAGGAAATGAACCATAGAGATAGAACTTGGAACTACTTTATTGTGTCAAGTTTCACAGAGCTAGCACAAACCGTGTTTGATTTAGAGTTCCAACTACATGTATCCATATAGGAGAAAACAGAGTGAAAGCTAAAAATTAAAACTGTTACTGCAAACGAACGGTTTAACCTAGAAGAACGAAATTTGGTGAGCCAATTGAGATTGGGATACTGATCATTACCTGAAAGTGTCATCAAGATTGGGTGAAAAAATATGTGCTGAGATTTCAGGAAACTCGTAGTTTTTGGAAGCTTGGAAACCCCTTTTCATGAAAGTGATTTGCGCCAGTCTCTGCTTAGGGCTACATCAATAGGAAACAAACCATAGAGATAGAACTTGGAACTACTTTATTGTGTCAAGTTTCAAAGAGCTAGCACAAACAGTGTTTGATTTAGAGTTCCAACTACATGTATCCCTATAGGAGAAAACAGAGTGTAACCTAAAAATTAAAACTGTTACAGCCAATGAACGGTTTAACCTAGAAGAACGAAATTTGGAGAGCCAAGTGGGATTGGGTACTGATCATTACCTGAAAGTGTCATCAAGATTGGGTGAAAAAATATGTGTTGAGATTTCAGGAAAATTGTAGTTTTTTGGAAGCTTGGCAACCCCTTTCCATGTAAGTGATTTGCGCCAGTCTCTGCTTACTGGTACATCAATAGGAAACAAACCATAGAGATAGAACTTGGACCTACTTTATTGTGTCAAGTTTCAAAGAGCTAGCACAAACCGTGTTTGATTTAGAGTTCCAACTACATGTATCCAAATAGGAGAAAACAGTGTGAAAGCTAAAAATTAAAACTGTTACTGCAAACGAACGGTTTAACTTAGAAGAACGAAATTTGGTGATCCAAGTGGGATTGGGGTACTGATCATTCATTACCTGAAAGTGTCATCAAGATTGGGTGAAAAAATGTGTGCTGAGATTTCAGGAACATCGTAGTTTTTGGAAGCTTGGCAACCCCTTTCCATGAAAGTGATTTGTGCCAGTCTCTGCTTAGGGCTACATCAATAGGAAACGAACCATAGAAATAGAACTTGTAACTACTGTATTGTGTCAAGTTTCAAAGAGCTAGCACAAACCATGTTTGATTTAGAGTTCCAACTACATGTATCCACATAGGAGAAAACAGAGTGAAAGCTAAAAATTAAAACTGTTACTGCAAACGAACGGTTTAACCTAGAAGAACGAAACTTGGTGAGCCAATTGAGATTGGGATAGTGATCATTACCTGATAGTGTCATCAAGATTGGGTGAAAAAATGTGTGCTGAGATTTCACGGAACTCGTAGTTTTTGGAAGCTTGGCAACCCCTTTCCATGAAAGTGATTTGCGCCAGTCTCTGCTTAGGGCTACATCAATAGGAAACAAACCATAGAGATAGAACTTGGAACTACTTTATTGTGTCAAGTTTCAAAGAGCTAGCACCAACCGTGTTTGATTTAGAGTTCCAAATACATGTATCCCTAAAGGAGAAAACAGAGTGTAAGCTAAAAATTAAAACTGTTACTGCCAATGAACGGTTTAACCTAGAAGAACGAAATTTGGAGAGCCAAGTTGCATTGGGGTACTGATCATTACCTGAAAGTGTCATCAAGATTGGGTGAAAAAATGTGTGCTGAGATTTCAGGAAACTCGTAGTTTTTGGAAGCTTGGCAACTCCTTTCCATTAAAGTTATTTGCGCCAGTCTCTGCTTAGGGCTACATCAATAGGAAACAAACCATGGAGATAGAACTTGGAACTATTTTAGTGTGTCAAGTTTCAAAGAGCTAGCACAAACCGTGTTTGATTTAGAGTTCCAACTACATGTATCCATATAGGAGAAAACAGAGTGAAACCTAAAAATTAAAACTGTTACTGCCAACGAACGGTTTAACCTAGAAGAACAAAATTTGGACAGCCAAGTGGGATTGGGTACTGATCATTACCTGAAAGTGTCATCAAGATTGGGTGAAAAAATGTGTGTTGAGATTTCAGGAAACTTGTAGTTTTCGAAAGCTTGGCAACCACTTTCCATGAAAGTGATTTGCGCCAGTCTCTGCTTAGGGCTACATCAATAGGAAACAAACCATAGAGAGAGAACATGGAACTACTTTATTGTGTCAAGTTTCAAAGAGTTAGCACAAACCGTGTTTGATTTAGAGTTCCAACTACATGTATCCATATTGGAGAAAACAGAGTGAAACCTAAAAATTAAAACTGTTACTGCCAACGAACGGTTTAACCTAGAAGAAGAAAATTTGGAGAGCCAAGTGGGATTGGGTACCGATCATTACCTGAAAGTGTCATCAAGATTGGGTGAAAAAATGTGTGTTGATATTTCAGGAAACATATAGTTTTTGAAAGCTTGGCAACCCCTTTCCATGAAAGTGATTTGCGCCAGTCTCTGCTTAGGGCTACATCAATAGGAAACAAACCATAGAGAGAGAACTTGGAACTACTTTATTGTGTCAAGTTTCAAAGAGCTAGCACAAACCGTGTTTGATTTAGAGTTCCAACTACATGTATCCGTATAGGAGAAAACAGAGTGAAACCAAAAATTTAAAACAGTTACTGCCAACGAACGGTTTAACTTAGAAGAAAGAAATTTGGTGATCCAAGTGGGATTGGGTTACTGATAATTACCTGAAAGTGTCATCAACATTGGGTGAAAAAATGTGTGCTGAGATTTCAGGAAACTCGTAGTTTTTTGGAAGCTTGGCAACCGCTTTCCATGTAAGTGATTTGCGCCAGTCTCTGCTTACTGCTACATCAATAGGAAACAAACCATAGAGATAGAACTTGGAACTACTTTATTGTGACAAGTTTCAAAGAGCTAGCACAAACCGTGTTTGATTTAGAGTTCCAACTACATGTATCCAAATAGGAGAAAACAGTGTGAAAGCTAAAAATTAAAACTGTTACTGCAAACGAACGGTTTAACCTAGAAGAACAAAATTTGGTGATCTAAGTGTTATTGGGGTACTGATCATTCATTACCTGAAAGTGTCATCAAGATTGGGTGTAAAAATGTGTGCTGAGATTTCAGGAAACTCATAGTTTTTGGAAGCCTGGCAACCTCTTTCCATGAAAATGATTTTTGCCAGACTCTGCTTAGGGCTACATCAATAGGAAACAAACCATAGAGATAGGACTTGGAACTACTATATTGTGTGAAGTTTCAAAGAGCTAGCACAAACCGTGTTTGATTTAGAGTTCCAAATACATGTATCCCTATAGGGGAAAACAGAGTGTAACCTAAAAATTAAAACTGTTACTGCCAATGAACAGTTTAACCTAGAAGAACGAAATTTGGAGAGCCAAGTGGGATTGGGGTACTGATCATTACCTGAAAGTGTCATCAAGATTGGGTGAAAAAATGTGTGCTGAGATTTCAGGAAACTCGTAGTTTTTGGAACCTTGGCAACCCCTTTAGATGAAAGTGATTTGCGCCAGTCTCTGCTTAGGGCTACATAAATAGGAAACAAACCATAGAGATAGAACTTGGAACTACTTTATTGTGTCAAGTTTCAAAGAGCTAGCACAAACCGTGTTTGATTTAGAGTTCCAACTGCATGTATCCGTATAGGAGAAAACAGAGTGAAACCAAAAAATTAAAACTGTTACTGCCAACGAACGGTTTAACCTAGAAGAACGAAATTTGGTGATTCAAGTGGGATTGGGGTACTGATCATTACCTGAAAGTGTCATCAAGATTGGTTTAAAAAATGTGTTCTGAGATTTCAGGAAACTCTTAGTTTTTTGGAATCTTGGCAACCACTTTCCATGAAAGTGATTTCCACCAGTCTCTGCTTAGGGCTACATCAATAGGAAACAAACCATAGAGATAGAACTTGGAACTACTTTATTGTGTCAAGTTCCAAAGAGCTAGCACAAACCGTGTTTGATTTAGAGTTCCAACTACATGTATCCATATAGGAGAAAACAGAGTGAAAGCTAAAAATTAAAACTGTTACTGCAAACGAACGGTTTAACCTAGAAGAACGAAATTTGGTGATCCAAGTGGGATTGGGGTACTGATCATTACCTGAAAGTGTCATCAAGATTGGGTGAAAAAATGTGTGCTGAGATTTCAGGAAACACGTAGTTTTTTGGAAGCTTGGCAACCCCTTTCCATCAAAGTGATTTGCGCCAGTCTGTGCATAGGGCTACATCAATAGGAAACAAACCATAGAGATAGAACTTGGAACTACTTTACTGTGGCAAGTTTCAAAGAGCTAGCACAAACCGTGTTTGATTTAGAGTTCCAACTACATGTATCCATATAGGAGAAAACAGAGTGAAACCGAAAATTTAAAACAGTTACTGCCAGCGAACGGTTTAACTTAGAAGAAAGAAATTTGTGATCCAAGTGGGATTGGGTTAATGATAATTACCTGAAAGTGTCATCAAGATTGGGTGAAAAAATGTGTGCTGAGATTTCAGGAAACTCGTAGTTTTTTGTAAGCTTGGCAACCCCTTTCCATGTAAGTGATTTGTGCCAGTCTCTGCTTACTGCTACATCAATAGGAAACAAACCATAGAGATAGAACTTGGAACTACTTTATTGTGTCAAGTTTCAAAGAACTAGCACAAACCGTGTTTGATTTAGAGTTCCAACTACATGTATCCAAATAGGAGAAAACAGAGTGAAACCGAAAATTTAAAACAGTTACTGCCAGCGAACGGTTTAACTTAGAAGAAAGAAATTTGTGATCCAAGTGGGATTGGGTTAATGATAATTACCTGAAAGTGTCATCAAGATTGGGTGAAAAAATGTGTGCTGAGATTTCAGGAAACTCGTACTTTTTGGAAGCTTGGCAACCCCTTTACATGAAAGTGATTTGCGCAAGTCTCTGCTTAGGGCTACATCAATAGGAAACGAACCATAGAGATAGAACTTGGAACTATTTTATTGTGTCAAGTTTCAAAGAGCTAGCACAAACCGTGTTTGATTTAGAGTTCCAACAACATGTATCCCTATAGGAGAAAACAGAGTGTAACCTAAAAATTAAAACTGTTACTGCCAATGAACGGTTTAACCTAGAAGAACGAAATTTGGAGAGCCAAGTGGGATTGGGGTACTGATCATTACCTGAAAGTGTCATCAAGATTGGCTGAAAAAATGTGTGCTGAGATTTCAGGGAACTCGTAGTTTTTGGAAGCTTGGCAACCCCTTTCCATGAAAGTGTTTTGCACCAGTCTCTGCTTAGGGCTACATCAATAGGAGACAAACCATAGAGATACAACTTGGAACTACTTTATTGTGTCAAGTGTCAAAGAGCTAGCATAAACCGTGTTTGATTTAGAGTTCCAAATACATGTATCCCTATAGGAGAAAACAGAGTGTAACCTAAAAATTAAAACTGTTACTGCCAATGAACGGTTTAACCTAGAAGAACGAAATTTGGAGAACCAAGTGGGATTGGGGTACTGATCATTACCTGAAAGTGTCATCAAGATTGGGTGAAAAAATGTGTGCTGAGATTTCAGGAAACTCGTAGTTTTTGGAAGCTTGGCAACCCCTTTCCATGAAAGTATTTGTGCCAGTCTCTGCTTAGGGCTACATAAATCAGAAACAAACCATAGAGATAGTACTTGGAACTACTTTATTGTGTCAAGTTTCAAAGAGCTAGCACAAACCGTGCTTGATTTAGAGTTCCAACTGCATGTATCCGTATAGGAGAAAACAGAGTGAAAGCTAAAAATTTAAACAGTTACTGCGAATGAACGGTTTAACGTAGAAGAACGAAATTTGGTGAGCCAAGTGGGATTGGGGTACTAATCATTACCTGAAAGTGTCATCAAGATTGGGTGAAAAAATGTGTGCTGAGATTTCAGGAAACTCGTAGTTTTTTGGAAGCTTGGCAACCCCTTTCCATCAAAGTGATTTGCGCCAGTCTCTGCTTAGGGCTACATCAATAGGAAACAAACCATGGAGATAGAACTTGGAACTATTTTAGTGTGTCAAGTTTCAATGAGCTAGCACAAACCGTGTTTGATTTAGAGTTCCAACTACATGTATCCATATAGGAGAAAACAGAGTGAAACCTAAAAATTAAAACTGTTACTGCCAACGAACGGTTTAACCTAGAAGAACAAAATTTGGAAAGCCAAGTGGGATTGGGTACCGATCATTACCTGAAAGTGTCATCAAGTTTGGGTGAAAAAATGTGTGTTGAGATTTCAGGAAACTTGTAGTTTTTGAAAGCTTGGCAACCCATTTCCATTAAAGTGATTTGCGACAGTCTCTACTTAGGGCTACATCAATAGGAAACAAACCATAGAGAGAGAACTTGGAACTACTTTATTGTGTCAAGTTTCAAAGAGCTAGCACAAACCGTGTTTGATTTAGAGTTCCAAATACATGTATCCGTATAGGAGAAAACAGAGTGAAACCGAAAATTTAAAACAGTTACTGCCAACGAACGGTTTAACTTAGAAGAAAGAAATTTGGTGATCCAAGTGGGATTGGGTTACTGATAATTACCTGAAAGTGTCATCAAGATTGGGTGAAAAAATGTGTGCTGAGATTTCAGGAATCTCGTAGTTTTTTGGAAGCTTGGCAATCCCTTTCCATGTAAGTGATTTGCGCCAGTCTCTGCTTACTGCTACATCAATAGGAAAGAAACCGTAGATATAGAACATGGAACTACTTTATTGTGTCAAGTTTCAAAGAGCTAGCACAAACCGTGTTTGATTTAGAGTTCCAACTACATGTATCCAAATAGGAGAAAACAGAGTGAAAGCTAAAAATTAAAACTGTTACTGCAAACGAACGGTTTAACCTAGAAGAACGAAATTTGGTGATCCAAATGGGATTGGGGTACTGATCATTCATTACCTGAAAGTGTCATCAAGATTGGGTGTAAAAATGTGTGCTGAGATTTCAGGAAACTCATAGTTTTTGGAAGCTTGGCAACCCCTTTCCATGAAAGTGATTTGCGCCAGTCTCTGCTTAGGGCTACATGAATAGGAAACAAACCATAGAGATAGAACTCGGAACTACTTTACTGTGTCAAGTTTCAAAGAGCTAGCACAAACCGTGATTGATTTAGAGTTCCAACTACATATATCCATATAGGAGAAAACAGAGTGAAACCTAAAAATTTAAACTGTTACTCCCAACGAACGGTTTAACCTAGAAGAACAAAATTTGGAGAGCCAAGTGGGATTGGGGTACTGATCATTTCCTGAAAGTGTCATCAAGATTGGTTGAAAAAATGTGTTCTGAGAATTCAGGAAACTCGTAGTTCTTTGGAATCTTGGCAACCCCTTTCCATGAAAGTGATTTGTGCCAGTCTGTGCTTAGGGCTACATCAATAGGAAACAAACCATAGAGATAGAACTTGGAACTACTTTATTGTGTCAAGTTTCAAAGAGCTAGCACAAACCGTGTTTGATTTAGAGTTCCAAATACATGCATCCATATAGGAGAAAACAGAGTGAAAGCTAAAAATTTAAACAGTTACTGCGAATGAACGGTTTAACGTAGAAGAACGAAATTTGGTGAGCCAAGTGGGATTGGGGTACTAATCATTACCTGAAAGTGTCATCAAGATTGGGTGAAAAAATGTGTGCTGAGATTTCAGGAAACTCGTAGTTTTTTGGAAGCTTGGCAACCCCTTTCCATGAAAGTGATTTGCGCCAGTCTCTGCTTAGGGCTACATCAATAGGAAACAAACCAAAGAGATAGAACGTGGAACTACTTTATTGTGTCAAGATTCAAAGAGCTAGCACAAACTGTGTTTGATTTAGAATTCCAACTACATATATCCCTATCGGAGTAAACAGAGTGAAACCTAAAAATTAAAACTCTTACTGCCAACGAACGGTTTAACCTAGAAGAAGAAAATTTGGTGAGCCAAGTGGGATTGGGGTACTGATCATTACCTGAAAGTGTCATCAAGATTGGGTGAAAAAATGTGTGCTGAGATTTCAGGAAACTCGTAGTTTTTTGGAAGCTTGGCAACCCCTTTCCATGAAAGTGTTTTGCGCCAGTCTCTGCTTAGGGCTACAGCAATAGGAAACAAACCATAGAGATAGAACTTGGAACTACTTATTGTGACAAGTTTCAAAGGGCTAGCACAAACCTTGTTTGATTTAGAGTTTCAACTACATGTATTTCTATAGGAGAAAACAGAGTGAAACCTAAAAATTAAAACTGTTACTGCCAACGAACGGTTTAACCTAGAAGAAGGAAATTTGGTGAGCCAAGTGGGATTGGGGTACTGATCATTACCTGAAAGTGTCATCAAGATTGGGTGAAAAAATGTGTGCTGAGATTTCTGTAATCTCGTAGTTTTTTGGAAGCTTGGCAAAGCCTTTCCATGAAAGTGATTTGCGCCAGTCTCTGCTTAGGGCTACAGCAATAGGAAACAA
The DNA here is from genome assembly GCF_964194105.1 of Spermophilus citellus. Taxonomy (NCBI): domain Eukaryota; kingdom Metazoa; phylum Chordata; class Mammalia; order Rodentia; family Sciuridae; genus Spermophilus; species Spermophilus citellus. The sequence continues at coordinate 17,433,745 of NC_138197.1, read as the reverse complement.
ACCACAGAGACAGAACTTGGAACTACTTTATTGTGTCAAGTTTCAAAGAGCTAGCACAAACCGTGTTTGATTTAGAGTTCCAACTACATGTATCCCTATAGGAGAAAACAGAGTGAAACCTAAAAATTAAAACAGTTACAGCCAACGAATGGTTTAACTTAGAAGAACGAAATTTGGTGAGCCAAGTGGGATTGGGGTAGTGATCATTACCTGAAAGTGTCACCAAGATTGGGTGAAAAAATGTGTGCTGAGATTTCAGGAAACTCGTAGTTTTTTGGAAGCTTGGCACACCCTTTCCATGAAAGTGATTTGCACCAGTCTCTGCTTAGGGCTACATCAATAGGAAACAAACCATAGAGATAGAACTTGGAACTACTTTATTGTGTCAAGTTTCAATTAGCTAGCACAAACCTTGTTTGATTTAGAGTTCCAACTACATGTATCCATATAGGAGAAAACAGAGTGAAACCTAAAAATTAAAACAGTTACTGCCAACGAACGGTTTAACATAGAAGAAGGAAATTTGGTGAGCCAAGTGGGATTGGGGTACTGATCATTACCTCAAAGTGTCATCAAGATTGGGTGAAATAATGTGTGCTGAGATTTCAGGAAACTCGCATTTTTTGGAAGCTTGGCAACCCCTTTATATGAAAGTTATTTGCGCCAGTCTCTGCTTAGGGCTACATCAATAGGAAACAAACCATGGAGATAGAACTTGGAACTACTTTATTGTGTCAAGTTTCAAAGACCTAGAACAAACCGTGTTTGATTTAGAGTTCCAACTACATGTATCCCTATAGGAGAAAACAGAGTGAAACCTAAAAATTAAAACTATTACTGCCAACGAACGGTTTAACCTAGAAGAACAAAATTTGGTGAGCCCAGTGGGATTGGGGTACTGATCATTATCTGAAAGCGTCATGAAGATTGGGTGAAAAAAATGTGTGCTGAGATTTCAGGAGACTCGTAGTTTTTTGGAAGCGTGGCTACCCCTTTCCATGAAAGTGATTTGTGCCAGTCTCTGCTTAGGGCTACATCATTAGGAAACACACCATAGAGATAGAACTTGGAACTACTTTATTGTGTCAAGTTTCACAGAGCTAGCACAAACCGTGTTTGATTTAGAGTTCCAACTACATGTATCCATATAGGAGAAAACAGAGTGAAAGCTAAAATTAAAACTGTTACTGCAAACGAACGGTTTGTCCTAGAAGAACGAAATTTGGTGAGCCAAGTGGGATTGGGGTACTGATCATTACCTGAAAGTGTCATCAAGATTGTGTGAAAAAAATGTGTGCTGAGATTTCAGGAACCTCGTAGTTTTTGGAAGCTTGGCAACCCCTTCCAATGAAAGTGATTTGCGCCAGTCTCTGCTTAGGGCTACATCAATAGGAAACAAACCATAGAGATAGAACTTGGAACTACTTTATTGTGTCAAGTTTCACAGAGCTAGCACAAACCGTGATTGATTTCGAGTTCCAATACATATATCCATATAGGAGAAAACAGAGTGAAAGCTAAAAATTAAAACTTTTACTGCAAACCACCGTTTTCACCTAGAAGAAGGAAATTTGGTGAGCCAAGTTGGATTGGGGTACTGATCATATCCTTAAAGTGTCATCAAAATTGGGTGAAAAAATGTGTACTGAGATTTCAGGAAACAAGTAGTTTTGGAAGTTTGGCAACCCCTTTCCATGAAAGTGATTTGCGCCAGTCTCTGCTTAGGGCTACATCAATAGGAAACAAACCATAGAGATAGAACTTGGAACTACTTTATTCTGTCAAGTTTCAAAAAGCTAGAACAAACCGTGTTTGATTTAGAGTTCCAAATACATGTATCCCTATTGGAGAAAACAGAGTGAAACCTAAATATTAAAACAGTTACTGCCAACGAGTGGTTTAACCTAGAAGAACAAAATTTGGTGAGCCAAGTTGGATTGGGGTACTGATCATTACCTCAAAGTGTCATCAAGATTGGGTGAAAAATATGTGCTGTGATTTCAGGAAACTCGTAGTTTTTTGGAAGTTTGGCAACCCCTTTTCATGAAAGTGATTTGCGCCAGTCTCTGCTTAGGGCTACAGCAATAGGAAACAAACCACAGAGACAGAACTTGGAACTACTTTATTGTGTCAACTTTCACAGAGCTAGCACAAACCGTGTTTGATTTAGAGTTCCAAACACATGTATCCCTATAGGAGAAAACAGAGTGAAACCTAAAAATTAAAACTGTTACTGCCAACCAATGGTTTAACCTAGAAGAACTAAATTTGGTGAGACAAGTGGGATTGGGGTACTGATCATTACCTGAAAGTGTCATCAAGATTGGGTGAAAAAATGTGTGCTGAGATTGCAGGAGACTCGTAGTTTTTTGGAAGCTTGGCTACCCCTTTCCATGAAAGTGATTTGCGCCAATCTCTGCTTAGGTCTACATCAATAGGAAACAAACCATAGAGATAGAACTTGGAACTACTTTATTGTGTCAAGTTTCAAAGAGCTAGCAGAAACCGTGTTTGATTTAGAGTTCCAACTACATGTATCCCTATAGGAGAAAACAGAGTGAAACCTAAAAATTAACACTGTTACTGCCAACGAACGGTTTAACCTAGAAGAACAAAATTTGGTGAGCCAAGTGGGATTGGGGTACTGATCATTACCTGAAAGTGTCATCAAGATTGGGTGAAAAAATGTGTGCTGAGAATACAGGAAACTCGTAGTTTTTTGGAAGCCTGGCAACCCCTTTCCATGAAAGTGATTTGCGCCAGTCTCTGCTTAGGGCTACAGCAATAGGAAACAAACCATAGAGATAGAACTTGGAACTACTTTATTCTGTCAAGTTTCAAAGAGCTATCACAAACCGTGTTTGATTTAGAGTTCCAACTACATGTATTTCTATAGCAGAAAACAGAGTGAAACCTAAAAATTAAAACAGTTACTGCCAACGCACGGTTTAACCTAGAAAAATGAAATTTGGTGATACAAGTGGGATTGGGGTACTGATCATTACCTGAAAGTGTCATCAAGATTGGGTGAAAAAATGTGTGCTGATATTTCAGGAAACTCGTAGTTTTTTGCAAGCTTGGCAACCCCTTTCCATGAATGTGATTTGCGCCAGTCTCTACTTCGGGCTACATCAATAGGAAACAAACCATAGAGAGAGAACTTGGAAGTACTTTATTGTGTTAAGTTTCAAATAGCTAGCACAAACCGTGTTTGATTTAGAGTTCCATCTACATGTATCCCTATAGGAGAAAACAGAGTGAAACCTAAAAATTAAAACTGTTACTGCCAACCAACGGTTTAAACTAGAAGAACTAAATTTGGTGAGACAAGTGGGATTGGGGTACTGATCATTACCTGAAAGTGTCATCAAGATTGGGTGAAAAAATGTGTGCTGAGATTTCAAGATCTCGTAGTTTTTTGGAAGCTTGGCAACCCCTTTCCATGAAAGTGATTTGCGCCAGTCTCTGCTTAGGACTACAGCAATAGGAAACAAACCATAGAGATAGAACTTGGAACTACTTTATTGTGTCAAGTTTCAAAGAGCTAGCACAAACCGTGTTTGATTTAGAGTTCCAACTACATGTATCCCTATAGGAGAAAACAGAGTGAAACCTAAAAATTAAAACTGTTACAGCCAACGAACGGTTTAACCTAGAAGAACGATATTTGGTGAGCCAAGTGGGATTGGGGTACTGATCATTACCTGAAAGTGTCATCAAGATTGGGTGAAAAAATGTGTGCTGAGATTTCAGGAAACTCGTAGTTTTTTGGAAGCTTGGCAACCCCTTTCCATGAAAGGGATTTGCGCCAGTCTCTGCTTAGGGCTACATCAATAGGAAACAAACCATAGACATAGAACTAGGAAGTACTTTATTGTGTCAAGTTTCAAAGAGCTACCAAAAACCGTGTTTGATTTAGAGTTCCAACAACATGTATCCACATAGGAGAAAACAGAGTGAAACCTGAAAATTAAAACAGTTACTGCCAACGAACGGTTTAACTTAGAAGATCGAAATTTCGTGATCCAAGTGGGATTGGGTTACTGATCATTACCTGAAAGTGTCATCAAGATTGTGTGAAAAAATGTGTGCTGAGATTTCAGGAAACTCGTAGTTTTTTGGAAGCTTGGAAACCCCTTTTCATGAAAGGAATTTGCGCCAGTCTCTGCTTAGGGCTACTTCAATAGGAAACAAACCATAGAGATAGAACTTGGAACTACTTAATTGTGTCAAGTTTCAAAGAGCTAGCACAAACTGTGTTTGATTTAGAGTTCCATCTACATGTATCCCTATAGGAGAAAACAGAGTGAAACCTAAAAATTAAAACTGTTACTGCCAACCAATGGTTTAACCTAGAAGAACGAAATATGGTGAGCCAAGTGGGATTGGGGTACTGATCATTACCTGAAAGTGTCATCAAGATTGGGTGAAAAAATGTGTGCTGAGTTTTCAGGAAACTCGTAGTTTTTTGGAAGCTTGGCAACCCCTTTCCATGAAAGTGATTTGCGCCAGTCTCTGCTTAGGACTACAGCAATAGGAAACAAACCATAGAGATAGAACTTGGAACTACTTTATTGTGTCAAGTTTCAAAGAGCTAGCGCAAACCGTGTTTGATTTAGAGTTCCAACTACATGTATCCCTATAGAAGAAAACAGAGTGAAACCTAAAAATTAAAACTGTTACTGCCAACGAACGGTTTAACCTAGAAGAATGAAATTTGGTGATCCAAGTGGGATTGGGGTACTGATCATTATCTGAAAGTGTCATCAAGATTGGGTGAAAAAATGTGTGCTGAGAATTCAGGAAACTCGTAGTTTTTTGGAAGCTTGGCAACCCCTTTTCATGAAAGTGATTTGCGCCAGTCTCTGCTTGGGCTACATCAATAGGAAACAAACCATAGAAATAGGACTTGGAATTACTTTATTTTGTCTAGTTTCAAAGAGCTAACGCAAACCGTGTTTGATTTAGAGTTCCAACTACATGTATCCATATAAGAGAAAACAGAGTGAAAGCTAAAAATTAAAACTGTTACTGCAAAGGAACGGTTTAACCTAGAAGAACGAAATTTGGTGAGCCAATTGAGATTGGGGTACTGATCATTACCTGAAAGTGTCATCAAGATTGGGTGAAAAAATGTGTGCTGAGGTTGCAGGAAACTCGTAGTTTTTGGAAGCTTAGCAACCCCTTTCCATGAAAGTGATTTGCGACAGTCTCTGCTTAGGGTTACATCGATAGGAAACAAACCATAGTGATAGAACTTGGAACTACTTTATTGTGTCAAGTTTCAAAGAGCTAGCACAAACCGTGTTTGATTTAGAGTTCCAACTACATGTATCCCTATAGGAGAAAACTGAGTGAAAACTAAAAATTAAAACAGTTACTGCCAACAAGCGGTTTAACCTAGAAGAACGAAATTTGGTGAGCCAAGTGGGATTGTGGTACTGAACATTACCTCAAAGTGTCATCAAGGTTGGGTGAAAAAATGTGTGCTGAGATTTCAGGAAACTCGTAGTTTTTGGGAAGCTTGGCAACCCCTTTTCATGAAAGTGATTTGTGCCAGTCTCTGCTTGGGCTACATGAATAGGAAACAAACCATAGAGATAGGACTTGGAACTATTTTATTGTGTCAAGTTTCAAAGAGCTAGCACAAACCGTGTTTGATTTAGACTTCCAAATACATGTATCCCTATAGGAGAAAACAAAGTGAAACCTAAAAATTAAAACTGTTCCTGCCAACCAGTGGTTTAACCTAGAAGAACTAAATTTGGTGAGACAAGTGGGATTGGGGTACTGATCATTATCTGAAAGTGTCATCAAGATTGGGTGAAAAAATGTGTGCTGAGATTTCAGGAAACTCGTAGTTTTTTGGAAGCTTGGCAACCCCTTTCCATGAAAGTGATTTGTGCCAGTCTCTGCTTAGGGCTACATCATTAGGAAACAATCCATAGAGATAGAACTTGGAACTACTTAATTGTGTCAAGTTTCAAAGAGGTAGCACAAACCGTGTTTGATTTAGAGTTCCAACTACATGTATCCCTATAGGAGAAAAGATAGGGAAACCTAAATATTAAAACAGTTACTGCCAACGCACGGTTTAACCTAGAAAAATGAAATTTGGTGATACAAGTGGGATTGGGGTACTGATCATTACCTGAAAGTGTCATCAAGATTGGGTGAAAAAATGTGTGCTGAGATTTCAGGAAACTCGTAGTTTTTTGGAAGCTTGGCAACCCCTTTCCATGAAAGTGATTTGCGCCAGTCTCTGCTTAGGGCTACATCAATAGGAAACAAACCATAGAGATAGAACTTGGAAGTACTTTATTGTGTCAAGTTTCAAAGAGCTACCACAAACCGTGTTTGATTTAGAGTTCCAACAACATGTATCCATATAGGAGAAAACAGAGTGAAACCTAAAAATTAAAACAGTTACTGCCAACGAACGGTTTAACTTTGAAAAACGAAATTTGGTGATCCAAGTGGGATTGGGTTACTGATCATTACCTGAAAGTGTCATCAAGATTGTGTGAAAAAATGTGTGCTGAGATTTCAGGAAACTCGTAGTTTTTTGGAAGCTTGGCAAACCCTTTCCATGGAAGTGATTTGCACCAGTCTCTGATTAGGGATACTTCAATAGGAAACAAACCATAAAGATAGAACTTGGAACTAATTTATTGTGTCAAATTTCACAGAGCTAGCAAAAACCGTGTTTGATTTAGAGTTCCAACTACATGTATCCATATAGGAGAAAACAGAGTGAAAGCTAAAATTTAAACTGTTACTGCAAACGAACGGTTTAACCTAGAAGAAGGAAATTTGGTGAGCCAAGTGGAATTGGGGTACTGATCATTACCTGAAAGAGGCATCAAGATTGGGTGAAAAAATATGTGCTGAGATTTCAGGAGACTCGTAGTTTTTTGGAAGCTTGGCAACCCCTTTCCATGAAAGTGATTTGCGCCAATCTCTGCTTAGGGCTACATCAATAGGAAAAAAACGATAGAGATAGAACTTGGAACTAATTTATTGTGTCACGTTTCAAAGAGCTAGCACAAACCGTGTTTGATTTAGAGTTCCAACTACATGTATCCCTATAGGAGAAAACAGAGTGAAACCTAAAAATTAAAACTGTTACAGCCAACGAACGGTTTAACCTAGAAGAACGATATTTGGTGAGCCAAGTGGGACTGGGTTACTGATCATTACCTGAAAGTGTCATCAAGATTGTGTGAAAAAATGTGTGCTGAGATTTCAGGAAACTCGTAGTTTTTTGGCAGCTTGGAAACCCCTTTCCATGAAAGTGATTTGCGCCAGTCTCTGCTTAGGGCTACATCCATAGGAAACAAACCATAGAGATAGAACTTGGAACTACTTTATTGTGTCAAGATTCAAAGAGCTAGCACAAACCGTGTTTGATTTAGAGTTCCAACTACATGTATCCATATAGGATAAAACAGAGTGAAAGCTAAAATTAAAACTGTTACTGCAAATGAACGGTTTGTCCTAGAAGAACGAAATTTGGTGAGCCAAGTGGGATTGGGGTACTGATCATTATCTGAAAGTGTCATCAAGATTGGGTGAAAAAATGTGTGCTGAGATTTCAGGAAATTCGTAGTTTTTTGGAAGCTTTGCAACCCCTTTCCATGAAAGTGATTTGCGCCAGTCTCTGCTTAAGGCTACATCATTAGGAAACAAACCATAGAGATAGAACTTGGAACTACTTTATTGTGTCAAGTTTCAAAGAGCTACCACAAACCGTGTTTGATTTAGAGTTCCAACAACATGTATCCCAACAGGAGAAAACAGAGAGAAACCTAAAAATTAAAACAGTTACTGCCAACGAACGGTTTAACTTAGAAGAACGAAATTTGGTGATCCAAGTGGGATTGGGTTACTGATCATTACCTGAACGTGTCATCAAGATTGTGTGAAAAAATGTGTGCTGAAATTTCAGGAAACTCGTAGTTTTTCGGAAGCTTGGCAACCCCTTTCCATGAATGTGATTTGTGCCAGTCTCTGCTTAGGGCTACATCAATAGGAAACAAACCATAGAGATAGAACTTGGAACTACTTTATTGTGTCAAGTTTCACAGAGCTAGCAAAAACCGTGTTTGATTTAGAGTTCCAACTACATGTATCCCTATAGGAGAAAAGAGAGGGAAACCTAAAAATTAAAACAGTTACTGCCAACGCAGAGTTTAACCTAGAAGAATGAAATTTGGTGAGCCAAGTGGGATTGGGGTACTTATCATTACCTGAAAGTGTCATCAAGTTTGGGTGAAAAAATGTGTGCTGTGATTTCAGGAAACTCGTAGTTTTTTGGAAGCTTGGCAAACCCTTTTCATGAAAGTGATTTGCGGCAGTCTCTGCTTGGGCTACATCAATAGGAAACAAACCATAGAGATAGGACTTGGAACTACTTTATTTTGTCAAGATTCAAAGAGCTAGCACACACCGTGTTTGATTTAGACTTCCAACTACATGTATCCCTATAGGAGAAAACAGAGTGAAACCTAAAAATTAAAACTGTTCCTGCCAACCAGTGGTTTAACCTAGAAGAACTAAATTTGGTGAGACAAGTGGGATTGGGGTACTGATCATGATCTGAAAGTGTCATCAAGGTTGGGTGAAAAAATGTGTGCTGAGATTTCAGGAAACTCGTAGTTTTTTGGAAGCTTGGCAACCCCTTTCCATGAAAGTGATTTGCGCCAGTCTCTGCTTAGGGCTACATCATTAGGAAACAAACCATAGAGATAGTACTTGGAATTACTTTATTGTGTCAAGTTTCCAAGAGCTAGCACAAACCGTGTATGATTTAGAGTTCCAACTACATGTATCCCTATAGGAGAAATCAGAGTGTAACCTAAAAATTAACACTGTTACTGCCAACGAACGGTTTAACCTAGAAGAACAAAATTTGGTGAGCCAAGTGGGATTGGGGTACTGATCATCACCTGAAAGTGTCATCAAGATTGGGTGAAAAAATGTGTGCTGAGATTTCGGGAAACACGTAGTTTTTGGAAGCTTGCAAACCCTTTCCAAGAAAGTGATTTGCGCCAGTCTCTGCTTAGGGCTACAGCAATAGGAAACAAACCATAGAGATAGAACTTGGAACTAATTTATTGTGTCAAGTTTCAAAGAGCTAGCACAAACCGTGTTTGATTTAGAGTTCCAAATACATGTATCCCTATAGGAGAAAACAGAGTGAAACCTAAAAATTAAAACTGTTACAGCCAACGAACGGTTTAACCTAGAAGAATGATATTTGGTGAGCCTAGTGCGATTGGGGTACTGATCATTACCTGAAATTGTCATCAAGATTGGGTGAAAAAATGTGTGCTGAGATTTCAGGAAACTCGTAGTTTTTTGGAAGCTTGGCAACCCCTTTCCATGAAAATGATTTGCGCCAGTGTCTGCTTAGGTCTACATGAATAGGAAACAAACCATAGAGATAGAACTTGGAACTACTTTATTGTGTCAAGTTTCCAAGAGCAAGGCACAAACCGTGTTTGATTTAGTGTTCAAACTACATGTATCCATATAGGAGAAAACAGAGTGAAACCTAAAAATTTATACTGTTACTTCCAATGAACTGTTTAACCTAGAAGAACGAAATTTGGTGAGCCAAGTGGGATTGGGGTACTGATCATTATCTAAAAGTGTCATCAAGATTGGGTGAAAAAATGTGTGCTGAGATTTCAGGAAACTCGTAGTTTTTTGGAAGCTTGGCAACCCCTTTCCATGAAAGTGATTTGCGCCAGTCTCTGCTTTGGGCTACATCAATAGGAAACAAACCATAGAGAGAGAACTTGGAAGTACTTTATTGTGTCAAGTTTCAAATAGCTAGCACAAACCGTGTTTGATTTAGAGTTCCATCTACATGTATCCCTATAGGAGAAAACAGAGTGAAACCTAAAAATTAAAACTGTTATTGCCAACCAACGGTTTAAACTAGAAGAACTAAATTTGGTGAGCCTAGTGGGATTGGGGTACTGATCATTACCTGAAAATGTCACCAAATTGGGTGAAAAAATGTGTGCTGAGATTTCAAAAAACTCGTAGTTTTTTGGAAGCTTGGCAACCCCTTTCCATGAAAATGATTTGCGCCAGTCTCTGCTGAGGTCTACATCAATAGGAAACAAAACATAGAGATAGAACTTGGAACTACTTTATTGTGTCAAGTTTACAAGAGCTAGCACAAACCGTGTTTGATTTAGTGTTCCAACTACATGTATCCATATAGGAGAAAACAGAGTGAAACCTAAAAATTTATACTGTTACTGCCAACGAACGGTTTAACCTAGAAGAACGAAATTTGGTGAGCCAAGTGGGATTGGGGTACTGATCATTACCTGAAACTGTCATCAAGATTGGGTGAAAAAATGTGTGCTGAGATTTCAAGAAACTCGTAGTTTTTTGGAAGCTTGGCAACCCCTTTCCATGAAAGTGATTTGCGCCAGTCTCTGCTTAGGACTACAGCAATAGGAAACAAACCATAGAGATAGAACTTGGAACTACTTTATTGTGTCAAGTTTCAAAGAGCTAGCACAAACCGTGTTTGATTTAGAGTTCCAACTACATGTATCCCTATAGGAGAAAACAGAGTGAAACCTAAAAATTAAAACTGTTACTGCCAACCAACGGTTTAAACTAGAAGAACTAAATTTGGTGAGACAAGTGGGATTGGGGTACTGATCATTACCTGAAATTGTCATCAAGATTGGGTGAAAAAATGTGTGCTGAGATTTCAGGAAACTCGTAGTTTTTTGGAAGCTTGGCAACCCCTTTCCATGAAAGTTATTTGCGCCAGTCTCTGCTTACTGCTACAGCAATAGGAAACAAACCATAGAGATAGAACTTGGAACTACTTTATTGGTTCAAGTTTCCAAGAGCTAGCACAAACCGTGTTTGATTTAGTGTTCCAACTACATGTATCCATATAGGAGAAAACAGAGTGAAACCTAAAAATTTATACTGTTACTGCCAACGAACGGTTTGACCTAGAACAACGAAATTTGGTAGCCAAGTGGGATTGGGGTACCGATCATTATCTAAAAGTGTCATCAAGATTGGGTGAAAAAATGTGTGCTGAGATTTCAGGAAACTCGTAGTTTTTTGGAAGCTTGGCAACCCCTTTCCATGAAAGTGATTTGCGCCAGTCTCTGCTTCGGGCTACATCAATAGGAAACAAACCATAGAGAGAGAACTTGGAAGTACTTTATTGTGTCAAGTTTCAAATAGCTAGCACAAACCGTGTTTGATTTAGAGTTACATCTACATGTATCCCTATAGGAGAAAACAGAGTGAAACCTTAAAATTAAAACTGTTACTGCCAACCAACGGTTTAAACTAGAAGAACTAAATTTGGTGAGACAAGTGGGATTGGGGTACTGATCATTACCTGAAAGTGTCATCAAGATTGGGTGAAAAAATGTGTGCTGAGATTTCAAAAAACTCGTAGTTTTTTGGAAGCCTGGCAACCCCTTTCCATGAAAGGGATTTGCGCCAGTCTCTGCTTAGGGCTACATCAATAGGAAACAAACCATAGACATAGAACTTGGAAGTACTTTATTGTGTCAAGTTTCAAAGAGCTACCACAAACCGTGTTTGATTTAGAGTTCCAACAACATGTATCCACATAGGAGAAAACAGAGTGAAACCTGAAAATTAAAACTGTTACTGCCAACGAAAGGTTTAACTTAGAAGAACGAAATTTCGTGATCCAAGTGGGATTGGGTTACTGATCATTACCTGAAAGTGTCATCAAGATTGTGTGAAAAAATGTGTGCTGAGATTTCAGGAAACTCTTAGTTTTTTGGAAGTTTGGCAACCCCTTTCCATGAAAGTGATTTGCGCCAGTCTCTGCTTAGGGCTACTTCAATAGGAAACAAACCATAGAGATAGAACTTGGAACTACTTTATTGTGTCAAGTTTCAAAGAGCTAGCACAAACCGTGTTTGATTTAGAGTTCCATCTACATGTATCCCTATAGGAGAAAACAGAGTGAAACCTAAAAATTAAAACTGTTACTGCCAACCAATGGTTTAACCTAGAAGAACTAAATTTGGTGAGACAAGTGGGATTGGGGTACAGATCATTACCTGAAAGTGTCATCAAGATTGGGTGAAAAAATGTGTGCTGAGATTTCAGGAAACTCGTAGTTTTTGGAAGCTTGGCAACCCCTTTCCATGAAAGTGATTTGCGCCAGTCTCTGCTTACTGCTACAGCAATAGGAAACAAACCATAGAGATAGAACTTGGAACTACTTTACTGTATCAAGTTTCAAAGAGCTAGCGCAAACCGTGTTTGATTTAGAGTTCCAACTACATGTATCCATATAAGAGAAAACAGAGTGAAAGCTAAAAATTAAAACTGTTACTGCAAAGGAATGGTTTAACCTAGAAAAACGAAATTTGGTGAGCCAATTGAGATTGGGGTACTGATCATTACCTGAAAGTGTCATCAAGATTCGGTGAAAAAATGTGTGCTGAGGTTTCAGAAAACTCGTAGTTTTTGGAAGCTTGGCAAAACCTTTCCAATAAAGTGATTTGCGCCAGTCTCTGCTTAGGGCTACCTCAATAGGAAACAAACCATAGAGATAGAACTTGGAACTACTTTATTGTGTCAAGTTTCAAAGAGCTAGAATAAACCGTGTTTGATTTAGAGTTCCAACTACATGTATCCCTATAGGAGAAAAGAGAGGGAAACCTAAAAATTAAAACAGTTACTGCCAACGCAGAGTTTAACCTAGAAGAATGAAATTTGGTGAGCCAAGTGGGATTGGGGTACTTATCATTACCTGAAAGTGTCATCAAGTTTGGGTGAAAAAATGTGTGCTGTGATTTCAGGAAACTCGTAGTTTTTTGGAAGCTTGTCAACCCCTTTTCATGAAAGTGATTTGCGGCAGTCTCTGCTTGGGCTACATCAATAGGAAACAAACCATAGAGATAGGACTTGGAACTACTTTATTTTGTCAAGATTCAAAGAGCTAGCACACACCGTGTTTGATTTAGACTTCCAACTACATGTATCCCTATAGGAGAAAACAGAGTGAAACCTAAAAATTAAAACTGTTCCTGCCAACCAGTGGTTTAACCTAGAAGAACTAAATTTGGTGAGACAAGTGGGATTGGGGTACTGATCATGATCTGAAAGTGTCATCAAGGTTGGGTGAAAAAATGTGTGCTGAGATTTCAGGAAACTCGTAGTTTTTTGGAAGCTTGGCAACCCCTTTCCATGAAAATGATTTGCGCCAGTCTCTGCTTAGGTCTACATCAATAGGAAACAAACCATAGAGATAGAACTTGGAACTACTTTATTGTGTCAAGTTTCCAAGAGCTAGCACAAACCGTGTTTGATTTAGTGTTCCAACAACATGTATCCATATAGGAGAAAACAGAGTGAAACCTAAAAATTTATACTGTTACTGCCAACGAACGGTTTAACCTAGAAGAACGAAATTTGGTGAGCCAAGTGGGATTGGGGTACTGATCATTATATAAAAGTGTCATCAAGATTGGGTGAAAAAATGTGTGCTGAGATTTCAGGAAACTCGTAGTTTTTTGGAAGCTTGGCAACCCCTTTCCATGAAAGGGATTTGCGCCAGTCTCTGCTTAGGGCTACATCAATAGGAAACAAACCATAGACATAGAACTTGGAAGTACTTTATTGTGTCAAGTTTCAAAGAGCTACCACAAACCGTGTTTGATTTAGTGTTCCAACAACATGTATCCACATAGGAGAAAACAGAGTGAAACCTGAAAATTAAAACAGTTACTGCCAACGAACGGTTTAACTTAGAAGAACGAAATTTCGTGATCCAAGTGGTATTGGGTTACTGATCATTACCTGAAAGTGTCATCAAGATTGTGTGAAAAAATGTGTGCTTAGATTTCAGGAAACTCGTAGTTTTTTGGAAGCTTGGCATCCCCTTTCCAAGAAAGTGATTTGCGCCAGTCTCTGCTTATGGCTACATCAATAGGAAACACACCACAGATACAGGACTTGGAACTAATTTATTGTGTCAAGTTACAAAGAGCTAGCACAAACCTTGTTTGATTTTGTGTTCCAACTACATGTATCCCTATAGGAGAAAAGAGAGTGAAACCTAAAATTTAAAACTGTTACTGCCAACAAACGGTTTAACCTAGAAAAACGAAATTTGGTGAGCCAAGTGGGATTTGGGTACTGATCATTATCTGAAAGTGTCATCAAGATTGGGTGCAAAAATGTGTTCTGAGATTTCAGGAAACTCGTAGTTTTTTGGAAGCTTGTCAACCCCTTTCAATTAATGTGACTTGTGCCAGTCTCTGCTTACGGCTACATCAATAGGAAACACACCATAGAATCAGGACATGGAACTTCTTTATTGTGTCAAGTTTCAAAAAGCTAGCACAAACCGTGTTTGATTTAGAGTTCCAACTACATGTATCCCTATAGGAGTAAACAGAGTGAAACCTAAAAATTAACACTGTTACTGCCAACGAACGGTTTAACCTAGAAGAACAAAATTTGGTGAGCCAAGTGGGATTGGGGTACTGATCATTACCTGAAAGTGTCATCAAGATTGGGTGAAAAAATGTGTGCTGAGATTTCAGGAAACACGTAGTTTTTGGAAGCTTGGCAAACCCTTTCCATGAAAGTGATTTGCGCCAGTCTCTGCTTAGGGCTACAACAATAGGAAACAAACCGTATATATAGAACTTGGAACTAATTTATTGTGTCAAGTTTCAAAGAGCTAGCACAAACCGTGTTTGATTTAGAGTTCCAATTACATGTATCCCTATAGGAGAAAACAGAGTGAAACCTAAAAATTAAAACTGTTACTGCCAACGAACGGTTTGACTTAGAACAATGATATTTGGTGAGCCTAGTGGGTTTGGGGTACTGATCATTACCTGAAATTTTCATCAAGATTGGGTGAAAAAATGTGTGCTGAGATTTCAGGAAACTCGTAGTTTTTTGGAAGCTTGGCAACCCCTTTCCATGAAAATGATCTGCGCCAGTCTCTGCTTAGGTCTACATCAATAGGAAACAAACCATAGAAATAGAACTTGGAACTACTTTATTGTGTCAAGTTTCCAAGAGCTAGCACAAACCGTGTTTGATTTAGTGTTCCAACAACATGTATCCATATAGGAGAAAACAGAGTGAAACCTAAAAATTTATACTGTTACTGCCAACGAACGGTTTAACCTAGAAGAACGAAATTTGGTGAGCCAAGTGGGATTGGGGTACTGATCATTATATAAAAGTGTCATCAAGATTGGGTGAAAAAATGTGTGCTGAGATTTCAGGAAACTCGTAGTTTTTTGGAAGCTTGGAAACCCCTTTCCATTAAAGTGATTTGCGCCAGTCTCTGCTTCGGGCTACATCAATAGGAAACAAACGATAGAGACAGAACTTGGAAGTACTTTATTGTGTCAAGTTTCAAATAGCTAGCACAAACCGTGTTTGATTTAGAGTTCCATCTACATGTATCCCTATAGGAGAAAACAGAGTGAAACCTAAAAATTAAAACTGTTACTGCCAACCAACGGTTTAAACTAGAAGAACTAAATTTGGTGAGACAAGTGGGATTGGGGTACTGATCATTAGCTGAAAGTGTCATCAAGATTGGGTGAAAAAATGTGTGCCGAGATTGCAGGAAACTCGTAGTTTTTTGGAAGCTTGGCAACCCCTTTCCATGAAAGTGATTTGCGCCAGTCTCTGCTTAGGACTACAGCAATAGGAAACAAACCATGGAGATAGAACTTGGAACTACTTTATTGTGTCAAGTTTCAAAAAGCTAGCACAAACCATGTTTGATTTAGAGTTCCAACAACATGTATCCCTATAGGAGAAAACAGAGTGAAACCTAAAAATTAAAACTGTTACAACCAACGAACGGTTTAACCTAGAAGAACGATATTTGGTGAGCCAAGTGGGACTGGGGTACTGATCATTACCTGAAAGTGTCATCAAGATTGGGTGAAAAAATGTGTGCTGAGATTTCAGGAAACTCGTAGTTTTTTGGAAGCTTGGCAACCCCTTTCCATGAAAGGGATTTGCGCCAGTCTCTGCTTAGGGCTACATCAATAGGAAACAAACCATAGACATAGAACTTGGAAGTACTTTATTGTGTCAAGATCAAAGAGCTAGCACAAACCGTGTTTGATTTAGAGTTCCATCTACATGTATCCCTATAGGAGAAAACAGAGTGAAACCTAAAAATTAAAACTGTTACTGCCAACCAATGGTTTAACCTAGAAGAACTAAATTTGGTGAGACAAGTGGGATTGGGGTACTGATCATTACCTGAAAGTGTCATCAAGATTGGGTGAAAAAATGTGTGCTGAGATTTCAGGAAACTCGTAATTTTTTGGAAGCTTGGCAACCCCTTTCCATGAAAGTGATTTGCGCCAGTCTCTGCTTACTGCTACAGCAATAGGAAACAAACCATAGAGATAGAACTTGGAACTACTTTACTGTGTCAAGTTTCACAGAGCTAGCCCACACCGTGTTTGATTTAGAGTTCCAACTACATGTATCCATATAGGAGAAAACAGAGTGAAAGCTAAAAATTAAAACTGTTACTGCAAAGGAATGGTTTAACCTAGAAGAACAAAATTTGGTGAGCCAATTGAGATTGGGGTACTGATCATTACCTGAAAGTGTCATCAAGATTCGGTGAAAAAATGTGTGCTGAGGTTTCAGGAAACTCGTAGTTTTTGGAAGCTTGGCAACCCCTTTCCATGAAAGTGATTTGCGCCAGTCTCTGCTTAGGGCTACCTCAATAGGAAACAAACCATAGAGATAGAACTTAGAACTACTTTATTGTGTCAAGTTTCAAAGAGCTAGAATAAACCGTGTTTGATTTAGAGTTCCAACTACATGTATCCCTATAGGAGAAAAGAGAGGGAAACCTAAAAATTAAAACAGTTACTGCCAACGCAGAGTTTAACCTAGAAGAATGAAATTTGGTGAGCCAAGTGGGATTGGGGTACTTATCATTACCTGAAAGTGTCATCAAGATTGGGTGCAAAAATGTGTGCTGAGATTTCAGGAAACTCGTAGTTTTTTGGAAGCTTGGCAACCCCTTTCCATGAAAGGGATTTGCGCCAGTCTCTGCTTATGGCTACATCAATAGGAAACACACCACCGATACAGGACTTGGAACTAATTTATTGTGTCAAGTTTCAAAGAGCTAGCACAAACCTTGTTTGATTTTGTGTTCCAACTACATGTATCCCTATAGGAGAAAACAGAGTGAAACCTAAAAACGAAAACTGTTACTGCCAACAAACGTTTAAACCTAGAAGAACGAAATTTGGTGAGCCAAGTGGGATTCGGGTTCTGATCATTATCTGAAAGTGTCATCAAGATTGGGTGCAAAAATGTGTGCTGAGATTTCAGGAAACTCGTAGTTTTTTGGAAGCTTGTCAACACCTTTCAATTAATGTGATTTGCGCCAGTCTCTGCTTACGGCTACATCAATAGGAAACACACCATAGAATCAGGACTTGGAACTTCTTTATTGTGTCAAGTTTCAAAAAGCTAGCACAAACCGTGTTTGATTTAGAGTTCCAACTACATGTATCCCTATAGGAGAAAACAGAGTAAAACCTAAAAATTAACACTGTTACTGCCAACGAACGGTTTAACCTAGAAGAACAAAATTTGGTGAGCCAAGTGGGATTGAGGTACTGATCATTACCTGAAAGTGTCATCAAGATTGGGTGAAAAAATGTGTGCTGAGATTTCAGGAAACTCGTAGTTTATTGGAAGCTTGGCAACCCCTTTCCATGAAAGTGATTTGCGCCAGTCTCTGCTTCAGGCTACATCAATAGGAAACAAACCATAGAGATAGAATTTGGAACTACTTTAAAGTGTCAAGTTTCACAGAGCTAGCACACACCGTGTTTGATTTAGAGTTCCAACTACATGTATCCAAATAGGAGAAAACAGAGTGAAAGCTAAAATTAAAACTGTTACTGCAAATGAACGGTTTGTCCTTGAAGAACGAAATTTGGTGAGCCAAGTGGGATTGGGGTACTGATCATTACCTGAAAGTGTCATTAAGATTGGGTGAAAAAATGTGTGCTGAGATTTCAGGAAACTCGTAGTTTTTTGGAAGCTTGGCAACCCCTTTCCATGAAAGGAATTTGCGCCAGTCTCTGCTTAGGGCTACTTCAATAGGAAACAAACCATAGAGATAGAACTTGGAACTACTTAATTGTGTCAAGTTTCAAAGAGCTAGCACAAATTGTGTTTGATTTAGAGTTCCATCTACATGTATCCCTATAGGAGAAAACAGAGTGAAACCTAAAAATTAAAACTGTTACTGCCAACCAATGGTTTAACCTAGAAGAACGAAATTTGGTGAGCCAAGAGGGATTGGGGTACTGATCATTACCTGAAAGTGTCATCAAGATTGGGTGAAAAAATGTGTGCTGAGTTTTCAGGAAACTCGTAGTTTTTTGGAAGCTTGGCAACCCCTTTCCATGAAAGTGATTTGCGCCAGTCTCTGCTTAGGACTACAGCAATAGGAAACAAACCATAGAGATAGAACTTGGAACTACTTTATTGTGTCAAGTTTCAAAGAGCTAGCGCAAACCGTGTTTGATTTAGAGTTCCAACTACATGTATCCCTATAGAAGAAAACAGAGTGAAACCTAAAAATTAAAACTGTTACTGCCAACGAACGGTTTAACCTAGAAGAATGAAATTTGGTGATCCAAGTGGGATTGGGGTACTGATCATTATCTGAAAGTGTCATCAAGATTGGGTGAAAAAATGTGTGCTGAGAATTCAGGAAACTCGTAGTTTTTTGGAAGCCTGGCAACCCCTTTCCATGAAAGTGGTTTGCGCCAGTCTCTGTTTAGCGCTACATTAATAGGAAACAAACCATAGAGATAGAACTTGGAACTAATTTATTCTGTCAAGTTTCAAAGAGCTAGAACAAACCGTGTTTGATTTAGAGTTCCAAATACATGTATCCCTATTGGAGAAATCAGAGTGAAACCTAAAAATTAAAACAGTTACTGCCAATGAGTGGTTTAACATAGAAGAACAGAATTTGGTGAGCCAAGTTGGATTGGGGTACTGATCATTACCTCAAAGTGTCATCAAGATTGGGTGAAAAAATATGTGCTGTGATTTCAGGAAACTCGTAGTTTTTTGGAAGCTTGGCAACCCCTTTTCATGAAAGTGATTTGCGCCAGTCTCTGCTTGGGCTACATCAATAGGAAACAAACCATAGAGATAGAACTTGGAACTAATTTATTCTGTCAAGTTTCAAAGAGCTAGAACAAACCGTGTTTGATTTAGAGTTCCAAACACATGTATCCCTATAGGAGAAAACAGAGTGAAACCTAAAAATTAAATCTGTTACTGCCAACCAACGGTTTAACCTAGAAGAACTAAATTTGGTGAGACAAGTGGGATTGGGGTACTTATCATTACCTGAAAGTGTCATCAAGATTGGGTGAAAAAATGAGTTCTGAGATTTCAGGAAACTCATAGTTTTTGGAAGCCTGGCAACCCCTTTCAATGAAAGTGATTTGCGCCAGTCTTTGCTTCGGACTACAGCAATAGGAAACAAACCATAGAGATAGAACTTGGAATTACTTTATTTTGTCTAGTTTCAAAGAGCTAGCGCAAACCGTGTTTGATTTAGAGTTCCAACTACATGTATCCATATAAGAGAAAACAGAGTGAAAGCTAAAAATTAAAACTGTTACTGCAAAGGAACGGTTTAACCTAGAAGAACGAAATTTGGTGAGCCAATTGAGATTGGGGTACTGATCATTACCTGAAAGTGTCATCAAGATTGGGTGAAAAAATGTGTGCTGAGGTTGCAGGAAACTCGTAGTTTTTGGAAGCTTAGCAACCCCTTTCCATGAAAGTGATTTGCGACAGTCTCTGCTTAGGGTTACATCGATAGGAAACAAACCATAGTGATAGAACTTGGAACTACTTTATTGTGTCAAGTTTCAAAGAGCTAGCACAAACCGTGTTTGGTTTAGAGTTCCAACTACATGTATCCCTATAGGAGAAAACTGAGTGAAAACTAAAAATTAAAACAGTTACTGCCAACAAGCGGTTTAACCTAGAAGAACGAAATTTGGTGAGCCAAGTGGGATTGTGGTACTGAACATTACCTCAAAGTGTCATCAAGATTGGGTGAAAAAATGTGTGCTGAGATTTCAGGAAACTCGTAGTTTTTGGGAAGCTTGGCAACCCCTTTTCATGAAAGTGATTTGTGCCAGTCTCTGCTTGGGCTACATGAATAGGAAACAAACCATAGAGATAGGACTTGGAACTATTTTATTGTGTCAAGTTTCAAAGAGCTAGCACAAACCGTGTTTGATTTAGACTTCCAAATACATGTATCCCTATAGGAGAAAACAAAGTGAAACCTAAAAATTAAAACTGTTCCTGCCAACCAGTGGTTTAACCTAGAAGAACTAAATTTGGTGAGACAAGTGGGATTGGGGTACTGATCATTATCTGAAAGTGTCATCAAGATTGGGTGAAAAAATATGTGCTGAGATTTCAGGAAACTCGTAGTTTTTTGGAAGCTTGGCAACCCCTTTCCATGAAAGTGATTTGTGCCAGTCTCTGCTTAGGGCTACATCATTAGGAAACAAACCATAGAGATAGAACTTGGAAGTACTTTATTGTGTCAAGTTTCAAAGAGCTACCACAAACCGTGTTTGATTTAGAGTTCCAACAACATGTATCCATATAGGAGAAAACAGAGTGAAACCTAAACATTAAAACAGTTACTGCCAACGAACGGTTTAACTTTGAAAAACGAAATTTGGTGATCCAAGTGGGATTGGGTTACTGATCATTACCTGAAAGTGTCATCAAGATTGTGTGAAAAAATGTGTGCTGAGATTTCAGGAAACTCGTAGTTTTTTGGAAGCTTGGCAAACCCTTTCCATGAAAGTGATTTGCACCAGTCTCTGATTAGGGATACTTCAATAGGAAACAAACCATAAAGATAGAACTTGGAACTAATTTATTGTGTCAAATTTCACAGAGCTAGCAAAAACCGTGTTTGATTTAGAGTTCCAACTACATGTATCCATATAGGAGAAAACAGAGTGAAACCTAAAAATTAAAACAGTTACTGCCAACCAACGGTTTAACCTAGAAGAACTATATTTGGTTAGCCAAGTGGGATTGGGGTACTGATCATTACCTGAAAGTGTCATCAAGATTGGGTGAAAAAATGTGTGCTGAGATTTCAGGAAACTCGTAGTTTTTTGGGAGTTTGGCAACCCCTTTCCATGATAGTGATTTGCGCCAGTCTCTGCTTACTGCTACAGCAATAGGAAACAAACCATAGAGATAGAACTTTTAACTACTTTACTGTGTCAAGTTTCAAAGAGCTAGCGCAAACCGTGTTTGATTTAGAGTTCCAAATACATTTATCCATATAAGAGAAAACAGAGTGAAAGCTAAAAATTAAAACTGTTACTGCAAAGGAATGGTTTAACCTAGAAGAACGAAATTTGGTGAGCCAATTGAGATTGGGGTACTGATCATTACCTGAAAGTGTCGTCAAGATTCGGTGAAAAAATGTGTGCTGAGGTTTCAGGAAACTCGTAGTTATTGGAAGCTTGGCAACCCCTTTCCAATAAAGTGATTTGCGCCAGTCTCTGCTTAGGGCTACCTCAATAGGAAACAAACCATAGAGATAGAACTTGGAACTACTTTATTGTGTCAAGTTTCAAAGAGCTAGAATAAACCGTGTTTGATTTAGAGTTCCAACTACATGTATCCCTATAGGAGAAAAGAGAGGGAAACCTAAAAATTAAAACAGTTACTGCCAACGCAGAGTTTAACCTAGAAGAATGAAATTTGGTGAGCCAAGTGGGATTGGGGTACTTATCATTACCTGAAAGTGTCATCAAGTTTGGGTGAAAAAATGTGTGCTGTGATTTCAGGAAACACGTAGTTTTTTGGAAGCTTGGCAACCCCTTTTCATGAAAGTGATTTGCGGCAGTCTCTGCTTGGGCTACATCAATAGGAAACAAACCATAGAGATAGGACTTGGAACTACTTTATTTTGTCAAGATTCAAAGAGCTAGCACACACCGTGTTTGATTTAGACTTCCAACTACATGTATCCCTATAGGAGAAAACAGAGTGAAACCTAAAAATTAAAACTGTTCCTGCCAACCAGTGGTTTAACCTAGAAGAACTAAATTTGGTGAGACAAGTGGGATTGGGGTACTGATCATGATCTGAAAGTGTCATCAAGGTTGGGTGAAAAAATGTGTGCTGAGATTTAAGGAAACTCGTAGTTTTTTGGAAGCTTGGCAACCCCTTTCCATGAAAGTGATTTGCGCCAGTCTCTGCTTAGGGCTACATCATTAGGAAACAAACCATAGAGATAGTACTTGGAATTACTTTATTGTGTCAAGTTTCCAAGAGCTAGCACAAACCGTGTATGATTTAGAGTTCCAACTACATGTATCCCTATAGGAGAAAACAGAGTGAAACCTAAAAATTAACACTGTTACTGCCAACGAACGGTTTAACCTAGAAGAACAAAATTTGGTGAGCCAAGTGGGATTGGGGTACTGATCATCACCTGAAAGTGTCATCAAGATTGGGTGAAAAAATGTGTGCTGAGATTTCGGGAAACACGTAGTTTTTGGAAGCTTGGCAAACCCTTTCCAAGAAAGTGATTTGCGCCAGTCTCTGCTTAGGGCTACAGCAATAGGAAACAAACCACAGAGAGAGAACTTGGAATTACTTTATTGTGTCAAGTTTCAAAGAGCTAGCACAAACCGTGTTTGATTTAGAGTTCCAACTACATGTATCCCTATAGGAGAAAACAGAGTGAAACCTAAAAATTAAAACTGTTACAGCCAACGAACGGTTTAACCTAGAAGAATGATATTTGGTGAGCCTAGTAGGATTGGGGTACTGATCATTACCTGAAATTGTCATCAAGATTGGGTGAAAAAATGTGTGCTGAGATTTCAGGAAACTCGTAGTTTTTTGGAAGCTTGGCAACCCCTTTCCATGAAAATGATTTGCGCCAGTGTCTGCTTAGGTCTACATGAATAGGAAACAAACCATAGAGATAGAACTTGGAACTACTTTATTGTGTCAAGTTTCCAAGAGCTAGCACAAACCGTGTTTGATTTAGTGGTCCAACTACATGTATCCATATAGGAGAAAACAGAGTGAAACCTAAAAATTTATAAAGTTACTTCCAATGAACTGTTTAACCTAGAAGAACGAAATTTGGTGAGCCAAGTGGGATTGGGGTACTGATCATTATCTAAAAGTGTCATCAAGATTGGGTGAAAAAATGTGTGCTGAGATTTCAGGAAACTCGTAGTTTTTTGGAAGCTTGGCAATCCCTTTCCATGAAAGTGAATTGCGCCAGTCTCTGCTTTGGGCTA
Organism: Spermophilus citellus; assembly: GCF_964194105.1. NCBI lineage: Eukaryota > Metazoa > Chordata > Mammalia > Rodentia > Sciuridae > Spermophilus > Spermophilus citellus. The sequence continues at coordinate 17,410,340 of NC_138197.1, read as the reverse complement.
CATCAATAGGAAACAAACCACAGAGAGAGAACTTGGAAGTACTTTATTGTGTCAAGTTTCAAATAGCTAGCACAAACCGTCTTTGATTTAGAGTTCCATCTACATGTATCCCTATAGGAGAAAACAGAGTGAAACCTAAAAATTAAAACTGTTACTGCCAACCAACGGTTTAAACTAGAAGAACTAAATTTGGTGAGCCTAGTGGGATTGGGGTACTGATCATTACCTGAAATTGTCACCAAATTGGGTGAAAAAATGTGTGCTGAGATTTCAAAAAACTCGTAGTTTTTTGGAAGCTTGGCAACCCCTTTCCATGAAAATGATTTGCGCCAGTCTCTGCTTAGGTCTACATCAATAGGAAACAAACCATAGAGATAGAACTTGGAACTACTTTATTGTGTCAAGTTTCCAAGAGCTAGCACAAACCGTGTTTGATTTAGTGTTCCAACTACATGTATCCATATAGGAGAAAACAGAGTGAAACCTAAAAATTAAAACTCTTACTGCCAACGAACGGTTCAAACTAGATGAACAAAATTTGGTGAGCCAAGTGGGATTGGGGTACTGAACATTACCTGAAAGTGTCATCAAGATTGGGTGAAAAAATGTGTGCTGAGATTGCAGGAAACTCGTAGTTTTTTGGAAGCTTGGCAACCCCTTTCCATGAAAGTGATTTGCGCCAGTCTCTGCTTAGGGCTACATCAATAGGAAAAAACCATAGAGATAGGACTTGGAACTACTTTATTTTGTGAAGTTTCAAAGAGCTAGCACAAACCGTGTTTGATTTAGACTTCCAACTACATGTATCCCTATAGGAGAAAACAGAGTGAAACCTAAAAATTAAAACTGTTCCTGCCAACCAGTGGTTTAACCTAGAAGAACTAAATTTGGTGAGACAAGTGGGATTGGGGTACTGATCATTATCTGAAAGTGTCATCAAGATTGGGTGAAAAAATGTGTGCTGAGATTTCAGGAAACTCGTAGTTTTTTGGAAGCTTGGCAACCCCTTTCCATGAAAGTGATTTGCGCCAGTCTCTGCTTAAGGCTACATCATTAGGAAACAAACCATAGAGATAGAACTTGGAACTACTTTATTGTGTCAAGTTTCAAAGAGCTAGCCCAAACCGTGTTTGATTTAGAGTTCCAACTACATGTATCCTTATAGGAGAAAACAGAGTGAAACCTAAAAATTAAAACTCTTACTGCCAACGAACGGTTTAAACTAGAAGAACAAAATTTGGTGAGCCAAGTGGGATTGGGGTACTGATCATTACCTGAAGGTGACATCAAGATTGGGTGAAAAAATGTGTGCTGAGATTTCAGGAAACTCGTAGTTTTTTGGAAGCTTGGCAACCCCTTTCCATAAAAGTGATTTGCGCCAGTCTCTGATTAGGGCTACAGCAATAGGAAACAAATCATAGAGATAGAACATGGAATTAATTTATTGTGTCAAGTTTCAAAGAGCTAGCACAAACCGTGTTTGATTTAGAGTTCCAAATACATGTTTCCCTATAGGAAAAAACAGAGTGAAACCTAAAAATTAAAACTGTTACTGCCAACGAATGGTTTAAACTTTAAGAACGAAATTTGGTGAGCCAAGTGGGATTGGGGTACTGATCATTACCTGAAAGTGTCATGAAGATTTTTGAAAAAATGTGTGCTTAGATTTCAGGAAACACGTAGTTTTTTGGAAGCTTGGCAACCCCTTAACATGAAAGTGATTTGCGCCAGTCTCTGCTTATGGCTACATCAATAGGAAACACACCACAGATACAGGACTTGGAACTAATTTATTGTGTCAAGTTTAAAAGAGCTAGCACAAACCTTGTTTGATTTTGTGTTCCAACTACATGTATCCCTATAGGAGAAAACAGAGTGAAACCTAAAAATTAAAACTGTTACTGCCAACAAACGGTTTAACCTAGAAGAACGAAATTTGGTGAGCCAAGTGGGATTCGGGTACTGATCATTATCTGAAAGTGTCATCAAGATTGGGTGCAAAAATGTGTGCTGAGATTTCAGGAAACTCGTAGTTTTTTGGAAGCTTGTCAACCCCTTTCAATTAATGTGATTTGCGCCAGTCTCTGCTTATGGCTACATCAATAGGAAACACACCATAGAATCAGGACTTGGAACTTCTTTATTGTGTCAAGTTTCAAAAAGCTAGCACAAACCGTCTTTGATTTAGAGTTCCAACTACATGTATCCCTATAGGATAAAACAGAGTGAAACCTAAAAATTAAAACTGTTACTGCCAACGAACGGTTTAACCTACAAGAACGAAATTTGGTGAGCCAAGTGGGATTGGGGTACTGATCATTACCTGAAAGTGTCATCAAGATTGGGTGAAAAAATGTGTGCTGAGATTTCAGGAAACTCATAGTTTTTTGGAAGGTTGGCAACCCCTTTCCATGAAAGTGATTTGCGCCAGTCTCTGCTTAGGGCTACATCAATAGGAAACAAATCATAGAGACAGAACTTGGAACTACTTTATTGTGTCAAGTTTCACAGAGCTAGCACAAACCGTGTTTGATTTAGAGTTCCAACTACATGTATCCATATAGGAGAAAACAGAGTGAAACCTAAAAATTAAAACTGTTACAGCCAACGAACTGTTTAACCTAGAAGAACGATATTTGGTGAGCCAAGTGGGACTGGGGTACTGATCATTACCTGAAATTGTCATCAAGATTGGGTGAAAAAATGTGTGCTAAGATTTCAGGAAACTCGTAGTTTTTTGGAAGCTTGGCAACCCCTTTCCATGAAAGGGATTTGCGCCAGTCTCTGCTTAGGGCTACATCAATAGGAAACAAACCATAGACATAGAACTTGGAAGTACTTTATTGTGTCAAGTTTCAAAGAGCTACCACAAACCGTGTTTGATTTAGAGTTCCAACAACATGTATCCACATAGGAGAAAACAGAGTGAAACCTGAAAATTAAAACAGTTACTGCCAACGAATGGTTTAACTTAGAAGAACGAAATTTCGTGATCCAAGTGGGATTGGGTTACTGATCATTACCTGAAAGTGTCATCAAGATTGTGTGAAAAAATGTGTGCTGAGGTTGCAGGAAACTCGTAGTTTTTTGGAAGTTTGGCAACCCCTTTCCATGAAAGTGATTTGCGCCAGTCTCTGCTTAGGGCTACTTCAATAGGAAACAAACCATAGAGATAGAACTTGGAACTACTTTATTGTGTCAAGTTTCAAAGAGCTAGCACAAACCGTGTTTGATTTAGAGTTCCATCTACATGTATCCCTATAGGAGAAAACAGAGTGAAACCTAAAAATTAAAACTGTTACTGCCAACCAATGGTTTAACCTAGAAGAACTAAATTTGGTGAGACAAGTGGGATTGGGGTACAGATCATTACCTGAAAGTGTCATCAAGATTGGGTGAAAAAATGTGTGCTGAGATTTCAGGAAACTCGTAGTTTTTTGGAAGCTTGGCAACCCCTTTCCATGAAAGTGATTTGTGCCAGTCTCTGCTTACTGCTACAGCAATAGGAAACAAACCATAGAGATAGAACTTGGAACTACTTTACTGTGTCAAGTTTCAAAGAGCTAGCGCAAACCGTGTTTGATTTAGAGTTCCAACTACATGTATCCATATAAGAGAAAACAGAGTGAAAGCTAAAAATTAAAACTGTTACTGCAAAGGAATGGTTTAACCTAGAAGAACGAAATTTGGTGAGCCAATTGAGATTGGGGTACTGATCATTACCTGAAAGTGTCATCAAGATTCGGTGATAAAATGTGTGCTGAGATTTCAGGAAACTCGTAGTTTTTGGAAGCTTGGCAACCCCTTTCCATGAAAGTGATTTGCGCCAGTCTCTGCTTAGGGCTACCTCAATAGGAAACAAACCATAGAGATAGAACTTGGAACTACTTTTTTGTGTCAAATTTCAAAGAGCTAGAATAAACCGTGTTTGATTTAGAGTTCCAACGACATGTATCCCTATAGGAGAAAAGAGAGGGAAACCTAAAAATTAAAACAGTTACTGCCAACGCAGAGTTTAACCTAGAAGAATGAAATTTGGTGAGCCAAGTGGGATTGGGGTACTTATCATTACCTGAAAGTGTCATCAAGATTGTGTGAAAAAATGTGTGCTGTGATTTCACGAAACTCGTAGTTTTTTGGAAGCTTGGCAACCCCTTTTAATGAAAGTGATTTGCACCAGTCTCTGCTTGGGCTACATCAATAGGAAACAAACCATAGAGATAGGACTTGGAACTACTTTATTTTGTCAAGATTCAAAGAGCTAGCACAAACCGTGTTTGATTTAGACTTCCAACTACATGTATCCCTATAGGAGAAAACAGAGTGAAACCTAAAAATTAAAACTGTTCCTGCCAACCAGTGGTTTAACCTAGAAGAACTAAATTTGGTGAGACAAGTGGGATTGGGGTACTGATCATTATCTGAAAGTGTCATCAAGGTTGGGTGAAAAAATGTGTGCTGAGATTTCAGGAAACTCGTAGTTTTTTGGAAGCTTGGCAACCCCTTTCCATGAAAGTGATTTGCGCCAGTCTCTGCTTAGGGCTACATCATTAGGAAACAAACCATAGAGATAGTACTTGGAATTACTTTATTGTGTCAAGTTTCCAAGAGCTAGCACAAACCGTGTTTGATTTAGTGTTCCAACTACATGCATCCCTATAGGAGAAAAGAGAGGGAAACCTAAAAATTAAAACAGTTACTGCCAACGAACGGTTTAACTTAGAAGAACGAAATTTCGTTATCCAAGTGGTATTGGGTTACTGATCATTACCTGAAATTGTCATCAAGATTGTGTGAAAAAATGTATGCTGAGATTTCAGGAAACTCGTAGTTTTTTGGAAGCTTGGCAACCCCTTTCCATAATAGTGATTTGCGCCAGTCTCTGATTAGGGCTACAGCAATAGGAAACAAATCATAGAGATAGAACTTTGAATTAATTTATTGTGTCAAGTTTCAAAGAGCTAGCACAAACCGTGTTTGATTTAGAGTTCCAACTACAAGTATCCCTATAGGAGAAAACAGAGTGAAACCTAAAAATTAAAACCGTTACTGCCAACGAACTGTTTAAACTTGAAGAACGAAATTTGGTGAGCCAAGTGGGATTGGGGTACTGATCATTACCTGAAAGTGTCATGAAAATTGATTGAAAAAATGTGTGCTTAGATTTCAGGAAACTCGTAGTTTTTTGGAAGCTTGGCAACCCCTTTCCATGAAAGTGATTTGCGCCAGTCTCTGCTTATGGCTACATCAGTAGGAAACACACCACCGATACAGGACTTGGAACTAATTTATTGTGTCAAGTTTAAAAGAGCTAGCACAAACCTTGTTTGATTTTGTGTTCCAACTACATGTATCCCTATAGGAGAAAACAGAGTGAAACCTAAAAACGAAAACTGTTACTGCCAACAAACGTTTTAACCTAGAAGAACGAAATTTGGTGAGCCAAGTGGGATTCGGGTTCTGATCATTATCTGAAAGTGTCATCAAGATTGGGTGCAAAAATGTGTGCTGAGATTTCAGGAAACTCGTAGTTTTTTGGAAGCTTGTCAACCCCTTTCAATTAATGTGATTTGCGCCAGTCTCTGCTTACGGCTACATCAATAGGAAACACACCATAGAATCAGGACTTGGAACTTCTTTATTGTGTCAAGTTTCAAAAAGCTAGCACAAACCGTGTTTGATTTAGAGTTCCAACTACATGTATCCCTATAGGAGAAAACAGAGTGAAACCTAAAAATTAACACTGTTACTGCCAACGAACGGTTTAACCTAGAAGAACAAAATTTGGTGAGCCAAGTGGGATTGAGGTACTGATCATTACCTGAAAGTGTCATCAAGATTGGGTGAAAAAATGTGTGCTGAGATTTCAGGAAACTCGTAGTTTATTGGAAGCTTGGCAACCCCTTTCCATGAAAGTGATTTCGCCAGTCTCTGCTTCAGGCTACATCAATAGGAAACAAACCATAGAGATAGAACTTGGAACTACTTTAAAGTGTCAAGTTTCACAGAGCTAGCACACACCGTGTTTGATTTAGAGTTCCAACTACATGTATCCAAATAGGAGAAAACAGAGTGAAAGCTAAAATTAAAACTGTTACTGCAAATGAACGGTTTGTCCTTGAAGAACGAAATTTGGTGAGCCAAGTGGGATTGGGGTACTGATCATTACCTGAAAGTGTCATTAAGATTGGGTGAAAAAATGTGTGCTGAGAATTCAGGAAACTCGTAGATTTTTGGAAGCTTGGCAACCCCTTTCCATGAAAGTGATTTGCGCCAGTCTCTGCTTAGGGCTACATCAATAGGAAACAAACCATGGAGATAGAACTTGGAACTACTTTATTGTGTCAAGTTTCAAAGAGCTAGCCCAAACCGTGTTTGATTTAGAGTTCCAACAACATGTATCCCAACAGGAGAAAACAGAGTGAAACCTAAAAATTAAAAGAGTTACTGCCAACGAACGGTTTAACTTAGAAGAACGAAATTTGGTGATCCATGTGGGATTGGGTTACTGATCATTACCTGAAAGGGTCATCAAGATTGTGTGAAAAAATGTTTGCTGAGATTACAGGAAACCCGTAGTTTTTCGGAAGCTTGGCAACCCATTTCCATGAATGTGATTTGTGCCAGTCTCTGCTTAGGGCTACTTCAATAGGAAACAAACCATAGAGATAGAACTTGGAACTACTTTATTGTGTCAAGTTTCACAGAGCTAGCAAAAACCGTGTTTGATTTAGAGTTCCAACTACATGTATCCCTATAGGAGAAAACAGTGTGAAACCTAAAAATTAAAACAGTTACAGCCAACCAACGGTTTAACCTAGAAGAAAAATATTTGGTGAGCCAAGTGGGATTGGGGTACTGATCATTACCTGAAAGTGTCATCAAGATTGGGTGAAAAAATGTGTGCTGAGATTTCAGGAAACTCGTAATTTTTTGGAAGTTTGGCAACCCCTTTCCATGATAGTGATTTGCGCCAGTCTCTGCTTACTGCTACAGCAATAGAAAACAAACCATAGAGGTAGAACTTTTAACTACTTTACTGTGTCAAGTTTCAAAGAGCTAGCGCAAACCGTGTTTGATTTAGAGTTCCAACTACATGTATCCATATAAGAGAAAACAGAGTGAAAGCTGAAAATTAAAACTGTTACTGCAAAGGAATGGTTTAAGCTAGAAGAACGAAATTTGGTGAGCCAATTGAGATTGGGGTACTAATCATTACCTGAAAGTGTCATCAAGATTCGGTGAAAAAATGTGTGCTGAGGTTTCAGGAAACTCGTAGTTTTTGGAAGCTTGGCAACCGCTTTCCATGAAAGTGTTTTGCGCCAGTCTCTGCTTAGGGCTACCTCAATAGGAAACAAACCATAGAGATAGAACTTGGAACTACTTTATTGTGTCAAGTTTCAAAGAGCTAGAATAAACCGTGTTTGATTTAGAGTTCCAACGACATGTATCCCTATAGGAGAAAAGAGAGGGAAACCTAAAAATTAAAACAGTTACTGCCAACGCAGAGTTTAACCTAGAAGAATGAAATTTGGTGAGCCAAGTGGGATTCGGGTACTTATCATTACCTGAAAGTGTCATCAAGATTGGGTGAAAAAATGTGTGCTGTGATTTCAGGAAACTCGTAGTTTTTTGGAAGCTTGGCAACCCCTTTTCATGAAAGTGATATGCGCTAGTCTCCGCTTGGGCTACATCAATAAAAAACAAACCATAGAGATAGGACTTGGAACTGCTTTATTTTGTCAAGATTCAAAGAGCTAGCACAAACCGTGTTTGATTTAGACTTCCAACTACATGTATCCCTATAGGAGAAAACAGAGTGAAACCTAAAAATTAAAACTGTTCCTGCCAACCAGTGGTTTAACCTAAAAGAACTAAATTTGGTGAGACAAGTGGGATTGGGGTACTGATCATTACCTGAAAGTGTCATCAAGATTGTGTGAAAAAATGTATGCTGAGATTTCAGGAAACTCGTAGTTTTTTGGAAGCTTGGCAACCCCTTTCCATAAAAGTGATTTGCCCCAGTCTCTGATTAGGGCTACAGCAATAGGAAACAAATCATAGAGATAGAACTTGGAATTAATTTATTGTGTCAAGTTTCAAAGAGCTAGCACAAACCGTGTTTGATTTAGAGTTCCAACTACATGTATCCCTATAGGAGAAAACAGAGTGAAACCTAAAAATTAAAACTGTTACTGCCAACGAACGGTTTAAACTTGAAGAATGAAATTTGGTGAGCCAAGTGGGATTGGGGTACTGATCATTACCTGAAAGTGTCATGAAGATTGATTGAAAAAATGCGTGCTTAGATTTCAGGAAACTCGTAGTTTTTTGGAAGCTTGGCATCCCCTTTCCATGAAAGTGATTTGCGCCAGTCTCTGCTTATGGCTACATCAATAGGAAACACACCACAGATACAGGACTTGGAACTAATTTATTGTGTCAAGTTTAAAAGAGCTAGCAAAAAACTTGTTTGATTTTGTGTTCCAACTACATGTATCCCTATAGGAGAAAACAGAGTGAAACCTAAAATTTAAAACTGTTACTGCCAACAAACGGTTTAACCTAGAAAAACGAAATTTGGTGAGCCAAGTGGGATTTGGGTACTGATCATTTTCTGAAAGTGTCATCAAGATTGGGTGCAAAAATGTGTGCTGAGATTTCAGGAAACTCGTAGTTTTTTGGAAGCTTGTCAACCCCTTTCAATTAATGTGATTTGTGCCAGTCTCTGCTTACGGCTACATCAATAGGAAACACACCATAGAATCAGGACTTGGAACTTCTTTATTGTGTCAAGTTTCAAAAAGCTAGCACAAATCGTGTTTGATTTAGAGTTCCAACTACATGTATCCCTATAGGAGTAAACAGAGTGAAACCTAAAAATTAAAACTGTTACTGCCAACGAACGGTTTGACTTAGAAGAATGATATTTGGTGAGCCTAGTGGGTTTGGGGTACTGATCATTACCTGAAATTGTCATCAAGATTGGGTGAAAAAATGTGTGCTGAGATTTCAGGAAACTCGTAGTTTTTTGGAAGCTTGGCAACCCCTTTCCATGAAAATGATTTGCGCCAGTCTCTGCTTAGGTCTACATCAATAGGAAACAAACCATAGAGATAGAACTTGGAACTACTTTATTGTGTCAAGTTTCCAAGAGCTAGCACAAACCGTGTTTGATTTAGTGTTCCAACAACATGTATCCATATAGGAGAAAACAGAGTGAAACCTAAAAAATTTATACTGTTACTGCCAACGAACGGTTTAACCTAGAAGAACGAAATTTGGTGAGCCAAGTGGGATTGGGGTACTGATCATTATATAAAAGTGTCATCAAGATTGGGTGAAAAAATGTGTGCTGAAATTTCAGGAAACTCGTAGTTTTTTGGAAGCTTGGCAACCCCTTTCCATTAAAGTGATTTGCGCCAGTCTCTGCTTCGGGCTACATCAATAGGAAACAAACCATAGAGAGAGAACTTGGAAGTACTTTATTGTGTCAAGTTTCAAATAGCTAGCACAAACCGTGTTTGATTTAGAGTTCCATCTACATGTATCCCTATAGGAGAAAACAGAGTGAAACCTAAAAATTAAAACTGTTACTGCCAACCAACGGTTTAAACTAGAAGAACTAAATTTGGTGAGACAAGTGGGATTGGGGTACTGATCATTAGCTGAAAGTGTCATCAAGATTGGGTGAAAAAATGTGTGCCGAGATTGCAGGAAACTCGTAGTTTTTTGGAAGCTTGGCAACCCCTTTCCATGAAAGTGATTTGCGCCAGTCTCTGCTTAGGACTACAGCAATAGGAAACAAACCATGGAGATAGAACTTGGAACTACTTTATTGTGTCAAGTTTCAAAGAGCTAGCACAAACCGTGTTTGATTTAGAGTTCCAACAACATGTATCCCTATAGGAGAAAACAGAGTGAAACCTAAAAATTAAAACTGTTACAGCCAACGAAACGGTTTAACCTAGAAGAACGATATTTGGTGAGCCAAGTGGGACTGGGGTACTGATCATTACCTGAAAGTGTCATCAAGATTGGGTGAAAAAATATGTGCTGAGATTTCAGGAAACTCGTAGTTTATTGGAAGCTTGGCAACCCCTTTCCATGAAAGTGATTTGCGCCAGTCTCTGCTTCAGGCTACATCAATAGGAAACAAACCATAGAGATAGAACTTGGAACTCCTTTAAAGTGTCAAGTTTCACAGAGCTAGCACACACCGTGTTTGATTTAGAGTTCCAACTACATGTATCCAAATAGGAGAAAACAGAGTGAAAGCTAAAATTCAAACTGTTACTGCAAATGAACGGTTTGTCCTTGAAGAACGAAATTTGGTGAGCCAAGTGGGATTGGGGTACTGATCATTACCTGAAAGTGTCATCAAGATTGTGTGAAAAAATGTGTGCTGAGATTTCAGGAAACTCGTAGTTTTTCGGAAGATTGGCAACCCCTTTCCATGAATGTGATTTATGCCAGTCTCTGCTTAGGGCTACATCAATAGGAAACAAACCATAGAGATAGAACTTGGAACTACTTTATTGTGTCAAGTTTCAAAAAGCTAGCACAAACCGTCTTTGATTTAGAGTTCCAACTACATGTATCCCTATAGGAGAAAACAGAGTGAAACCTAAAAATTAAAACAGTTACTGCCAACCAACGGTTTAACCTAGAAGAACTACATTTGGTGAGCCAAGTGGGATTGGGGTACTTATCATTACCTGAAAGTGTCATCAAGATTGGGTGAAAAAATGTGTGCTGAGATTTCAGGAAACTCGTAATTTTTTGGAAGTTTGGCAACCCCTTTCCATGATAGTGATTTGAGCCAGTCTCTGCTTACTGCTACAGCAATAGGAAACAAACCATAGAGGTAGAACTTTTAACTACTTTACTGTGTCAAGTTTCAAAGAGCTAGAATAAACCGTGTTTGATTTAGAGTTCCAACGACATGTATCCCTACAGGAGAAAAGAGAGGGAAACCTAAAAATTAAAACAGTTACTGCCAACGCAGAGTTTAACCTAGAAGAATGAAATTTGGTGAGCCAAGTGGGATTGGGATACTTATCATTACCTGAAAGTGTCATCAAGATTGGGTGAAAAAATGTGTGCTGTGATTTCAGGAAACTCGTAGTTTTTTGGAAGCTTGGCAACCCCTTTTCATGAAAGTGATTTGCGCTAGTCTCTGCTTGGGCTACATCAATAGGAAACAAACCATAGAGATAGGACTTGGAACTACTTTATTTTGTCAAGATTCAAAGAGCTAGCACAAACCGTGTTTGATTTAGACTTCCAACTACATGTATCCCTATAGGAGAAAACAGAGTGAAACCTAAAAATTAAAACTGTTCCTGCCAACCAGTGGTTTAACCTAGAAGAACAAAATTTGGTGAGACAAGTGGGATTGGGGTACTGATCATTACCTGAAAGTGTCATCAAGATTGTGTGAAAAAATGTATGCTGAGATTTCAGGAAACTCGTAGTTTTTTGGAAGCTTGGCAACCCCTTTCCATAAAAGTGATTTGTGCCAGTCTCTGATTAGGGCTACAGCAATAGGAAACAAATCATAGAGATAGAACTTGGAATTAATTTATTGTGTCAAGTTTCAAAGAGCTAGCACAAACCGTGTTTGATTTAGAGTTCCAACTACATGTATCCCTATAGCAGAAAACAGAGTGAAACCTAAAAATTAAAACTGTTACTGCCAAAGAACGGTTTAAACTTGAAGAATGAAATTTGGTGAGCCAAGTGGGATTGGGGTACTGATCATTACCTCAAAGTGTCATGAAGATTGATTGAAAAAATGTGTGCTTAGATTTCAGGAAACTCGTAGTTTTTTGGAAGCTTGGCATCCCCTTTCCATGAAAGTGATTTGCGCCAGTCTCTGCTTATGGCTACATCAATAGGAAACACACCACAGATACAGGACTTGGAACTAATTTATTGTGTCAAGTTACAAAGAGCTAGCACAAACCTTGTTTGATTTTGTGTTCCAACTACATGTATCCCTATAGGAGAAAAGAGAGTGAAACCTAAAATTTAAAACTGTTACTGCCAACAAACGGTTTAACCTAGAAAAACGAAATTTGGTGAGCCAAGTGGGATTTGGGTACTGATCATTATCTGAAAGTGTCATCAAGATTGGGTGCAAAAATGTGTGCTGAGATTTCAGGAAACTCGTAGTTTTTTGGAAGCTTGTCAAGCCCTTTCAATTAATGTGATTTGTGCCAGTCTCTGCTTACGGCTACATCAATAGGAAACACACCATAGAATCAGGACTTGGAACTTCTTTATTGTGTCAAGTTTCAAAAAGCTAGCACAAACCGTGTTTGATTTAGAGTTCCAACTACATGTATCCCTATAGGAGTAAACAGAGTGAAACCTAAAAATTAACACTGTTACTGCCAACGAACGGTTTAACCTAGAAGAACAAAATTTGGTGAGCCAAGTGGGATTGGGGTAATGATCATTACCTAAAAGTGTCATCAAGATTGGGTGAAAAAATGTGTGCTGAGATTTCAGGAAACACGTAGTTTTTGGAAGCTTGGCAAACCCTTTCCATGAAAGTGATTTGCGCCAGTCTCTGCTTAGGGCTACAACAATAGGAAACAAACCATATATATAGAACTTGGAACTAATTTATTGTGTCAAGTTTCAAAGAGCTAGCACAAACCGTGTTTGATTTAGAGTTCCAATTACATGTATCCCTATAGGAGAAAACAGAGTGAAACCTAAAAATTAAAACTGTTACTGCCAACGAACGGTTTGACTTAGAACAATGATATTTGGTGAGCCTAGTGGGTTTGGGGTACTGATCATTACCTGAAATTGTCATCAAGATTGGGTGAAAAAATGTGTGCTGAGATTTAAGGAAACTCGTAGTTTTTTGGAAGCTTGGCAACCCCTTTCCATGAAAATGATCTGCGCCAGTCTCTGCTTAGGTCTACATCAATAGGAAACAAACCATAGAAATAGAACTTGGAACTACTTTATTGTGTCAAGTTTCCAAGAGCTAGCACAAACCGTGTTTGATTTAGTGTTCCAACAACATGTATCCATATAGGAGAAAACAGAGTGAAACCTAAAAATTAATACTGTTACTGCCAATGAACGGTTTAACCTAGAAGAACGAAATTTGGTGAGCCAAGTGGGATTGGGGTACTGATCATTATATAAAAGTGTCATCAAGATTGGGTGAAAAAATGTGTGCTGAGATTTCAGGAAACTCGTAGTTTTTTGGAAGCTTGGAAACCCCTTTCCATTAAAGTGATTTGCGCCAGTCTCTGCTTCGGGCTACATCAATAGGAAACAAACCATAGAGATAGAACTTGGAAGTACTTTATTGTGTCAAGTTTCAAATAGCTAGCACAAACCGTGTTTGATTTAGAGTTCCATCTACATGTATCCCTATAGGAGAAAACAGAGTGAAACCTAAAAATTAAAACTGTTACTGCCAACCAACGGTTTAAACTAGAAGAACTAAATTTGGTGAGACAAGTGGGATTGGGGTACTGATCATTAGCTGAAAGTGTCATCAAGATTGTGTGAAAAAATGTGTGCCGAGATTGCAGGAAACTCGTAATTTTTTGGAGGTTTGGCAACCCCTTTCCATGATAGTGATTTGCGCCATTCTCTGCTTACTGCTACAGCAATAGGAAACAAACCATAGAGATAGAACTTGGAACTACTTTACTGTGTCAAGTTTCAAAGAGCTAGCGCAAACCGTGTTTGATTTAGAGTTCCAACTACATGTATCGCTATAGGAGAAAAGAGAGGGAAACCTAAAAATTAAAACAGTTACTGCCAACGCAGAGTTTAACCTAGAAGAATGAAATTTGGTGAGCCAAGTGGGATTGGGGTACTTATCATTACCTGAAAGTGTCATCAAGATTGGGTGAAAAAATGTGTGCTGAGATTTCAGGAAACTCGTAGTTTTTTGGAAGCTTGGAAACCCCTTTCCATGAAAGTGATTTGCGCCAGTCTCTGCTTCGGGCTACATCAATAGGAAACAAACCATAGAGAGAGAACTTGGAAGTACTTTATTGTGTCAAGTTTCAAATAGCTAGCACAAACCGTGTTTGATTTAGAGTTCCATCTACATGTATCCCTATAGGAGAAAACAGAGTGAAACCTAAAAATTAAAACTGTTACTGCCAACCAACAGTTTAAACTTGAAGAACGAAATTTGGTGAGCCAAGTGGGATTGGGGTACTGATCATTACCTGAAAGTGTCATGAAGATTGATTGAAAAAATGTGTGCTTAGATTTCAGGAAACTCGTAGTTTTTTGGAAGCTTGGCAACCCCTTACCATGAAAGTGATTTGCGCCTGTCTCTGCTTATGGCTACATCAATAGGAAACACACCACAGATACAGGACTTGGAACTAATTTATTGTGTCAAGTTTCAAAGAGCTAGCACAAACCTTGTTTGATTTTGTGTTCCAACTACATGTATCCCTATAGGAGAAAACAGAGTGAAACCTAAAAATTAAAACTGTTACTGCCAACAAACGGTTTAACCTAGAAGAACGAAATTTGGTGAGCCAAGAGGGATTGGGGTACTGATCATTATCTGAAAGTGTCATCAAGTTTGGGTGCAAAAATGTGTGCTGAGATTTCAGGAAACTCGTAGTTTTTTGGAAGCTTGTCAACCCCTTTCAATTAATGTGATTTGCGCCAGTCTCTGCTTACGGCTACATCAATAGGAAACACACCATAGAATCAGGACTTGGAACTTCTTTATTGTGTCAAGTTTCAAAAAGCTAGCACAAACTGTGTTTGATTTAGAGTTCCAACTACATGTATCCCTATAGGAGAAAACAGAGTGAAACCTAAAAATTAAAACTGTTACTGCCAACGAACGGTTTAACCTAGAAGAACGAAATTTGGTGAGCCAAGTGGGATTGGGGTACTGATCATTACCTGAAAGTGTCATCAAGATTGGGTGAAAAAATGTGTGCTGAGTTTTCAGGAAACTCGTAGTTTTTTGGAAGCTTGGCAACCCCTTTCCATGAAAGTGATTTGCGCCGGTCTCTGCTTAGGGCTACATCAATAGGAAACAAACCATAGAGATAGAACTTGGAACTACTTTATTGTGTCAAGTTTCACAGAGCTAGCACACACCGTGTTTGATTTAGAGTTCCAACTACATGTATCCATATAGGAGAAAACAGAGTGAAAGCTAAAAATTAAAACTGTTACTGCAAACGAACGGTTTAACCTGGAAGATGGAAATTTGGTGAGCCAAGTGGGATTGGGGTACTGATCATTACCTGAAAGTGTCATCAAGATTGGGTGAAAAAATGTGTGCTGAGATTTCAGGTAACTCGTAGTTTTTGGAAGCTTGGCAACCCCTTTCCATGAAAGTGATTTGCGCCAGTCTCTGCTTAGGGCTACATCATTAGGAAACAAACCATAGAGATAGAACTTGGAACTACTTTATTGCGTCTAGTTTCAAAGAGCTAGCACAAACCATGTTTGATTTAGAGTTCCAAATACATGTATCCCTATAGGAGAAAACAGAGTGAAACCTAAAAATATAAACAGTTACTGCCAACGAACGGTTTAACCTAGAATAACGAAATTTGGTGAGCCAAGTGGGATTGGGGTACTGATCATTATCTGAAAGTGTCATCAAGATTGGGTGAAAAAATGTGTGCTGAGATTTCAGGAAACTCGTAGTTTTTCGAAGCTTGGCAACCCATTTCCATGAAAGTGATTTGCGCCAGTCTCTGCTTCAGGCTACATCAATAGGAAACAAACCATAGAGATAGAACTTGGAACTACTTTATTGTGTCAAGTTTCACAGAGCTAGCACACACCGTGTTTGATTTAGAGTTCCAACTACATGTATCCATATAGGAGAAAACAGAGTGAAAGCAAAAAATTAAAACTGTTACTGCAAACGAACGGTTTAACCTAAAAGAACGAAATTTGGTGAGCCAAGTGGGTTTGGGGTACTGATCATTATCTGAAAGTGTCATCAAGATTGGGTGAAAAAATGTGTGCTGAGATTTCAGGAAACTCGTAGTTTTTTGGAAGCTTGGCAACCCCTTTCCATGAAAGTGATTTGCGCCAGTATCTGCCTAGGGATACATCAATAGGAAACAAACCATAGAGATAGAACTTGGAACTACTTTATTGTGTCAAGATTCACAGAGCTAGCACAAACCGTGTTTGATTTAGCGTTCCAACTACATGTATCCATATAGGAGAAAACAGAGTGAAAGCTAAAATTAAAACTGTTACTACAAATGAACGGTTTGTCCTAGAAGAACGAAATTTGGTGAGCCAAGTGGGATTGGGGTACTGATCATTACCTGAAAGTGCCATTAAGATTGGGTGAAAAAATGTGTGCTGAGATTTCAGGAAACTCGTAGTTTTTTGGAAGCTTGGCAACCCCTTTCCATGAAATGGATTTGTGCCAGTCTCTGCTTAGGGCTACATCAATAGGAAACAAACCATAGACATAGAACTTGGAAGTACTTTATTGTGTCAAGTTTCAAAGAGCTACCACAAACCGTGTTTGATTTAGAGTTCCAACAACATGTATCCACATAGGAGAAAACAGAGTGAAACCTGAAAATTAAAACAGTTACTGCCAACGAACGGTTTAACTTAGAAGAACGAAATTTCGTGATTCAAGTGGTATTGGGTTACTGATCATTACCTGAAAGTGTCATCAAGATTGTGTGAAAAAATGTGTGCTGAGATTTCAGGAAACTCGTAGTTTTTTGGAAGCTTGGAAACCCCTTTCCATGAAAGTGATTTGCGCCAGTCTCCGCTTAGGGCTACCTCAATAGGAAACAAACCATAGAGATAGAACTTGGAACTACTTTATTGTGTCAAGTTTCAAAGAGCTAGCACAAACCGTGTTTGATTTAGAGTTCCATCTACATGTATCCCTATAGGAGAAAACAGAGTGAAACATAAAAATTAAAACTGTTACTGCCAACCAATGGTTTAACCTAGAAGAACTAAATTTGGTGAGACAAGTGGGATTGGGGTACTGATCATTACCTGAAAGTGTCATCAAGATTGGGTGAAAAAATGTGTGCTGAGATTTCAGGAAACTCGTAGTTTTTTGGAAGCTTGGCAACCCCTTTCCATGAAAGTGATTTGCGCCAGTCTCTGCTTACTGCTACAGCAATAGGAAACAAACCATAGAGATAGAACTTGGAACTACTTTACTGTGTCAAGTTTCAAAGAGCTAGCGCAAACCGTGTTTGATTTAGAGTTCCAACTACATGTATCCATATAAGAGAAAACAGAGTGAAAGCTAAAAATTAAAACTGTTACTGCAAAGGAATGGTTTAACCTAGAAGAACGAAATTTGGTGAGCCAATTGAGATTGGGGTACTGATCATTACCTGAAAGTGTCATCAAGATTCGGTGAAAAAATGTGTGCTGAGGTTTCAGGAAACTCGTAGTTTTTGGAAGCTTGGCAACCCCTTTCCATGAAAGTGATTAGCGCCAGTCTCTGCTTAGGGCTTCCTCAATAGGAAACAAACCATAGAGATAGAACTTGGAACTACTTTATTGTGTCAAGTTTCAAAGAGCTAGAATAAACCGTGTTTGATTTAGAGTTCCAACTACATGTATCGCTATAGGAGAAAAGAGAGGGAAACCTAAAAATTAAAACAGTTACTGCCAACGCAGAGTTTAACCTAGAAGAATGAAATTTGGTGAGCCAAGTGGGATTGGGGTACTTATCATTACCTGAAAGTGTCATCAAGATTGGGTGAAAAAATGTGTGCTGAGATTTCAGGAAACTCGTAGTTTTTTGGAAGCTTGGAAACCCCTTTCCATGAAAGTGATTTGCGCCAGTCTCTGCTTCGGGCTACATCAATAGGAAACAAACCATAGAGAGAGAACTTGGAAGTACTTTATTGTGTCAAGTTTCAAATAGCTAGCACAAACCGTGTTTGATTTAGAGTTCCATCTACATGTATCCCTATAGGAGAAAACAGAGTGAAACCTAAAAATTAAAACTGTTACTGCCAACCAACAGTTTAAACTTGAAGAACGAAATTTGGTGAGCCAAGTGGGATTGGGGTACTGATCATTACCTGAAAGTGTCATGAAGATTGATTGAAAAAATGTGTGCTTAGATTTCAGGAAACTCGTAGTTTTTTGGAAGCTTGGCAACCCCTTTCCATGAAAGTGATTTGCGCCTGTCTCTGCTTATGGCTACATCAATAGGAAACACACCACAGATACAGGACTTGGAACTAATTTATTGTGTCAAGTTTCAAAGAGCTAGCACAAACCTTGTTTGATTTTGTGTTCCAACTACATGTATCCCTATAGGAGAAAACAGAGTGAAACCTAAAAATTAAAACTGTTACTGCCAACAAACGGTTTAACCTAGAAGAACGAAATTTGGTGAGCCAAGTGGGATTGGGGTACTGATCATTATCTGAAAGTGTCATCAAGTTTGGGTGCAAAAATGTGTGCTGAGATTTCAGGAAACTCGTAGTTTTTTGGAAGCTTGTCAACCCCTTTCAATTAATGTGATTTGCGCCAGTCTCTGCTTACGGCTACATCAATAGGAAACACACCACAGATACAGGACTTGGAACTAATTTATTGTGTCAAGTTTCAAAGAGCTAGCACAAACCTTGTTTGATTTTGTGTTCCAACTACATGTATCCCTATAGGAGAAAACAGAGTGAAACCTAAAAATTAAAACTGTTACTGCAAACGAACGGTTTAACCTGGAAGATGGAAATTTGGTGAGCCAAGTGGGATTGGGGTACTGATCATTACCTGAAAGTGTCATCAAGATTGGGTGAAAAAATGTGTGCTGAGATTTCAGGTAACTCGTAGTTTTTGGAAGCTTGGCAACCCATTTCCATGAAAGTGATTTGCGCCAGTCTCTGCTTAGGGCTACATCATTAGGAAACAAACCATAGAGATAGAACTTGGAACTACTTTATTGCGTCTAGTTTCAAAGAGCTAGCACAAACCGTGTTTGATTTAGAGTTCCAAATACATGTATCCCTATAGGAGAAAACAGAGTGAAACCTAAAAATTAAAACAGTTACTGCCAACGAACGGTTTAACCTACAAGAACGAAATTTGGTGAGCCAAGTGGGATTGGGGTACTGATCATTATCTGAAAGTGTCATCAAGATTGGGTGAAAAAATGTGTGCTGAGATTTCAGGAAACTCGTAGTTTTTCGAAGCTTGGCAACCCATTTCCATGAAAGTGATTTGCGCCAGTCTCTGCTTCAGGCTACATCAATAGGAAACAAACCATAGAGATAGAACTTGGAACTACTTTATTGTGTCAAGTTTCACAGAGCTAGCACACACCGTGTTTGATTTAGAGTTCCAACTACATGTATCCATATAGGAGAAAACAGAGTGAAAGCAAAAAATTAAAACTGTTACTGCAAACGAACGGTTTAACCTAAAAGAACGAAATTTGGTGAGCCAAGTGGGTTTGGGGTACTGATCATTATCTGAAAGTGTCATCAAGATTGGGTGAAAAAATGTGTGCTGAGATTTCAGGAAACTCGTAGTTTTTTGGAAGCTTGGCAACCCCTTTCCATGAAAGTGATTTGCGCCAGTATCTGCCTAGGGATACATCAATAGGAAACAAACCATAGAGATAGAACTTGGAACTACTTTATTGTGTCAAGATTCACAGAGCTAGCACAAACCGTGTTTGATTTAGCGTTCCAACTACATGTATCCATATAGGAGAAAACAGAGTGAAAGCTAAAATTAAAACTGTTACTGCAAATGAACGGTTTGTCCTAGAAGAACGAAATTTGGTGAGCCAAGTGGGATTGGGGTACTGATCATTACCTGAAAGTGCCATTAAGATTGGGTGAAAAAATGTGTGCTGAGATTTCAGGAAACTCGTAGTTTTTTGGAAGCTTGGCAACCCCTTTCCATGAAATGGATTTGTGCCAGTCTCTGCTTAGGGCTACATCAATAGGAAACAAACCATAGACATAGAACTTGGAAGTACTTTATTGTGTCAAGTTTCAAAGAGCTACCACAAACCGTGTTTGATTTAGAGTTCCAACAACATGTATCCACATAGGAGAAAACAGAGTGAAACCTGAAAATTAAAACAGTTACTGCCAACGAACGGTTTAACTTAGAAGAACGAAATTTCGTGATTCAAGTGGTATTGGGTTACTGATCATTACCTGAAAGTGTCATTAAGATTGTGTGAAAAAATGTGTGCTGAGATTTCAGGAAACTCGTAGTTTTTTGGAAGCTTGGAAACCCCTTTCCATGAAAGTGATTTGCGCCAGTCTCCGCTTAGGGCTACCTCAATAGGAAACAAACCATAGAGATAGAACTTGGAACTACTTTATTGTGTCAAGTTTCAAAGAGCTAGCACAAACCGTGTTTGATTTAGAGTTCCATCTACATGTATCCCTATAGGAGAAAACAGAGTGAAACCTAAAAATTAAAACTGTTACTGCCAACCAATGGTTTAACCTAGAAGAACTAAATTTGGTGAGACAAGTGGGATTGGGGTACTGATCATTACCTGAAAGTGTCATCAAGATTGGGTGAAAAAATGTGTGCTGAGATTTCAGGAAACTCGTAGTTTTTTGGAAGCTTGGCAACCCCTTTCCATGAAAGTGATTTGCGCCAGTCTCTGCTTACTGCTACAGCAATAGGAAACAAACCATAGAGATAGAACTTGGAACTACTTTACTGTGTCAAGTTTCAAAGAGCTAGCGCAAACCGTGTTTGATTTAGAGTTCCAACTACATGTATCCATATAAGAGAAAACAGAGTGAAAGCTAAAAATTAAAACTGTTACTGCAAAGGAATGGTTTAACCTAGAAGAACGAAATTTGGTGAGCCAATTGAGATTGGGGTACTGATCATTACCTGAAAGTGTCATCAAGATTCGGTAAAAAAATGTGTGCTGAGGTTTCAGGAAACTCGTAGTTTTTGGAAGCTTGGCAACCCCTTTCCATGAAAGTGATTAGCGCCAGTCTCTGCTTAGGGCTTCCTCAATAGGAAACAAACCATAGAGATAGAACTTGGAACTACTTTATTGTGTCAAGTTTCAAAGAGCTAGAATAAACCGTGTTTGATTTAGAGTTCCAACTACATGTATCGCTATAGGAGAAAAGAGAGGGAAACCTAAAAATTAAAACAGTTACTGCCAACGCAGAGTTTAACCTAGAAGAATGAAATTTGGTGAGCCAAGTGGGATTGGGGTACTTATCATTACCTGAAAGTGTCATCAAGATTGGGTGAAAAAATGTGTGCTGAGATTTCAGGAAACTCGTAGTTTTTTGGAAGCTTGGAAACCCCTTTCCATGAAAGTGATTTGCGCCAGTCTCTGCTTCGGGCTACATCAATAGGAAACAAACCATAGAGAGAGAACTTGGAAGTACTTTATTGTGTCAAGTTTCAAATAGCTAGCACAAACCGTGTTTGATTTAGAGTTCCATCTACATGTATCCCTATAGGAGAAAACAGAGTGAAACCTAAAAATTAAAACTGTTACTGCCAACCAACAGTTTAAACTTGAAGAACGAAATTTGGTGAGCCAAGTGGGATTGGGGTACTGATCATTACCTGAAAGTGTCATGAAGATTGATTGAAAAAATGTGTGCTTAGATTTCAGGAAACTCGTAGTTTTTTGGAAGCTTGGCAACCCCTTTCCATGAAAGTGATTTGCGCCTGTCTCTGCTTATGGCTACATCAATAGGAAACACACCACAGATACAGGACTTGGAACTAATTTATTGTGTCAAGTTTCAAAGAGCTAGCACAAACCTTGTTTGATTTTGTGTTCCAACTACATGTATCCCTATAGGAGAAAACAGAGTGAAACCTAAAAATTAAAACTGTTACTGCCAACAAACGGTTTAACCTAGAAGAACGAAATTTGGTGAGCCAAGTGGGATTGGGGTACTGATCATTATCTGAAAGTGTCATCAAGTTTGGGTGCAAAAATGTGTGCTGAGATTTCAGGAAACTCGTAGTTTTTTGGAAGCTTGTCAACCCCTTTCAATTAATGTGATTTGCGCCAGTCTCTGCTTATGGCTACATCAATAGGAAACACACCATAGAATCAGGACTTGGAACTTCTTTATTGTGTCAAGTTTCAAAAAGCTAGCACAAACTGTGTTTGATTTAGAGTTCCAACTACATGTATCCCTATAGGAGAAAACAGAGTGAAACCTAAAAATTAAAACTGTTACTGCCAACGAACGGTTTAACCTAGAAGAACGAAATTTGGTGAGCCAAGTGGGATTGGGGTACTGATCATTACCTGAAAGTGTCATCAAGATTGGGTGAAAAAATGTGTGCTGAGTTTTCAGGAAACTCGTAGTTTTTTGGAAGCTTGGCAACCCCTTTCCATGAAAGTGATTTGCGCCGGTCTCTGCTTAGGGCTACATCAATAGGAAACAAACCATAGAGATAGAACTTGGAACTACTTTATTGTGTCAAGTTTCACAGAGCTAGCACACACCGTGTTTGATTTAGAGTTCCAACTACATGTATCCATATAGGAGAAAACAGAGTGAAAGCTAAAAATTAAAACTGTTACTGCAAACGAACGGTTTAACCTGGAAGATGGAAATTTGGTGAGCCAAGTGGGATTGGGGTACTGATCATTACCTGAAAGTGTCATCAAGATTGGGTGAAAAAATGTGTGCTGAGATTTCAGGTAACTCGTAGTTTTTGGAAGCTTGGCAACCCATTTCCATGAAAGTGATTTGCGCCAGTCTCTGCTTAGGGCTACATCATTAGGAAACAAACCATAGAGATAGAACTTGGAACTACTTTATTGCGTCTAGTTTCAAAGAGCTAGCACACACCGTGTTTGATTTAGAGTTCCAAATACATGTATCCCTATAGGAGAAAACAGAGTGAAACCTAAAAATTAAAACAGTTACTGCCAACGAACGGTTTAACCTAGAAGAACGAAATTTGGTGAGCCAAGTGGGATAGGGGTACTGATCATTATCTGAAAGTGTCATCAAGATTGGGTGAAAAAATGTGTGCTGAGATTTCAGGAAACTCGTAGTTTTTCGAAGCTTGGCAACCCATTTCCATGAAAGTGATTTGCGCCAGTCTCTGCTTCAGGCTACATCAATAGGAAACAAACCATAGAGATAGAACTTGGAACTACTTTATTGTGTCAAGTTTCACAGAGCTAGCACACACCGTGTTTGATTTAGAGTTCCAACTACATGTATCCATATAGGAGAAAACAGAGTGAAAGCAAAAAATTAAAACTGTTACTGCAAACGAACGGTTTAACCTAAAAGAACGAAATTTGGTGAGCCAAGTGGGTTTGGGGTACTGATCATTACCTGAAAGTGTCATCAAGATTGGGTGAAAAAATGTGTGCTGAGATTTCAGGAAACTCGTAGTTTTTTGGAAGCTTGGCAACCCCTTTCCATGAAAGTGATTTGCGCCAGTATCTGCCTAGGGATACATCAATAGGAAACAAACCATAGAGATAGAACTTGGAACTACTTTATTGTGTCAAGATTCACAGAGCTAGCACAAACCGTGTTTGATTTAGCGTTCCAACTACATGTATCCATATAGGAGAAAACAGAGTGAAAGCTAAAATTAAAACTGTTACTGCAAATGAACGGTTTGTCCTAGAAGAACGAAATTTGGTGAGCCAAGTGGGATTGGGGTACTGATCATTACCTGAAAGTGCCATTAAGATTGGGTGAAAAAATGTGTGCTGAGATTTCAGGAAACTCGTAGTTTTTTGGAAGCTTGGCAACCCCTTTCCATGAAATGGATTTGTGCCAGTCTCTGCTTAGGGCTACATCAATAGGAAACAAACCATAGACATAGAACTTGGAAGTACTTTATTGTGTCAAGTTTCAAAGAGCTACCACAAACCGTGTTTGATTTAGAGTTCCAACAACATGTATCCACATAGGAGAAAACAGAGTGAAACCTGAAAATTAAAACAGTTACTGCCAACGAACGGTTTAACTTAGAAGAACGAAATTTCGTGATTCAAGTGGTATTGGGTTACTGATCATTACCTGAAAGTGTCATCAAGATTGTGTGAAAAAATGTGTGCTGAGATTTCAGGAAACTCGTAGTTTTTTGGAAGCTTGGAAACCCCTTTCCATGAAAGTGATTTGCGCCAGTCTCCGCTTAGGGCTACCTCAATAGGAAACAAACGATAGAGATAGAACTTGGAACTACTTTATTGTGTCAAGTTTCAAAGAGCTAGCACAAACCGTGTTTGATTTAGAGTTCCATCTACATGTATCCCTATAGGAGAAAACAGAGTGAAACCTAAAAATTAAAACTGTTACTGCCAACCAATGGTTTAACCTAGAAGAACTAAATTTGGTGAGACAAGTGGGATTGGGGTACTGATCATCACCTGAAAGTGTCATCAAGATTGGGTGAAAAAATGTGTGCTGAGATTTCAGGAAACTCGTAGTTTTTTGGAAGCTTGGCAACCCCTTTCCATGAAAGTGATTTGCGCCAGTCTCTGCTTACTGCTACAGCAATAGGAAACAAACCATAGAGATAGAACTTGGAACTACTTTACTGTGTCAAGTTTCAAAGAGCTAGCGCAAACCGTGTTTGATTTAGAGTTCCAACTACATGTATCCATATAAGAGAAAACAGAGTGAAAGCTAAAAATTAAAACTGTTACTGCAAAGGAATGGTTTAAACTAGAAGAACGAAATTTGGTGAGCCAATTGAGATTGGGGTACTGATCATTACCTGAAAGTGTCATCAAGATTCGGTAAAAAAATGTGTGCTGAGGTTTCAGGAAACTCGTAGTTTTTGGAAGCTTGGCAACCCCTTTCCATGAAAGTGATTAGCGCCAGTCTCTGCTTAGGGCTTCCTCAATAGGAAACAAACCATAGAGATAGAACTTGGAACTACTTTATTGTGTCAAGTTTCAAAGAGCTAGAATAAACCGTGTTTGATTTAGAGTTCCAACTACATGTATCGCTATAGGAGAAAAGAGAGGGAAACCTAAAAATTAAAACAGTTACTGCCAACGCAGAGTTTAACCTAGAAGAATGAAATTTGGTGAGCCAAGTGGGATTGGGGTACTTATCATTACCTGAAAGTGTCATCAAGATTGGGTGAAAAAATGTGTGCTGAGATTTCAGGAAACTCGTAGTTTTTTGGAAGCTTGGAAACCCCTTTCCATGAAAGTGATTTGCGCCAGTCTCTGCTTCGGGCTACATCAATAGGAAACAAACCATAGAGAGAGAACTTGGAAGTACTTTATTGTGTCAAGTTTCAAATAGCTAGCACAAACCGTGTTTGATTTAGAGTTCCATCTACATGTATCCCTATAGGAGAAAACAGAGTGAAACCTAAAAATTAAAACTGTTACTGCCAACCAACAGTTTAAACTTGAAGAACGAAATTTGGTGAGCCAAGTGGGATTGGGGTACTGATCATTACCTGAAAGTGTCATGAAGATTGATTGAAAAAATGTGTGCTTAGATTTCAGGAAACTCGTAGTTTTTTGGAAGCTTGGCAACCCCTTTCCATGAAAGTGATTTGCGCCTGTCTCTGCTTATGGCTACATCAATAGGAAACACACCACAGATACAGGACTTGGAACTAATTTATTGTGTCAAGTTTCAAAGAGCTAGCACAAACCTTGTTTGATTTTGTGTTCCAACTACATGTATCCCTATAGGAGAAAACAGAGTGAAACCTAAAAATTAAAACTGTTACTGCCAACAAACGGTTTAACCTAGAAGAACGAAATTTGGTGAGCCAAGTGGGATTGGGGTACTGATCATTATCTGAAAGTGTCATCAAGTTTGGGTGCAAAAATGTGTGCTGAGATTTCAGGAAACTCGTAGTTTTTTGGAAGCTTGTCAACCCCTTTCAATTAATGTGATTTGCGCCAGTCTCTGCTTATGGCTACATCAATAGGAAACACACCATAGAATCAGGACTTGGAACTTCTTTATTGTGTCAAGTTTCAAAAAGCTAGCACAAACTGTGTTTGATTTAGAGTTCCAACTACATGTATCCCTATAGGAGAAAACAGAGTGAAACCTAAAAATTAAAACTGTTACTGCCAACGAACGGTTTAACCTAGAAGAACGAAATTTGGTGAGCCAAGTGGGATTGGGGTACTGATCATTACCTGAAAGTGTCATCAAGATTGGGTGAAAAAATGTGTGCTGAGTTTTCAGGAAACTCGTAGTTTTTTGGAAGCTTGGCAACCCCTTTCCATGAAAGTGATTTGCGCCGGTCTCTGCTTAGGGCTACATCAATAGGAAACAAACCATAGAGATAGAACTTGGAACTACTTTATTGTGTCAAGTTTCACAGAGCTAGCACACACCGTGTTTGATTTAGAGTTCCAACTACATGTATCCATATAGGAGAAAACAGAGTGAAAGCTAAAAATTAAAACTGTTACTGCAAACGAACGGTTTAACCTGGAAGATGGAAATTTGGTGAGCCAAGTGGGATTGGGGTACTGATCATTACCTGAAAGTGTCATCAAGATTGGGTGAAAAAATGTGTGCTGAGATTTCAGGTAACTCGTAGTTTTTGGAAGCTTGGCAACCCATTTCCATGAAAGTGATTTGCGCCAGTCTCTGCTTAGGGCTACATCATTAGGAAACAAACCATAGAGATAGAACTTGGAACTACTTTATTGCGTCTAGTTTCAAAGAGCTAGCACAAACCGTGTTTGATTTAGAGTTCCAAATACATGTATCCCTATAGGAGAAAACAGAGTGAAACCTAAAAATTAAAACAGTTACTGCCAACGAACGGTTTAACCTAGAAGAACGAAATTTGGTGAGCCAAGTGGGATTGGGGTACTGATCATTATCTGAAAGTGTCATCAAGATTGGGTGAAAAAATGTGTGCTGAGATTTCAGGAAACTCGTAGTTTTTCGAAGCTTGGCAACCCATTTCCATGAAAGTGATTTGCGCCAGTCTCTGCTTCAGGCTACATCAATAGGAAACAAACCATAGAGATAGAACTTGGAACTACTTTATTGTGTCAA
Organism: Spermophilus citellus; assembly: GCF_964194105.1. NCBI lineage: Eukaryota > Metazoa > Chordata > Mammalia > Rodentia > Sciuridae > Spermophilus > Spermophilus citellus. Next base: position 17,383,359 of record NC_138197.1, on the reverse strand, counting down.
GTTTCACAGAGCTAGCACACACCGTGTTTGATTTAGAGTTCCAACTACATGTATCCATATAGGAGAAAACAGAGTGAAAGCAAAAAATTAAAACTGTTACTGCAAACGAACGGTTTAACCTAAAAGAACGAAATTTGGTGAGCCAAGTGGGTTTGGGGTACTGATCATTACCTGAAAGTGTCATCAAGATTGGGTGAAAAAATGTGTGCTGAGATTTCAGGAAACTCGTAGTTTTTTGGAAGCTTGGCAACCCCTTTCCATGAAAGTGATTTGCGCCAGTATCTGCCTAGGGATACATCAATAGGAAACAAACCATAGAGATAGAACTTGGAACTACTTTATTGTGTCAAGATTCACAGAGCTAGCACAAACCGTGTTTGATTTAGCGTTCCAACTACATGTATCCATATAGGAGAAAACAGAGTGAAAGCTAAAATTAAAACTGTTACTGCAAATGAACGGTTTGTCCTAGAAGAACGAAATTTGGTGAGCCAAGTGGGATTGGGGTACTGATCATTACCTGAAAGTGCCATTAAGATTGGGTGAAAAAATGTGTGCTGAGATTTCAGGAAACTCGTAGTTTTTTGGAAGCTTGGCAACCCCTTTCCATGAAATGGATTTGTGCCAGTCTCTGCTTAGGGCTACATCAATAGGAAACAAACCATAGACATAGAACTTGGAAGTACTTTATTGTGTCAAGTTTCAAAGAGCTACCACAAACCGTGTTTGATTTAGAGTTCCAACAACATGTATCCACATAGGAGAAAACAGAGTGAAACCTGAAAATTAAAACAGTTACTGCCAACGAACGGTTTAACTTAGAAGAACGAAATTTCGTGATTCAAGTGGTATTGGGTTACTGATCATTACCTGAAAGTGTCATCAAGATTGTGTGAAAAAATGTGTGCTGAGATTTCAGGAAACTCGTAGTTTTTTGGAAGCTTGGAAACCCCTTTCCATGAAAGTGATTTGCGCCAGTCTCCGCTTAGGGCTACCTCAATAGGAAACAAACCATAGAGATAGAACTTGGAACTACTTTATTGTGTCAACTTTCAAAGAGCTAGCACAAACCGTGTTTGATTTAGAGTTCCATCTACATGTATCCCTATAGGAGAAAACAGAGTGAAACCTAAAAATTAAAACTGTTACTGCCAACCAATGGTTTAACCTAGAAGAACTAAATTTGGTGAGACAAGTGGGATTGGGGTACTGATCATTACCTGAAAGTGTCATCAAGATTGGGTGAAAAAATGTGTGCTGAGATTTCAGGAAACTCGTAGTTTTTTGGAAGCTTGGCAACCCCTTTCCATGAAAGTGATTTGCGCCAGTCTCTGCTTACTGCTACAGCAATAGGAAACAAACCATAGAGATAGAACTTGGAACTACTTTACTGTGTCAAGTTTCAAAGAGCTAGCGCAAACCGTGTTTGATTTAGAGTTCCAACTACATGTATCCATATAAGAGAAAACAGAGTGAAAGCTAAAAATTAAAACTGTTACTGCGAAGGAATGGTTTAACCTAGAAGAACGAAATTTGGTGAGCCAATTGAGATTGGGGTACTGATCATTACCTGAAAGTGTCATCAAGATTCGGTGAAAAAATGTGTGCTGAGGTTTCAGGAAACTCGTAGTTTTTGGAAGCTTGGCAACCCCTTTCCATGAAAGTGATTAGCGCCAGTCTCTGCTTAGGGCTTCCTCAATAGGAAACAAACCATAGAGATAGAACTTGGAACTACTTTATTGTGTCAAGTTTCAAAGAGCTAGAATAAACCGTGTTTGATTTAGAGTTCCAACTACATGTATCGCTATAGGAGAAAAGAGAGGGAAACCTAAAAATTAAAACAGTTACTGCCAACGCAGAGTTTAACCTAGAAGAATGAAATTTGGTGAGCCAAGTGGGATTGGGGTACTTATCATTACCTGAAAGTGTCATCAAGATTGGGTGAAAAAATGTGTGCTGAGATTTCAGGAAACTCGTAGTTTTTTGGAAGCTTGGAAACCCCTTTCCATGAAAGTGATTTGCGCCAGTCTCTGCTTCGGGCTACATCAATAGGAAACAAACCATAGAGAGAGAACTTGGAAGTACTTTATTGTGTCAAGTTTCAAATAGCTAGCACAAACCGTGTTTGATTTAGAGTTCCATCTACATGTATCCCTATAGGAGAAAACAGAGTGAAACCTAAAAATTAAAACTGTTACTGCCAACCAACAGTTTAAACTTGAAGAACGAAATTTGGTGAGCCAAGTGGGATTGGGGTACTGATCATTACCTGAAAGTGTCATGAAGATTGATTGAAAAAATGTGTGCTTAGATTTCAGGAAACTCGTAGTTTTTTGGAAGCTTGGCAACCCCTTTCCATGAAAGTGATTTGCGCCTGTCTCTGCTTATGGCTACATCAATAGGAAACACACCACAGATACAGGACTTGGAACTAATTTATTGTGTCAAGTTTCAAAGAGCTAGCACAAACCTTGTTTGATTTTGTGTTCCAACTACATGTATCCCTATAGGAGAAAACAGAGTGAAACCTAAAAATTAAAACTGTTACTGCCAACAAACGTTTTAACCTAGAAGAACGAAATTTGGTGAGCCAAGTGGGATTGGGGTACTGATCATTATCTGAAAGTGTCATCAAGTTTGGGTGCAAAAATGTGTGCTGAGATTTCAGGAAACTCGTAGTTTTTTGGAAGCTTGTCAACCCCTTTCAATTAATGTGATTTGCGCCAGTCTCTGCTTACGGCTACATCAATAGGAAACACACCATAGAATCAGGACTTGGAACTTCTTTATTGTGTCAAGTTTCAAAAAGCTAGCACAAACTGTGTTTGATTTAGAGTTCCAACTACATGTATCCCTATAGGAGAAAACAGAGTGAAACCTAAAAATTAAAACTGTTACTGCCAACGAACGGTTTAACCTAGAAGAACGAAATTTGGTGAGCCAAGTGGGATTGGGGTACTGATCATTACCTGAAAGTGTCATCAAGATTGGGTGAAAAAATGTGTGCTGAGTTTTCAGGAAACTCGTAGTTTTTTGGAAGCTTGGCAACCCCTTTCCATGAAAGTGATTTGCGCCGGTCTCTGCTTAGGGCTACATCAATAGGAAACAAACCATAGAGATAGAACTTGGAACTACTTTATTGTGTCAAGTTTCACAGAGCTAGCACACACCGTGTTTGATTTAGAGTTCCAACTACATGTATCCATATAGGAGAAAACAGAGTGAAAGCTAAAAATTAAAACTGTTACTGCAAACGAATGGTTTAACCTGGAAGATGGAAATTTGGTGAGCCAAGTGGGATTGGGGTACTGATCATTACCTGAAAGTGTCATCAAGATTGGGTGAAAAAATGTGTGCTGAGATTTCAGGTAACTCGTAGTTTTTGGAAGCTTGGCAACCCATTTCCATGAAAGTGATTTGCGCCAGTCTCTGCTTAGGGCTACATCATTAGGAAACAAACCATAGAGATAGAACTTGGAACTACTTTATTGCGTCTAGTTTCAAAGAGCTAGCACAAACCGTGTTTGATTTAGAGTTCCAAATACATGTATCCCTATAGGAGAAAACAGAGTGAAACCTAAAAATTAAAACAGTTACTGCCAACGAACGGTTTAACCTAGAAGAACGAAATTTGGTGAGCCAAGTGGGATTGGGGTACTGATCATTATCTGAAAGTGTCATCAAGATTGGGTGAAAAAATGTGTGCTGAGATTTCAGGAAACTCGTAGTTTTTCGAAGCTTGGCAACCCATTTCCATGAAAGTGATTTGCGCCAGTCTCTGCTTCAGGCTACATCAATAGGAAACAAACCATAGAGATAGAACTTGGAACTACTTTATTGTGTCAAGTTTCACAGAGCTAGCACACACCGTGTTTGATTTAGATTTCCAACTACATGTATCCATATAGGAGAAAACAGAATGAAAGCAAAAAATTAAAACTGTTACTGCAAACGAACGGTTTAACCTAAAAGAACGAAATTTGGTGAGCCAAGTGGGTTTGGGGTACTGATCATTATCTGAAAGTGTCATCAAGATTGGGTGAAAAAATGTGTGCTGAGATTTCAGGAAACTCGTAGTTTTTTGGAAGCTTGGCAACCCCTTTCCATGAAAGTGATTTGCGCCAGTATCTGCCTAGGGATACATCAATAGGAAACAAACCATAGAGATAGAACTTGGAACTACTTTATTGTGTCAAGATTCACAGAGCTAGCACAAACCGTGTTTGATTTAGCGTTCCAACTACATGTATCCATATAGGAGAAAACAGAGTGAAAGCTAAAATTAAAACTGTTACTGCAAATGAACGGTTTGTCCTAGAAGAACGAAATTTGGTGAGCCAAGTGGGATTGGGGTACTGATCAATACCTGAAAGTGCCATTAAGATTGGGTGAAAAAATGTGTGCTGAGATTTCAGGAAACACGTAGTTTTTTGGAAGCTTGGCAACCCCTTTCCATGAAAGTGATTTGCGCCAGTCTCTGCTTAGGGCTACATCAATAGGAAACAAACCATGGAGATAGAACTTGGAACTACTTTATTGTGTCAAGTTTCAAAGAGCTAGCCCAAACCGTGTTTGATTTAGAGTTCCAACTACATGTATCCTTATAGGAGAAAACAGAGTGAAACCTAAAAATTAAAACTCTTACTGCCAACGAACGGTTTAATCTAGAAGAACAAAATTTAGTGAGCCAAGTGGGATTGGGGTACTGATCATTACCTGAAAGTGTCATCAAGATTGGGTGAAAAATGTGTGCCGAGATTGCAGGAAACTCGTAGTTTTTTGGAAGCTTGGCAAACCCTTTCCATGAAAGTGATTTGCGCCAGTCTCTGCTTGAGGCTACATCATTAGGAAACAAACCATAGAGATAGAACTTGGAACTACTAGATTGTGTCAAGTTTCAAAGAGCTACCACAAACCGTGTTTGATTTAGAGTTCCAACAACATGTATCCCAACAGGAGAAAACAGAGTGAAACCTAAAAATTAAAACAGTTACTGCCAACGAACGGTTTAACTTAGAAGAACGAAATTTGGTGATCCAAGTGGGATTGGGTTACTGATCATTACCTGAAAGTGTCATCAAGATTGTGTGAAAAAATGTGTGCTGAGATTTCAGGAAACTCTTAGTTTTTCGGAAGCTTGGCAACCCCTTTCCATGAATGTGATTTGTGCCAGTCTCTGCTTAGGGCTACATCAATAGGAAACAAACCATAGAGATAGAATTTGGAACTACTTTATTGTGTCAAGTTTCACAGAGCTAGCAAAAACCGTGTTTGATTTAGAGTTCCAACTACATGTATCCCTATAGGAGAAAACAGAGTGAAACCTAAAAATTAAAACAGTTACTGCAACCAACGGTTTAACCTAGAAGAACTATATTTGGTGAGCCAAGTGGGATTGGGGTACTGATCATTACCTGAAAGTGTCATCAAGATTGGGTGAAAAAATGTGTGCTGAGATTTCAGGAAACTCGTAGTTTTTTGGAAGTTTGGCAACCCCTTTCCATGAAAGTGATTTGCGCCAGTTTTTGCTTACTGCTACAGCAATAGGAAACAAACCATAGAGATAGAACTTGGAACTACTTTACTGTGTCAAGTTTCAAAGAGCTAGCGCAAACCGTGTTTGATTTAGAGTTCCAACTACATGTATCCATATAAGAGAAAACAGAGTGAAAGCTAAAAATTTAAACTGTTACTGCAAAGGAATGGTTTAACCAAGAAGAACGAAATTTGGTGAGCCAATTGAGATTGGGGTACTGATCATTACCTGAAAGTGTCATCAAGATTCGGTGAAAAAATGTGTGCTGAGGTTTCAGGAAACTCGTAGTTTTTGGAAGCTTGGCAACCCCTTTCCATGAAAGTGATTTGCGCCAGTCTCTGCTTAGGGCTACCTCAATAGGAAACAAACCATAGAGATAGAACTTGGAACTACTTTATTGTGTCAAGTTTCAAAGAGCTAGAATAAACCGTGTTTGATTTAGAGTTCCAACTACATGTATCCCTATAGGAGAAAAGAGAGGGAAACCTAAAAATTAAAACAGTTACTGCCAACGCAGAGTTTAACCTAGAAGAATGAAATTTGGTGAGCCAAGTGGGATTGGGGTACTTATCATTACCTGAAAGTGTCATCAAGATTGGGTGAAAAAATGTGTGCTGAGATTTCACGAAACTCGTAGTTTTTTGGAAGCTTGGCAACCCCTATTCATGAAAGTGATTTGCGCCAGTCTCTGCTTGGGCTAAATCAATAGTAAACAAACCATAGAGATAGGACTTGGAACTACTTTATTTTGTCAAGATTCAAAGAGCTAGCACAAACCGTGTTTGATTTAGACTTCCAAATACATGTATCCCTATAGGAGAAAACAGAGTGAAACCTAAAAATTAAAACTGTTCCTGCCAACCAGTGGTTTAACCTAGAAGAACTAAATTTGGTGATACAAGTGGGATTGAGGTACTGATCATTATCTGAAAGTGTCATCAAGGTTGGGTGAAAAAATGTGTGCTGAGATTTCAGGAAACTCGTAGTTTTTTGGAAGCTTGGCAACCCCTTTCCATGAAAGTGATTTGCGCCAGTCTCTGCTTAGGGCTACATCATTAGGAAACAAACCATAGAGATAGTACTTGGTATTACTTTATTGTGTCAAGTTTCCAAGAGCTAGCACAAACCGTGTTTGATTTAGTGTTCCAACTACATGTATCCATATAGGAGAAAAGAGAGGGAAACCTAAAAATTAAAACAGTTTCTGCCAACGCACGGATTAACTTAGAAGAACGAAATTTGGTGATCCAAGTGGGATTGGGTTACTGATCATTACCTGAAAGTGTCATCAAGATTGTGTGAAAAAATGTATGCTGAGATTTCAGGAAACTCGTAGTTTTTTGGAAGCTTGGCAACCCCTTTCCATAAAAGTGATTTGCGCCAGTCTCTGATTAGGGCTACAGCAATAGGAAACAAATCATAGAGATAGAACTTGGAATTAATTTATTGTGTCAAGTTTCAAAGAGCTAGCACAAACCATGTTTGATTTAGAGTTCCAAATACATGTATCCCTATAGGAGAAAACAGAGTGAAACCTATAAATTAAAACTGTTACTGCCAACGAACGGTTTAAACTTTAAGAACGAAATTTGGTGAGCCAAGTGGGATTGGGGTACTGATCATTACCTGAAAGTGTCATGAAGATTGATTGAAAAAATGTGTGCTTAGATTTCAGGAAACTCGTAGTTTTTTGGAAGCTTGGCAACCCCTTTCCATCAAAGTGATTTGCGCCAGTCTCTGATTAGGGCTACAGCAATAGGAAACAAATCATAGAGATAGAACTTGGAATTAATTTATTGTGTCAAGTTTCAAAGAGCTAGCACAAACCTTGTTTGATTTTGTGTTCCAACTACATGTATCCCTGTAGGAGAAAACAGAGTGAAACCTAAAAATTAAAACTGTTACTGCCAACAAACGGTTTAACCTAGAAGAACGAAATTTGGTGAGCCAAGTGTTATTCGGGTACTGATCATTATCTGAAAGTGTCATCAAAATTGGGTGCAAAAATGTGTGCTGAGATTTCAGGAAACTCGTAGTTTTTTGGAAGCTTGTCAACCCCTTTCAATTAATGTGATTTGCGCCAGTCTCTGCTTACGGCTACATCAATAGGAAACACACCATAGAATCAGGACTTGGAACTTCTTTATTGTGTCAAGTTTCAAAAAGCTAGCACAAACCGTGTTTGATTTAGAGTTCCAACTACATGTATCCCTATAGGAGAAAACAGAGTGAAACCTAAAAATTAAAACTGTTACTGCCAACGAACGGTTTAACCTAGAAAAACGAAATTTGGTGAGCCAAGTGGGATTGGGGTACTGATCATGACCTGAAAGTGTCATCAAGATTGGGTGAAAAAATGTGTGCTGAGATTTCAGGAAACTCGTAGTTTTTTGGAAGCTTGGCAACCCCTTTCCATGAAAGTGATTTGCGCCAGTCTCTGCTTAGGGCTACATCAATAGGAAACAAATCATAGAGATAGACTTGGAACTACTTTATTGTGTCAAGTTTCACAGAGCTAGCATACACCGTGTTTGATTTAGTGTTCCAACTACATGTATCCCTATAGGAGAAAACAGAGTGAAACCTAAAAATTAAAACTGTTCCTGCCAACCAGTGGTTTAACCTAGAAGAACGAAATTTGGTGAGCCAAGTGGGAATCGGGTACTGATCATTATCTGAAAGTGTCATCAAGATTGGGTGCAAAAATGTGTGCTGAGATTTCAGGAAACTCGTAGTTTTTTGGAAGCTTGTCAACCCCTTTCAATTAATGTGATTTGCGCCAGTCTCTGCTTATGGCTACATCAATAGGAAACACACCATAGAATCAGGACTTGGAACTTCTTTATTGTGTCAAGTTTCAAAAAGCTAGCACAAACTGTGTTTGATTTAGAGTTCCAACTACATGTATCCCTATAGGAGAAAACAGAGTGAAACCTAAAAATTAAAACTGTTACTGCAAACGAACGGTTTAACCTAAAAGAACGAAATTTGGTGAGCCAAGTGGGATTGGGGTACTGATCATTACCTGAAAGTGCCATTAAGATTGGGTGAAAAAATGTGTGCTGAGATTTCAGGAAACACGTAGTTTTTTGGAAGCTTGGCAACCCCTTTCCATGAAAGTGATTTGCGCCAGTATCTGCTTAGGGCTACATCAATAGGAAACAAACCATAGAGATAGAACTTGGAACTACTTTATTGTGTCAAGATTCACAGAGCTAGCACAAACCGTGTTTGATTTAGAGTTCCAACTACATGTATCCATATAGGAGAAAACAGAGTGAAAGCTAAAATTAAAACTGTTACTGCAAATGAACGGTTTGTCCTAGAAGAACGAAATTTGGTGAGCCAAGTGGGATTGGGGTACTGATCATTACCTGAAAGTGTCATTAAGATTGGGTGAAAAAATGTGCTGAGATTTCAGGAAACTCGTAGTTTTTTGGAAGCTTGGCAACCCCTTTCCATGAAAGTGATTTGCGCCAGTCTCTGCTTAGGGCTATATCAATAGGAAACAAACCATGGAGATAGAACTTGGAACTACTTTATTGTGTCAAGTTTCAAAGAGCTAGCCCAAACCGTGTTTGATTTAGAGTTCCAACTACATGTATCCTTATAGGAGAAAACAGAGTGAAACCTAAAAATTAAAACTCTTACTGCCAACGAACGGTTCAAACTAGATGAACAAAATTTGGTGAGCCAAGTGGGATTGGGGTACTGAACATTACCTGAAAGTGTCATCAAGATTGGGTGAAAAAATGTGTGCTGAGATTGCAGGAAACTCGTAGTTTTTTGGAAGCTTGGCAACCCCTTTCCATGAAAGTGATTTGCGCCAGTCTCTGCTTAGGGCTACATCAATAGGAAAAAAAAACCATAGAGATAGGACTTGGAACTACTTTATTTTGTGAAGTTTCAAAGAGCTAGAACAAACCGTGTTTGATTTAGACTTCCAACTACATGTATCCCTATAGGAGAAAACAGAGTGAAACCTAAAAATTAAAACTGTTCCTGCCAACCAGTGGTTTAACATAGAAGAACTAAATTTGGTGAGACAAGTGGGATTGGGGTACTGATCATTAGCTGAAAGTGTCATCAAGATTGTGTGAAAAAATGTGTGCCGAGATTGCAGGAAACTCGTAGTTTTTTGGAAGCTTGGCAACCCCTTTCCATGAAAGTGATTTGCGCCAGTCTCTGCTTAAGGCTACATCATTAGGAAACAAACCATAGAGATAGAACTTGGAACTACTTTATTGTGTCAAGTTTCAAAGAGCTAGCCCAAACCGTGTTTGATTTAGGGTTCCAACTACATGTATCCTTATAGGAGAAAACAGAGTGAAACCTAAAAATTAAAACTCTTACTGCCAACGAACGGTTTAAACTAGAAGAACAAAATTTGGTGAGCCAAGTGGGATTGGCGTACTGATCATTACCTGAAGGTGTCATCAAGATTGGGTGAAAAAATGTGTGCTGAGATTTCAGGAAACTCGTAGTTTTTTGGAAGCTTGGCAACCCCTTTCCATAAAAGTGATTTGCGCCAGTCTCTGATTAGGGCTACAGCAATAGGAAACAAATCATAGAGATAGAACATGGAATTAATTTATTGTGTCAAGTTTCAAAGAGCTAGCACAAACCGTGTTTGATTTAGAGTTCCAAATACATGTTTCCCTATAGGAGAAAACAGAGTGAAACCTAAAAATTAAAACTGTTACTGCCAACGAACGGTTTAAACTTTAAGAACGAAATTTGGTGAGCCAAGTGGGATTGGGGTACTGATCATTACCTGAAAGTGTCATGAAGATTTTTGAAAAAATGTGTGCTTAGATTTCAGGAAACTCGTAGTTTTTTGGAAGCTTGGCAACCCCTTCCCATGAAAGTGATTTGCGCCAGTCTCTGCTTATGGCTACATCAATAGGAAACACACCACAGATACAGGACTTGGAACTAATTTATTGTGTCAAGTTTCAAAGAGCTAGCACAAACCTTGTTTGATTTTGTGTTCCAACTACATGTATCCCTATAGGAGAAAACAGAGTGAAACCTAAAAATTAAAACTGTTACTGCCAACAAACGGTTTAACCTAGAAGAACGAAATTTGGTGAGCCAAGTGGGATTTGGGTACTGATCATTATCTGAAAGTGTCATCAAGATTGGGTGCAAAAATGTGTGCTGAGATTTCAGGAAACTCGTAGTTTTTTGGAAGCTTGTCAACCCCTTTCAATTAATGTGATTTGCGCCAGTCTCTGCTTATGGCTACATCAATAGGAAACACACCATAGATTCAGGACTTGGAACTTCTTTATTGTGTCAAGTTTCAAAAAGCTAGCACAAACCGTGTTTGATTTAGAGTTCCAACTACATGTATCCCTATAGGAGAAAACAGAGTGAAACCTAAAAATTAAAACTGTTACTGCCAACGAATGGTTTAACCTACAAGAACGAAATTTGGTGAGCCAAGTGGGATTGGGGTACTGATCATTACCTGAAAGTGTCATCAAGATTGGGTGAAAAAATGTGTGCTGAGATTTCAGGAAACTCGTAGTTTTTTGGAAGCTTGGCAACCCCTTTCCATGAAAGTGATTTGCGCCAATTCTGCTTAGGGGTACATCAATAGGAAACAAATCATAGAGATAGAACTTGGAACTACTTTATTGTGTCAAGTTTCACAGAGCTAGCACAAACCGTGTTTAATTTAGAGTTCCAACTACATGTATCCATATAGGAGAAAACAGAGTGAAACCTAAAAATTAAAACTGTTACTGCCAACGAACGGTTTAACCTAGAAGAACGAAATTTGGTGAGCCAAGTGGGATTGGGGTCCTGATCATTACCTGAAAGTGTCATCAAGATTGGGTGAAAAAATGTGTGCTGAGATTTCAGGAATCTCGTAGTTTTGGAAGCTTGGCAACCCATTTCCATGAAAGTGATTTGCGCCAGTCTCTGCTTAGGGCTACATCAATAGGAAACAAACCATAGAGATAGAACTTGGAACTACTTTATTGCATCTAGTTTCAAAGAGCTAGCACAAACCGTGTATGATTTAGAGTTCCAAATACATGTAGCCCTATAGGAGAAAACAGAGTGAAACCTAAAAATTAAAACAGTTACTGCCAACGAACGGTTTAACCTAGAAGAACGAAATTTGGTGAGCCAAGTGGGATTGGGGTACTGATCATTATCTGAAAGTGTCATCAAGATTGGGTGAAAAAATGTGTGCGGAGATTTGAGGAAACTCGTAGTTTTTGGAAGCTTGGCAACCCATTTCCATGAAAGTGATTTCCGCCAGTCTCTGCTTAGGGCTACATCAATAGGAAACAAACCATAGAGATAGAACTTGGAACTACTTTATTGCGTCTAGTTTCAAAGAGCTAGCACAAACCGAGTTTGATTTAGAGTTCCAACTACATGTATCCATATAGGAGAAAACAGGGTGAAACCTAAAATTTAAAACAGTTACTGCCAACGAACGGTTTAAATTAGAAGAACGAAATTCGGTGATCCAAGTGGGATTGGGTTACTGATCATTACCTGAAAGTGTCATCAAGATTGGGTGAAAAAATGTGTGCTGAGATTTCAGGAAAGTCGTAGTTAATTGGAAGCTTGGCAACCCCTTTCCATGAAAGTGATTTGCGCCAGTCTCTGCTTCAGGCTACATCAATAGGAAACAACCATAGAGATAGAACTTGGAACTATTTTATTGTGTCAAGTTTCACAGAGCTAGCACACACCGTGTTTGATTTAGAGTTCCAACTACATGTATCCATATAGGAGAAAACAGAGTGAAAGCTAAAAATTAAAACTGTTACTGCAAACGAACGGTTTAACCTAAAAGAACGAAATTTTGTGAGCCAAGTGGGTTTGGGGTACTGATAATTATCTGAAAGTGTCATCAAGATTGGGTGAAAAAATGTGTGCTGAGATTTCAGGAAACTCGTAGTTTTTTGGAAGCTTGGCAACCCCTTTCCATGAAAGTGATTTGCGCCAGTATCTGCTTAGGGCTACATCAATAGGAAACAAACCATAGAGATAGAACTTGGAACTACTTTATTGTGTCAAGATTCACAGAGCTAGCAAAAACCGTGTTTGATTTAGAGTTCAACTACATGTATCCATATAGCAGAAAACAGAGTGAAAGCTAAAATTAAAACTGTTACTGCAAATGAACGGTTTGTCCTAGAAGAACGAAATTTGGTGAGCCAAGTGGGATTGGGGTACTGATCATTACCTGAAAGTGTCATTAAGATTGGGTGAAAAAATGTGCTGAGATTTCAGGAAACTCGTAGTTTTTTGGAAGCTTGGCAACCCCTTTCCATGAAAGTGATTTGCGCCAGTCTCTGCTTAGGGCTACATCAATAGGAAAAAAACCATAGAGATAGGACGTGGAACTACTTTATTTTGTGAAGTTTCAAAGAGCTAGCACAAACCGTGTTTGATTTAGACTTCCAACTACATGTATCCCTATAGGAGAAAACAGAGTGAAACCTAAAAATTAAAACTGTTCCTGCCAACCAGTGGTTTAACCTAGAAGAACTAAATTTGGTGAGACAAGTGGGATTGGGGTACTGATCATTATCTGAAAGTGTCATCAAGATTGGGTGAAAAAATATGTGCTGAGATTTCAGGAAACTCGTAGTTTTTTGGAAGCTTGGCAACCCCTTTCCATGAAAGTTATTTGCGCCAGTCTCTGCTTAAGGCTACATCATTAGGAAACAAACCATAGAGATAGAACTTGGAACTACTTTATTGTGTCAAGTTTCAAAGAGCTAGCCCAAACCGTGTTTGATTTAGAGTTCCAACTACATGTATCCTTATAGGAGAAAACAGAGTGAAACCTAAAAATTAAAACTCTTACTGCCAACGAACGGTTTAAACTAGAAGAACAAAATTTGGTGAGCCAAGTGGGATTGGGGTACTGATCATTACCTGAAGGTGTCATCAAGATTGGGTGAAAAAATGTGTGCTGAGATTTCAGGAAACTCGTAGTTTTTTGGAAGCTTGGCAACCCCTTTCCATAAAAGTGATTTGCGCCAGTCTCTGATTAGGGCTACAGCAATAGGAAACAAATCATAGAGATAGAACATGGAATTAATTTATTGTGTCAAGTTTCAAAGAGCTAGCACAAACCGTGTTTGATTTAGAGTCCCAAATACATGTTTCCCTATAGGAGAAAACAGAGTGAAACCTAAAAATTAAAACTGTTACTGTCAACGAACGGTTTAAACTTTAAGAACGAAATTTGGTGAGCCAAGTGGGATTGGGGTACTGATCATTACCTGAAAGTGTCATGAAGATTTTTGAAAAAATGTGTGCTTAGATTTCAGGAAACTCGTAGTTTTTTGGAAGCTTGCCAACCCCTTTCCATGAAAGTGATTTGCGCCAGTCTCTGCTTATGGCTACATCAATAGGAAACACACCACAGATACAGGACTTGGAACTAATTTATTGTGTCAAGTTTCAAAGAGCTAGCACAAACCTTGTTTGATTTTGTGTTCCAACTACATGTATCCCTATAGGAGAAAACAGAGTGAAACCTAAAAATTAAAACTGTTACTGCCAACAAACGGTTTAACCTAGAAGAACGAAATTTGGTGAGCCTAGTGGGATTCGGGTACTGATCATTATCTGAAAGTGTCATCAAGATTGGGTGCAAAAATGTGTGCTGAGATTTCAGGAAACTCGTAGTTTTTTGGAAGCTTGTCAACCCCTTTCAATTAATGTGATTTGCGCCACTCTCTGCTTATGGCTACATCAATAGGAAACACACCATAGAATCAGGACTTGGAACTTCTTAATTGTGTCAAGTTTCAAAAAGCTAGCACAAACCGTGTTTGATTTAGAGTTCCAACTACATGTATCCCTATAGGAGAAAACAGAGTGAAAGCTAAAATTAAAACTGTTACTGCCAACGAACGGTTTAACGTACAAGAACGAAATTTGGTGAGCCAAGTGGGATTGGGGTACTGATCATTACCTGAAAGTGTCATCAAGATTGGGTGAAAAAATGTGTGCTGAGATTTCAGGAAACTCGTAGTTTTTTGGAAGCTTGGCAACGCCTTTCCATGAAAGTGATTTGCGCCAGTCTCTGCTTAGGGCTACATCAATAGGAAACAAATCATAGAGATAGAACTTGGAACTACTTTATTGTGTCAAGTTTCACAGAGCTAGCACAAACCGTGTTTGATTTAGAGTTCCAAGTACATGTATCCCTATAGGAGAAAACAGAGTGAAGCCTAAAAATTGAAACTGTTACTGCCAACGAACGGTTTAACCTACAAGAACGAAATTTGGTGAGCCAAGTGGGATTGGGGTCCTGATCATTACCTTAAAGTGTCATCAAGATTGGGTGAAAAAATGTGTGCTGAGATTTCAGGAAACTCGTAGTTTGGGAAGCTTGGCAACCCATTTCCATGAAAGTGATTTGCGCCAGTCTCTGCTTAGGGCTACATCAATAGGAAACAAACCATAGAGATAGAACTTGGAACTACTTTATTGCGTCTAGGTTCAAAGAGCTAGCACAAACCGTGTTTGATTTAGAGTTCCAACTACATGTATCCCTATAGGAGAAAACAGAGTGAAACCTAAAAATTAAAACAGTTACTGCCAACGAACGGTTTAACCTAGAAGAACGAAATTTGGTGAGCCAAGTGGGATTGGGGTACTGATCATTACCTGAAAGTGTCATTAAGATTGGGTGAAAAAATGTGTGCTGAGATTTCAGGAAACTCGTAGTTTTTTTGGAAGCTTGGCAACCCCTTTCCATGAAAGTGATTTGCGCCAGTCTCTGCTTAGGGCTACATCAATAGGAAAAAAATCATAGAGATAGAACTTGGAACTACTTTATTGCGTCTAGTTTCAAAGAGCTAGCACAAACCGAGTTTGATTTAAAGTTCCAACTACATGTATCCATATAGGTGAAAACAGGGTGAAACCTAAAAATTAAAACAGTTACTGCCAACGAACGGTTTAAATTAGAAGAACGAAATTCGGTGATCCAAGTGGGATTGGGTTACTGATCATTACCTGAAAGTGTCATCAAGATTGGGTGAAAAAATGTGTGCTGAGATTTCAGGAAACTCGTAGTTTATTGGAAGCTTGGCAACCCCTTTCCATGAAAGTGATTTGCGCCAGTCTCTGCTTCAGGCTACATCAATAGGAAACAAACCATAGAGATAGAACTTGGAACTACTTTATTGTGTCAAGTTTCAGAGAGCTAGCACACACCGTGTTTGATTTAGAGTTCCAACTACACGTATCCATATAGGAGAAAACAGAGTGAAAGCTAAAAATTAAAACTGTTACTGCAAACGAACGGTTTAACCTAAAAGAACGAAATTTGGTGAGCCAAGTGGGTTTGGGGTACTGATCATTACCTGAAAGTGTCATCAAGATTGGGTGAAAAAATGTGTGCTGAGATTTCAGGAAACTCGTAGTTTTTTGGAAGCTTGGCAACCCCTTTCCATGAAAGAGATTTGCGCCAGTATCTGCTTAGGGCTACATCAATAGGAAACAAACCATAGAGATAGAACTTGGAACTACTTTATTGTGTCAAGATTCATAGAGCTAGCACAAACCGTGTTTGATTTAGAGTTCCAACTACATGTATCCATATAGGAGAAAACAGAGTGAAAGCTAAAATTAAAACTGTTACTGCAAATGAACGGTTTGTCCTAGAAGAACGAAATTTGGTGAGCCAAGTGGGATTGGGGTACTGATCATTACCTGAAAGTGTCATTAAGATTGGGTGAAAAAATGTGCTGAGATTTCAGGAAAATCGTAGTTTTTTGGAAGCTTGGCAACCACTTTCCATGAAAGTGATTTGCGCCAGTCTCTGCTTAAGGCTACATCATTAGGAAACAAACCATAGAGATAGAACTTGGAACTACTTTATTGTGTCAAGTTTCAAAGAGCTACCACAAACGGTGTTTGATTTAGAGTTCCAACAACATGTATCCCCACAGGAGAAAACAGAGTGAAACCTAAAATTTAAAACAGTTACTGCCAAGGAACGGTTTAACTTAGAAGAACGAAATTTGGTGATCCAAGTGGGATTGGGTTACTGATCATTACCTGAAAGTGTCATCAAGATTGTGTGAAAAAATGTGTGCTGAGATTTCAGGAAACTCGTAGTTTTTTGGAAGCTTGGCAACCCCTTTCCATGAATGTGATTTGTGCCAGTCTCTGCTTAGGGCTACATCAATAGGAAACAAACCATAGAGATAGAACTTGGAACTACTTTATTGTGTCAAGTTTCACAGAGCTAGCACAACCGTGTTTGATTTAGAGTTCCAACTACATGTATCCCTATAGGAGAAAACAGAGTGAAACCTAAAAATTAAAACTGTTACTGCCAACGAACGGTTTAACCTAGAAGAACGAAATTTGGTGAGCCAAGTGGGATTGGGGTACTGATCATTACCTGAAAGTGTCATCAAGATTGGGTGAAAAAATATGTGCTGAGATTTCAGGAAACTCGTAGTTTTGGAAGCTTGGCAACCCATTTCCATGAAAGTGATTTGCGCCAGTCTCTCCTTAGGGCTACATCAATAGGAAACAAACCATAGAGATAGAACGTGAAACTACTTTATTTGTCAAGTTTCATTAAGCTAGCACAAACCGTGTTGGATTTAGAGTTCCAAATACATCTATCAATATAGGAGAAAACAGAGTGAAACCTAAAAATTCAAACTGTTACTGGAAATGAACGCTTCAACATAGAAGAACGAACTTTTGGAACCAAGTCGCCTTAGTGTACTGATCATTACCTGAAAGTATTATCCAGTTTGGGTGAAAAAATATTTGCTGAGATTTCTGGAGATTCATAATTTTTGGAAGCTTGGCAACCCATTTCCATGAAAGTGATTTGCGCCAGTCTCTGCTTAGGGCTACATCAATAGGAAACAAACCATAGAGATAGAACTTGGAACTACTTTATTGCGTCTAGTTTCAAAGAGCTAGCACAAACCGAGTTTGATTTAGAGTTCCAACTACATGTATCCATATAGGAGAAAACAGGGTGAAACCTAAAAATTAAAACAGTTACTGCCAACGAACGGTTTAACTTAGAAGAACGAAATTTTGTGATCCAAGTGGGATTGGGTTACTGATCATTACCTGAAAGTGTCATCAAGATTGGGTGAAAAAATGTGTGCTGAGATTTCAGGAAACTCGTAGTTTATTTGAAGCTTGGCAACCCCTTTCCATGAAAGTGATTTGCGCCAGTCTCTGCTTCAGGCTACATCAATAGGAAACAAACCATAGAGATAGAACTTGGAACTACTTTATTGCGTCTAGGTTCAAAGAGCTAGCACAAACCGTGTTTGATTTAGATTTCCAACTACATGTATCCACATAGGAGAAAAGAGAGTGAAACCTAAAAATTAAAACAGTTACTGCCAATGAACGGTTTAACTTAGAAGAACGATATTTGGTGAGCCAAGTGGGATTGGGGTACTGATCATTACCTGAAAGTGTCATCAAGATTGGGTGAAAAAATGTGTGCTGAGATTTCAGGAAACTCATAGTTTCTTGGAAGCTTGGCAACCCCTTACCTTGAAAGTGATTTGCGCCAGTCTCTGCTAGGGCTACATCAATAGGAAACAACCATAGAGATAGAACTTGGAACTACTTTATTTGTCAAGTTTCACACAGCTAGCAAACACCGTGTTTGATTTAGAGTTCCAACTAAATGTATCCATATAGGAGAAAACAGAGTGAAAGCTAATATTTAAAACTTTTACTGCAAACGAACGGTTTAACCTAGAAGAAGTAAATTTGGTGATCCAAGTGAGATTGGGATACTGATCATTACTTAAAAATGTCATCAAGATTGGGTGAAAAAATGTGTGCTGAGATTTCAGGAAACTCGTAGTTTTTTGGAAGCTTGGCAACCCCTTTCCATGAAAGTGATTTGTGCCACTCTCTGCTTAGGGCTACAGCAATAGGAAACAAATCATAGAGATAGAACTTGGAATTAATTTATTGTGTCAAGTTTCAAAGAGCTAGCACAAACCATGTTTCATTTAGAGTTCCAACTACATGTATCCCTATAGGAGAAAACAGAGTGAAACCTAAAAATTAAAACTGTTACTGCCAACGAACGGTGTAACCTAGATGCACAAAATTTGGTGAGCCAAGTGGGATTGGGGTACTGATCATTACGTGAAAGTGTCATCATGATTGGGTGAAAAAATGTGTGCTGAGATTTCAGGAAACTCGTAGTTTTTTGGAAGCTTGGCAACCCCTTTCCATGAAAGTGATTTGCGCCAGTCTCTGATTAGGGCTACATCAATTGGAAGCAAACCATAGAGATAGAACTTGGAACTACTTTATTGTGTCAAGTTTCACAGAGCTAGCACACACCGTGTTTGATTTAGAGTTCCAACTACATGTATCCATATAGGAGAAAACAGAGTGAAAGCTAAAAATTAAAACTGTTACTGCAAACGAACGGTTTAACCTAAAAGAACGAAATTTGGTGAGCCAAGTGGGTTTGGGGTACTGATCTTTATCTGAAAGTGTCATCAAGATTGGGTGAAAAAATGTGTGCTGAGATTTCAGGAAACTCGTAGTTTTTTGGAAGCTTGGCAACACCTTTCCATGAAAGTGATTTGCGCAAGTATCTGCTTAGGGCTACATCAATAGGAAACAAACCGTAGAGATAGAACTTGGAACTTCTTTATTGTGTCAAGATTCACAGAGCTAGCACAAACCTTGTTTGATTTAGAGTTCCAACTACATGTATCCATATAGGAGAAAACAGAGTGAAAGCTAAAATTAAAACTGTTACTGCAAATGAACGGTTTGTCCTAGAAGAACGAAATTTGGTGAGCCAAGTGGGATTGGGGTACTGATCATTACCTGAAAGTGTCATTAAGATTGGGTGAAAAAATGTGTGCTGAGATTTCAGGAAACTCGTAGTTTTTTGGAAGCTTGGCAACCCCTTTCCATGAAAGTGATTTGCGCCAGTCTCTGCTTAGGGCTACATCAATAGGAAACAAACCATGGATATAGAACTAGGAACTAATTTATTGTGTCAAGTTTCAAAGAGCTAGCCCAAACCGTGTTTGATTTAGAGTTCCAACTACATGTATCCTTATAGGAGAAAACAGAGTGAAACCTAAAAATTAAAACTCTTACTGCCAACGAACGGTTTAAACTAGAAGAACAAAATTTGGTGAGCCAAGTGGGATTGGGGTACTGATCATTACCTGAAAGTGTCATCAAGATTGGGTGAAAAAATGTGTGCTGAGATTTCAGGAAACCCGTAGTTTTTTGGAAGCTTGGCAAACCCTTTCCAAGAAAGTGATTTGCGCCAGTCTCTGCTTAGGGCTACAAAAATAGGAAAAAAAAACACAGAGATAGAACTTGGAACTAATTTATTGTGTCAAGTTTCAAAGAGCTAGCACAAACCGTGTTTGATTTAGAGTTCCAACTACATATATCCCTATAGGAGAAAACAGAGTGAAACCTAAAAATTAAAACTCTTACTGACAACGAATGGTTTAACCTAGAAGAACGATATTTGGTGAGCCAAGTGGGATTGGGGTACTGATCATTACCTGAAATTGTCATCAAGATTGGGTGAAAAAATGTGTGCTGAGATTTCAGGAAACTCGTAGTTTTTTGGAAGCTTGGCAACCCCTTTCCATGAAAGTGATTTGCGCCAGTCTCTGCTTAGGGCTACAGCAATAGGAAACAAATCATAGAGATAGAACTTGGAATTAATTTATTGTGTCAAGTTTCAAAGAGCTAGCACAAACCGTGTTTGATTTAGAGTTCCATCTACATGTATCCCTATAGGAGAAAACAGACTGAAACCTAAAAATTAAAACTGTTACTGCCAACGAACGGTTTAACCTAGAAGAACGAAATTTGGTGAGCCAAGTGGGATTGGGGTACTGATCATTACCTTAAAGTGTCATCAAGATTGGGTGAAAAAATGTGTGCTGAGATTTCAGGAAACTCGTAGTTTTGGAAGCTTGGCAACCCATTTCCATGAAAGTGATTTGCGCCAGTCTCTGCTTAGGGCTACATCAATAGGAAACAAACCATAGAGATAGAACTTGGAACTACTTTATTGCATCTAGTTTCAAAGAGCTAGCACAAACCGAGTTTGATTTAGAGTTCCAACTACATGTATCCATATAGGAGAAAACAGGGTGAAACCTAAAAATTAAAACAGTTACTGCCAACGAACGGTTTAACATAGAAGAACGAAATTTGGTGATCCAAGTGGGATTGGGTTACTGATCATTACCTGAAAGTGTCATCAAGATTGGGTGAAAAAATGTGTGCTGAGATTTCAGGAAACTCGTAGTTTATTGGAAGCTTGGCAACCCCTTTCCATGAAAGTGATTTGCGCCAGTCTCTGCTTATGGCTACATCAATAGGAAACACACCACAGATACAGGACATGGAACTAATTTACAGTGTCAATTTCAAAGACCTAGCACAAACCTTGTTTGATATTGTGTTCCAACTACATGTATCCCTATAGGAGAAAACAGAGTGAACCCTAAAAATTAAAACTGTTACTGCCAACGAACGGTTTAACCTAGAAGAACGAAATTTGGTGAGCCAAGTGGGATTGGGGTACTGATCATTATCTGAAAGTGTCATCAAGATTGGGTGAAAAAATGTGTGCTGAGATTTCAGGAAATTCGTAGTTTTTTGGAAGCTTGGCAACCCCTTTCCATGAAAGAGATTTGCGCCAGTCTCTGCTTATGTCTACATCAATAGGAAACAAACCATAGAGATAGAACTTGGAACTACTTTATTGTGTCAAGTTTCCAAGAGCTAGCACAAACCGTGTTTGATTTAGTGTTCCAACTACATGTATCCATATAGGAGAAAACAGGATGAAACCTAAAAATTAAGACAGTTACTGCCAACGAACGGTTTAACCTAGAAGAACGAAATTTGGTGAGCCAAGTGGGATTGGGGTACTGATCATTACCTCAAAGTGTCATCAAGATTGGGTGAAAACATGTGTGCTGAGATTTCAGGAAACTCGTAGTTTATTGGAAGCTTGGCAACCCCTTTCCATGAAAGTGATTTGCGCCAGTCTCTGCTTATGGCTACCTCAATAGGAAACACACCACAGATACAGGACTTGGAACTAATTTACAGTGTCAATTTCAAAGACCTAGCACAAACCTTGTTTGATATTGTGTTCCAACTACATGTATCCCTTTAGGAGAAAACAGAGTGAACCCTAAAAATTAAAACTGTTACTGCCAACGAACGGTTTAACCTAGAAGAAGGAAATTTGGTGAGCCAAGTGGGATTGGGGTACTGATCATTATCTGAAAGGGTCATCAAGATTGGGTGAAAAAATGTGTGCTGAGATTTCAGGAAACTCGTAGTTTTTTGGAAGCTTGGCAACCCCTTTCCATGAAAGTGATTTGCGCCAGTCTCTGCTTAGGTCTACATCAATAGGAAACAAACCATAGAGATAGAACTTGGAACTACTTTATTGTGTCAAGTTTCCAAGAGCTAGCACAAACCGTGTTTGATTTAGTGTTCCAACTACATGTATCCATATAGGAGAAAACAGAGTGAAAACTAAAAATTAATACTGTTACTGCCAACGAACGGTTTAAACTAGAAGAAGGAAATTTGGTGAGCCAAGTGGGATTGGGGTACTGATCATTATCTGAAAGAGTCATCAAGATTGGTTGAAAACATGTGTGCTGAGATTTCAGGAAACTCGCAGTTTTTTGGAAGCTTGGCAACCCCTTTCCATGAAAGTGATTTGCGCCAGTCTCTGCTTAGGGCTACAGCAATAGGAAACAAACCATAGAGATAGAACTTGGAACTACTTTATTGTGTCAAGTTTCAAAGAGCTAGCACAAACCGTGTTTGATTTAGAGTTCCATCTACATGTATCCCTATAGGAGAAAACAGAGTGAAACCTAAAAATTAAAACTGTTACTTCCGGCGAATGGTTTAACCTAGAAGAAGGAAATTTGGTGAGCCAAGTGGGATTAGGGTACTGATCATTACCTGAAAGTGTCATCAAGATTGGGTGAAAAATGTGTGCTGAGATTTCAGGAAACTCGTAGTTTTTTGGAAGCTTGGCAACCCCTTTCCATGAAAGTGATTTGCGCCAGTCTCTGCTTGGGCTACATCAGAAGGAAACAAACCATAGAGATAGGACTTGGAACTACTTTATTGTGTCAAGTTTCACAGAGCTAGCACAAACCGTGTTTGATTTAGAATTCCAACTACATGTATCCTTATAGGAGAAAACAGAGTGAAACCTAAAAATTAAAACTCTTACTGCCAACGAACGGTTTAAACTAGAAGAACAAAATTTGGTGAGCCAAGTGGGATTGGGGTACTGATCATTACCTGAAAGTGTCATCAAGATTGGGTGAAAAAATGTGTGCTGAGATTTCAGGAAACCCGTAGTTTTTTGGAAGCTTGGCAAACCCTTTCCATGAAAGTTATTTGCGCCAGTCTCTGCTTACTGCTACAGCAATAGGAAACAAACCATAGAGATAGAACTTGGAACTAATTTATTGTGTCAAATTTCAAAGAGCTAGCACAAACCGTGTTTGATTTAGAGTTCCATATACATGTATCCCTATAGGAGAAAACAGAGTGAAACCTAAAAATTAAAACTGTTACTTCCAGCGAATGGTTTAACCTAGAAGAAGGAAATTTGGTGAGCCAAGTGGGATTGGGGTACTGATCATTACCTGAAAGTGTCATCAAGATTGGGTGAAAAAATGTGTGCTGAGATTTCAGGAAACTCGTAGTTTTTTGGAACCTTGGCAACCCCTTTCCATGAAAGTGATTTGCGCCAGTCTCTGCTTGGGCTACATCAGAAGGAAACAAACCATAGAGATAGGACTTGGAACTACTTTATTGTGTCAAGTTTCACAGAGCTAGCACAAACCGTGTTTCATTTAGAGTTCCAACTACATGTATCCTTATAGGAGAAAACAGAGTGAAACCTAAAAATTAAAACTCTTACTGCCAACGAACGGTTTAAACTAGAAGAACAAAATTTGGTGAGCCAAGTGGGATTGGGGTACTGATCATTACCTGAAAGTGTCATCAAGATTGGGTGAAAAAATGTGTGCTGAGATTTCAGGAAACTCGTAGTTTTTTGGAAGCTTGGCAACCCCTTTCCATGAAAATGATTTGCGCCAGTCTCTGCTTAGGTCTACATCAATAGGAAACAAACCATAGAGATAGAACTTGGAACCACTTTATTGTGTCAAGTTTCAAAGAGCTAGCCCAAACCGTGTTTGATTTAGCGTTCCAACTACATGTATCCCTATAGGAGAAAACAGAGTGAAACCTAAAAATTAAAACTGTTACTGCCAACGAAGTGTTTAACCTAGATGCACAAAATTAGGTGAGCCAAGTGGGATTGGGGTACTGATCATTACCTTAAAGTGTCATCAAGATTGGGTGAAAAAATGTGTGCTGAGATTTCAGGAAACTCGTAGTTTTGGAAGCTTGGCAACCCATTTCCATGAAAGTGATTTGCGCCAGTCTCTGCTTAGGGCTACATCAATAGGAAACAAACCATAGAGATAGAACTTGGAACTACTTTATTGAATCTAGTTTCAAAGAGCTAGCACAAACCGAGTTTGATTTAGAGTTCCAACTGCATGTATCCATATAGGAGAAAACAGGGTGAAACCTAAAAATTTAAACAGTTACTGCCAACGAACGGTTTAACATAGAAGAACGAAATTTGGTGATCCAAGTGGGATTGGGTTACTGATCATTACCTGAAAGTGTCATCAAGATTGGGTGAAAAAATGTGTGCTGAGATTTCAGGAAACTCGTAGTTTATTGGAAGCTTGGCAACCCCTTTCCATGAAAGTGATTTGCGCCAGTCTCTGCTTATGGCTACATCAATAGGAAACACACCACAGATACAGGACATGGAACTAATTTACAGTGTCAATTTCAAAGACCTAGCACAAACCTTGTTTGATATTGTGTTCCAACTACATGTATCCCTATAGGAGAAAACAGAGTGAACCCTAAAAATTAAAACTGTTACTGCCAACGAACGGTTTAACCTAGAAGAACGAAATTTGGTGAGCCAAGTGGGATTGGGGTACTGATCATTATCTGAAAGTGTCATCAAGATTGGGTGAAAAAATGTGTGCTGAGATTTCAGGAAATTCGTAGTTTTTTGGAAGCTTGGCAACCCCTTTCCATGAAAGAGATTTGCGCCAGTCTCTGCTTAGGTCTACATCAATAGGAAACAAACCATAGAGATAGAACTTGGAACTACTTTATTGTGTCAAGTTTCCAAGAGCTAGCACAAACCGTGTTTGATTTAGTGTTCCAACTACATGTATCCATATAGGAGAAAACAGGGTGAAACCTAAAAATTAAGACAGTTACTGCCAACGAACGGTTTAACCTAGAAGAACGAAATTTGGTGAGCCAAGTGGGATTGGGGTACTGATCATTACCTGAAAGTGTCATCAAGATTGGGTGAAAACATGTGTGCTGAGATTTCAGGAAACTCGTAGTTTTTTGGAAGCTTGGCAACCCCTTTCCATGAAAGTGATTTGCGCCAGTCTCTGCTTATGGCTACATCAATAGGAAACACACCACAGATACAGGACTTGGAACTAATTTACAGTGTCAATTTCAAAGACCTAGCACAAACCTTGTTTGATATTGTGTTCCAACTACATGTATCCCTATAGGAGAAAACAGAGTGAACCCTAAAAATTAAAACTGTTACTGCCAACGAACGGTTTAACCTAGAAGAACGAAATTTGGTGAGCCAAGTGGGATTGGGGTACTGATCATTATCTGAAAGGGTCATCAAGATTGGGTGAAAAAATGTGTGCTGAGATTTCAGGAAACTCGTAGTTTTTTGGAAGCTTGGCAACCCCTTTCCATGAAAGTGATTTGCGCCAGTCTCTGCTTAGGTCTACATCAATAGGAAACAAACCATAGAGATAGAACTTGGAACTACTTTATTGTGTCAAGTTTCCAAGAGCTAGCACAAACCGTGTTTGATTTAGTGTTCCAACTACATGTATCCATATAGGAGAAAACAGAGTGAAACCTAAAAATTAATACTGTTACTGCCAACGAACGGTTTAAACTAGAAGAACGAAATTTGGTGAGCCAAGTGGGATTGGGGTACTGATCATTATCTGAAAGAGTCATCAAGATTGGTTGAAAACATGTGTGCTGAGATTTCAGGAAACTCGCAGTTTTTTGGAAGCTTGGCAACCCCTTTCCATGAAAGTGATTTGCGCCAGTCTCTGCTTAGGGCTACAGCAATAGGAAACAAACCATAGAGATAGAACTTGGAACTACTTTATTGTGTCAAGTTTCAAAGAGCTAGCACAAACCGTGTTTGATTTAGAGTTCCATCTACATGTATCCCTATAGGAGAAAACAGAGTGAAACCTAAAAATTAAAACTGTTACTTCCAGCGAATGGTTTAACCTAGAAGAAGGAAATTTGGTGAGCCAAGTGGGAATAGGGTACTGATCATTACCTGAAAGTGTCATCAAGATTGGGTGAAAAAATGTGTGCTGAGATTTCAGGAAACTCGTAGTTTTTTGGAAGCTTGGCAACCCCTTTCCATGAAAGTGATTTGCGCCAGTCTCTGCTTGGGCTACATCAGAAGGAAACAAACCATAGAGATAGGACTTGGAACTACTTTATTGTGTCAAGTTTCACAGAGCTAGCACAAACCGTGTTTGATTTAGAATTCCAACTACATGTATCCTTATAGGAGAAAACAGAGTGAAACCTAAAAATTAAAACTCTTACTGCCAACGAACGGTTTAAACTAGAAGAACAAAATTTGGTGAGCCAAGTGGGATTGGGGTACTGATCATTACCTGAAAGTGTCATCAAGATTGGGTGAAAAAATGTGTGCTGAGATTTCAGGAAACTCGTAGTTTTTTGGAAGCTTGGCAACCCCTTTCCATGAAAATGATTTGCGCCAGTCTCTGCTTAGGTCTACATCAATAGGAAACAAACCATAGAGATAGAACTTGGAACCACTTTATTGTGTCAAGTTTCAAAGAGCTAGCCCAAACCGTGTTTGATTTAGCGTTCCAACTACATGTATCCCTATAGGAGAAAACAGAGTGAAACCTAAAAATTAAAACTGTTACTGCCAACGAAGTGTTTAACCTAGATGCACAAAATTAGGTGAGCCAAGTGGGATTGGGGTACTGATCATTATCTGAAAGTGTCATCAAGATTGGGTGAAAAAATGTGTCCTGAGATTTCAGGAAACATGTAGTTTTTTGGAAGTTTGGCAAACCCTTTCCATGAAAGTGATTTGCGCCAGTCTCTGCTTAGGGCTACAGCAATAGGAAAAAAAACATAGAGATAGAACTTGGAACTACTTTATTGTGTCAAGTTTCAAAGAGCTAGCACAAACCGTGTTTGATGTAGAGTTCCAACTACATGTATCCACATGGGAGAAAAGAGAGTGAAACCTAAAAATTAAAACAGTTACTGCCAACGAACGGTTTAACTTAGAAGAACAATATTTGGTGAGCCAAGTGGAATTGGGTTACTGATCATTACCTGAAAGTGTCATCAAGATTGGGTGAAAAAATGTGTGCTGAGATTTCAGAAAACTCGTAGTTTTTTGAAGCTTGGCAACCCCTTTCCATGAAAGTGATTTGCGCCAGTCTCTGCTAGGGCTACATCAAAAGGAAACAACCATAGAGATAGAACTTGGAACTACTTTATTTGTCAAGTTTCACAGAGCTAGCAAACACCGTTTTTGATTTAGAGTTCCAAATAAATGTATCCATATAGGAGAAAACAGAGTGAAAGCTAAAATTTAAAACTGTTACTGCAAACGAACGGTTTAACCTAGAAGAAGGAAATTTGGTGATTTAAGTGAGATTGGGATACTTATCATTATCTGAAAGTGTCATCAAGATTGGGTGAAAAAATGTGTGCTGAGATTTCAGGAAACTCGTAGTTTTTCGAAGCTTGGCAACCCATTTCCATGAAAGTGATTTGCGCCAGTCTCTGCTTAGGGCTACATCAATAGGAAACAACCATAGAGATAGAACTTGGAACTACTTTATTTGTCAAGTTTCACAGAGCTAGCAAACATCGTGTTTGATTTAGAGTTCCAACTACATGTATCCATATAGGAGAAAACAGGGTGAAACCTAAAAATTAAGACAGTTACTGC
Source organism: Spermophilus citellus (assembly GCF_964194105.1). NCBI lineage: Eukaryota > Metazoa > Chordata > Mammalia > Rodentia > Sciuridae > Spermophilus > Spermophilus citellus. The sequence continues at coordinate 17,355,661 of NC_138197.1, read as the reverse complement.
CAACGAACGGTTTAACCTAGAAGAACGAAATTTGGTGAGCCAAGTGGGATTGGGGTACTGATCATTACCTGAAAGTGTCATCAAGATTGGGTGAAAACATGTGTGCTGAGATTTCAGGAAACTCGTAGTTTTTTGGAAGCTTGGCAACCCCTTTCCATGAAAGTGATTTGCGCCAGTCTCTGCTTATGGCTACATCAATAGGAAACACACCACAGATACACGACGTGCAACTAATTTACAGTGTCAATTTCAAAGACCTAGCACAAACCTTGTTTGATATTGTGTTCCAACTACATGTATCCCTATAGGAGAAAACAGAGTGAACCCTAAAAATTAAAACTGTTACTGCCAACGAACGGTTTAACCTAGAAGAACGAAATTTGGTGAGCCAAGTGGGATTGGGGTACTGATCATTATCTGAAAGTGTCATCAAGATTGGGTGAAAAAATGTGTGCTGAGATTTCAGGAAACTCGTAGTTTTTTGGAAGCTTGGCAACCCCTTTCCATGAAAGTGATTTGCGCCAGTCTCTGCTTATGTCTACATCAATAGGAAACAAACCATAGAGATAGAACTTGGAACTACTTTATTGTGTCAAGTTTCCAAGAGCTAGCACAAACCGTGTTTGATTTAGTGTTCCAACTACATGTATCCATATAGGAGAAAACAGAGTGAAACCTAAAAATTAATACTGTTACTGCCAACGAACGGTTTAACCTAGAAGAAGGAAATTTGGTGAGCCAAGTGGGATTGGGGTAGTGATCATTACCTGAAAGTGTCATCAAGATTGGGTGAAAAAATGTGTGCTGAGATTTCAGGAAACTCGTAGTTTTTTGGAAGCTTGGCAACCCCTTTCCATGAAAGTGATTTGCGCCAGTCTCTGCTTGGGCTACATCAGTAGGAAACAAACCATAGAGATAGGACTTGGAACTACTTTATTGTGTCAAGTTTCACAGAGCTAGCCCAAACCGTGTTTGATTAAGTGTTCCAACTACATGTATCCCTATAGGAGAAAACAGAGTGAAACCTAAAAATTAAAACTGTTACTGCCAACGAACGGTTTAACCTAGATGCACAAAATTTGGTGAGCCAAGTGGGATTGGGGTACTGATCATTACCTGAAAGTGTCATCATTATTGGGTGAAAAAATGTGTCCTGAGATTTCAGGAAACTCGTAGTTTTTGGAAGCTTGGCAAACCCTTTCCATGAAAGTGATTTGCGCCAGTCTCTGCTTAGGGCTACAGCAATAGGAAACAAACCATAGAGATAGAACTTGGAACTAATTTATTGTTTCAAGTTTCAAAGAGCTAGCACAAACCGTGTTTGACTTAGAGTTCCAACTACATGTATCCATATAGGAGAAAACAGAGTGAAAACTAAAAATTAAAACTGTTACTGCAAACGAACGGTTTAACCTAGAAGAAGGAAATTTGGTGTGCCAAGTGGGATTGGGGTAGTGATCATTACCTGAAAGTGTCATCAAGATTGTGTGAAAAAATGTTTGCTGATATTTCAGGAAACTCGTAGTTTTTGGAAGCTTGGCAACCCATTTCATTGAAAGTGATTTGCGCCTGATTCTGCTTAGGGCTACATCAATAGGAAACAAATCATAGAGATAGAACTTGGAACTACTTTATTGCGTCTAGTTTCAAAGAGCTAGCACAAACCGAGTTGGATTTAGAGTTCCAACTACATGTATCCATATATGAGAAAACAGAGTGAAAGCTAAAAATTAAAACTGTTACTGCAAACGAACGGTTTAACCTAGAAGAAGGAAATTTGGTGAGCCAAGTGGGACTGGGGTACTGATCATTACCTGAAAGTGTCATCAAGATTGGGTGAAAAAATGTGTGCTGAGATTTCAGGAAACACGTAGTTTTCTGGAAGGTTGGCAAACCATTTCCATGAAAGTGATTTGCACCAGTCTCTGCTTAGGGCTACAGCAATAGGAAATAAACCATAGGGATAGAACTTGGAACTACTTTATTGTGTCAGTTTCCAAGAGTTATCACAAACCGTGTTTGATTTAGTGTTCCAACTACATGTATCCATATAGGAGAAAACAGAGTGTAACCTAAAAATTAAAACTGTTACTGCCAACGAACGGTTTAACCTAGAAGAACGAAATTTGGTGCACCAAGTGGGACTGGGGTACTTATCATTACAGGAAGTGTAATCAAGATTGGGAGAAAAAATGTGTGCTTAAATTTCTGGAAACACGTAGTTTTCTGGAAGGTTGGCAAACCCTTTCCATGAAAGTGATTTGCGCCAGCCTCTGCTTAGGGCTACAGCAATAGGAAACAAACCATAGGGATAGAACTTGGAACTACTTTATTGTTTCAAGTTTCCAAGAGCTATCACAAACCGTGTTTGATTTAGTGTTCCAACTACATGTATCCATATAGGAGAAAACAGAGTGAAACCTAAAAATTAATACTGTTACAGCCAACGAACGGTTTAACCTAGAAGAACGGAATTTGGTGAGACAAGTGGGATTGGGGTACTGATCATTATCTGAAAGTGTCATCAAGATTGGTTGAAAAAATGTTTGCTGAGATTTCAGGAAACTCGTAGTTTTTGGAAGCTTGGCAACCCATTTCCATGAAAGTGATTTGCGCCAGTCTCTAGTTAGGGCTACATCAATAGGAAACAAACCATAGAGATAGAACTTGGAACTACTGTATTGCGTCTAGTTTCAAAGAGCTAGCACAAACCGAGTTTGATTTAGAGTTACAACTACATGTATCCATATAGGAGAAAACAGGGTGAAACCTAAAAATTAAAACTCTTACTGCCAACGAACGGATTAAACTTGAAGAACGAAATTTGGTGAGCCAAGTGGGATTGGGGTACTGATCATTATCTGAAAGTGTCATCAAGCTTGGGTGAAAAAATGTGTGCTGAGATTTCAGGAAACTCGTAGTTTTTTGGAAGCTTGGCAACCCCTTTCCATGAAAGTGATTAGCGCCAGTCTCTGCTTAGGGCTACATCAATAGGAAACACACCACAGATACAGGACTTGGAACTAATTTATTGTGTCAAGTTTCAAAGAGCTAGCAGAAACCTTGTTTGATTTTGTGTTCCAACTACATGTATCTCTATAGGAGAAAACAGAGTGAAACCTAAAAATTAAAACTGTTACTGCCAACGAACGGTTTAAACTTGAAGAACAAAATTTGGTGAGCCAATTGGGATTGGGGTACTGATCATTACCTGAAAGTGTCATCAAGATTGGGTGAAAAAATGTGTGCTGAGATTTCAGGAAACTCGTAGTTTTTGGCAGCTTGGCAACCCATTTCCATGAAAGTGATTTGCGCCAGGCTCTGTTTAGGGCTACATCAATAGGAAACAAACCATAGAGATAGAACTTGGAACTACTTTATTGCGTGTAGTTTCAAAGAGCTAGCACAAACCGTGTTTGATTTAGAGTTCCAAATACATGTATCCCTATAGGAGAAAACAGAGTGAAACCTAAAATTTTAAACAGTTACTGCCAACGAGCGGTTTAACCTAGAAGAACGAAATTTGGTGAGCCAAGTGGGATTGAAGTCCTGATCATTATCTGAAAGTGTCATCAAGATTGGGTGAAAAAATGTGTGCTGAGATTTCAGGAAATTCGTAGTTTTTTGGAAGCTTGGCAACCCCTTTCCATGAAAGAGATTTGCGCCAGTCTCTGCTTATGTCTACATCAATAGGAAACAAACCATAGAGATAGAACTTGGAACTACTTTATTGTGTCAAGTTTCCAAGAGCTAGCACAAACCGTGTTTGATTTAGTGTTCCAACTACATGTATCCATATAGGAGAAAACAGGATGAAACCTAAAAATTAAGACAGTTACTGCCAACGAACGGTTTAACCTAGAAGAACGAAATTTGGTGAGCCAAGTGGGATTGGGGTACTGATCATTACCTCAAAGTGTCATCAAGATTGGGTGAAAACATGTGTGCTGAGATTTCAGGAAACTCGTAGTTTATTGGAAGCTTGGCAACCCCTTTCCATGAAAGTGATTTGCGCCAGTCTCTGCTTATGGCTACCTCAATAGGAAACACACCACAGATACAGGACTTGGAACTAATTTACAGTGTCAATTTCAAAGACCTAGCACAAACCTTGTTTGATATTGTGTTCCAACTACATGTATCCCTTTAGGAGAAAACAGAGTGAACCCTAAAAATTAAAACTGTTACTGCCAACGAACGGTTTAACCTAGAAGAAGGAAATTTGGTGAGCCAAGTGGGATTGGGGTACTGATCATTATCTGAAAGGGTCATCAAGATTGGGTGAAAAAATGTGTGCTGAGATTTCAGGAAACTCGTAGTTTTTTGGAAGCTTGGCAACCCCTTTCCATGAAAGTGATTTGCGCCAGTCTCTGCTTAGGTCTACATCAATAGGAAACAAACCATAGAGATAGAACTTGGAACTACTTTATTGTGTCAAGTTTCCAAGAGCTAGCACAAACCGTGTTTGATTTAGTGTTCCAACTACATGTATCCATATAGGAGAAAACAGAGTGAAAACTAAAAATTAATACTGTTACTGCCAACGAACGGTTTAAACTAGAAGAAGGAAATTTGGTGAGCCAAGTGGGATTGGGGTACTGATCATTATCTGAAAGAGTCATCAAGATTGGTTGAAAACATGTGTGCTGAGATTTCAGGAAACTCGCAGTTTTTTGGAAGCTTGGCAACCCCTTTCCATGAAAGTGATTTGCGCCAGTCTCTGCTTAGGGCTACAGCAATAGGAAACAAACCATAGAGATAGAACTTGGAACTACTTTATTGTGTCAAGTTTCAAAGAGCTAGCACAAACCGTGTTTGATTTAGAGTTCCATCTACATGTATCCCTATAGGAGAAAACAGAGTGAAACCTAAAAATTAAAACTGTTACTTCCGGCGAATGGTTTAACCTAGAAGAAGGAAATTTGGTGAGCCAAGTGGGATTAGGGTACTGATCATTACCTGAAAGTGTCATCAAGATTGGGTGAAAAATGTGTGCTGAGATTTCAGGAAACTCGTAGTTTTTTGGAAGCTTGGCAACCCCTTTCCATGAAAGTGATTTGCGCCAGTCTCTGCTTGGGCTACATCAGAAGGAAACAAACCATAGAGATAGGACTTGGAACTACTTTATTGTGTCAAGTTTCACAGAGCTAGCACAAACCGTGTTTGATTTAGAATTCCAACTACATGTATCCTTATAGGAGAAAACAGAGTGAAACCTAAAAATTAAAACTCTTACTGCCAACGAACGGTTTAAACTAGAAGAACAAAATTTGGTGAGCCAAGTGGGATTGGGGTACTGATCATTACCTGAAAGTGTCATCAAGATTGGGTGAAAAAATGTGTGCTGAGATTTCAGGAAACCCGTAGTTTTTTGGAAGCTTGGCAAACCCTTTCCATGAAAGTTATTTGCGCCAGTCTCTGCTTACTGCTACAGCAATAGGAAACAAACCATAGAGATAGAACTTGGAACTAATTTATTGTGTCAAATTTCAAAGAGCTAGCACAAACCGTGTTTGATTTAGAGTTCCATATACATGTATCCCTATAGGAGAAAACAGAGTGAAACCTAAAAATTAAAACTGTTACTTCCAGCGAATGGTTTAACCTAGAAGAAGGAAATTTGGTGAGCCAAGTGGGATTGGGGTACTGATCATTACCTGAAAGTGTCATCAAGATTGGGTGAAAAAATGTGTGCTGAGATTTCAGGAAACTCGTAGTTTTTTGGAACCTTGGCAACCCCTTTCCATGAAAGTGATTTGCGCCAGTCTCTGCTTGGGCTACATCAGAAGGAAACAAACCATAGAGATAGGACTTGGAACTACTTTATTGTGTCAAGTTTCACAGAGCTAGCACAAACCGTGTTTCATTTAGAGTTCCAACTACATGTATCCTTATAGGAGAAAACAGAGTGAAACCTAAAAATTAAAACTCTTACTGCCAACGAACGGTTTAAACTAGAAGAACAAAATTTGGTGAGCCAAGTGGGATTGGGGTACTGATCATTACCTGAAAGTGTCATCAAGATTGGGTGAAAAAATGTGTGCTGAGATTTCAGGAAACTCGTAGTTTTTTGGAAGCTTGGCAACCCCTTTCCATGAAAATGATTTGCGCCAGTCTCTGCTTAGGTCTACATCAATAGGAAACAAACCATAGAGATAGAACTTGGAACCACTTTATTGTGTCAAGTTTCAAAGAGCTAGCCCAAACCGTGTTTGATTTAGCGTTCCAACTACATGTATCCCTATAGGAGAAAACAGAGTGAAACCTAAAAATTAAAACTGTTACTGCCAACGAAGTGTTTAACCTAGATGCACAAAATTAGGTGAGCCAAGTGGGATTGGGGTACTGATCATTACCTTAAAGTGTCATCAAGATTGGGTGAAAAAATGTGTGCTGAGATTTCAGGAAACTCGTAGTTTTGGAAGCTTGGCAACCCATTTCCATGAAAGTGATTTGCGCCAGTCTCTGCTTAGGGCTACATCAATAGGAAACAAACCATAGAGATAGAACTTGGAACTACTTTATTGAATCTAGTTTCAAAGAGCTAGCACAAACCGAGTTTGATTTAGAGTTCCAACTGCATGTATCCATATAGGAGAAAACAGGGTGAAACCTAAAAATTAAAACAGTTACTGCCAACGAACGGTTTAACATAGAAGAACGAAATTTGGTGATCCAAGTGGGATTGGGTTACTGATCATTACCTGAAAGTGTCATCAAGATTGGGTGAAAAAATGTGTGCTGAGATTTCAGGAAACTCGTAGTTTATTGGAAGCTTGGCAACCCCTTTCCATGAAAGTGATTTGCGCCAGTCTCTGCTTATGGCTACATCAATAGGAAACACACCACAGATACAGGACATGGAACTAATTTACAGTGTCAATTTCAAAGACCTAGCACAAACCTTGTTTGATATTGTGTTCCAACTACATGTATCCCTATAGGAGAAAACAGAGTGAACCCTAAAAATTAAAACTGTTACTGCCAACGAACGGTTTAACCTAGAAGAACGAAATTTGGTGAGCCAAGTGGGATTGGGGTACTGATCATTATCTGAAAGTGTCATCAAGATTGGGTGAAAAAATGTGTGCTGAGATTTCAGGAAATTCGTAGTTTTTTGGAAGCTTGGCAACCCCTTTCCATGAAAGAGATTTGCGCCAGTCTCTGCTTAGGTCTACATCAATAGGAAACAAACCATAGAGATAGAACTTGGAACTACTTTATTGTGTCAAGTTTCCAAGAGCTAGCACAAACCGTGTTTGATTTAGTGTTCCAACTACATGTATCCATATAGGAGAAAACAGGGTGAAACCTAAAAATTAAGACAGTTACTGCCAACGAACGGTTTAACCTAGAAGAACGAAATTTGGTGAGCCAAGTGGGATTGGGGTACTGATCATTACCTGAAAGTGTCATCAAGATTGGGTGAAAACATGTGTGCTGAGATTTCAGGAAACTCGTAGTTTTTTGGAAGCTTGGCAACCCCTTTCCATGAAAGTGATTTGCGCCAGTCTCTGCTTATGGCTACATCAATAGGAAACACACCACAGATACAGGACTTGGAACTAATTTACAGTGTCAATTTCAAAGACCTAGCACAAACCTTGTTTGATATTGTGTTCCAACTACATGTATCCCTATAGGAGAAAACAGAGTGAACCCTAAAAATTAAAACTGTTACTGCCAACGAACGGTTTAACCTAGAAGAACGAAATTTGGTGAGCCAAGTGGGATTGGGGTACTGATCATTATCTGAAAGGGTCATCAAGATTGGGTGAAAAAATGTGTGCTGAGATTTCAGGAAACTCGTAGTTTTTTGGAAGCTTGGCAACCCCTTTCCATGAAAGTGATTTGCGCCAGTCTCTGCTTAGGTCTACATCAATAGGAAACAAACCATAGAGATAGAACTTGGAACTACTTTATTGTGTCAAGTTTCCAAGAGCTAGCACAAACCGTGTTTGATTTAGTGTTCCAACTACATGTATCCATATAGGAGAAAACAGAGTGAAACCTAAAAATTAATACTGTTACTGCCAACGAACGGTTTAAACTAGAAGAACGAAATTTGGTGAGCCAAGTGGGATTGGGGTACTGATCATTATCTGAAAGAGTCATCAAGATTGGTTGAAAACATGTGTGCTGAGATTTCAGGAAACTCGCAGTTTTTTGGAAGCTTGGCAACCCCTTTCCATGAAAGTGATTTGCGCCAGTCTCTGCTTAGGGCTACAGCAATAGGAAACAAACCATAGAGATAGAACTTGGAACTACTTTATTGTGTCAAGTTTCAAAGAGCTAGCACAAACCGTGTTTGATTTAGAGTTCCATCTACATGTATCCCTATAGGAGAAAACAGAGTGAAACCTAAAAATTAAAACTGTTACTTCCAGCGAATGGTTTAACCTAGAAGAAGGAAATTTGGTGAGCCAAGTGGGAATAGGGTACTGATCATTACCTGAAAGTGTCATCAAGATTGGGTGAAAAAATGTGTGCTGAGATTTCAGGAAACTCGTAGTTTTTTGGAAGCTTGGCAACCCCTTTCCATGAAAGTGATTTGCGCCAGTCTCTGCTTGGGCTACATCAGAAGGAAACAAACCATAGAGATAGGACTTGGAACTACTTTATTGTGTCAAGTTTCACAGAGCTAGCACAAACCGTGTTTGATTTAGAATTCCAACTACATGTATCCTTATAGGAGAAAACAGAGTGAAACCTAAAAATTAAAACTGTTACTGCCAACGAACGGTTTAAACTAGAAGAACAAAATTTGGTGAGCCAAGTGGGATTGGGGTACTGATCATTACCTGAAAGTGTCATCAAGATTGGGTGAAAAAATGTGTGCTGAGATTTCAGGAAACTCGTAGTTTTTTGGAAGCTTGGCAACCCCTTTCCATGAAAATGATTTGCGCCAGTCTCTGCTTAGGTCTACATCAATAGGAAACAAACCATAGAGATAGAACTTGGAACCACTTTATTGTGTCAAGTTTCAAAGAGCTAGCCCAAACCGTGTTTGATTTAGCGTTCCAACTACATGTATCCCTATAGGAGAAAACAGAGTGAAACCTAAAAATTAAAACTGTTACTGCCAACGAAGTGTTTAACCTAGATGCACAAAATTAGGTGAGCCAAGTGGGATTGGGGTACTGATCATTATCTGAAAGTGTCATCAAGATTGGGTGAAAAAATGTGTCCTGAGATTTCAGGAAACATGTAGTTTTTTGGAAGTTTGGCAAACCCTTTCCATGAAAGTGATTTGCGCCAGTCTCTGCTTAGGGCTACAGCAATAGGAAAAAAAACATAGAGATAGAACTTGGAACTACTTTATTGTGTCAAGTTTCAAAGAGCTAGCACAAACCGTGTTTGATGTAGAGTTCCAACTACATGTATCCACATGGGAGAAAAGAGAGTGAAACCTAAAAATTAAAACAGTTACTGCCAACGAACGGTTTAACTTAGAAGAACAATATTTGGTGAGCCAAGTGGAATTGGGTTACTGATCATTACCTGAAAGTGTCATCAAGATTGGGTGAAAAAATGTGTGCTGAGATTTCAGAAAACTCGTAGTTTTTTGGAAGCTTGGCAACCCCTTTCCATGAAAGTGATTTGCGCCAGTCTCTGCTAGGGCTACATCAAAAGGAAACAACCATAGAGATAGAACTTGGAACTACTTTATTTGTCAAGTTTCACAGAGCTAGCAAACACCGTTTTTGATTTAGAGTTCCAAATAAATGTATCCATATAGGAGAAAACAGAGTGAAAGCTAAAATTTAAAACTGTTACTGCAAACGAACGGTTTAACCTAGAAGAAGGAAATTTGGTGATTTAAGTGAGATTGGGATACTTATCATTATCTGAAAGTGTCATCAAGATTGGGTGAAAAAATGTGTGCTGAGATTTCAGGAAACTCGTAGTTTTTCGAAGCTTGGCAACCCATTTCCATGAAAGTGATTTGCGCCAGTCTCTGCTTAGGGCTACATCAATAGGAAACAACCATAGAGATAGAACTTGGAACTACTTTATTTGTCAAGTTTCACAGAGCTAGCAAACATCGTGTTTGATTTAGAGTTCCAACTACATGTATCCATATAGGAGAAAACAGGGTGAAACCTAAAAATTAAGACAGTTACTGCCAACGAACGGTTTAACCTAGAAGAACGAAATTTGGTGAGCCAAGTGGGATTGGGGTACTGATCATTACCTGAAAGTGTCATCAAGATTGGGTGAAAACATGTGTGCTGAGATTTCAGGAAACTCGTAGTTTTTTGGAAGCTTGGCAACCCCTTTCCATGAAAGTGATTTGCGCCAGTCTCTGCTTATGGCTACATCAATAGGAAACACACCACAGATACACGACGTGGAACTAATTTACAGTGTCAATTTCAAAGACCTAGCACAAACCTTGTTTGATATTGTGTTCCAACTACATGTATCCCTATAGGAGAAAACAGAGTGAACCCTAAAAATTAAAACTGTTACTGCCAACGAACGGTTTAACCTAGAAGAACGAAATTTGGTGAGCCAAGTGGGATTGGGGTACTGATCATTATCTGAAAGTGTCATCAAGATTGGGTGAAAAAATGTGTGCTGAGATTTCAGGAAACTCGTAGTTTTTTGGAAGCTTGGCAACCCCTTTCCATGAAAGTGATTTGCGCCAGTCTCTGCTTATGTCTACATCAATAGGAAACAAACCATAGAGATAGAACTTGGAACTACTTTATTGTGTCAAGTTTCCAAGAGCTAGCACAAACCGTGTTTGATTTAGTGTTCCAACTACATGTATCCATATAGGAGAAAACAGAGTGAAACCTAAAAATTAATACTGTTACTGCCAACGAACGGTTTAACCTAGAAGAAGGAAATTTGGTGAGCCAAGTGGGATTGGGGTAGTGATCATTACCTGAAAGTGTCATCAAGATTGGGTGAAAAAATGTGTGCTGAGATTTCAGGAAATTCGTAGTTTTTTGGAAGCTTGGCAACCCCTTTCCATGAAAGTGATTTGCGCCTGTCTCTGCTTGGGCTACATCAGTAGGAAACAAACCATAGAGATAGGACTTGGAACTACTTTATTGTGTCAAGTTTCACAGAGCTAGCCCAAACCGTGTTTGATTAAGTGTTCCAACTACATGTATCCCTATAGGAGAAAACAGAGTGAAACCTAAAAATTAAAACTGTTACTGCCAACGAACGGTTTAACCTAGATGCACAAAATTTGGTGAGCCAAGTGGGATTGGGGTACTGATCATTACCTGAAAGTGTCATCATTATTGGGTGAAAAAATGTGTCCTGAGATTTCAGGAAACTCGTAGTTTTTGGAAGCTTGGCAAACCCTTTCCATGAAAGTGATTTGCGCCAGTCTCTGCTTAGGGCTACAGCAATAGGAAACAAACCATAGAGATAGAACTTGGAACTAATTTATTGTTTCAAGTTTCAAAGAGCTAGCACAAACCGTGTTTGACTTAGAGTTCCAACTACATGTATCCATATAGGAGAAAACAGAGTGAAAACTAAAAATTAAAACTGTTACTGCAAACGAACGGTTTAACCTAGAAGAAGGAAATTTGGTGTGCCAAGTGGGATTGGGGTAGTGATCATTACCTGAAAGTGTCATCAAGATTGTGTGAAAAAATGTTTGCTGATATTTCAGGAAACTCGTAGTTTTTGGAAGCTTGGCAACCCATTTCATTGAAAGTGATTTGCGCCTGATTCTGCTTAGGGCTACATCAATAGGAAACAAATCATAGAGATAGAACTTGGAACTACTTTATTGCGTCTAGTTTCAAAGAGCTAGCACAAACCGAGTTGGATTTAGAGTTCCAACTACATGTATCCATATATGAGAAAACAGAGTGAAAGCTAAAAATTAAAACTGTTACTGCAAACGAACGGTTTAACCTAGAAGAAGGAAATTTGGTGAGCCAAGTGGGACTGGGGTACTGATCATTACCTGAAAGTGTCATCAAGATTGGGTGAAAAAATGTGTGCTGAGATTTCAGGAAACACGTAGTTTTCTGGAAGGTTGGCAAACCATTTCCATGAAAGTGATTTGCACCAGTCTCTGCTTAGGGCTACAGCAATAGGAAATAAACCATAGGGATAGAACTTGGAACTACTTTATTGTGTCAGTTTCCAAGAGTTATCACAAACCGTGTTTGATTTAGTGTTCCAACTACATGTATCCATATAGGAGAAAACAGAGTGTAACCTAAAAATTAAAACTGATACTGCCAACGAACGGTTTAACCTAGAAGAACGAAATTTGGTGCACCAAGTGGGACTGGGGTACTTATCATTACAGGAAGTGTAATCAAGATTGGGAGAAAAAATGTGTGCTTAAATTTCTGGAAACACGTAGTTTTCTGGAAGGTTGGCAAACCCTTTCCATGAAAGTGATTTGCGCCAGCCTCTGCTTAGGGCTACAGCAATAGGAAACAAACCATAGGGATAGAACTTGGAACTACTTTATTGTTTCAAGTTTCCAAGAGCTATCACAAACCGTGTTTGATTTAGTGTTCCAACTACATGTATCCATATAGGAGAAAACAGAGTGAAACCTAAAAATTAATACTGTTACAGCCAACGAACGGTTTAACCTAGAAGAACGGAATTTGGTGAGACAAGTGGGATTGGGGTACTGATCATTATCTGAAAGTGTCATCAAGATTGGTTGAAAAAATGTTTGCTGAGATTTCAGGAAACTCGTAGTTTTTGGAAGCTTGGCAACCCATTTCCATGAAAGTGATTTGCGCCAGTCTCTAGTTAGGGCTACATCAATAGGAAACAAACCATAGAGATAGAACTTGGAACTACTGTATTGCGTCTAGTTTCAAAGAGCTAGCACAAACCGAGTTTGATTTAGAGTTACAACTACATGTATCCATATAGGAGAAAACAGGGTGAAACCTAAAAATTAAAACTCTTACTGCCAACGAACGGATTAAACTTGAAGAACGAAATTTGGTGAGCCAAGTGGGATTGGGGTACTGATCATTATCTGAAAGTGTCATCAAGCTTGGGTGAAAAAATGTGTGCTGAGATTTCAGGAAACTCGTAGTTTTTTGGAAGCTTGGCAACCCCTTTCCATGAAAGTGATTAGCGCCAGTCTCTGCTTAGGGCTACATCAATAGGAAACACACCACAGATACAGGACTTGGAACTAATTTATTGTGTCAAGTTTCAAAGAGCTAGCAGAAACCTTGTTTGATTTTGTGTTCCAACTACATGTATCTCTATAGGAGAAAACAGAGTGAAACCTAAAAATTAAAACTGTTACTGCCAACGAACGGTTTAAACTTGAAGAACAAAATTTGGTGAGCCAATTGGGATTGGGGTACTGATCATTACCTGAAAGTGTCATCAAGATTGGGTGAAAAAATGTGTGCTGAGATTTCAGGAAACTCGTAGTTTTTGGCAGCTTGGCAACCCATTTCCATGAAAGTGATTTGCGCCAGGCTCTGTTTAGGGCTACATCAATAGGAAACAAACCATAGAGATAGAACTTGGAACTACTTTATTGCGTGTAGTTTCAAAGAGCTAGCACAAACCGTGTTTGATTTAGAGTTCCAAATACATGTATCCCTATAGGAGAAAACAGAGTGAAACCTAAAATTTTAAACAGTTACTGCCAACGAGCGGTTTAACCTAGAAGAACGAAATTTGGTGAGCCAAGTGGGATTGAAGTCCTGATCATTATCTGAAAGTGTCATCAAGATTGGGTGAAAAAATGTGTGCTGAGATTTCAGGAAACTCGTAGTTTTTTGGAAGCTTGGCAACCCCTTTCCATGAAAGTTATTTGCGCCAGTCTCTGCTTAGGGCTACATCAATACGAAACAATCCATAGAGATAGAACTTGGAACTTCTTTATTATGTCAAGTTTCAAAGATCTAGCACAAACTGTGTTTGATTTAGAGTTCCAACTACATGTATCCATATAGGAGAAAACAGAGTGAAACCTAAAAATTAAAACTGTTACTGCCAACGAACAGTTTAACTTAGAAGAACAAAATTTGGTGAGCCAAGTGTGATTGGGGTACTGATCATTACCTGAAAGTGTCATCAAGATTGGGTGAAAAAATGTGTGCTGAGATTTCAGGAAACACGTAGTTTTTTGTAAGCTTGGCAACCCATTTCCATGAAAGGGATTTGCGCCAGTCTCTGCTTAGGGCTACAGCAATAGGAAACAAACCATAGAGATAGAACTTGGTACTAATTTATTGTGTCAAGTTTCAAAGAGCTAGCACAAACCGTGTTTGATTTAGAGTTCAACTACATGTATGCTTATAGGAGAAAACATACTGAAACCTAAAAATTAAAACTCTTACTGCCAACGAACGGTTTAAACTAGAAGAACAAAATTTGGTGAGCCAATTGGGATTGGGTTACTGATCTTTACCTGAAAGTGTCATCAAGATTGGTGAAAAAACTTGTGCTGAGATTTCAGGAAACACGTAGTTTTTTGGAAGCTTGGCAAACCCTTTCCATGAAAGTGATTTGCTCCCGTCTATGCTTATTGCTACATCAATAGGAAGCAAACCATAGAGATAAAACTTGGAACTACTTTATTGTGTCAAGTTTCAAAGAGCTAGCACAAACCGTGTTTGATATAGAGTTCCAACTACATGTATCCATATAGGAGAAAACAGAGTGTAACCTAAAAATTAAAACATTTACTGCAAACGAACGTTTTAACCTAGAAGAACGAAAGTTGGTGACCCAAGTGGGATTGGGGTACTGATCCTTATCTGAAAGTGTCATAGAGATTGGGTGAAAAATTGTGTGCTGAGATTTCAGGAAACTCGTAGTTTTTTGGAAGCTTGGCAACCCCTTTCCATGAAAGTGATTTGCTCCAGTCTATGCTTAGGGCTACATCAATAGGAAAAAAGCCATAGAGATAGAACTTGGATCTACTTTATTGTGTCAAGTTTCAAAGAGCTAGCACAAACCGTGTTTGATTTAGAGTTCCAACTACATGTATCCCTATAGGAGAAAACAGAGTGAAACCCTAAAATTAAAACTGTTACTGCCAACGAACGGTTTAACCTAGAAGAAAAAAAATTGGTTAGCCAAGTGGGATTGGGGTACTGATCATTACCTGAAAGTATCATCAAGATTGGGTGAAAAAAAGTGTGCTGAGATTTCAGGAAACACGTAGTTTTTTGGAAGCTTGGCAAACCCTTTCCATGAAAGTGATTTGCGCCAGTCTCTGCTTAGGGCTACAGCAATAGGAAACAAACCATAGAGATAGAACTTGGAAATAATTTATTTTGTCAAGTTTCACAGAGCTAGCACACACCGTGTTTGATTTAGATTTCCAACTCCATGTATCCATATAGGAGAAAACAGAGTGAAAGCTAAAAATTAAAACTGTTACTGCAAACGAACGGTTTAACCTGGAAGATGGAAATTTGGTGAGCCAAGTGGGATTGGGGTACTGATCATTACCTGAAAGTGTCATCAAGATTGGGTGAAAAAATGTGTGCTGAGATTTCAGGACTCTTAGTTTTTTGGAAGCTTGGCAACCCCTTTCCATGAAAGTGATTTGCGCCAGTCTCTGCTTAGGGCTACATCAATAGGAAACAAACCATAGAGATAGAACTTGGAACTACTTTATTGTGTCAAGTTTCAAAGAGCTAGCACAAACCTTGTTTGATTTAGAGTTCAACTACATGTATCCTTATAGGAGAAAACAGAGTGAAACCTAAAAATTAAAACTCTTACTGCCAAAGAACGGTTTAAACTAGAAGTACAAAATTTGGTGAGCCAAGTGGGATTGGGGTACTGATCATTACCTGAAAGTGTCCTCAAGATTGTGTGAAAAAATGTGTGCTGAGATTTCAGGAAACTCGTAGTTTTTTGGAAGCTTGGCAAACCCTTTCCATGAAAGTGATTTGCGCCAGTCTCTGCTTAGGGCTACATCAATAGGAAACAAACCATAGAGATAGAACTTGGAACTACTTTATTGTGTCAAGTTTCACAGAGCTAGCCCAAACCGTGTTTGATTTAGAGTTCCAACTACATGTATCCATATAGGAGAAAACAGAGTGAAAGCTAAAATTTAAACTGTTACTGCAAACGAACGGTTTGTCCTAGAGGAACGAAATTTGGTGAGCCAAGTGGGCTTGGGGTACTGATCATTACCTGAAAGTGTCATCAAGTTGGGTGAAAAAATGTGTGCTGAGATTTCAGGAAACTCGTAGATTTTTGGAAGCTTGGAAACCCCTTTCCATGAAAGTTATTTGCGCCAGTCTCTGCTTAGGCCTACATCAATAGGAAACAAACCATAGAGATAGAACTTGGAACTACTTTATTGTGTCAAGTTTCAAAGAGCTAGCACAAACCTTGTTTGATTTAGAGTTCAACTACATGTATCCTTAAAGGAGAAAACAGAGTGAAACCTAAAAATTAAAACTCTTACTGCCAACAAACGGTTTAAACTAGAAGAACAAAATTTGGTGAGCCAAGTGGGATTGGGGTACTGATCGTTACCTGAAAGTGTCATCAAGATTGGGTGAAAAAATGTGTGCTGAGATTTCAGGAAACCCATAGTTTTTGGAAGCTTGGCAACCCCTTTCCATGAAAGTGATTTGCGCCAGTCTCTGCTTAGGGCTACATCAATAGGAAACAAACCATAGAGATAGAACTTGGAACTACTTTATTGTGTCAAGTTTCAAAGAGCTAGCACAAATCGTGTTTGATTTAGAGTTCCAACTACATGTATCCCTATAGGAGAAAACAGAGTGAAACCTAAAAATTAAAACTGTTACTGCCAACGAACGGTTTAACCTAGAAGAACGATATTTGGTGAGCCAAGTGGGATTGGGGTACTGATCATTACCTGAAATTGTCATCAAGATTGGGTGAAAAAATGTGTGCTGAGATTTCAGAAACTCGTAGTTTTTTGGAAGCTTGGCAACCCATTTCCATGAAAGTGATTTGCGCCAATCTCTGCTTAGGGCTACATCAATAGGAAAAAAGCCATAGAGATAGAACTTGGAACTACTTTATTGTGTCAAGTTTCACAGAGCTAGCACACACCGTGTTTGATTTAGAGTTCCAACTACATGTATCCATATAGGAGAAAACAGAGTGAAAGCTAAAAATTAAAACTGTTACTGCAAACGAACGGTTTAAACTAGAAGAACGAAATTTGGTGAGACAAGTCGAATTGGGGTACTGATCCTTATCTGAAAGTGTCATCAAGATTGGGTGAAAAAATATGTGCTGAGATTCCAGAAACTCGTAGTTTTTTGGAAGCTTGGCAACCCCTTTCCATGAAAGTGATTTGCGCCAGTCTATGCTTAGGGCTACATCAATAGGAAAAAAGCCATGGAGATAGAACTTGGAACTACTTTATTGTGTCAAGTTTCAAAGAGCTAGCACAAACCGTGTTTCATTTAGAGTTCCAAATACATGTATCCCTATAGGAGAAAACAAAGTGTAACCTAAAAATTTAAACTGTTACAGCCAACGAACGGTTTAACCTAGAAGAACGAAATTTGGTGCACCAAGTGGGAATGGGGTACTGATCATTATCTGAAAGTGTCATCAAGATGGGGTGAAAAAATGAGTGCTGAGATTTCAGGAAACTCGTAGTTTTTTGGAAGCTTGGCAACCCCTTTCCATGAAAGTGATTTGCGCCAGTCTCTGCTTAGGGCTACATCAATAGGAAACACACCATAGATACAGGACTTGGAACTTCTTTATTGTGTCAAGTTTCAAAAAGCTAGCACAAACCGTGTTTGATTTAGAGTTCCAACTACATGTATCCCTATAGGAGAAAACAGAGTGAAACCTAAAAATTAATACTGTTACTGCCAACGAACGGTTTCACCTAGAAGAACGAAATTTGGTGAGCCAAGTGGGATTGGGGTACTGATCATTATCTGAAAGTGTCATCAAGATGGGGTGAAAAAATGAGTGCTGAGATTTCAGGAAACTCGTAGTTTTTTGGAAGCTTGGCAACCCCTTTCCATGAAAGTGATTTGCGCCAGTCTCTGCTTAGGGCTACATCAATAGGAAACACACCATAGATACAGGACTTGGAACTTCTTTTTGTGTCAAGTTTCAAAAAGCTAGCACAAACCGTGTTTGTTTTAGAGTTCCAACTACATGTATCCCTTTAAGAGAAAACAGTGTGAAACCTAAAAATTAAAACAGTTATTGCCAACGAACGGTTTAACCTAGAAGAACGAAATTTGGTGAGACAAGTGGAATTGGGGTACTGATCTATATCTGAAAGTGTCATCAAGATTGGGTGAAAAAATGTGTGCTGAGATTTCAGAAACTCGTAGTTTTTTGGAAGCTTGGCAACCCCTTTCCATGAAAGTGATTTGCGCCAGTCTCTGCTAAGGCCTACATCAATAGGAAACAAACCATAGAGATAGAACTTGGAACTACTTCATTGTGTCAAGTTTCAAAGAGTTAGCACAAACCGTGTTTGATTTAGAGTTCCAACTACATGTATCCATATAGGAGAAAACACGGTGAAACCTAAAAATTAAAACAGTTACTGCCAACGAATGGTTTAACTTAGAAGAACGAAATTTGGTGAGCAAAGTGGGATTGAGGTACTGATCATTATCTGAAAGTGTCATCAAGATTGGGTGAAAAAATGTGTGCTGATATTTCAGGAAACTCGTATTTTTTTGGAAGCTTGGCAACCCCTTTCCATGAAAGTGATTTGCGCCAGTCTCTGCTTCGGGCAACATCAATAGGAAACAAACCATAGAGATAGAACTTGGAACTACTTTATTGTGTCAAGTTTCACAGAGCTAGCACACACCGTGTTTGATTTAGAGTTCCAACTACATGTATCCATATAGGAGAAAACAGAGTGAAATCTAAAAATTAAAACTGTTACTGAAAAGAAAGGTTTAACATAGAAGAAGGAAATTTGGTGAGCCAAGTGGGATTGGGGTAGTGATCATTACCTGAAAGTGTCATCAAGATTGGGTGAAAAAATGTGTGCTGAGATTTCAGGAGACTCGTAGTTTTTGGAAGCTTGGCAACCCATTTCCATGAAAGAGATTTGCGCCAGTCTCTGCTTAGGGCTACATCAATAGGAAACAAATCATAGAGATAGAACTTGGAACTACTTTATTGCGTCTAGTTTCAAAGAGCTAGCACAAACCGAGATTGATTTAGAGTTCCAACTACATGTATCCGTATAGGAGAAAACAGGGTGAAACCTAAAAATTAAAACAGTTACTGCGAACGAACGGTTTAACTTACAAGAATGAAATTTGGTGATCCAAGTGGGATTGGGTTACTGATCATTACCTGAAAGTGTCATCAAGATTGGGTGAAAAAATGTGTGCTGAGATTTCAGGAAAACGTAGTTTTTTGGAAGCTTGGCAAACCCTTTCCATGAAAGTGATTTGCGCCAGTCTCTGCTTCGGGCTACATCAATAGGAAACAAACCATAGAGATAGAACTTGGAACTATTTTATTGTGTCAAGTTTCAGAGAGCTAGCACACACCGTGTTTGATTTAGAGTTCCAACTACATGTATCCATATAGGAGAAAACAGAGTGAAAGCTAAAAATTAAAACTGTTACTGCCAACGAACGGTTTAACCTAGAAGAACGAAATTTGGTGAGCCAAGTGGGATTGGGGTACTGATCATTATCTGAAAGTGTTATCAAGATGGGGTGAAAAAATGAGTGCTGAAATTTCAGGAAACTCATAGTTTTTTGGAAGCTTGGCAACCCCTTTCCATGAAAGTGATTTGCGCCAGTCTCTGCTTAGGGCTACATAAATAGGAAACACACCATAGATACAGGACTTGGAACTTCTTTATTGTGTCAAGTTTCAAAAAGCTAGCACAAACCGTGTTTGATTTAGAGTTCCAACTACATGTATCCCTATAGGAGAAAACAGAGTGAAACCTAAAAATTAATACTATTACTGCCAACGGACGGTTTAACCTTGAAGAACGAAATTTGGTGAGCCAAGTGGGATTGGGGTACTGATCATTACCTGAAAGTGTCATCAAGATTGGGTGAAAAAATGTTTGCTGAGATTTCCGGAAACTCGTAGTTTTTTGGAAGCTTGGCAACCCCTTTCCATGAAAGTGATTTGCGCCAGTCTCTGCTTAGGGCTACATCAATAGGAAACAAACCATAGAGATAGAACTTGGAACTAATTTATTGTGTCAAGTTTCAAAGAGCTAGCACAAACCGTGTTTGATTTAGAGTTCCAACTACATGTATCCCTATAGGAGAAAACAGAGTGAAACCTAAAAATTAAAACTGTTACTGCCAACGAACGGTTTAACCTAGAAGAACGATATTTGGTGAGCCAAGTGGGATTGGGGTACTGATCATTACCTAAATTGTCATCAAGATTGGGTGAAAAAATGTGTGCTGAGATTTCAGAAACTCGTAGTTTTTTGGAAGCTTGGCAACCCCTTTCCATGAAAGTGATTTGCGCCAGTCTATGCTTAGGGCTACATCAATACGAAAAAAGCCATAGAGATAGAACTTGGAACTACTTTATTGTGTCAAGTTTCACAGAGCTAGCACACACCGTGTTTGATTTAGAGTTCCAACTACATTTATCCATATAGGAGAAAACAGAGTGAAAGCTAAAAATTAAAACTGTTATTGCAAACGAACGGTTTAACCTAGAAGAAGGAAATTTGGTGAGCCAAGTGGGATTGTGGTACTGATCATTACCTGAAAGTGTCATCAAGATTGGGTGAAAAAATGTGTGCTGAGATTTCAGGACTCTTAGTTTTTTGGAAGCTTGGCAACCCCTTTCCATGAAAGCGATTTGCGCCAGTCTCTGCTTAGGGCTACATCAATAGGAAACAAACCATAGAGATAGAACTTGGAACTACTTTATTGTGTCAAATTTCAAAGAGCTAGCACAAACCTTGTTTGATTTAGAGTTCAACTACATGTATCCTTATAGGAGAAAACAGAGTGAAACTTAAAAATTAAAACTCTTACTGCCAACGAACGGTTTGAACTTAGAAGTACAAAATTAGGTGAGCCAAGTGGGATTGGGGTACTGATCATTACCTGAAAGTGTCCTCAAGATTGGGTGAAAAAATGTGTGCTGAGATTTCATGAAACTCGTAGTTTTATGGAAGCTTGGCAAACCCTTTCCATGAAAGTGATTTGCGCCAGTCTCTGCTTAGGGCTACATCAATAGGAAACAAACCATAGAGATAGAACTTGGAACTACTTTATTGTGTCAAGTTTCACAGAGCTAGCCCAAACCGTGTTTGATTTAGAGTTCCAACTACATGTATCCATATAGGAGAAAACAGAGTGAAAGCTAAAATTTAAACTGTTACTGCAAACGAACTGTTTGTCCTAGAGGAACGAAATTTGGTGAGCCAAGTGGGCTTGGGGTACTGATCATTACCTGAAAGTGTCATCAAGATTGGGTGAAAAAATGTGTGCTGAGATTTCAGGAAACTCGTAGATTTTTGGAAGCTTGGAAACCCCTTTCCATGAAAGTGATTTGCGCCAGTCTCTGCTTAGGCCTACATCAATAGGAAACAAACCATAGAGAAAGAACTTGGAACTACATTATTGTGTCAAGTTTCAAAGAGCTAGCACAAACCTTGTTTGATTTAGAGTTCAACTACATGTATCCTTAAAGGAGAAAACAGAGTGAAACCTAAAAATTAAAACTCTTACTGCCAACGAACGGTTTAAACTAGAAGAAGAAAATTTGGTGAGCCAAGTGGGATTGGGGTACTGATCATTACCTGAAAGTGTCATCAAGATTGGGTGAAAAAATGTGTGCTGAGATTTCAGGAAACACATAGTTTTTGGAAGCTTGGCAAACCCTTTCCATGAAAGTGATTTGCGCCAGTCTCTGCTTAGGGGTACAGCCATAGGAAACAAACCATAGAGATAGAATTTGGAACTAATTTATTGTGTCAAGTTTCAAAGAGCTAGCACAAATCGTGTTTGATTTAGAGTTCCAACTACATGTATCCCTATAGGAGAAAACAGAGTGAAACCTAAAAATTAAAACTGTTACTGCCAACGAACGGTTTAACCTAGAAGAAGGATATTTGGTGAGCCAAGTGGGATTGGGGTACTGATCATTACCTGAAATTGTCATCAAGATTGGGTGAAAAAATGTGTGCTGAGATTTCAGAAACTCGTAGTTTTTTGGAAGCTTGGCAACCCATTTCCATGAAAGTGATTTGCGCCAGTCTATGCTTAGGGCTACATCTGTAGGAAAAAAGCCATAGAGATAGAACTTGGAACTACTTTATTGTGTCAAGTTTCACAGAGCTAGCACACACCGTGTTTGATTTAGAGTTCCAACTACATGTATCCCTATAGGAGAAAACAGAGTGAAACCTAAAAATTAAAACTGTTACTGCCAACGAACGGTTTCACCTAGAAGAACGAAATTTGGTGAGCCAAGTGGGATTGGGGTACTGATCATTATCTGAAAGTGTCATCAAGATTGGGTGATAAAATGTGTGCTGAGATTAAAGGAAACTCGTAGTTTTTTGGAAGCTTGTCAACCCCTTTCCATGAAAGTGATTTGCGCCAGTCTCTGCTTAGGGCTACATCAATAGGAAACAAACCATAGAGATAGAACTTGGAACTACTTTATGGTGTCAAGTTTCACAGAGCTAGCCCAAACCGTGTTTGATTTAGAGTTCCAACTACATGTATCCATATAGGAGAAAACAGAGTGAAAGCTAAAATTTAAACTGTTACTGCAAACGAACGGTTTGTCCTAGAGGAACGAAATTTGGTGAGCCAAGTGGGCTTGGGGTACTGATCATTACCTGAAAGTGTCATCAAGTTGGGTGAAAAAATGTGTGCTGAGATTTCAGGAAACTCGTAGATTTTTGGAAGCTTGGAAACCCCTTTCCATGAAAGTGATTTGCGCCAGTCTATGCTTAGGGCTACATCAATACGAAAAAAGCCATAGAGATAGAACTTGGAACTACTTTATTGTGTCAAGTTTCAAAGAGCTAGCACAAACCTTGTTTGATTTAGAGTTCAACTACATGTATCCTTAAAGGAGAAAACAGAGTGTAACCTAAAAATTTAAACTGTTACTGCCAACGAACGGTTTAACCTAGAAGAACGAAATTTGGTGCACCAAGTGGGAATGGGGTACTGATCATTATCTGAAAGTGTCATCAAGATGGGGTGAAAAAATGAGTGCTGAGATTTCAGGAAACTCGTAGTTTTTTGGAAGCTTGGCAACCCCTTTCCATGAAAGTGATTTGCGCCAGTCTCTGCTTAGGGCTACATCAATAGGAAACACACCATAGATACAGGACTTGGAACTTCTTTATTGTGTCAAGTTTCAAAAAGCTAGCACAAACCGTGTTTGATTTAGAGTTCCAACTACATGTATCCCTATAGGAGAAAACAGAGTGAAACCTAAAAATTAATACTGTTACTGCCAACGAACGGTTTCACCTAGAAGAACGAAATTTGGTGAGCCAAGTGGGATTGGGGTACTGATCATTATCTGAAAGTGTCATCAAGATGGGGTGAAAAAATGAGTGCTGAGATTTCAGGAAACTCGTAGTTTTTTGGAAGCTTGGCAACCCCTTTCCATGAAAGTGATTTGCGCCAGTCTCTGCTTAGGGCTACATCAATAGGAAACACACCATAGATACAGGACTTGGAACTTCTTTTTGTGTCAAGTTTCAAAAAGCTAGCACAAACCGTGTTTGTTTTAGAGTTCCAACTACATGTATCCCTTTAAGAGAAAACAGTGTGAAACCTAAAAATTAAAACAGTTATTGCCAACGAACGGTTTAACCTAGAAGAACGAAATTTGGTGAGACAAGTGGAATTGGGGTACTGATCCTTATCTGAAAGTGTCATCAAGATTGGGTGAAAAAATGTGTGCTGAGATTTCAGAAACTCGTAGTTTTTTGGAAGCTTGGCAACCCCTTTCCATGAAAGTGATTTGCGCCAGTCTCTGCTAAGGCCTACATCAATAGGAAACAAACCATAGAGATAGAACTTGGAACTACTTCATTGTGTCAAGTTTCAAAGAGTTAGCACAAACCGTGTTTGATTTAGAGTTCCAACTACATGTATCCATATAGGAGAAAACACGGTGAAACCTAAAAATTAAAACAGTTACTGCCAACGAATGGTTTAACTTAGAAGAACGAAATTTGGTGAGCAAAGTGGGATTGAGGTACTGATCATTATCTGAAAGTGTCATCAAGATTGGGTGAAAAAATGTGTGCTGATATTTCAGGAAACTCATATTTTTTTGGAAGCTTGGCAACCCCTTTCCATGAAAGTGATTTGCGCCAGTCTCTGCTTCGGGCAACATCAATAGGAAACAAACCATAGAGATAGAACTTGGAACTACTTTATTGTGTCAAGTTTCACAGAGCTAGCACACACCGTGTTTGATTTAGAGTTCCAACTACATGTATCCATATAGGAGAAAACAGAGTGAAATCTAAAAATTAAAACTGTTACTGAAAAGAAAGGTTTAACATAGAAGAAGGAAATTTGGTGAGCCAAGTGGGATTGGGGTAGTGATCATTACCTGAAAGTGTCATCAAGATTGGGTGAAAAAATGTGTGCTGAGATTTCAGGAGACTCGTAGTTTTTGGAAGCTTGGCAACCCATTTCTATGAAAGAGATTTGCGCCAGTCTCTGCTTAGGGCTACATCAATAGGAAACAAACCATAGAGATAGAACTTGGAACTACTTTATTGCGTCTAGTTTCAAAGAGCTAGCACAAACCGAGATTGATTTAGAGTTCCAACTACATGTATCCGTATAGGAGAAAACAGGGTGAAACCTAAAAATTAAAACAGTTACTGCGAACGAACGGTTTAACTTACAAGAATGAAATTTGGTGATCCAAGTGGGATTGGGTTACTGATCATTACCTGAAAGTGTCATCAAGATTGGGTGAAAAAATGTGTGCTGAGATTTCAGGAAAACGTAGTTTTTTGGAAGCTTGGCAAACCCTTTCCATGAAAGTGATTTGCGCCAGTCTCTGCTTCGGGCTACATCAATAGGAAACAAACCATAGAGATAGAACTTGGAACTACTTTATTGTGTCAAGTTTCAGAGAGCTAGCACACACCGTGTTTGATTTAGAGTTCCAACTACATGTATCCCTATAGGAGAAAACAGAGTGAAAGCTAAAAATTAAAACTGTTACTGCCAACGAACGGTTTAACCTAGAAGAACGAAATTTGGTGAGCCAAGTGGGATTGGGGTACTGATCATTATCTGAAAGTGTTATCAAGATGGGGTGAAAAAATGAGTGCTGAAATTTCAGGAAACTCGTAGTTTTTTGGAAGCTTGGCAACCCCTTTCCATGAAAGTGATTTGCGCCAGTCTCTGCTTAGGGCTACATCAATAGGAAACACACCACAGATACAGGACTTGGAACTTCTTTATTGTGTCAAGTTTCAAAAAGCTAGCACAAACCGTGTTTGATTTAGAGTTCCAACTACATGTATCCCTATAGGAGAAAACAGAGTGAAACCTAAAAATTAATACTATTACTGCCAACGGACGGTTTAACCTTGAAGAACGAAATTTGGTGAGCCAAGTGGGATTGGGGTACTGATCATTACCTGAAAGTGTCATCAAGATTGGGTGAAAAAATGTTTGCTGAGATTTCCGGAAACTCGTAGTTTTTTGGAAGCTTGGCAACCCCTTTCCATGAAAGTGATTTGCGCCAGTCTCTGCTTAGGGCTACATCAATAGGAAACAAACCATAGAGATAGAACTTGGAACTAATTTATTGTGTCAAGTTTCAAAGAGCTAGCACAAACCGTGTTTGATTTAGAGTTCCAACTACATGTATCCCTATAGGAGAAAACAGAGTGAAACCTAAAAATTAAAACTGTTACTGCCAACGAACGGTTTAACCTAGAAGAACGATATTTGGTGAGCCAAGTGGGATTGGGGTACTGATCATTACCTAAATTGTAATCAAGATTGGGTGAAAAAATGTGTGCTGAGATTTCAGAAACTCGTAGTTTTTTGGAAGCTTGGCAACCCCTTTCCATGAAAGTGATTTGCGCCAGTCTATGCTTAGGGCTACATCAATAGGAAAAAAGCCATAGAGATAGAACTTGGAACTACTTTATTGTGTCAAGTTTCACAGAGCTAGCACACACCGTGTTTGATTTAGAGTTCCAACTACATTTATCCATATAGGAGAAAACAGAGTGAAAGCTAAAAATTAAAACTGTTATTGCAAACGAACGGTTTAACTTAGAAGAAGGAAATTTGGTGAGCCAAGTGGGATTGGGGTACTGATCATTACCTGAAAGTGTCATCAAGATTGGGTGAAAAAATGTGTGCTGAGATTTCAGGACTCTTAGTTTTTTGGAAGCTTGGCAACCCCTTTCCATGAAAGTGATTTGCGCCAGTCTCTGCTTAGGGCTACATCAATAGGAAACAAACCATAGAGATAGAACTTGGAACTACTTTATTGTGTCAAATTTCAAAGAGCTAGCACAAACCTTGTTTGATTTAGAGTTCAACTACATGTATCCTTATAGGAGAAAACAGAGTGAAACTTAAAAATTAAAACTCTTACTGCCAACGAACGGTTTGAACTTAGAAGTACAAAATTTGGTGAGCCAAGTGGGATTGGGGTACTGATCATTACCTGAAAGTGTCCTCAAGATTGGGTGAAAAAATGTGTGCTGAGATTTCAGGAAACTCGTAGTTTTATGGAAGCTTGGCAAACCCTTTCCATGAAAGTGATTTGCGCCAGTCTCTGCTTAGGGCTACATCAATAGGAAACAAACCATAGAGATAGAACTTGGAACTACTTTATTGTGTCAAGTTTCACAGAGCTAGCCCAAACCGTGTTTGATTTAGAGTTCCAACTACATGTATCCATATAGGAGAAAACAGAGTGAAAGCTAAAATTTAAACTGTTACTGCAAACGAACTGTTTGTCCTAGAGGAACGAAATTTGGTGAGCCAAGTGGGCTTGGGGTACTGATCATTACCTGAAAGTGTCATCAAGATTGGGTGAAAAAATGTGTGCTGAGATTTCAGGAAACTCGTAGATTTTTGGAAGCTTGGAAACCCCTTTCCATGAAAGTGATTTGCGCCAGTCTCTGCTTAGGCCTACATCAATAGGAAACAAACCATAGAGAAAGAACTTGGAACTACTTTATTGTGTCAAGTTTCAAAGAGCTAGCACAAACCTTGTTTGATTTAGAGTTCAACTACATGTATCCTTAAAGGAGAAAACAGAGTGAAACCTAAAAATTAAAACTCTTACTGCCAACGAACGGTTTAAACTAGAAGAAGAAAATTTGGTGAGCCAAGTGGGATTGGGGTACTGATCATTACCTGAAAGTGTCATCAAGATTGGGTGAAAAAATGTGTGCTGAGATTTCAGGAAACACATAGTTTTTGGAAGCTTGGCAAACCCTTACCATGAAAGTGATTTGCGCCAGTCTCTGCTGAGGAGTACAGCAATAGGAAACAAACCATAGAGATAGAATTTGGAACTAATTTATTGTGTCAAGTTTCAAAGAGCTAGCACAAATCGTGTTTGATTTAGAGTTCCAACTACATGTATCCCTATAGGAGAAAACAGAGTGAAACCTAAAAATTAAAACTGTTACTGCCAACGAACGGTTTAACCTAGAAGAACGATATTTGGTGAGCCAAGTGGGATTGGGGTACTGATCATTACCTGAAATTGTCATCAAGATTGGGTGAAAAAATGTGTGCTGAGATTTCAGAAACTCGTAGTTTTTTGGAAGCTTGGCAACCCATTTCCATGAAAGTGATTTGCGCCAGTCTATGCTTAGGGCTACATCAGTAGGAAAAAAGCCATAGAGATAGAACTTGGAACTACTTTATTGTGTCAAGTTTCACAGAGCTAGCACACACCGTGTTTGATTTAGAGTTCCAACTACATGTATCCCTATAGGAGAAAACAGAGTGAAACCTAAAAATTAAAACTGTTACTGCCAACGAACGGTTTCACCTAGAAGAACGAAATTTGGTGAGCCAAGTGGGATTGGGGTACTGATCATTATCTGAAAGTGTCATCAAGATTGGGTGATAAAATGTGTGCTGAGATTTCAGGAAACTCGTAGTTTTTTGGAAGCTTGTCAACCCCTTTCCATGAAAGTGATTTGCGCCAGTCTCTGCTTAGGGCTACATCAATAGGAAACAAACCATAGAGATAGAACTTGGAACTACTTTATTGTGTCAAGTTTCAAAGAGCTAGCACAAACCGTGTTTGATTTAGAGTTCCATCTATATGTATCCCTATAGGAGAAAACAGAGTGAAACCTAAACATTAAAACTGTTACTTCCAACAAACGGTTCAACCTAGAAGAAGGAAATTTGGTGAGCCAAGTGGGATTGGGGTACTGATCATTACCTGAAAGTGTCATCAAGATTGGGTGAAAAAATGTGTGCTGAGATTTCAGGAAACTCGGAGTTTTTTGGAAGCTTGGCAACCCCTTTCCATGAAAGTGATTTGCACCAGTCTCTGCTTAGGGCTACATCAATAGGAAACAAACCATAGAGATAGAACTTGGAACTATTATATTGTGTCAAGTTTCAAAGAGCTAGCACAAACCGAGTTTGATTTAGAGTTCCAACTACATGTATACATATAGGAGAAAACAGGGTGAAACCTAAAAATTAAAACAGTTACTGCCAACGAACTGTTTAACTTAGAAGAACGAAATTTGGTGATCCAAGTGGGATTGGGTTACTGATCATTACCTGAAAGTGTCATCAAGATTGGGTGAAAAATGTGTGCTTAAATTTCAGGAAACTCGTAGTTTTTTGGAAGCTTGGCAACCCCCATCCATGAAAGTGATTTGCGCCAGTCTCTGCTTTGGGCTACATCAATAGAAACAAACCATAGAGATAGAACTTGGAATTAATTTATTGTGTCAAGTTTCAAAGAGCTAGCACAAACCGTGTTTGATTTAGAGTTCCAAATACATATATCCCTATTGGAGAAAACAGAGTGAAACCTAAAAATTAAAACTGTTACTGCCAACGAACGGTTTAAACTTGAAGAACGAAATTTGGTGAGCCAAGTGGGATTGGGGTACTGATCATTACCTGAAAGTGTCATCAAGGTTGGGTGAAAAAATGTGTGCTGAGATTTCAGGAAACTCGTAGTTTTTTGGAAGCTTGGAAACCCCTTTCCATGAAAGTGATTTGCGCCAGTCTCTGCTTCGGGCTACATCAATAGGAAACAAACCATAGAGATAGAACTTGGAACTACTTTATTGTGTCAAGTTTCAGAGAGCTAGCACACACCGTGTTTGATTTAGAGTTCCAACTACATGTATCCATATAGGAGAAAACAGAGTGAAAGCTAAAAATTAAAACTGTTACTGCCAACGAACGGTTTAACCTAGAAGAACGAAATTTGGTGAGCCAAGTGGGATTGGGGTACTGATCATTATCTGAAAGTGTCATCAAGATGGGGTGAAAAAATGAGTGCTGAGATTTCAGGAAACTCGTAGTTTTTTGGAAGCTTGGCAACCCCTATCCATGAAAGTGATTTGCGCCAGTCTCTGCTTAGGGCTACATCAATAGGAAACACACCATAGATACAGGACTTGGAAATTCTTTTGTGTCAAGTTTCAAAAAGCTAGCACAAACCGTGTTTGATTTAGCGTTCCAACTACATGTATCCCTATAGGAGAAAACAGAGTGAAACCTAAAAATTAAAACTGTTACTGCCAACGAACGGTTTAACCTAGAAGAACAAAATTTGGTGAGCCAAGTGGGATTGGGGTACTGATCATTACCTGAAAGTGTCATCAAGATTGGGTGAAAAAATGTGTGCTGAGATTTCAGGAAACACATAGTTTTTGGAAGCTTGGCAAACCCTTTCCATGAAAGTGATTTGCGCCAGTCTCTGCTTAGGGGTACAGCAATAGGAAACAAACCATAGAGATAGAATTTGGAACTAATTTATTGTGTCAAGTTTCAAAGAGCTAGCACAAATCGTGTTTGATTTAGAGTTCCAACTACATGTATCCCTATAGGAGAAAACAGAGTGAAACCTAAAAATTAAAACTGTTACTGCCAACGAACGGTTTAACCTAGAAGAACGATATTTGGTGAGCCAAGTGGGATTGGGGTACTGATCATTACCTGAAATTGTCATCAAGATTGGGTGAAAAAATGTGTGCTGAGATTTCAGAAACTCGTAGTTTTTTGGAAGCTTGGCAACCCATTTCCATGAAAGTGATTTGCGCCAGTCTATGCTTAGGGCTACATCAGTAGGAAAAAAGCCATAGAGATAGAACTTGGAACTACTTTATTGTGTCAAGTTTCACAGAGCTAGCACACACCGTGTTTGATTTAGAGTTCCAACTACATGTATCCCTATAGGAGAAAACAGAGTGAAACCTAAAAATTAAAACTGTTACTGCCAACGAACGGTTTCACCTAGAAGAACGAAATTTGGTGAGCCAAGTGGGATTGGGGTACTGATCATTATCTGAAAGTGTCATCAAGATTGGGTGATAAAATGTGTGCTGAGATTTCAGGAAACTCGTAGTTTTTTGGAAGCTTGTCAACCCCTTTCCATGAAAGTGATTTGCGCCAGTCTCTGCTTAGGGCTACATCAATAGGAAACAAACCATAGAGATAGAACTTGGAACTACTTTATTGTGTCAAGTTTCAAAGAGCTAGCACAAACCGTGTTTGATTTAGAGTTCCATCTATATGTATCCCTATAGGAGAAAACAGAGTGAAACCTAAACATTAAAACTGTTACTTCCAACAAACGGTTCAACCTAGAAGAAGGAAATTTGGTGAGCCAAGTGGGATTGGGGTACTGATCATTACCTGAAAGTGTCATCAAGATTGGGTGAAAAAATGTGTGCTGAGATTTCAGGAAACTCGGAGTTTTTTGGAAGCTTGGCAACCCCTTTCCATGAAAGTGATTTGCACCAGTCTCTGCTTAGGGCTACATCAATAGGAAACAAACCATAGAGATAGAACTTGGAACTATTTTATTGTGTCAAGTTTCAAAGAGCTAGCACAAACCGAGTTTGATTTAGAGTTCCAACTACATGTATACATATAGGAGAAAACAGGGTGAAACCTAAAAATTAAAACAGTTACTGCCAACGAACTGTTTAACTTAGAAGAACGAATTTTGGTGATCCAAGTGGGATTGGGTTACTGATCATTACCTGAAAGTGTCATCAAGATTGGGTGAAAAATGTGTGCTTAAATTTCAGGAAACTCGTAGTTTTTTGGAAGCTTGGCAACCCCCATCCATGAAAGTGATTTGCGCCAGTCTCTGCTTTGGGCTACATCAATAGAAACAAACCATAGAGATAGAACTTGGAATTAATTTATTGTGTCAAGTTTCAAAGAGCTAGCACAAACCGTGTTTGATTTAGAGTTCCAAATACATATATCCCTATTGGAGAAAACAGAGTGAAACCTAAAAATTAAAACTGTTACTGCCAACGAACGGTTTAAACTTGAAGAACGAAATTTGGTGAGCCAAGTGGGATTGGGGTACTGATCATTACCTGAAAGTGTCATCAAGGTTGGGTGAAAAAATGTGTGCTGAGATTTCAGGAAACTCGTAGTTTTTTGGAAGCTTGGAAACCCCTTTCCATGAAAGTGATTTGCGCCAGTCTCTGCTTCGGGCTACATCAATAGGAAACAAACCATAGAGATAGAACTTGGAACTACTTTATTGTGTCAAGTTTCAGAGAGCTAGCACACACCGTGTTTGATTTAGAGTTCCAACTACATGTATCCATATAGGAGAAAACAGAGTGAAAGCTAAAAATTAAAACTGTTACTGCCAACGAACGGTTTAACCTAGAAGAACGAAATTTGGTGAGCCAAGTGGGATTGGGGTACTGATCATTATCTGAAAGTGTCATCAAGATGGGGTGAAAAAATGAGTGCTGAGATTTCAGGAAACTCGTAGTTTTTTGGAAGCTTGGCAACCCCTATCCATGAAAGTGATTTGCGCCAGTCTCTGCTTAGGGCTACATCAATAGGAAACACACCATAGATACAGGACTTGGAAATTCTTTTGTGTCAAGTTTCAAAAAGCTAGCACAAACCGTGTTTGATTTAGCGTTCCAACTACATGTATCCCTATAGGAGAAAACAGAGTGAAACCTAAAAATTAAAACTGTTACTGCCAACGAACGGTTTAACCTAGAAGAACAAAATTTGGTGAGCCAAGTGGGATTGGGGTACTGATCATTACCTGAAAGTGTCATCAAGATTGGGTGAAAAAATGTGTGCTGAGATTTCAGGAAACACATAGTTTTTGGAAGCTTGGCAAACCCTTTCCATGAAAGTGATTTGCGCCAGTCTCTGCTTAGGGGTACAGCAATAGGAAACAAACCATAGAGATAGAATTTGGAACTAATTTATTGTGTCAAGTTTCAAAGAGCTAGCACAAATCGTGTTTGATTTAGAGTTCCAACTACATGTATCCCTATAGGAGAAAACAGAGTGAAACCTAAAAATTAAAACTGTTACTGCCAACGAACGGTTTAACCTAGAAGAACGATATTTGGTGAGCCAAGTGGGATTGGGGTACTGATCATTACCTGAAAGTGTCATCAAGATTGGGTGAAAAAATGTGTGCTGAGATTTCAGAAACTCGTAGTTTTTTGGAAGCTTGGCAACCCATTTCCATGAAAGTGATTTGCGCCAGTCTATGCTTAGGGCTACATCAGTAGGAAAGAAGCCATAGAGATAGAACTTGGAACTACTTTATTGTGTCAAGTTTCACAGAGCTAGCACACACCGTGTTTGATTTAGAGTTCCAACTACATGTATCCCTATAGGAGAAAACAGAGTGAAACCTAAAAATTAAAACTGTTACTGCCAACGAACGGTTTCACCTAGAAAAACGAAATTTGGTGAGCCAAGTGGGATTGGGGTACTGATCATTATCTGAAAGTGTCATCAAGATTGGGTGATAAAATGTGTGCTGAGATTTCAGGAAACTCGTAGTTTTTTGGAAGCTTGTCAACCCCTTTCCATGAAAGTGATTTGCGCCAGTCTCTGCTTAGGGCTACATCAATAGGAAACAAACCATAGAGATAGAACTTGGAACTACTTTATTGTGTCAAGTTTCAAAGAGCTAGCACAAACCGTGTTTGATTTAGAGTTCCATCTATATGTATCCCTATAGGAGAAAACAGAGTGAAACCTAAACATTAAAACTGTTACTTCCAACAAACGGTTCAACCTAGAAGAAGGAAATTTGGTGAGCCAAGTGGGATTGGGGTACTGATCATTACCTGAAAGTGTCATCAAGATTGGGTGAAAAAATGTGTGCTGAGATTTCAGGAAACTCGGAGTTTTTTGGAAGCTTGGCAACCCCTTTCCATGAAAGTGATTTGCACCAGTCTCTGCTTAGGGCTACATCAATAGGAAACAAACCATAGAGATAGAACTTGGAACTATTTTATTGTGTCAAGTTTCAAAGAGCTAGCACAAACCGAGTTTGATTTAGAGTTCCAACTACATGTATACATATAGGAGAAAACAGGGTGAAACCTAAAAATTAAAACAGTTACTGCCAACGAACTGTTTAACTTAGAAGAACGAAATTTGGTGATCCAAGTGGGATTGGGTTACTGATCATTACCTGAAAGTGTCATCAAGATTGGGTGAAAAATGTGTGCTTAAATTTCAGGAAACTCGTAGTTTTTTGGAAGCTTGGCAACCCCCATCCATGAAAGTGATTTGCGCCAGTCTCTGCTTTGGGCTACATCAATAGAAACAAACCATAGAGATAGAACTTGGAATTAATTTATTGTGTCAAGTTTCAAAGAGCTAGCACAAACCGTGTTTGATTTAGAGTTCCAAATACATATATCCCTATTGGAGAAAACAGAGTGAAACCTAAAAATTAAAACTGTTACTGCCAACGAACGGTTTAAACTTGAAGAACGAAATTTGGTGAGCCAAGTGGGATTGGGGTACTGATCATTACCTGAAAGTGTCATCAAGGTTTGGTGAAAAAATGTGTGCTGAGATTTCAGGAAACTCGTAGTTTTTTGGAAGCTTGAAACCCCTTTCCATGAAAGTGATTTGCGCCAGTCTCTGCTTCGGGCTACATCAATAGGAAACAAACCATAGAGATAGAACTTGGAACTACTTTATTGTGTCAAGTTTCAGAGAGCTAGCACACACCGTGTTTGATTTAGAGTTCCAACTACATGTATCCATATAGGAGAAAACAGAGTGAAAGCTAAAAATTAAAACTGTTACTGCCAACGAACGGTTTAACCTAGAAGAACGAAATTTGGTGAGCCAAGTGGGATTGGGGTACTGATCATTATCTGAAAGTGTCATCAAGATGCGGTGAAAAAATGAGTGCTGAGATTTCAGGAAACTCGTAGTTTTTTGGAAGCTTGGCAACCCCTATCCATGAAAGTGATTTGCGCCAGTCTCTGCTTAGGGCTACATCAATAGGAAACACACCATAGATACAGGACTTGGAACTTCTTTTGTGTCAAGTTTCAAAAAGCTAGCACAAACCGTGTTTGATTTAGCGTTCCAACTACATGTATCCCTACAGGAGAAAACAGAGTGAAACCTAAAAATTAAAACTGTTACTGCCAACGAACGGTTTAACCTAGAAGAACAAAATTTGGTGAGCCAAGTGGGATTGGGGTACTGATCATTACCTGAAAGTGTCATCAAGATTGGTTGAAAAAATGTGTGCTGAGATTTCAGGAAACACGTAGTTTTTTGGAAGCTCGGCAACCCCTATCCATGAAAGTGATTTGCGCCAGTCTCTGCTTAGGGCTACAGCAATAGGAAACAAATCATAGTGATAGAACTTGCAATTAATTTATTGTGTCAAGTTTCAAAGAGCTAGCACAAACCGTGTTTGATTTAGAGTTCCAACTACATGTATCCCTATAGGAGAAAACAGAGTGAAACCTAAAAATTAAAACTGTTACTGCCAACGAACGGTTTAAACTTGAAGAACGAAATTTGGTGAGCCAAGTGGGATTGGGGTACTGATCATTACCTGAAAGTTTCATCAAGTTTGGGTGAAAAAATGTGTGCTGAGATTTCAGGAAACTCCTAGTTTTTTGGAAGCTTGGCAACCCCTTTTCATGAAAGTGATTTGTGCCAGTCTCTGCTTAGGGCTACATCAATAGGAAACAAACAATAATAATAGAACATGGAACTACTTTATTGTGTCAATTTTCAAAGAGCTAGAAGAAACCGTGTTTGATTTAGAGTTCCAACTACATGTATCCATATAGGAGAAAACAGAGTGAAACCTAACATTTAAAATTGTTACTGCCAACCAACGGTTTAACCTAGAAGAACTAAATTTGGTGAGACAAGTGGGATTGGGGTACTGATCATTACCTGAAAGTGTCATCAAGATTGGGTGAAAAAATGTGTGCTGAGATTTCAGGAAACTCGAAGATTTTGGAAGCTTGGCAACCCCTTTCCATGCAAGTGATTTGCGCCAGTCTCTGCTTAGGGCTACATCAATAGGAAACAAATCATAGAGATAGAAGTTGGAACTACATTATTGTGTCAAGTTTCAAAGAGCTAGCAAAAACCGTGTTTGATTTAGAGTTCCAACTACATGTATCCCTATAGGAGAAAAGAGAGTGAAACCTAAAAATTAAAACATTTACTGCCAAAGAACGGTTAAACCTAGAAGAAAGAAATTTGGTGAGTCAATTGGGATTGGCGTACTGATCATTACCTGAAAGTGTCATCAAGATTGGGTGAAAAAATGTGTGCTGAGATTTCAGGAAACTCGTAGTTTTTTGGAAGCTTGGCAACCCCTTTCCATGAAAGTGATTTGCGCCATTCTCTGCTTAGGGCTACATCAATAGGAAACAAACCATAGAGATAGAACTTGGAATTACTTTATTGTGTCAAGTTTCAAAGAGCTACCACAAACCGTGTTTGATTTAGAGTTCCAACAATATGTATCCATATAAAAGAAAACAGAGTGAAACTTAAAAATTAAAACTGTAGGAAATTTGGTGAGCCAAGTGGGATTGGGGTACTGATCATTACCTGAAAGTGTCATCAAGATTGGGTGAAAAAGTATGTGCTGAGATTTCAGGAAACTCGAAGTTTTTGGAAGCTTAGCAACCCCTTTCCATGAAAGTGATTTGCGCCAGTCTCTGCTTAGGGCTACATCATTAGGAAGCAAACCATAGAGATAGAACTTGGAACTACTTTATTGTGTCAAGATTCAAAGAGCTAGCACAAACCGTGTTTGATTTAGAGTTCCAACTACATATATACATATAGGAGAAAACAGAGTGAAAGCTAAAAATTCAAACTGTTACTGCAAAAGAATGGTTTAACCTAGAAGAACGAAATTTGGTGAGCCAAGTGGGATTCGGGTACTGATCATTACCTGAAAGTGTCATCAAGTTTGGATGAAAAAATGTGTGCTGAGATTTCAGAAAACTTTTAGTTTTTGGAAGCTTGGCAACCCCTTTCCATAAAAGTGATTTGCGCCAGTCTCTGCGTACGGCTACAGTAATAGGAAACAAACCATAGATATAGTACTTGGAACTACTTTATTGTGTCAAGTTTCAAGGATCTACCAGAAACCGTGTTTGATTTAGAGTTCCAACTACATGTATCCCTATAGGAGAAAACAGAGTGAAACCTAAAAATTAAAAATGTTACTTCGAACGAACGGTTTAACCTAGAAGAACGAAATTTGGTGAGCCAAGTGGGATTGGGGTACTGATCATTACCTGAAAGTGTCATCAAGATTGGGTGAAAAAATTTGTGCTGAGATTTCAGGAAATCGTAGTTTTTAGAAGCTTGGCCACCCCTTTCCATGAAAGTGATTTGCGCCAGTCTCTGCTTAGGGCTACATCAATAGGAAACAAATCATAGAGATAGAATTTGGAACTACATTATTCTATCAAGTTTCAAAGAGCTACCACAAACCGTGTTTGATTTAGAGTTCCAACAACATGTATCCCTATAGGAGAAAACAGAGTGTAACCTAAAAATTTAAACTGTTACTGCCAACGAACGGTTTAACCTAGAAGAACAAAATTTGGTGAGCCAAGTGGGATTGGGGTACTGATCATTACCTGAAAGTGTCATCAAGATTGGGGGAAAAAATGTGTGCTGGGATTTCAGGAAACTCGTAGTTTTTTGGAAGCTTGGCAACCCCTTTCCATGAATGTGATTTGTGCCAGTCTCTGCTTAGGGCTACATCAATAGGAAACAAACCATAGAGATAGAACTTGGAACTTCTTTATTGTGTCAAGTTTCAAAGAGCTAGCACAAACCGTATTTTATTTAGAGTTCCAACTACATGTATCCGTATAGGAGAAAACAGAGGGAAACCTAAAAATTAAAACTGTTATTGTCAACGAATGGTTTAACCTAGAAGAAGGAAATTTGGTGAGCCAAGTGGGATTTGGGACTGATCATTGCCTGAAAGTGTCATCCAGATTGGGTGAAAAAATGTGTGCTGGGATTTCAGGAAACACGTAGTTTTTTGGAAGCTTGGCAACCCCTTTCCATGAAAGTGGTTTGCGCCAGTCTCTTCTTAGGGCTACATCAAGGAAACAAATCATAGAGATAGAAATTGGAACTACATTATTGTTTCAAGTTTCAAAGAGCTAGTACAAACCGTGTTTGTTTTAGAGTTCCAACTACATGTATACCTATAGGAGAAAACAGAATGAAACCTAAAAATTAAAAATGTTACTTCGAATGAACGGTTTAACCTAGAAGAACGAAATTTGGTGAGCCAAGTGGGATTGGGGTACTGATCATTACCTGAAAGTGTCAACAAGATTGGGTGAAAAAATGTGTGCTGAGATTTCAGGAAATCGTAGTTTTTAGAAGCTTGGCCACCCCTTTCCATGAAAGTGATTTGCGCCAGTCTCTGCTTAGGGCTACATCAATAGGAAACAAATCATAGAGATAGAACTTGGAACTACATTATTCTATCAAGTTTCAAAGAGCTACCACAAACCGTGTTTGATTCAGAGTTCCAACAACATGTATCCCTATAGGAGAAAACAGAGTGTAACCTAAAAATTTAAACTGTTACTGCCAACGAACGGTTTAACCTAGAAGAACGAAATTTGGTGAGCCAAGTGGGATTGGGGTACTGATCTTTACCTGAAAGTGTCATCAAGATTGGGGGAAAAAATGTGTGCTGGGATTTCAGGAAACTCGTAGTTTTTTGGAAGTTTGGCAACCCCTTTCCATGAAAGTGATTTGAGCCAGTCTCTGCTTAGGGCTACATCAATAGGAAAGAAACCATAGAGATAGAACTTGGAACTTCTTTATTGTGTCAAGTTTCAAAGAGCTAGCACAAACCGTGTTTGATTTAGAGTTCCAACTACATGTATCCGTATAGGAGAAAACAGAGGGAAACCTAAAAATTAAAACTGTTATTGTCAACGAATGGTTTAACCTAGAAGAAGGAAATTTGGTGAGCCAAGTGGGATTTGGGACTGATCATTACCTGAAAGTGTCATCCAGATTGGGTGAAAAAATGTGTGCTGGGATTTCAGGAAACTCGTAGTTTTTTGGAAGCTTGGCAACCCCTTTCCATGAAAGTGGTTTGCGCCAGTCTCTGCTTAGGGCTACATCAATAGGAAATAAATCATAGAGATAGAAATTGTAACTACATTATAGTGTGAAGTTTCAAAGAGCTAGTACAAACAGTGTTTGATTTAGAGTTCCAACTACATATATCCCTATAAAAGAAAAGACAGTGAAACCTAAAAATTAAAACAGTTACTGCCAACAAATGGTTCAACCTAGAAGAAGGAAATTTGGTGAGCCAAGTGGGATTGGGCTACTGATCATTACCTGAAAGTGTCATCAAGATTGGGTGAAAAAATGTGTTCTGAGATTTCAGGAAACTCGTAGTTTTTTGGAAGGTTGGCAACCCCTTTCCATTAAAGTGATTTGCTCCAGTCTCTGCTTAGGGCTACATCAATAGGAAACAAAACATAGAGATAGAACTTGGAACTATTTTATTGTGTCAGCTTTCAAAGAGCTACCACAAACCGTGTTTTATTTAGAGTTAAAAAAACATGTATCCATATAGGAGAAAACCGAGTGAAACCTAAAAATTAAAAACATTACTTCGAATGAACGGTTTAAACAAGAAGAACGAAATTTGGTGAGCCAAGTGGGATTGGGGTACTGATCATTACCTGAAAGTGTCATCAAGATTGGGGGAAAAAATGTGTGCTGGGATTTCAGGAAACTCGTAGTTTTTTGGAAGCTTGGCAACCCCTTTCCATGAATGTGATTTGTGCCAGTCTCTGCTTAGGGCTACATCAATAGGAAACAAACCATAGAGATAGAACTTGGAACTTCTTTATTGTGTCAAGTTTCAAAGAGCTAGCACAAACCGTATTTTATTTAGAGTTCCAACTACATGTATCCGTATAGGAGAAAACAGAGGGAAACCTAAAAATTAAAACTGTTATTGTCAACGAATGGTTTAACCTAGAAGAAGGAAATTTGGTGAGCCAAGTGGGATTTGGGACTGATCATTGCCTGAAAGTGTCATCCAGATTGGGTGAAAAAATGTGTGCTGGGATTTCAGGAAACACGTAGTTTTTTGGAAGCTTGGCAACCCCTTTCCATGAAAGTGGTTTGCGCCAGTCTCTTCTTAGGGCTACATCAAGGAAACAAATCATAGAGATAGAAATTGGAACTACATTATTGTTTCAAGTTTCAAAGAGCTAGTACAAACCGTGTTTGTTTTAGAGTTCCAACTACATGTATACCTATAGGAGAAAACAGAATGAAACCTAAAAATTAAAAATGTTACTTCGAATGAACGGTTTAACCTAGAAGAACGAAATTTGGTGAGCCAAGTGGGATTGGGGTACTGATCATTACCTGAAAGTGTCAACAAGATTGGGTGAAAAAATGTGTGCTGAGATTTCAGGAAATCGTAGTTTTTAGAAGCTTGGCCACCCCTTTCCATGAAAGTGATTTGCGCCAGTCTCTGCTTAGGGCTACATCAATAGGAAACAAATCATAGAGATAGAACTTGGAACTACATTATTCTATCAAGTTTCAAAGAGCTACCACAAACCGTGTTTGATTCAGAGTTCCAACAACATGTATCCCTATAGGAGAAAACAGAGTGTAACCTAAAAATTTAAACTGTTACTGCCAACGAACGGTTTAACCTAGAAGAACGAAATTTGGTGAGCCAAGTGGGATTGGGGTACTGATCTTTACCTGAAAGTGTCATCAAGATTGGGGGAAAAAATGTGTGCTGGGATTTCAGGAAACTCGTAGTTTTTTGGAAGTTTGGCAACCCCTTTCCATGAAAGTGATTTGAGCCAGTCTCTGCTTAGGGCTACATCAATAGGAAAGAAACCATAGAGATAGAACTTGGAACTTCTTTATTGTGTCAAGTTTCAAAGAGCTAGCACAAACCGTGTTTGATTTAGAGTTCCAACTACATGTATCCGTATAGGAGAAAACAGAGGGAAACCTAAAAATTAAAACTGTTATTGTCAACGAATGGTTTAACCTAGAAGAAGGAAATTTGGTGAGCCAAGTGGGATTTGGGACTGATCATTACCTGAAAGTGTCATCCAGATTGGGTGAAAAAATGTGTGCTGGGATTTCAGGAAACTCGTAGTTTTTTGGAAGCTTGGCAACCCCTTTCCATGAAAGTGGTTTGCGCCAGTCTCTGCTTAGGGCTACATCAATAGGAAATAAATCATAGAGATAGAAATTGTAACTACATTATAGTGTGAAGTTTCAAAGAGCTAGTACAAACAGTGTTTGATTTAGAGTTCCAACTACATATATCCCTATAAAAGAAAAGACAGTGAAACCTAAAAATTAAAACAGTTACTGCCAACAAATGGTTCAACCTAGAAGAAGGAAATTTGGTGAGCCAAGTGGGATTGGGCTACTGATCATTACCTGAAAGTGTCATCAAGATTGGGTGAAAAAATGTGTTCTGAGATTTCAGGAAACTCGTAGTTTTTTGGAAGGTTGGCAACCCCTTTCCATTAAAGTGATTTGCTCCAGTCTCTGCTTAGGGCTACATCAATAGGAAACAAAACATAGAGATAGAACTTGGAACTATTTTATTGTGTCAGCTTTCAAAGAGCTACCACAAACCGTGTTTTATTTAGAGTTAAAAAAACATGTATCCATATAGGAGAAAACCGAGTGAAACCTAAAAATTAAAAACATTACTTCGAATGAACGGTTTAAACAAGAAGAACGAAATTTGGTGAGCCAAGTGGGATTGGAGTACTGATCATTACCTGAAAGTGTGATCAAGATTGGGTGAAAAAATGTGTGCTGAGATTTCAGAAAACTTTTAGTTTTTGGAAGCTTGGCAACCCCTTTCTATAAAAGTGATTTGCGCCAGTCTCTGCGTACGGCTACAGTAATAGGAAACAAACCATAGATATAGTACTTGGAACTACTTTATTGTGTCAAGTTTCAAGGATCTACCAGAAACCGTGTTTGATTTAGAGTTCCAACTACATGTATCCCTATAGGAGAAAACAGAGTGAAACCTAAAAATTAAAAATGTTACTTCGAACGAACGGTTTAACCTAGAAGAACGAAATTTGGTGAGCCAAGTGGGATTGGGGTACTGATCATTACCTGAAAGTGTCATCAAGATTGGGTGAAAAAATTTGTGCTGAGATTTCAGGAAATCGTAGTTTTTAGAAGCTTGGCCACCCCTTTCCATGAAAGTGATTTGCGCCAGTCTCTGCTTAGGGCTACATCAATAGGAAACAAATCATAGAGATAGAATTTGGAACTACATTATTCTATCAAGTTTCAAAGAGCTACCACAAACCGTGTTTGATTTAGAGTTCCAACAACATGTATCCCTATAGGAGAAAACAGAGTGTAACCTAAAAATTTAAACTGTTACTGCCAACGAACGGTTTAACCTAGAAGAACAAAATTTGGTGAGCCAAGTGGGATTGGGGTACTGATCATTACCTGAAAGTGTCATCAAGATTGGGGGAAAAAATGTGTGCTGGGATTTCAGGAAACTCGTAGTTTTTTGGAAGCTTGGCAACCCCTTTCCATGAATGTGATTTGTGCCAGTCTCTGCTTAGGGCTACATCAATAGGAAACAAACCATAGAGATAGAACTTGGAACTTCTTTATTGTGTCAAGTTTCAAAGAGCTAGCACAAACCGTATTTTATTTAGAGTTCCAACTACATGTATCCGTATAGGAGAAAACAGAGGGAAACCTAAAAATTAAAACTGTTATTGTCAACGAATGGTTTAACCTAGAAGAAGGAAATTTGGTGAGCCAAGTGGGATTTGGGACTGATCATTGCCTGAAAGTGTCATCCAGATTGGGTGAAAAAATGTGTGCTGGGATTTCAGGAAACACGTAGTTTTTTGGAAGCTTGGCAACCCCTTTCCATGAAAGTGGTTTGCGCCAGTCTCTTCTTAGGGCTACATCAAGGAAACAAATCATAGAGATAGAAATTGGAACTACATTATTGTTTCAAGTTTCAAAGAGCTAGTACAAACCGTGTTTGTTTTAGAGTTCCAACTACATGTATACCTATAGGAGAAAACAGAATGAAACCTAAAAATTAAAAATGTTACTTCGAATGAACGGTTTAACCTAGAAGAACGAAATTTGGTGAGCCAAGTGGGATTGGGGTACTGATCATTACCTGAAAGTGTCAACAAGATTGGGTGAAAAAATGTGTGCTGAGATTTCAGGAAATCGTAGTTTTTAGAAGCTTGGCCACCCCTTTCCATGAAAGTGATTTGCGCCAGTCTCTGCTTAGGGCTACATCAATAGGAAACAAATCATAGAGATAGAACTTGGAACTACATTATTCTATCAAGTTTCAAAGAGCTACCACAAACCGTGTTTGATTCAGAGTTCCAACAACATGTATCCCTATAGGAGAAAACAGAGTGTA
Organism: Spermophilus citellus; assembly: GCF_964194105.1. NCBI lineage: Eukaryota > Metazoa > Chordata > Mammalia > Rodentia > Sciuridae > Spermophilus > Spermophilus citellus. The sequence goes on along the minus strand of NC_138197.1, from coordinate 17,312,779 downwards.
ACCTAAAAATTTAAACTGTTACTGCCAACGAACGGTTTAACCTAGAAGAACGAAATTTGGTGAGCCAAGTGGGATTGGGGTACTGATCTTTACCTGAAAGTGTCATCAAGATTGGGGGAAAAAATGTGTGCTGGGATTTCAGGAAACTCGTAGTTTTTTGGAAGTTTGGCAACCCCTTTCCATGAAAGTGATTTGAGCCAGTCTCTGCTTAGGGCTACATCAATAGGAAAGAAACCATAGAGATAGAACTTGGAACTTCTTTATTGTGTCAAGTTTCAAAGAGCTAGCACAAACCGTGTTTGATTTAGAGTTCCAACTACATGTATCCGTATAGGAGAAAACAGAGGGAAACCTAAAAATTAAAACTGTTATTGTCAACGAATGGTTTAACCTAGAAGAAGGAAATTTGGTGAGCCAAGTGGGATTTGGGACTGATCATTACCTGAAAGTGTCATCCAGATTGGGTGAAAAAATGTGTGCTGGGATTTCAGGAAACTCGTAGTTTTTTGGAAGCTTGGCAACCCCTTTCCATGAAAGTGGTTTGCGCCAGTCTCTGCTTAGGGCTACATCAATAGGAAATAAATCATAGAGATAGAAATTGTAACTACATTATAGTGTGAAGTTTCAAAGAGCTAGTACAAACAGTGTTTGATTTAGAGTTCCAACTACATATATCCCTATAAAAGAAAAGACAGTGAAACCTAAAAATTAAAACAGTTACTGCCAACAAATGGTTCAACCTAGAAGAAGGAAATTTGGTGAGCCAAGTGGGATTGGGCTACTGATCATTACCTGAAAGTGTCATCAAGATTGGGTGAAAAAATGTGTTCTGAGATTTCAGGAAACTCGTAGTTTTTTGGAAGGTTGGCAACCCCTTTCCATTAAAGTGATTTGCTCCAGTCTCTGCTTAGGGCTACATCAATAGGAAACAAAACATAGAGATAGAACTTGGAACTATTTTATTGTGTCAGCTTTCAAAGAGCTACCACAAACCGTGTTTTATTTAGAGTTAAAAAAACATGTATCCATATAGGAGAAAACCGAGTGAAACCTAAAAATTAAAAACATTACTTCGAATGAACGGTTTAAACAAGAAGAACGAAATTTGGTGAGCCAAGTGGGATTGGAGTACTGATCATTACCTGAAAGTGTGATCAAGATTGGGTGAAAAAATGTGTGCTGAGATTTCAGAAAACTTTTAGTTTTTGGAAGCTTGGCAACCCCTTTCTATAAAAGTGATTTGCGCCAGTCTCTGCGTACGGCTACAGTAATAGGAAACAAACCATAGATATAGTACTTGGAACTACTTTATTGTGTCAAGTTTCAAGGATCTACCAGAAACCGTGTTTGATTTAGAGTTCCAACTACATGTATCCCTATAGGAGAAAACAGAGTGAAACCTAAAAATTAAAAATGTTACTTCGAACGAACGGTTTAACCTAGAAGAACGAAATTTGGTGAGCCAAGTGGGATTGGGGTACTGATCATTACCTGAAAGTGTCATCAAGTTTGGGTAAAAAATGTGTGCTGAGATTTCAGGAAACTCATAGTTTTTTGGAAGCTTGGCAACCCCTTTTCATGAAAGTGATTTGTGCCAGTCTCTGCTTATGGCTACATCAATAGGAAACAAACAATAAAAATAGAACATGGAACTACTTTATTGTGTCAAGTTTCAAAGAGCTAGCACAAACCGTGTTTGATTTAGAGTTCCAACTACATGTATCCCTATAGGAGAAAACAGAGTGAAACCTAAAAATTAAAACTGTTACTGCCAACCAACGGTTTAACCTAGAAAAACGAAATTTGGTGAGCCAAGTGGGATTGGGGTACTGATCATTACCTGAAAGTGTCATCAAGATTGGGTGAAAAAGTATGTGCTGAGATTTCAGGAAACTCGAAGTTTTTGGAAGCTTAGCAACCCCTTTCCATGAAAGTGATTTGCGCCAGTCTCTGCTTAGGGCTACATCATTAGGAAGCAAACCATAGAGATAGAACTTGGAACTACTTTATTGTGTCAAGATTCAAAGAGCTAGCACAAACCGTGTTTGATTTAGAGTTCCAACTACATATATACATATAGGAGAAAACAGAGTGAAAGCTAAAAATTCAAACTGTTACTGCAAAAGAACGGTTTAACCTAGAAGAACGAAATTTGGTGAGCCAAGTGGGATTCGGGTACTGATCATTACCTGAAAGTGTCATCAAGTTTGGATGAAAAAATGTGTGCTGAGATTTCAGAAAACTTTTAGTTTTTGGAAGCTTGGCAACCCCTTTCCATAAAAGTGATTTGCGCCAGTCTCTGCGTACGGCTACAGTAATAGGAAACAAACCATAGATATAGTACTTGGAACTACTTTATTGTGTCAAGTTTCAAGGATCTAGCAGAAACCGTGTTTGATTTAGAGTTCCAACTACATGTATCCCTATAGGAGAAAACAGAGTGAAACCTAAAAATTAAAAATGTTACTTCGAACGAACGGTTTAACCTAGAAGAACGAAATTTGGTGAGCCAAGTGGGATTGGGGTACTGATCATTACCTGAAAGTGTCATCAAGATTGGGTGAAAAAATTTGTGCTGAGATTTCAGGAAATCGTAGTTTTTAGAAGCTTGGCCACCCCTTTCCATGAAAGTGATTTGCGCCAGTCTCTGCTTAGGGCTACATCAATAGGAAACAAATCATAGAGATAGAATTTGGAACTACATTATTCTATCAAGTTTCAAAGAGCTACCACAAACCGTGTTTGATTTAGAGTTCCAACAACATGTATCCCTATAGGAGAAAACAGAGTGTAACCTAAAAATTTAAACTGTTACTGCCAACGAACGGTTTAACCTAGAAGAACAAAATTTGGTGAGCCAAGTGGGATTGGGGTACTGATCATTACCTGAAAGTGTCATCAAGATTGGGGGAAAAAATGTGTGCTGGGATTTCAGGAAACTCGTAGTTTTTTGGAAGCTTGGCAACCCCTTTCCATGAATGTGATTTGTGCCAGTCTCTGCTTAGGGCTACATCAATAGGAAACAAACCATAGAGATAGAACTTGGAACTTCTTTATTGTGTCAAGTTTCAAAGAGCTAGCACAAACCGTATTTTATTTAGAGTTCCAACTACATGTATCCGTATAGGAGAAAACAGAGGGAAACCTAAAAATTAAAACTGTTATTGTCAACGAATGGTTTAACCTAGAAGAAGGAAATTTGGTGAGCCAAGTGGGATTTGGGACTGATCATTACCTGAAAGTGTCATCCAGATTGGGTGAAAAAATGTGTGCTGGGATTTCAGGAAACACGTAGTTTTTTGGAAGCTTGGCAACCCCTTTCCATGAAAGTGGTTTGCGCCAGTCTCTTCTTAGGGCTACATCAAGGAAACAAATCATAGAGATAGAAATTGGAACTACATTATTGTTTCAAGTTTCAAAGAGCTAGTACAAACCGTGTTTGTTTTAGAGTTCCAACTACATGTATACCTATAGGAGAAAACAGAATGAAACCTAAAAATTAAAAATGTTACTTCGAATGAACGGTTTAACCTAGAAGAACGAAATTTGGTGAGCCAAGTGGGATTGGGGTACTGATCATTACCTGAAAGTGTCAACAAGATTGGGTGAAAAAATGTGTGCTGAGATTTCAGGAAATCGTAGTTTTTAGAAGCTTGGCCACCCCTTTCCATGAAAGTGATTTGCGCCAGTCTCTGCTTAGGGCTACATCAATAGGAAACAAATCATAGAGATAGAACTTGGAACTACATTATTCTATCAAGTTTCAAAGAGCTACCACAAACCGTGTTTGATTCAGAGTTCCAACAACATGTATCCCTATAGGAGAAAACAGAGTGTAACCTAAAAATTTAAACTGTTACTGCCAACGAACGGTTTAACCTAGAAGAACGAAATTTGGTGAGCCAAGTGGGATTGGGGTACTGATCTTTACCTGAAAGTGTCATCAAGATTGGGGGAAAAAATGTGTGCTGGGATTTCAGGAAACTCGTAGTTTTTTGGAAGTTTGGCAACCCCTTTCCATGAAAGTGATTTGAGCCAGTCTCTGCTTAGGGCTACATCAATAGGAAAGAAACCATAGAGATAGAACTTGGAACTTCTTTATTGTGTCAAGTTTCAAAGAGCTAGCACAAACCGTGTTTGATTTAGAGTTCCAACTACATGTATCCGTATAGGAGAAAACAGAGGGAAACCTAAAAATTAAAACTGTTATTGTCAACGAATGGTTTAACCTAGAAGAAGGAAATTTGGTGAGCCAAGTGGGATTTGGGACTGATCATTACCTGAAAGTGTCATCCAGATTGGGTGAAAAAATGTGTGCTGGGATTTCAGGAAACTCGTAGTTTTTTGGAAGCTTGGCAACCCCTTTCCATGAAAGTGGTTTGCGCCAGTCTCTGCTTAGGGCTACATCAATAGGAAATAAATCATAGAGATAGAAATTGTAACTACATTATAGTGTGAAGTTTCAAAGAGCTAGTACAAACAGTGTTTGATTTAGAGTTCCAACTACATATATCCCTATAAAAGAAAAGACAGTGAAACCTAAAAATTAAAACAGTTACTGCCAACAAATGGTTCAACCTAGAAGAAGGAAATTTGGTGAGCCAAGTGGGATTGGGCTACTGATCATTACCTGAAAGTGTCATCAAGATTGGGTGAAAAAATGTGTTCTGAGATTTCAGGAAACTCGTAGTTTTTTGGAAGGTTGGCAACCCCTTTCCATTAAAGTGATTTGCTCCAGTCTCTGCTTAGGGCTACATCAATAGGAAACAAAACATAGAGATAGAACTTGGAACTATTTTATTGTGTCAGCTTTCAAAGAGCTACCACAAACCGTGTTTTATTTAGAGTTAAAAAAACATGTATCCATATAGGAGAAAACCGAGTGAAACCTAAAAATTAAAAACATTACTTCGAATGAACGGTTTAAACAAGAAGAACGAAATTTGGTGAGCCAAGTGGGATTGGAGTACTGATCATTACCTGAAAGTGTGATCAAGATTGGGTGAAAAAATGTGTGCTGAGATTTTAGGAAACTTGTAGTTTTTGGAAGCTTGGCAACCCCTTTCCATGTAAGTGATTTGCGCCAGTCTCTGCTTAGGGCTACATAAATAGGAAACAAACCATCGAGACAGAACTGGGAACTTCTTTATTGTGTCAAGTTTCAAAGAGCTAGCACAAACCGTGTTTGATTTAGAGTTCCAACTACATGTATCCCTATAGGAGAAAACAGAGTGAAACCTAAAAATTTTAACTGTTACTGCCAACCAACGGTTTAACCTAGAAGAAGGAAATTTGGTGAGCCAAGTGGGATTGGGGTACTGATCATTACCTGAAAGTGTCATCAAGTTTGGGTAAAAAATGTGTGCTGAGATTTCAGGAAACTCATAGTTTTTTGGAAGCTTGGCAACCCCTTTTCATGAAAGTGATTTGTGCCAGTCTCTGCTTATGGCTACATCAATAGGAAACAAACAATAAAAATAGAACATGGAACTACTTTATTGTGTCAAGTTTCAAAGAGCTAGCACAAACCGTGTTTGATTTAGAGTTCCAACTACATGTATCCCTATAGGAGAAAACAGAGTGAAACCTAAAAATTAAAACTGTTACTGCCAACCAACGGTTTAACCTAGAAAAACTAAATTTGGTGAGACAAGTGGGATTGGGGTACTGATCATTATCTGAAAGTGTCATCAAGATTGGGTGAAAAAATGTGTGCTGAGATTTCAGGAAACTCATAGTTTTTTGGAAGCTTGGCAACCCCTTTCAATGAAAGTGATTTGCGCCAGTCACTGTTTAGGGCTACATCATTAGTAAATAAACCATAGAGAGAGAACTTGGAACTACTTTATTGTGTCAAGTTTCAAAGAGCTAGCACAAACCGTGTTTGATTTAGAGATCCAACTACATGTATCCGTACAGGAGAAAACAGAGTGAAACCTAAAAATTAAAACTGTTACTGCTAACGAACGGTTTAACTTAGAAGAAGGAAATTTGGTGAGCCAAGTGGGATTGGGGTACTGATCATTACCTGAAAGTGTCATCAAGATTGGGTGAAAAAATGTGTGCTGAGATTTCAGGAAACTCGAAGATTTTGGAAGCTTGGCAACCCCTTTCCATGCAAGTGATTTGCGCCAGTCTCTGCTTAGGGCTACATCAATAGGAAACAAATCAAAGAGATAGAAGTTGGAACTACATTATTGTGTCAAGTTTCAAAGAGCTAGCAAAAACCGTGTTTGATTTAGAGTTCCAACTACATGTATCCCTATAGGAGAAAAGAGAGTGAAACCTAAAAATTTAAACATTTACTGCCAAAGAACGGTTAAACCTAGAAGAAAGAAATTTGGTGAGTCAATTGGGATTGGCGTACTGATCATTACCTGAAAGTGTCATCAAGTTTGGGTGAAAAAATGTGTGCTGAGATTTCAGGAAACTCGTAGTTTTTTGGAAGCTTGGCAACCCCTTTCCATGAAAGTGATTTGTGCCAGTCTCTGCTTAGGGCTACATCAATAGGAAACAAACCATAGAGATAGAACTTGGAATTACTTTATTGTGTCAAATTTCAAAGAGCTACCACAAACCGTGTTTGATTTAGAGTTCCAACAATATGTATCCATATAAAAGAAAACAGAGTGAAACTTAAAAATTAAAACTGTAGGAAATTTGGTGAGCCAAGTGGGATTGGGGTACTGATCATTACCTGAAAGTGTCATCAAGATTGGGTGAAAAATTATGTGCTGAGATTTCAGGAAACTCGAAGTTTTTGGAAGCTTAGCAACCCCTTTCCATGAAAGTGATTTGCGCCAGTCTCTGCTTAGGGCTACATCATTAGGAAGCAAACCATAGAGATAGAACTTGGAACTACATTATTGTGTCAAGTTTCAAAGAGCTAGAACAAACCGTGTTTGATTTAGAGTTCCAACTACATGTATCCGTATAGGAGAAAAGAGAGTGAAACCTAAAAATTAAAACAGTTACTGCCAACGAACGGTTTAAACTAGAAGAAGGAAATTTGGTGAGCCAAGTGGGATTGGGGTACTGAACATTAACTGAAAGTGTCTTCAAGATTGGGTGAAAAATTGTGTGCTGAGTTCAGGAAACTCGTACTTTTTTGGAAGCATGGCAACCCCTTTCCATGAAAGTGATTTGCGCCAGTCTCTGCTTAGGGCTATATCAATAGGAAACAAACCATAGAGATAGAACTTGGAACTACTTTATTGTGTCAAGATTCAAAGAGCTAGCACAAACCGTGTTTGATTTAGAGTTCCAACTACATATATACATATAGGAGAAAACAGAGTGAAAGCTAAAAATTCAAACTGTTACTGCAAAAGAACGGTTTAACCTAGAAGAACGAAATTTGGTGAGCCAAGTGGGATTCGGGTACTGATCATTACCTGAAAGTGTCATCAAGTTTGGATGAAAAAATGTGTGCTGAGATTTCAGAAAACTTTTAGTTTTTGGAAGCTTGGCCACCCCTTTCCATAAAAGTGATTTGCGCCAGTCTCTGCGTACGGCTACAGTAATAGGAAACAAACCATAGATATAGTACTTGGAACTACTTTATTGTGTCAAGTTTCAAAGATCTAGCAGAAACCGTGTTTGATTTAGAGTTCCAACTACATGTATCCCTATAGGAGAAAACAGAGTGAAACCTAAAAATTAAAAATGTTACTTCGAACGAACGGTTTAACCTAGAAGAACAAAATTTGGTGAGCCAAGTGGGATTGGGGTACTGATCATTACCTGAAAGTGTCATCAAGATTGGGTGAAAAAATTTCTGCTGAGATTTCAGGAAATCGTAGTTTTTAGAAGCTTGGCCACCCCTTTCCATGAAAGTGATTTGAGCCAGTCTCTGCTTAGGGCTACATCAATAGGAAACAAATCATAGAGATAGAATTTGGAACTACATTATTCTATCAAGTTTCAAAGAGCTACCACAAACCGTGTTTGATTTAGAGTTCCAACAACATGTATCCCTATAGGAGAAAACAGAGTGTAACCTAAAAATTTAAACTGTTACTGCCAACGAACGGTTTAACCTAGAAGAACAAAATTTGGTGAGCCAAGTGGGATTGGGGTACTGATCATTACCTCAAAGTGTCATCAAGATTGGGTGAAAAAGTATGTGCTGAGATTTGAGGAAACACGTAGTTTTTAAAAGCTTGGCAACCCCTTTCCATGAAAGTTATTTGCGCCAGTCTCTGCTTAGGGCTACATCATTAGGAAAAAAACCATAGAGATAGAAACTTGGAACTACATTATTGTGTCACGTTTCAAAGAGCTAGGAGAAACCGTGTTTGATTTAGAGTTCCAACTACATGTATCCGTATAGGAGAAAGAGAGTGAAACCTAAAAATTAAACAGTTACTGCCAACGAACGGTTTAACCTAGAAGAAGGAAATTTGGTGAGCCAAGTGGGATTGGCGTACTGATCATTACCTGAAAGTGTCTTCAAGATTGGGTGAAAAAATGTGTGCTGAGACCAGGAAATTCGTAGTTTTTTGGAAGCTTGGCAACCCCTTTCCATGAAAGTGATTTGCACCAGTCTCTGCTTAGGGCTACATAAATAGGAAACAAACCATAGAGATAGAACTTGGAACTGCTTTATTGCGTCAAGTTTCAAAGAGCTAGCACAAACCGTGTTTGATTTAGAGTTCCAACTACATATATACATATAGGAGGAAACAGAGTGAAAGCTAAAAATTAAAACTGTTACTGCCATCCAACGGTTTAACCTAGAAGAACGAAATTTGGTGAGACAAGTGGGATTGGGGTACAGATCATTATCTGAAAGTGTCATCAAGATTCGCTGAAAAAATGTGTGCTGTGATTTCAGGAAACTCGTAGTTTTTAGGAAGCTTGGCAATCCCTTTCCATTAAAGTGATTTGCGCCAGTCTCTGCTTAGGGCTACGTCAATAGGAAGCAAACCATAGAGATAGAACTTGGAACTACATTATTATGTCAAGTTTCAAAGAGCTAGCACAAACCGTGTTTGATTTAGAGTTCCAACAACATGTATCCCTATAGGAGAAAAGAGAGTGAAACCTAAAAATTAAAAAAGTTACTGCCAACGAACGGTTTAACCTAGAAGAAGGAAATTTGGTGAGCGAAGTGGGATTGGGGTACTGATCATTACCTGAAAGTGTCATCAAGATTGGGTGAAAAAATGTGTGCTGAGTTCTCAGGAAACTCGTAGTTTTTTGGAAGCTTGGCAACCCCTTTCCATGAAAGTGATTTGCGCCAGTCTCTGCTTAGGGCTACATCAATAGGAAACAAACCATAGAGATAGAACTTGGAACTACTTTATTGTGTCAAGTTTCAAAGAGCTAGCACAAACCGTGTTTGATTTGGAGTTCCAACTAAATGTATTCCTATAGGAGAAAAGAGAGTGAAACCTAAAAATTAAAACAGTTACTGCCAATGAACGGTTTAACCTAGAAGATGGAAATTTGGTGAGCCAAGTGGGATTGGGGTACTGATCATTACCTGAAAGTGTCATCAAGATTGGGTGAAAAAATGTGTGCTGAGATTTCAGGAAACTCGTAGTTTTTTGGAAGCTTGGCAACCCCTTTCCATGAACGTGGTTTCTGCCAGTCTCTCCTTAGGGCTACATTAATAGGAAACAAACCATAGTGATAGAACTTGGAACTACTTTATTGTGTCAAGTTTCAAAGAGCTACCACAAACCGTGTTTGATTTAGAGTTCCAACAACATATATCCATAAAGGAGAAAACCGAGTGAAACCTAAAAATTAAAACTGTTTCTTCCAATGAATGGTTTAAAGTAGAAGAACGAAATTTGGTGAGCCAAGTGGGATTGGGTTAGTGATCATTACCTGAAAGTGTCATCAAGATTGGGTGAAAAAATGTGTGCTGAGATTTCAAGATCTCGTAGTTTTTTGGAAGCTTGGCAACCCCTTTTCATGAAAGTGATTTGTGCCAGTCTCTTCTTAGGGCTACATCAATAGGAAACAAACAATAAAGATAGAACTTGGAACTACTTTATTGTGTCAAGTTTCAAAGAGCTAGCACAAACCGTGTTTGATTTAGAGTTCCAACTACATATATTCCTATAGGAGAAAACAGAGTGTAACCTAAAATTTTAAACTGTTACTGCCAACGAACGGTTTAACCTAGAAGAACGAAATTTGGTGAGCCAAGTGGGATTGGGGTACTGATCATTACCTGAAAGTGTCATCAAGATTGGGTGAAAAAATGTGTGCTGAGATTTCAGGAAATTCGTAGTTTTTGGAAGCTTGGCAACCCGTTTCCACGAAAGTCATTTTCGCCAGTCTCTGCTTATGGCTACGTCAATAGGCAACACACCATGGATACAGGACTTGGAACTACTTTATTGTGTCAAGATTCAAAGAGCTAGCACAAACCGTGTTTGATTTAGAGTTCCAAATACATGTATCCCTATAGGAGAAAACAGAGTGAAACCTAAAAATTTAAACTGTTACTGCCAACCAACGGTTTAACCTAGAAGAAGGAAATTTGGTGAGCCAAGTGGGATTGGGTTACTGATCATTACCTGAAAGTGTCATCAAGATTGGGTGAAAAAAGGTTTGCTGAGATTTCAGGAAACTCGTAGTTTTTGGAAGCTTGACAAACCCTTTGCATGAAAGTGATTTGTGCCAGTGTCTGCTTAGGGCTACATCAACAGGAAACAAACCATAGAGATGGATCTGGAACTACTTTATTGTGTCAAGTTTCAAAGAGCTAGCACAAACCGTGTTTGATTTAGAGTTCCATATATATATATCCCTATAGGAGAAAACAGAGTGAAACCTAAAAATTAAAACTGATACTGCCAACAAACGGTTTAACTTAGAAGAACGAAATTTAGTGAACCAAGTGGGATTGGGGTACTGATCATTACCTGAAAGTGACATGAAGATTGGGTGAAAAAATGTTTGATGAGATTTCAGGAAACTCGTAGTTTTGGAAGCTTGGCAACCGCTTTCCATGCAGTGATTTGCGCCAGTCTCTGGTTAGTGCTACATAAATAGGAAACAAACCATAGAGACAGAACTTGGAACTATGTTATTGTGTCAAGTATTAGAGAGGTAGCACAAACCGTGTTTGATTTACAGTTCCAACTACAAGTATCCATATAGGAGAAAACAGAGTGAAAGCTAAAAATTAAAACTGTTACTGCAAACGAACGTTTAACGTAGAAGAACGAAATATGGTGAGCCAAGTGGGACTGGGGCACTGATCATTACCTGAAAGAGTCATCAATATTGGGTGAAAAAATATGTCGTGAGATTTCAGGAAACTCGTAGTTTTTTGGAAGCTTGGCACCCCTTTCCATGAAAGTGATTTGCGCCAGTCTCTTTAGGGCTACATCAATAGGAAACAAACCATAGAGATAGAACTTGGAACTCTGTTATTGTGTCAAGTATCAAAGAGCTAGCACAAACCGTGTTTGATTTTGAGTTCCAACTACATGTATCCATATAGTAGAAAACAGAGTGAAACCTAAAAATTAAAACTATTACTGCCAACGAACGGTTTAACCTAGAAGAACAATATTTGGTGAGCCAAGTGGGATTGGGGTACTGATCATTACCTGAGAGTGTCATCAATATTGGGTGAAAAAATATGTGGTGAGAATTCAGGAAACTCGTAGTTTTTTGGAAGCTTGGCAACCGCTTTCCATGAAAGTGATTTGCGCCAGTCTCTGCTTAGGGATACATCAATAGGAATCAAACCATAGAGATAGAACTTGAAACTACTTTATTGTGTCAAGTATCAAAGAGCTAGCACAAACCGTGTTTGATTTAGAGTTCCAACTACATGTATCCATATAGGAGAAAACAGAGTTAAAGCTAAAAATTAAAACTGTTACTGCCAATGAACGGTTTAACTTAGATGAAGGAAATTTGGTGAGCCAAGTGGGATTGGGGTACTGATCATTACCTGAAAGTGTCATCAAGATTGGGTGAAAAATTGTGCTGAGATTTCAGGAAACTCATACTTTTTTGGAAGCTTGGCAATTCCTTTCCATGAAAGTGATTTGCGCCAGTCTCTTCTTAGGGCTACATCAATAGGAAACAAACCATAGAGATAGAACTTGGAACTACTTTATTGTGTCAAGTTTCAAAGAGCTAGCACAAACCATGTTTGATTTAGAGTTCCAAGTACATGTATCCATATAGGAGAAAACAGAGTGAAAACAAAAAATTTAAACTGTTACTGCCAATGAACGGTTTAATCTAGAAGAACAAAATTTGGTGAGCCAAGTGGGATTGGGGTACATTACCTGAAAATGTCATCAAGATTGGGTGAAAAAATGTGTGCTGAGATTTCAGGAAACTCGTATTTTTTTGGAAGCTTGGCAACCCCTTACCATTTAAGTGATTTGCGCCGGTCTCTGCTTAGGGCTACATCAATAGGAAAGAAACCATAGAGATAGAACTTGGAACTACATCATTGTGTCAAGTTTCAAAGAGCTAGCACAAACCGTGTTTGATTTAGCATTCCAACTACATGTATCCCTATAGGAGAAAACAGAGTCAAACCTAAAAATTAAAACAGTTACTGCCAACGAACGGTTTAACCTATAAGAACGAGATTTGGTGAGCCAAGTGGGATTGGGGTACTGATCATTACCTGAAAGTTTCATCAAGTTTGGGTTAAAAAATATGTGCTGAGATTTCAGGAAACTCGTAGTTTTTTGGAAGCTTGGCAACCCCTTTCCATGAAAATGATTTGTGCCAGTCTTTGCTTAGGGCTAATCAATAGGAAACAAACCATAGAGATAGAACTTGGAACTACTTTTTTATATCAAGTTTCAAAGAGCTAGCACAAACCGTGTTTGATTTAGCGTTCCAACTACATGTATCCATATAGGAGAAAACAGAGTGAAACCTAAAAATTAAAACAGTTACTGCCAACGAATGGTTTAACCTAAAAGAACGAAATTTGGTGAGCCAAGTGGGATTGGGGTACTGATCATTACCTGAAAGTTTCATCAAGTTTGGTTTAAAAAATATGTGCTGAGATTTCAGGAAACTCGTAGTTTTTTGGAAGCTTGGCAACCCCTTTCCATGAAAATGATTTGCGCCAGTCTTTGCTTAGGGCTAATCAATAGGAAACAAACCATAGAGATAGAACTTGGAACTACATTATTATATCAAGTTTCAAAGAGCTAGCACAAACCGTGTTTGAATTTGAGTTCCAACTACATGTATCCGTATAGGAGAAAACAGAGTGAAACCTAAGAATTAAAACTGTTACTTCCAACGAACGGTTTAACCTAGAAGAAGGAAATTTGGTGAGCCAAGTGGGATTGGTGTACTGATCATTACCTGAAAGTGTCATCAAGATTCGGTGAAAAAATGTGTTCTGAGATTTCAGGAAACTCATAGTTTTTTGGAAGCTTGGCAACCCCTTTCCATGAAAGTGATTTGCGCCAGTCTCTGCTTAGGGCTACATCAATAGGAAATAAATCATAGAGATAGAACTTGGAACTACATTATTGTGACAAGATTCAAAGGGCTAGCACAAAACCGTGTTTGAATTAGAGTTCCAACTACATGTATCCCTATAGGAGAAAAGAGAGTGAAACCTAAAAATTAAAACAGTTACTGCCAACGAACGGTTTAACCTAGAAGAAGGAAATTTGGTGAGCCAATTGGGATTGGCGTACTGATCATTACCAGAAAGTGTCATCAAGATTGGGTGAAAAAATGTGTGCTGAGATTTCAGGAAACTCGTCGTTTTTTGGAAGCTTGGCAACCCATTTTCATGAAAGTGATTTGTGCCAGTCTGTGCTTAGGGCTACATCAATAGGAAACAAACAATAAATATAGAACTTGGAACTAATTTATTGTGTCAAGTTTCAAAGAGCTAGCACAAACCGTGTTTGATTTAGAGTTCCAACTACATGTATCCTTATAGGAGAAAACAGAGTGAAACCTAAATATTAAAACAGTTACTGCCAACGAACGGTTTAACCTAGAAAAAGGAATTTTGGTGAGCCAAGTGGAATTGGGGTTTTGATCATTACCTGAAAGTGTCATCAAGATTGGGTGAAAAAATATGTGCTGAGATTTGAAAAAACTCGTAGTTTTTTGGAAGCTTGGCAACCCCTTTCCATGAAAGTGATTTTCGCCAGTCTCTGCTTAGGGCTACATCAATAGGAATCAACCATAGAGGTAGAACTTGGAACTACTTTATTGTGTCAAGTTTCAAAGAGCTAGCACAAACCGTGTTTGATTTAGGGTTCCAAATACATATATCCCTATAGGAGAAAACAGAGTGAAACCTAAAATTTAAAACACTTACTGCCAACGAACGGTTTAACCTAGAAGAACAAAATTTGTTGAGACAAGTGGGATTGGGGTACTGATCATTATCTGAAAGTGTCATCAAGATTGGGTGAAAAAATGTGTGCTGAGATTGCAGGAAACTCATAGTTTTTTGGAAGCTTGTCAACCCCTTTCCATTAAAGTGATTTACGCCAGTCTCTGCTTATGGCTACATCAATAGGAAACAACCATAGAGGTAGAACTTGGAAACACTTTATTGTGTGAAGTTTCAAAGAGCTAGCGCAAACCGTGTTTGATTTCGAGTTCCAAATACATGTATCCCTATAGGAGAAAACAGAGTGAAACCTAAAAATTTAAACTGTTACTTCCAACGAACGGTTTAACCTAGAAGAACGTAATTTGGTGAGCCAAGTGGGATTGGGGTACTGATCATTACCTGAAAGTGTCATCAAGATTCTGTGAAAAAATGTGTGCTGAGATTTCAGGAAACCCTTAGTTTTTTGGAAGCTTGGCAACCCCTTTCGATGAAAGTGATTTCGCCAGTCTCTGCTTAGGGCTACATCAATAGGAAACAAACCATAGAGATAGAACTTGGAACTATTTTATTGTGTCAAGTTTCAAAGAGCCAGCACAAACCGTGTTTGATTTAGAGTTCCAACTACATGTATCCATATAGGAGAAAACAGAGTGAAACCTAAAAATTTAAACAGTTACTGCCAATGAATGGTTAAACCTTGAAGAACGAAGTTTTGTGAGCCAAGTGGGATCGGGGTACTGATTCTTATCTGAAAGTGACATCAAGATTGGGTGATAAAATGTGTGCTGAAATTTCAGGAAACTCGTAGTTTTTTGGAAGCTTGGCAACCCCTTTCCATGAAAGTGATTTGCACCAGTCACTACTTAGGGCTACATCAATAGGAAACAAACAATAGAGATAGAACTTGGAAGTACTTTATTGTGTCAAGTTTCAAAGAGCTAGCACAAACCGTGTTTTATTTAGAGTTCCAACTACATGTATCCCTATAGAAGAAAACAGAGTGTAACCTAAAAATTAAAGCTGTTACTGCTAATGAACGGTTTAACCTAGAAGAACGAAATTTCGTGAGACAAGTGGGATTGGGGTACTGATCATTATCTGAAAGTGTCATCAAAATTGGGTGAAAAAATGTGTGCTGAGATTGCAGGAAACTCATAGTTTTTTGGAAGCTTGTCAACCCCTTTCCATTAAAGTGATTTATGCCAGTCTCTGCTTATGGCTACATCAATAGGAAACACACCACAGATCCAGGACTTGGAACTACTTTATTGTGTCAAGTTTCAAAGAGCTAGCACAAACCGTGTTTGATTTAGAGTTCCAACTACATGTATCCCTATAGGAGAAAACAGAGTGAAACCTAAAAATTAAAACTGTTACTGCCAACGAACGGTTTAACCTAGAAGAAAGAACTTTGGTGAGCCAAGTCGCATTGGGGTACTGATCATTACCTGAAAGTGTCATCAAGATTGGGTGAAAAAATGTGTGCTGAGATTTCAGGAAACTCGTAGTTTTTTGGAAGCTTGGCAACCCCTTTCCATGAAAGTAATTTGCGTCAGTCTTTGTTAGGGCTACATCAATAGGAAACAAACCATAGAGATAGAACTTGGAATTACTTTATTGTGTCAAGTTTCAAAGAGCTAGCACAAACCGTGTTTGATTTAGAGTTCCAACTACATGTATCCCTATAGGAGAAAACAGAGTGTAACCTAAAAATTAAAGGTGTTACTGCTAACGAACGGTTTAACCTAGAAGAACGAAATTTGGTGAGACCAGTGGGATTGGGGTACTGATCATTATCTGAAAGTGTCATCAAGATTTGGTGAAAAAATGTGTGCTGAGATTGCAGGAAACTCATAGTTTTGTGGAAGCTTGTCAACCCCTTTCCATTAAAGTGATTTACGCCAGTCTCTGCTTACGGCTACATCAATAGGAAACACACCATAGATCCAGGACTTGGAACTACTTTATTGTGTCAAGTTTCAAAGAGCTAGCACAAACCGTGTTTGATTTAGAGTTCCAACTACATGTATCCCTATAGGAGAAAACAGAGTGAAACCTAAAAATTAAAACTGTTACTGCCAACGAACGGTTTAACCTAGAAGAACGAAATTTGGTGAGCCAAGTGGCATTGGGGTACTGATCATTACCTGAAAGTGTCATCAAGATTGGGTGAAAAAATGAGTGCTGAGATTTCAGGAAACTCGTATTTTTTTGGAAGCTTGGCAACCCCTTTCCATGAAAGTGATTTGCGCCAGTCGCTGCTTAGGGCTACTTCAATTGGAAACAAACCATAGAGGTAGAACTTGGAACTACTTTATTGTGTCAAGTTTCAAAGAGGTAGCACAAACCGTGTTTGATTTAGAGTTCCAACTACATGTATCCCTATAGGAGAAAACAGAGTGAAACCTAAAAATTAAAACTGTTACTGCCAACGAACGGTTTAACCTAGAAGAACGAAGTTTGGTGAGCCAAGTGGGATTGGGGTACTGATCATTATCTGAAAGTGTCATCAAGATTGGGTAAAAAAATGTGTGCTGAGATTTCAGGAAACTCGTAGTTTTTTGGAAGCTTGGCAACCCGTTTCCACGAAAGTGATTTGGCCCAGTCTTTGTTAGGGCTACATCAATAGGAAACAAACCATAGAGATACAAATTGGAACTACTTTATTGTGTCAAGTTTCAAAGAGCTAGCACAAACCGTGTTTGATTTCGAGTTCCAAATACATGTATCCCTATAGGAGAAAACAGAGTGAAACCTAAAAATTAAAACTGTTACCCCCAACGAATGGTTTAAACTAGAAGAACGTAATTTGGTGAGCCAAGTGGGATTGGGGTACTGATCATTACCTGAAAGGTTCATCAAGTTTGGGTGAAAAAATGTGTGCTGAGATTTCATGAAACTCGTAGTTTTTTGGAAGCTTGGCAACCGCTTTCCATGAAAGTGATTTGCGCCAGTCGCTGCTTAGGGCTACTTCAATAGGAAACAAACCATAGTGATAGTACTTGGAACTACTTTATTGTGTCAAGATTCAAAGAGCTAGCACAAACCGTGTTTGATTTAGAGTTCCAACTACATGTATCCCTATAGGAGAAAACAGTGTGTAACCTAAAAATTAAAACTGTTACTGCCAACGATCGGTTTAACCTAGAAGAACGATTTTTGGTGAGCCAAGTGGGATTGGGGTACTGATCATTATCTGAAAGTGTCATCAAGATTGGGTGAAAAAATATGTGCTGAGATTTCCGGAAACTCGTAGTTTTTTGGAAGCTTGGCAACCCCTTTCAATTGAAGTGATTTGCGCCAGTCTCTGCTTACGGCTACATCAATAGGAATCACACCATAGATACAGGACTTGGAACTACTTTATTGTGTCAAGTTTCAAAGAGCTACCGCAAACCGTGTTTGATTTAAAGTTCCAACTACATGTATCCCTATAGGATAAAAGAGACAGAAACCTAAAAATTAAAACAGTTACTGCCAACAAACGTTAAACCTAGAAGAACGAAATTTGGTGAGCCAAGTGGGATTGGGGACTGATCATTATCTGAAAGCGTCATCAAGATTGGGTGAAAAAATGTTTGCTGAGATTTCAGGAAAATCGTAGTTTTTTGGAAGATTGGCAACCCCTTTCTATGAAAGTAATTTGCGCTTTTTGCGGCTTAGGGCTACTTCAATAGGAAACAAACCATAGAGATAGAACTTGAAACTACTTTATTGTGTCAAGTTTCAAAGAGCTAGCACAAACCGTGTTTGATTTAGAGTTGCAACTACATGTATCCCTATAGGAGAAAACAGTGTGTAACCTAAAAATTAAAACTGTTACTGCCAACGAACGGTTTAACCTAGAAGAACGAAATTTGGTGAGCCAAGTGGGATTGGGTACTGATCATTACCTGAAAGTGTCATCAAGTTTGGGTGAAAAAATGTGTGCTTAGATTTCAGGAAAATCGTAGTTTTTTGGAAGCTTGGCAACAACTTTCCATGAAAGTGATTTGCGCCACTTGCTGCTTAGGGCTAATTCAATAGGAAACAAACCATAGAGATACAACTTGGAACTACTTTATTGTGTCAAGTTTCAAAGAGCTAGCACAAACCGTGTTTGATTTAGAGTTACAACTACATGTATCCATATAGGAGAAAACAGAGTGAAACCTAAAAATTAAAACAGTTAGTGCCAACGAACGGTTTAATCTAGAAGAACGAAGTTTGGTGAGCCAAGTGGGATTGGGGTACTGATCATTATCTGAAAGTGTCATCAAGATTGGGTGAAAAAATGTGTGCTGAGATTTCAGGAAACTTGTAGTTTTTTGGAATCTTGGCAACCCCTTTCCATGAAAGTGATTTGCGCCAGTCTTTGTTAGGGCTACATCAATAGGAAACAAACCATAGAGATAGAACTTGGAAGTACTTTATTGTGTCAAGTTTCAAAGACCTAGCACAAACCGTATTTGATTTTGAGTTCCAAATACATGTATCCTTATAGGAGAAAACAGATTGAAACCTAAAATTTAAAACTGTTACTTCCAATGAACGGTTTAAACTAGAAGAACGTAATTTGGTGAGCCAAGTGGGATTGGGGTACTGATCATTACCTGAAAGTGTCATCAAGATTGGGTGAAAAAATGTGTGCTGAGATTTCAGGAAACTCTTAGTTTTTTGGAAGCTTGGCAACCCCTTTCCATGAAAGTGATTTGCGCCAGTCTCTGCTTAGGGCTACATCAATAGGAAACAAACCATAGAGATAGAACTTGGAACTACTTTATTGTGTCAAGTTACAAAGAGCTAGCACAAACCGTGTTTGATTTAGAGTTCCAACTACATGTATCCATATAGGAGAAAACAGAGTGAAAACTAAAAATTTAAACAGTTACTGCCAACGAACGGTTTAACCTAGAAGAACGAAGTTTGGTGAGCCAAGTGGGATTGGGGTACTGTTCCTTATCTGAAAGTGTCATCAAGATTGGGTGATAAAATGTGTGCTGAGATTTCAGGAAACTCATAGTTTTTTCTAAGCTTGGCAACCCTTTTCCGTGAAAGTGATTTGCGCCAGTCTCTGCTTAGGGCTACTTCAATAGGAAACAAACCATAGAGATAGAACTTGGAACTACTTTATTGTGTCAAGTTTCAAAGAGCTAGCACAAACCGTGTTTTATTTACAGTTCCAACAACATGTAATCCTATAGGAGAAAACAGAGTGTAACCTAAAAATTAAAGCTGTTACTGGTAACGAACGGTTTAACCTAGAAGAACGAAATTTGGTGAGCCAAGTGGGATTGGGGTACTGATCATTATCTGAAAGTGTCATCAAGATTGGGTGAAAAAATGTGTGCTGAGATTTCAGGAAACTCGTAGTTTTTTGGAAGCTTGGCAACCCCTTTCCATTTAAGTGATTTAAGCCAGTCACTGTTTACGGCTACATCAATAGGAAACACACCATAGATACAGGACTTGGAACTACTTTATTGTGTCAAGTTTCAAAGAGCTAGCACAAACCGTGTTTGATTTAGAGTTCCAACTATGTGTATCCCTATAGGAGAAAACAGAGTGAAACCTAAAAATTAAAACTGTTACTGCCAACAAACGTTTAACCTAGAAGAACGAAATTTGGTGAGCCAAGTGGGATTGGGGACTGATCATTATCTGAAAGTGTCTTCAAGTTTGGGTGAAAAAATGTGTGCTGAGATTTCAGGAAAATCGTAGTTTTTTGGAAGCTTGGCAACCCCTTTCCATGAAAGTGATTTGTGCCAGTCGCCGATTAGGGCTACTTCAATAAGAAACAAACCATAGAGATAGAACTTGGAACTACTTTATTGTGTCAAGTTTCAAAGAGCTAGCACAAACCGTGTTTGATTTAGAGTTCCAAAAACATTTATCCCTATAGGAGAAAACAGAGTGAAACCTAAAACTTAATACAGTTACTGCCAACGAACGGTTTAACCTAGAAGAACGAAATTTGGTGAGCCAAGTGGGATTGGGGTACTGATCATTATCTGAAAGTGTCATCTACATTGGGTGAAAAAATATGTGCTGACATTTCAGGAAACTCGTAGTTTTTTAGAAGCTTGGCAACCCCTTTCCATGAAAGTGATTTGTGCCACTCTCTGCTTAGGGCTACATCAATAGGAAACAAAACATAGATATACGACTTGGATCTACTTCATTGTGTCAAGTTTCAAAGAGCTAGCACAAACCGTGTTCGATTTATTGTTCCAACTACATGTATCCATATAGGAGAAAACTGAGTGAAAGCTAAAAATTAAAACTGTTACTGCAAACGAACGGTTTAACCTAGAAAAACGAAATTTGGTGAGTCAAGTGGGATTGGGGTACTGATCATTTTCTGAAAGTGTCATCAAGCTTGGGTGAGAAAATATGTGCTGAGATTTCAGGAAACTCGTAGTTTTTAGGAAGCTTGGCAACCCCGTTCCATGAAAGTGATTGGCGCCAATCTCTGCTTAGGGCTACATCAATAGGAAACAAACCATAGAGATAGAATTTTAACTACTTTATTGTATCAAGTTTCAAAGAGCTAGCACAAACCGTGTTTGATTTACAGTTCCAACTACATGTATCCATATAGGAGAAAACAGAGTGAAACCTAAAAATTTAAAGTGTTACTGCCAACGAACGGTTTAACCTAGAAGAAGGAAATTTGGTGAGCCAAGTGGGAATGGGGTACTGATTATTACCTGAAAGTGTCATCAAGATTGGGTGAAAAAATGTGTTCTGAGATTTCAGGAAACTTGGAGTTTTTGGAATCTTGGCAACCCCTTTCCATGAAAGTGATTTGCACCAGTCTCTGCTTAGGGTTACATCAATAGGAAACAAACCATTGGGATAGAACTTGCAACTAGTTTATTCTGTAAAGTTTCATAGAGCTAGCACAAACCGTGTTTGATTTAGAATTCCAACTACATGTATACCTATCGGAGACAACAGAGTGAAACCTAAAATGTAAAAGTGTTACTGCCAACAACGGTGTAACCTAGAAGAAGGAAATTAGGTAACCCAAGTGGTATTGGGGTACTGATCATTACCTGAAAGTGTCATCAAGATTGGGTGAAAAAATGTGTGTTGAGATTTCAGGAAACTCGTAGTTTTTTGGAAGCTTGGCAACCCCTTTCCATGAAAGTGATTTGCGACCCTGTCTCCTTAGGGCTACATCAATAGGAAACAAACCATACAGATAGAACTTGGAACTACTTTATTGTGTCAAGTTTCAAAGAGCTAGCACCAACCGTGTTTGATTTAGAGTTCCAACTACATGTATCCCTATAGGAGAAAACAGAGGAAAACTAAAAATTAAAACAGTTACTGCCAACGAATGGTTTAACTTAGAAGAACGAAATTAGGTGAGCCAAGTGGGATTGGGGTACTGATCATTATCTGAAAGTGTCATCAAGATTGAGTGAAAAAATGTGTGCTGAGGTTTCAAGAAACTCGTAGTTTTTTGGAAGATTGGCAACCCCTTTCTATGAAAGTGATTTGCGCCAGTCTCTGCTTAGGGCTACATCAATAGGAAACAAACCATAGAGATAGAACTTAGAACTACTTTGTTGTGTCAAGGTTCAAAGAGCTACCACAAACCGTGTTTGATTTAGACTTCCAAAAACTTGTATCCATATAGGAGGAAACAGAGTGAAACATTAAAATTAAAACTGTTACTGCCAACGATTGTTTAACATAGAAGAACGAAATTGGGTGAGCCAAGTGGGATTGGGGTACTCATCATTACATGAAAGTGACATCAAGATTGGGTGAAAAAATGTGTGCTGAGATTTCATGAAACTCGAAGTTTTTTGGAAGATTGGCAACCCCTTTCTATGAAAGTGATTTGCACCAGTCTCTGCTTAGGGCTACATCAATAGGAAACAAACCATAGACATAGAACTTGCAACTACTTTGTTGTGTCAAGTTTCAAAGAGCTATCACATTCCGTGTTTGATTTGGAGTTCCAACTACATGATTCCTATAGGAGAAAGTGAGTGAAACCTAAAAATTAAAACAGTTACTGCCAACGAACGGTTTAACCTAGAAGAACGAAATTTGGTGAGCCAAGTGGGATTGGGGTACGGATCATTACCTGAAAGTGTCATCAAGATTGGGTGAAAAATTGTGTGATGAGATTTCAGGAAACTCTTAGTTTTTTGGAACCTTGGCAACCCCTTTCCATTAAAGTGATTTGCGCCATTCTTTGATTAGGGCTACATCAAAAGGAAACAAATCATAGATATAAGACATGGAACTACTTTATTGTGTCAAGTTTCAAAGAGCTAGCACAAACCATGTTTGATTTAGATTTCCAACTACATGTATCCATATAGGAGAAAACAGAGTGAATCCTAAAAATTAAAACATTTACTGCCAACGAACGGTATAACCTAGAAGAAGGAAATTTGACGAGCCAAGTGGGATTGGGGTACTGATCATTACCTGAAAGTGTCATCAAGATTGGGTGAAAAAATATGTGCTGAGACTTCAGGAAAGTCTTAGTTTTTTGGAAGTTTGGCAACCCCTTTCCATGAAAGTGATTTGCGTAAATCTCTGCTTATGGCTACTTCAATAGGAAACAAACCATAGAGATAGGACTTGGAACTACTTTATTGTGTCAAGTTTCAAAGAGCTAGCACAAACCGTGTTTTATTTAGAGTTCCATCTACATGTATCCCTATAGGAGACAACAGAGTGTAACCTAAAAATTAAAACAGTTACTGCCAACGAACTGTTTAACCTAGAAGAACGAAATTTGGTGCGGCAAGTGGGTTTAGGGTACTGATCATTATCTGAAAGTGTCATCAAGATTGGGTGAAAAATTGTGTGATGAGATTTCAGGAAACTCTTAGTTTTTGGAACCTTGGCAAACCCTTTCCATTAAAGTGATTTGCGCCAGTCTTTGATTAGGGCTACATCAAAAGGAAACAAACCATAGAGATAGGACTTGCAACTACATTATTGTGTCAAGTTTTAAAGAGCTAGTACAAACCGTGTTTTATTTAGAGTTCCAACTACATATATCCATATAGGAGAAAACAAAGTGAAAGCTAAAAATTAAAAATGTTACTTCAAACGAACGGTTTAACCTAAAAGAACGAAATTTAGTGTGCCAAGTTGGATTGGGGTACTGATCATTACCTGAAAGTGACATCAAGATTGGGTGAAAAAATATTTGATGAGATTTCAGGAAACTCGTAGTTTTTGGAAACTTGGCAACCCCTTTCCATGAAAGTGATTTGCGCCAGTCTCTGCTTAGGGCTACATCAATAGGAAAAAAACGAAAGAGATAGAACTTGGAACTACATTATTGTGTGAATATTCAAAGAGCAAGCAAAATCCGTGTTTGATTTAGAGTTCCAACTACATGTATCCATATAGGAGAAAACAAAGTGAAAGCTAAAAATTAAAAAGTTTACTTCAAACGAACAGTTTAAACTAGAAGAACGAAATTTGGTGAGCCAAGTCGGATTGGGGTACTGATCATTACCTGAAAGTGACATCAAGATTGGGTGAAAAAATGTTTGATGAGATTTCAGGAAACTCGTAGTTTTTTGGAAGCTTGGCAACCCCTTTCCATGAAAGTGATTTGTGCCAGTCTCTGCTTAGGGCTGCATCAATAGGAAACAAACCATAGAGTTAGAACTTGGAACTACTTTATTGTGTCAAGTTTCAAAGAGCTAGCACAAACCACGTTTGATTTAGTGTTCCAAAGATATGTATCCATATAGGAGAAAACAGAGTGAAACCTAAAAATTAAAACTGTTACTGCAAACGAACGGTTTAACCTAGAAGAACTAAATTTTTTGAGCCAAGTGGGATTGGGGTCCTGATCATTACCTGAAAGTGTCATCAAGATAGGGTGAAAAAATGTGTGCTGTGATTTCATGAAACTCGTAGTTTTTTGGAAGCTTGGCAACCCCTTTCCATGAAAGTGATTTGTGCCAGTCTCTGCTTAGGGCTACATCAATAGGAAACAAACCATAGAGATAGAACTTGGAACTAATTTATTGTGTCATGTTTCAAAGAGCTAGCACAAACCTTGTTTGATTTAGAGTTCCAACTACATGTATCCATATAGGAGAAAACAGAGTGAAAGCTAAAAAT
This sequence comes from Spermophilus citellus, assembly GCF_964194105.1. NCBI lineage: Eukaryota > Metazoa > Chordata > Mammalia > Rodentia > Sciuridae > Spermophilus > Spermophilus citellus. The sequence goes on along the minus strand of NC_138197.1, from coordinate 17,288,364 downwards.
TAAAGCTGTTACTGCAAATGAACGGTTTAACCTAGAAGAACGAATTTTGGTGAGCCAAGTGGGATTGGGGTACTGATCATTACCTGAAAGTGTCATCAAGATTGGGTGAAAAAATGTGTGCTGAGATTTCAGGAAACTCGTACTTTTTTGGAAGGTTGGCAACTCGTTTCCATGAAAGTGATTTGTGCCAGTCTCTTCTTAGGGCTACATCAATAGGAAACAAACCATAGAGATAGAACTTGGAACTACTTTATTGTGTCAAGTTTCAAAATACTAGAAGAAACCGTGTTTGATTTAGAGTTCGAACTACATGTATCCATATAGGAGAAAACAGAGTGAAAGGAAAAAATTAAAACTGTTACTGCCAACGAACGGTTTATCCTAGAAAAAGAATTTTGGTGAGCCAAGTGGGATTGGGGTACTGATCATTACCTGAAAGTGTCATCAAGATTGGGTGAAAAAATATGTGGTGAGATTTCAGGAAACTCGTAATTTTGGAAGCTTGGCAACCCCTTTCCATGAAAGTGATTTGCGCGAGTCTCTGCTTAGGGCTACATCAATAGGAAACAAACCATAGAGATAGAACTTGGAACTACTTTATTGTGTCAACTTTCAAAGAGCTAGCACAAACCGTGTTTGATTTACAGTTCCAACTACAGGTATCCATATAGGAGAAAACAAAGTGAAACCTAAAAATTAAAACTGTTACTGCCAATGAATGGTTTAACCTAGAAGAACGAAATTTGGTGAGGCACGTGGGATTGGGGTACTGATCATTACCTGAAAGTATCATCAAGATTGGGTGAAAAAATATGTCGTGTGATTTCAGGAAACTCGTAGTTTTTTGGAAGCTTGGCAACCCCTTTCCAGGAAAGTGTATTGCGCCAGTCTCTGCTTAGGGCTACATCAATAGGAAACAAACCATAGAGATAGAACTTGGAACTACTTTATTTTGGGAAGTTTCAAAGAGCTAGCACCAACCGTGTTTGATTTAGAGATCCAACTACATGTATCCATATAGGAGAAAACAGAGTGAAACCTAAAAATTAAAACTGTTACTGCCAATGAACGGTTTAACCTAGAAGAACGAAATTTGGTGAGCCAAGTGGGATTGGGGTACTGATCCTTACCTGAAAGTGTCATCAAAATTGGGTGAAAAAATGTGTGGTGTGATTTCAGGAAACTCGTAGTTTTTTGGAAGCTTGGCAACCCCTTTCGATGAAAGTGATTTGCGCCAGTCTCTGCTTAGGGCAACATCAATAGGAAACAAACCATAGAGATAGAACTTGGAACTACTTTATTGCGTCTAGGTTCAAAGAGCTAGCACAAACCGTGTTTGATTTAGAGTTCCAACTACCTTTATCCCTATAGGAGAAAACAGAGTGAAACCTAAAAATTAAAACTGTTAGTGCCAACGAACGGTTTCACCCAGAAGAAGGAAATTTGGTGAGCCAAGTGGGATTGGGGTACTGATCATTACCTGAAAGTGTCATCAAGTTTGGGTTAAAAAATGTGTGCGGAGATTTTAGGAAACTCGTTGTTTTTTGGAAGCTTGGCAACCCCTTTCCATGAAAGTTATTTGTGCCAGTCTCTGCTTAGGGCTACATCAATAGGAAACAAACCATAGAGATAGAACTGGGAACTACTTTATTGTGTCAAGTTTCAAAGAGCTAGCAAAAACCTTGTTTGATTTAGTGTTCCAACTACATGTATCCCTATAGGAGAAAACAGAGTGAAACCTAAAAATTAAAACAGTTACTGCCAACGTACAGTTTTACATAGAATAATGATTTTGGTGATCCAAGTGAGATTGGGGTACTGATCATTACCTGAAAGTGTCATCAAGATTGGGTGAAAAAATATGTGGTGAGATTTCAGGAAACTCGTAGTTTTTTGGAATCTTGGCAACCCCTTTCCATGAAAGTGATTTGCGCCAGTCTCTGCTTAGGGCTACATCACTAGGAAACAAACCATAGAGATAGAACTTGGAACTACTTTATTGTGTCAAGTTCCAAAGAGCTAGCACAAACCGTGTTTGCTTTAGAGTTCCAACTACATGTATCCATATAGGAGAAAACAGAGTGAAAGCTAAAATATAAAACTGTTACTGCAAACGAACGGTTTAACCTAGAAGAACGAAATTCGGTGATCCAAGTGGGATTGGGGTACTGATCCTTACCTGAAATTGTCATCAAGATTGGGTGAAAAAATGTGTGCAGAGATTTCAGGAAACTCGTAGTTTTTTGGAAGCTTGGCAACCCCTTTCCATGAAAGTGATTGGCGCCAGTCTCTGCTTAGGGCTACATCAATAGGAAATAAACCATAGAGATAGAACTTGGAACTACTTTATTGCGTCAAGTTTCAAAGAGCTAGCACAAACCGTGTTTGATTTAGAGTTCCAAAGACATGTATCCATACAGGAGAAAACAGATTGAAAGATAAAAATTAAAACTGTTACTGCCAACGAATGGTTTAAACTAGAAGAAGGAAATTTGGTGAGCCAAGTGGTATTGGGGTACTGATCATTACCTGAAAGTGTCATCAAGATTGGGTGAAAAAATATGTGCTGAGATTTCAGGAAACTCGTAGTTTTTTGGAAGCTTGGCAACCCATTTCCATGAAAGTGATTTGTGATAGTCTCTGCTTAGGGCTACATCAATAGGAAACAAACCATAGAGATAGAACTTGGAACTACTTTATTGTGTCAAGTTTCAAAGAGCTAGCAAAAACCGTGTTTGATTTAGAGTTCCAACTACATGTATCTATATAGGAGAAAACAGAGTGAAACCTAAAAATTAAAACTGTTACTGCCAACGAACGGTTTAACATAGAAGAAGGAAATTTGGTGAGCCAAGTGTAATTGGGGTACTGATCATTACCTGAAAGTGTCATCCAGATTGGGTGAAAAAATGTGTGCTGAGATTTCAGGAAACTCGTAGTTTTTGGCAGCTTGGCAACCCTTTTCCATGAAAGTGATTTGCGCCAGTCTCTGCTTAGGGCTACATAAATAGGAAACAAACCATAGAGATAGAACTTGGAACTATTTATTGTGTCAAGTTTCAAAGAGCTAGCACAAACCGTGTTTGATTTAGAGTTCCAAATGCATGCATCCGTATAGGAGAAAACAGAGTGAAACCAAAAAATTAAAACTGTTACTGCCAACGAACGGTTTAAACTAGAAGAACAAAATTTGGTGAGCCAGGTGGGATTGGGGTACTGATCATTACCTGAAATTGTCATCAAGATTAGGTGAAAAAAATGTTTGCTGAGATTTCAGGAAACTCGTAGTTTTTTGGAAGCTTGGCAACCCCTTTCCATGAAAGTTATTGGAGCTAGTCTCTGCTTAGGGCTACATCAATAGGAAACAAACCATAGAGATAGAACTTGGAACTACTTTATTGTGTCAAGTTTCAAAGTGCTAGCAAAAACCGTGTTTTATTTAGAGTTCCAACTATATGTATCACTATAGGAGAAAACAGAGTGAAACCTAAAAATTAAAACTGTTACTGCCAACGAACGGTTTAACCTAGAAGAACGAAATTTCGTGAGCCAAGTGGGATTGGGGTGCTGATCATGACCTGAAAGTATCATCAAGATTGGGTGAAAAAATGTGTGCTGAGATTTCAGGAAACTCGTAGTTTTTTTGGAAGCTTGGCAACCCCTGTCCATGAAAGGGATTTGTGCCAGTCTCTGCTTACGGCTACGTCAATAGAAAACAAACCATAGTGTTAGATCTTGGAACTACTTTATTGTGTCAAGTTTCAAAGAGCTAGCACAATCCGTGTTTGATTTAGAGTTCCAACTACATATACCCATATAGGAGAAAATAGAGTGAAACCTAAAAATTAAAACTGTTACTGCCAAAGAACGGTTTGACCTAGAAACGAAATTTGGTGAGCCAATTGGAATTTGGTATTGATCATTACCTGAAAGTGTCATCAAATTGGGTAAAAAATGTGTGCTGAGATTTCAAAAAACTCGTAGTTTTTAGGAAGCTTGGCAACCCTTTTCCATGAAAGAGATTTGTGCCAGTCTCTGCTTAGGGCTATATTAATAGGAAACAAACCATAGAGATAGATCTTGGAACTACTTTATTGTGTCAAGTTTCAAAGAGCTAGCACAAACGGTGTTTGATTTAGAGTTCCAACAACATGTATCCATATAGGACAAAACAGAGTGAAACATAAAAACTAAAACTATTTCTGGCAATGAACGGTTTAACTTAGAAAAACGAAATTTGGTGAGCCAAGTGGGATTGGGGTGCTGATCATTACCTGAAAGTGTCATCAAAATTGCTTGAAAAAATGTGTGCTGAGATTTCAGGAAACTCGTAGTTTTTTAAAGCTTGTCAATCCCTTACCATGAAAGTGATTGGCGCCAGTCTCTGATTAGGGCTACATCAATAGGAAACAAACCATAGAGATAGAACTTGGAACTACTTTATTGTGTCAAGTTTCAAGGAGCTAGCAGAAACCGTGTTTGATTTAGAGTTCCAACTACATGTATCCATATAGGAGAAAACAGAGTGAAAGCTAAAAATTAAAACTGTTACTGCCAAAGAACGGTTTAACCTAGAAACGAAATTTGGTGAGCAAAGTGGGATTTTGGTACTGATCATTACCTGAAAGTGTCATCAAGATTGAGTGAAAAAATGTGTGGTGAGATTTCAGGAAACTCGTAGTTTTTTGGAAGCTTGGCAACCCCTTTCAATGAAAGGGATTTGCTCCTGTCTCTGCTTAGGGTACACCAATTCAAAACAAACAATAGAGATAGAACTTGGAACAACTTTATTGTGTCAAGTTTAAAAGAGCTAGCAAAAACCGTGTTTGATTTAGAGTTCCAACTACATGTATCCATATAGGAGAAAATAGAGTGAAACCCAAAAATTAAAACTGTTACTGCCAACGAACTGTTTAACCTAGAAGAACGAAACTTGCTGAGCCAAGTGGGATTGGTGTACTAATCATTACCTGAAAGTGTCATCAATATTGGGTGAAAAAATGTGTGCTGAGATTTCAGGAAACTCGTAGTTTTTGGAAGCCTGGCAACCCCTTTCCATGAAAGTGATTTGCGCCAGTCTCTGCTTAGGGCTATATCAATAAAAAACTAACCATATAGATAGAACTTGGAACTACTTTATTGTGTCATGTTTCAAAGAGCTAGCACAAACGGTGTTTGATTTAGAGTTCCAACAATATGTATCCATATAAGACAAAACAGAGTGAAACCTAAAAATTAAAACTATTACTGCCAACGAACGGTTTAACCTAGAAGAACAAAATTTGTTGAGTAAAGTTGGATTGGGGTACTGATCATTACCTGAATGTGTCATCAAGATTGGTGTAAAAATATGTGCTGAGATTTCAGGAAACTCGTAGTTTTTGGAAGCATGGCAACCGCTTTCCATTAAAATGATTAGCGCCAGTCTCTGCTTAGGGCTACATCAATAGGAAACAAACCATAGAGATACAACTTGGAACTACTTTATTGTGTCAAGTTTCAAGGAGCTAGCAGAAACCGTGTTTGATTTAGAGTTCCAACTACATGTATCCATATAGGAGAAAACAGAGTGAAACCTAAAAATTAAAACTGTTGCTGCTAATGAATTGTTTAACGTAGAAGAACGAAATTTGCTAAGCCAAGTAGGATTGGGGTGCTGATCATTACCGGAAAGTGTCATCAAGATTGCGTGAAAAAATGTGTGCTGAGATTTCAGGAAACTCGTAGTTTTTTGGAAGCTTGGCAACCCCTGTCCATGAAAGGGATTTGCGCCAGTCTCTGCTTAGGGCTACATCAATAGGAAACAAAAAATAGGGATAGAACTTGGAACTACTTTATTGTGTCAAGTTTCAAAGAGCTAGCACAAACCGTGTTTGATTTAGAGTTCCAACTACATGTATCCCTATAGGAGAAAACAGAGTGAAACCTAAAAATTAAAACAGTTACTGCCAACGAACAGTTTTACCTAGAATAATGAAATTTGGTGATCCAAGTGGGATTGGGGTACTGATCATTACCTGAAAGTGTCATCAAGATTGGGTGAAAAAATATGTGGTGAGATTTCAGGAAACTCGTAGTTTTTTGGAATCTTGGCAACCCCTTTCCATGAAAGTGATTTGCGCCAGTCTCTACTTAGGGCTACATCAATAGGAAACAAACCATAGAGATAGGACTTGGAACTACTTTATTGTGTCAAGTTTGAAAGAGCTAGCACAAAACCGTGTTTGATTTAGAGTTGCAACTACATGTATCCCTATAGGAGAAAACAGAGTGAAACCTAAAAATTAAAACTGTTACTGCAAACGAACGGTTTAACCTAGAAGAACTAAATTTGGTGAGCCAAATGGGATTTGGGTATTGATCATTAACTGAAATTGTCATCCAGATTGGGTGAAAAAATGTGTGCTGATATTTCAGGAAACTCGTAGTTTTTTGGAAGCTTGGCAACCCCTTTCCATGAAAGTGATTTCCGCCAGTCTCTGCTTAGGGTACATCAATGCAAAACAAACAATAGAGATAGAACTTGGAACTACTTTTTTGTGTCAGGTTTCAAAGAGCTAGCACAAACTGTGTTTGATTTAGAGTTCCAAATATGTATATCTAATGGAAAAAACAGAGTGAAACCTAAACATTAAAACCGTTACTGCCAACGAACGGTTTAACCTAGAAGAACGAAATTTGGTGATCCAAGTGGTATTAGGGTACTGATCATAACCTGAAAGTGTCTTCAAGATTGGGTGAAAAAATGTGTGCTGAGATTTCAGGGAACTCGTAGTTTTTTGGAAGCTTGGCAACCCATTTCCATGAACGTGATTTGCGCCACTCTCTGCTTACCGCTACATCAATAGGAAACAAACCATAGAAACAGTACTTGGAACTACTTTATTGTGTCATGTTTCAAAGAGCTAGCACAAACCGTGTTTGATTTAGAGTTCCAACTACATGTATCCATATAGGAGAAAACAGAGTGAAACCTAAAAATTAAAACTGTTACTGCCAACGAACGGTTTAAACTACAAGAGTGAAATTGGTGAGCCAAGTGGGATTGGGGTACTGATCATTATCTGAAAGTGTCATCAAGATTGGGTAAAAAAATGTGTGCTGAGATTTCAGGAAACTCGTAGTTTTTTGGAAGCTTGGCAACCCCTTTCCATGAAAGTGATTGGCGCCAGTCTCTGATTAGGGCTACATCAATAGGAAACAAACCATAGAGATAGAACTTGGAACTACTTTATTGGGTCAAGTTTCAAGGAGCTAGCAGAAACCGTGTTTGATTTAGAGTTCCAACTACATGTATCCATATAGGAGAAAACAGAGTGAAACCTAAAAATTAAAACTGTTACTGCCAAAGAACGGTTTAACCTAGAAATGCAATTTGGTGAGCCAAGTGGGATTTTGGTACTGATCATTACCTGAAAGTGTCATCAAGATTGGGTGAAAAAATGTGTGCTGAGATTTCAGGAAACTCGTAGTTTTTTGGAAGCTTGGCAACCCCTTTCCATGAAAGGTATTTGCTCCAGTCTCTGCTTAGGGTACATCAATACAAAACAAACAATAGAGATAGAACTTGGAACTACTTTATTGTGTCAAGTTTCAAAGAGCTAGCACAAACCGTGTTTGATTTAGAGTTCCAACTACATGTATCCCTATAGGAGAAAACAGAGTGAAACCTAAAAATTAAAAGTGTTACTGCCAACGAACGGTTTAACCTAGAAAAACGAAATTTGGTGAGCCAAGTGGGATTGGGGTGCTGATCATTACCTGAAAGTGTCATCAAGATTGCTTGAAAAAATGTGTGCTGAGATTTCAGGAAACTCGTAGTTTTTTGGAAGCTTGGCAACCCCTTACCATGAAAGTGATTGGCGCCAGTATCTGATTAGGGCTACATCAATAGGAAACAAACCATAGAGATAGAACTTGGAACTACTTTATTGTGTCAAGTCACAAAGAGCTAGCACATACCGTGGTTGATATAGAGTTCCAACTACATGTATCCCTATAGGAGAAAACAGAGTGAAACCCAAAAATTTAAACTGTTACTGCCAACGAACTGTTTAACCTAGAAGAACGAAACTTGCTGAGCCAAGTGGGATTGGTGTACTGATCATTACCTGAAAGTGTCATCAATATTGGGTGAAAAAATGTGTGCTGAGATTTCAGGAAACTCGTAGTTTTTGGAAGCCTGGCAACCCCTTTCCATGAAAGTGATTTGCGCCACTCTCTGCTTAGGGCTATATCAATAAAACACAAACCATAGAGAAAGAACTTGGAACTACTTTACTGTGTCATGTTTCAAAGAGCTAGCACAAACGGTGTTTGATTTAGAGTTCCAACAATATATATCCCTACAGGAGAAAACAGAGTGAAACCTAAAAATTAAAACTGTTACTGCCAACGAACGGTTTAACCTAGAAGAATGAAATTTGTTGAACCAATTGGGATTGGGGTGCTGATCATTACCTGAAAGTGTCATCAAGATTGCTTGAAAAAATGTGTGCTGAGATTTCAGGAAACTCGTAGTTTTTTGGAAGCTTCCAACCCCTTTCCATGAAAGTGATTAGCCCCAGTCTCTGCTTAGGGCTTCATCAATAGGAAACAAACCATAGAGATAGAACTTGGAACTACTTTATTGTGTCAAGTTTCAAAGAGCTAGCACAATCCGTTTTTGATTTAGAGTTCCAACTATATGTATCCATATAGGAGAAAACAGAGTGAAAGCTAAAAATTAAAACTGTTACTGGCAACAAACGGTTTAAACTAGAAGAGTGAAATTCGGTGAGCCAAGTGGGATTGGGGTACTGATCATTATCTGAAAGTGTCATCAAGATTGGGTGAAAAAATGTGTGCTGAGATTTCAGGAAACTCGTAGTTTTTTGGAAGCTTGGCAACCCCTTTCCATGAAAGTGATTTGCGCCAGTCTCTGCTTAGGGCTACATCAATAGGAAACAAACCACAGAGATAGAACTTGGAACTACTTTATTGTGTCAAGTTTCAAAGAGCTTGGACAAACCGTGTTTGATTTAGAGTTCCAACTACATGTATCCATATAGGAGAAAACAGAGTAAAACCTGAAAATTAAAACTGTTACTGCCAACGAACGGTTTAATGTAGAAGAACAAAATTTGCTGAGCCAAGTAGGAATGGGGTTCTGATCATTACCGGAAAGTGTCATCAAGATTGGGTGAAAAAATGTGTGCTGAGATTTCAGGAAACTCGTAGTTTTTTGGAAACTCGGCAACCCATGTCCATGAAAGGGATTTGCACCAGTCTGTGCTTAGGGTTACATCAATAGGAAACAAACCATAGAGATAGAACTTGGAACTACTTTATTGTGTCCAGTTTCAAAGAGCTAGCACAAACCTTGTTTGATTTAGAGTTCCAGCTACATGTATCCATATAGGAGAAAACAGAGTGAAAGCTAAAAATTAAAACTGTCACTGCCAACGAACGGTTGAACGTAGAAGAACGAAATTTGGTGAGCCAAGTGGGATTGGGGTACTGATCATTACCTGAAAGTGTCATCAAGATTGGGTGAAAAAATTTGTGCTGAGATTTCAGGAAACTCAAAGTTTTTTGTAAGCTTTGCAACCCATTTCCATGAAAGGGATTGGCGCCAGTCTCTGCTTAGGGCTACATCAATAGGAAACAAACCATAGAGATAGAACTTGGAACTACTTTATTGTTTAAAGTTTCAAAGAGCTACCACAAACAGTGTTTGATTTAGAGTTCCAACTACATATATCCCTATAGGAGAAAACAGAGTGAAACCTAAAAATTAAAACTGTTACTGCAAAGGAACGGTTTAACCTAGAAGAACGAAATTTGGTGAGCCACGTGGGATTGGGGTACAGATCATTACCTGAAAGTGTCATCACGATTGGGTGAAAAAATGTGTGCTTAGATTTTAGGAAACTTGTAGTTTTTGGAAGATTGGCAACCCCTTTCCATGAAAGTGATTTGCGCCAGTCTCTGTTAAGGGCTACATCAATAAGAAACAAACCATAGACACAGAACTAGGAACTACTTTATTGTGTAAAGTTTCAAAGAGCTAGCACAAAGCTTGTTTGATTTAGAGTTCCAACTACATGTATCCCTATAGGAGAAAACACAGTGTAACCTAAAAATTAAAGTGTTACTGTCAACGAACTCTTTAACCTAGAAGGTGAAATTTGGTGAGCCAAGTGGGATTGGGGTACTGATCATTATCTGAAAGTGTCATCAAGATTGGGTGAAAAAATGTGTGCTGAGATTTCAGGAAACTCGTAGTTTTTGGAAACTTGGCAACCCATTTCCAGGAAAGTCATTTGTGCCAGTCTATGCTTACGGCTACATCAATAGGAAACACACCATAGATACAGGACTTGGAACTACTTTATTGTGTCAATTTTCAAAGAGCTCGCACAAACCGTGTTTGATTTAGAGTTCCAAATACATGTATATATAGGAGAAAACAGAGTGAAACCTAAAAATTAAAACAGTTACTGCCAACGAACGGTTTAACCTAGAAGATGGAAATTTGGTGAGCCACGTGGGATAGGGGTACTGATCCATATCTGAAAGTGTCATAAAGATTGGGTGAAAAAATGTGTGCTGAGATTTCAGGAAACTCGTAGTTTTTTGGAAGCTTGGCAACCCCTTTCTTGAAAGTGATTTGCGCCAGTCTCTGCTTAGGGCTACATCAATAGGAAACAAACCATAGAGATAGAACTTGGAACTACTTTATTGTGTCAACTTTCAAAGAGCTAGCACAAACCGTGTTTGATTTAGAGTTCCAACAACATGTATCCATATTGGAGAAAACAGAGTGAAACCTAAAAATTAAAACTGTTACTTCCAACGAATGGTTTAACCTAGAAGAAGAAAATTTGGTGAGCCAAGTGGGATTGGGGTACTGATCATTACCTGAAAGTGTCATCAAGATTGGGTGAAAAAATATGTGCTTAGATTTCAAGAAACTCGTAGTTTTTTGGAAGCTTGGCAACCCCTTTACATGAAAGTGATTTGCGCCAGTCTCTGCTTAGGGCTACATCAATAGGAGACAAACCATAGAGATAGAACTTGGAACTACTTTATTGTGTCAAGTTTCAAAGAGCTACCACAAACCGTGTTTGATTTTGAGTTCCAACTACATGTATCCATATAGGAGAAAACAGAGTGAAAGCTAAAAATTAAAACTGTTACTGCAAATGAACGGTTTAACCTAGAAGAAAAAAATTTGGTGAAACAAGTGGGATTTGGGTACTGATCATAACCTGAAAGTGTCATCAAGATTGGGTGAAAAAATGTGTGCTGAGATTTCAGGAAACTCGTAGTTTTTTGGAAGCTTGGCAACCCCTTTCCATGAAAGTGATTGGCGCCATTCTCTGCTTAGGGCTACATCAATAGGAAACAAACCATAGAGAGAGAACTTGGAACTACTTTATTGTGTCAAGTTTCCAAGAGCTAGCACAAACCGTGTTTGATTTAGTGTTCCAACTACATGTATCCATATAGGAGAAAACAGAGTGAAACCTAAAAATTAATACTGTTCCTTCCAACCAACGGTTTAACCTAGAAGAACGAAATTTGGTGAGACAAGTGGGATTGGGGTACTGATCATTACCTGAAAGTGTCATCAAGATTGGGTGAAAAAATGTGTGCTGAGATTTCAGGAAATTCGTAGTTTTTTGGAAACTTGGCAACCCCTTTCGATTAATGGGATTTGCGCCAGTCTCTGCTTGGGGCTATGGCAATAGGAAACAAACCATAGAGATAGAAATTGGAACTACATTATTGTGTCAAGTTTCAACAAGGTAGCACAAACCGTGTTTGATTTAGAGTTCCAACTACATGTATCCCTATAGGAGAAAACAGAGTGAAACCTAAATATTAAAACTGTTACTGCCAACCAACAGTTTAACCTAGAAGAACGAAATTTGTTGAGACAAGTGGGAATGGGCTACTGATCATTACCTGAAAGTGTCATCAAGATTGGGTGAAAAAATGTGTGCTGACATTTCAGGAAACTCGTAGTTTTTTGGAAGCTTGGCAACCCCTTTCCATGAAAGTGATTTGCGAGAGTCTCTGCTTAGGGCTACATCAATAGAAACAAACCATAGAGATAGAACGTGGAATTACTTTATTTTGTCAAGTTTCAAAGAGCTAGCATAAACCGTGTTTGATTTAGAGGTCCAACTACATGTATCCATATAGGAGAAAACAGAGTGAAACCTAAAAATTAAAACTGTTACTGACAATGAAAGGATTAACCTAGAAGAAGGAAATTTGGTGAGCCAAGTGGGATTGGGGTACTGATCATTACCTGAAAGTGTCATCAAGATTGGGTGAAAAAATGTGTGCTTAGATTTCAGGAAACTCGTAGATTTTTGGAAGCTTGGCAACCCCTTTTTATAAAAGTGATTTGCGCCAGTCTCTGCTTAGGGCTACATCAATAGGAAACAAATCATAGAGATAGAACTTGGAACTACATTATTGTGTCAAGTTTCAAGGAGCTAGCACAAACCGTGTTTGATTTAGAGTTCCAAATACATGTATCCCTATAGAAGAAAACAGAGTGAAACCTAAAAATTAAAACAGTTACTGCCAACGTACGGTTTAACCTTGAAAAAGGAAATTTGGTGATCCAAGTGGGATTGGGGTACGGATCATTACCTGAAAGTGTCATTAAGTTTGGGTGAAAAAATGTGTGCTGAGATTTCAGGAAACTCTTAGTTTTTTGGAAGCTTGGCAACCCCTTTAAATGAAAGTGACTAAGCCAGTCTCTGCTTAGGGCTACATCAATAGGAAACAAACCATAGAGATAGAACTTGGAAGTACTTTATTGTTTCAAGTTTCAAAGAGCTAGCACAAACCGTGTTTGATTTAGAGTTCCAACTACATGAATCCCTATAGGAGAAAACAGAGTGAAAGCTAAAAATTAAAACTGTTACTGCAAACAAACGGTTTAACCTAGAAGAACAAAATATGGTGAGCCAATTGAGTTTGGGGTACTGATCATTACCTGAAAGTGTCATCAAGATTGGGTGAAAAAATGTGTGCTGAGATTTCAGAAAACTTGTAGTTTTTGGAAGCATTGCAACCCCTTTCCATGAAAGTGATTGCGCCAGTCTCTGCTTATGGCTACATCAATATTAAACAAACCATAGATATAGGACTTGGAACTACATTATTGTATCAAGTTTCAAAGAGCTAGCACAAACGGTGTTTAATTTAGAGTTCCAACTACATGTATCCCTATAGGAGAAAACAGAGTGAAACCTAAAAATTAAAACTGTTACTGCCAACAAACGGTTTAACCTAGGAGAAGAAAATTTGGTGAGACTAGTGGGATTGGGGTACTGATCATTATCTGAAAGTGTCATCAAGATTGGGTGAAAAAATGTGTGCTGAGATTTCAGGAAACTCGTAGTTTTTTGGAAGCTTGGCAACCCCTTTCTTGAAAGTGATTTGCGCCAGTCTCTGCTTAGGGCTACATCAATAGAAAACAAACCATAGAGATAGAACTTGGAAGTACTTTATTGTGTCAAGTTTCAAAGAGCTAGCACAAACTGTGTTTGATTTAGAGTTCCAACTACATGTATCCCTGTAGGAGAAAACAGAGTATAACCTAAAAATTAAAACTGTTACTGCCAACGAATGGTTTAACCTAGAAGAATGAAATTTGGTGAGCCAAGTGGGATTGGGGACTGATCATTATCTGAATGTGTCATCAAGATTGGGTGAAAAAATTTGTGCTGAGATTTCAGGAAACTCTTAATTTTTTGGAAGCTTGGCAACCCCTTTCCATGAAAGTGATTTGCGCCAGTCTCTGCTTAGGTCTACATCAATAGGAAACAAACCATAGAGATAGAACTTGGAACTACATTATTGTGTCAAGTTTCAACAAGGTATCACAAACCGTGTTTGATTTAGAGTTCCAACTACATGTATCCCTAGAGGAGAAAACAGAGTGAAACCTAAATATTAAAACTGTTACTGCCAACCAACAGTTTAACCTAGAAAAACGAAATTTGTTGAGACAAGTGGGAATGGGCTACTGATCGTTATCTGAAAGTGTCATCAAGATTGGGTGAAAAAATGTGTGCTGAGATTTCAGGAAACTCGTAGTTTTTTGGAAGCATGGCAACCCCTTTCCATGAAAGTGATTTGCGAGAGTCTCTGCTTAGGGCTACATCAATAGGAAACAAACCATAGAGATAGAACGTGGAATTACTTTATTTTGTCAAGTTTCAAAGAGCTAGCATAAACCGTGTTTGATTTAGAGGTCCAACTACATGTATCCATATAGGAGAAAACAGAGTGAAACCTAAAAATTAAAACTGTTACTGACAATGAAAGGATTAACCTAGAAGAAGGAAATTTGGTGAGCCAAGTGGGATTGGGGTACTGATCATTACCTGAAAGTGTCATCAAGATTGGGTGAAAAAATGTGTGCTGAGATTTCAGGAAACTCGTAGATTTTTGGAAGCTTGGCAACCCCTTTTTATGAAAGTGATTTGCGCCAGTCTCTGCTTAGGGCTACATCAATAGGAAACAAATCATAGAGATAGAACTTGGAACTACATTATTGTGTCAAGTTTCAAGGAGCTAGCACAAACCGTGTTTGATTTAGAGTTCCAAATACATGTATCCCTATAGAAGAAAACAGAGTGAAACCTAAAAATTAAAACAGTTACTGCCAACGAACGGTTTAACCTTGAAAAAGGAAATTTGGTGATCCAAGTGGGATTGGGGTACTGATCATTACCTGAAAGTGTCATTAAGTTTGGGTGAAAAAATGTGTGCTGAGATTTCAGGAAACTCTTAGTTTTTTGGAAGCTTGGCAACCCCTTTAAATGAAAGTGACTAAGCCAGTCTCTGCTTAGGGCTACATCAATAGGAAACAAACCATAGAGATAGAACTTGGAAGTACTTTATTGTTTCAAGTTTCAAAGAGCTAGCACAAACCGTGTTTGATTTAGAGTTCCAACTACATGAATCCCTATAGGAGAAAACAGAGTGAAAGCTAAAAATTAAAACTGTTACTGCAAACAAACGGTTTAACCTAGAAGAACAAAATATGGTGAGCCAATTGAGTTTGGGGTACTGATCATTACCTGAAAGTGTCATCAAGATTGGGTGAAAAAATGTGTGCTGAGATTTCAGAAAACTTGTAGTTTTTGGAAGCATTGCAACCCCTTTCCATGAAAGTGATTGCGCCAGTCTCTGCTTATGGCTACATCAATATTAAACAAACCATAGATATAGGACTTGGAACTACTTTATTGTATCAAGTTTCAAAGAGCTAGCACAAACGGTGTTTAATTTAGAGTTCCAACTACATGTATCCCTATAGGAGAAAACAGAGTGAAACCTAAAAATTAAAACTGTTACTGCCAACAAACGGTTTAACCTAGGAGAACAAAATTTGGTGAGACTAGTGGGATTGGGGTACTGATCATTATCTGAAAGTGTCATCAAGATTGGGTGAAAAAATGTGTGCTGAGATTTCAGGAAACTCGTTTTTTGGAAGCTTGGCAACCCCTTTCTTGAAAGTGATTTGCGCCAGTCTCTGCTTAGGGCTACATCAATAGGAAACAAACCATAGAGATAGAACTTGGAACTACTTTATTGTGTCAAGTTTCAAAGAGCTAGCACAAACTGTGTTTGATTTAGAGTTCCAACTACATGTATCCCTGTAGGAGAAAACAGAGTATAACCTAAAAATTAAAACTGTTACTGCCAACGAACGGTTTAACCTAGAAGAACGAAATTTGGTGAGCCAAGTGGGATTGGGGACTGATCATGATCTGAATGTGTCATCAAGATTGGGTGAAAAAATTTGTGCTGAGATTTCAGGAAACTCTTAATTTTTTGGAAGCTTGGCAACCCCTTTCCATGAAAGTGATTTGCGCCAGTCTCTGCTTAGGTCTACATCAATAGGAAACAAACCATAGAGATAGAACTTGGAACTACATTATTGTGTCAAGTTTCAACAAGGTAGCACAAACCGTGTTTGATTTAGAGTTCCAACTACATGTATCCCTAGAGGAGAAAACAGAGTGAAACCTAAATATTAAAACTGTTACTGCCAACCAACAGTTTAACCTAGAGAAACGAAATTTGTTGAGACAAGTGGGAATGGTCTACTGATCGTTATCTGAAAGTGTCATCAAGATTGGGTGAAAAAATGTGTGCTGAGATTTCAGGAAACTCGTAGTTTTTTGGAAGCTTGGCAACCCCTTTCCATGAAAGTGATTTGCGCCAGTCTCTGCTTCGGGCTACATCAATAGGAAACAAACCATAGAGATAGAACGTGGAACTACTATATTTTGTCAAGTTTCAAAGAGCTAGCATAAACTGTGTTTGATTTAGAGGTCCAACTACATGTGTCCATATAGGAGAAAACAGAGTGACAGCTATAAATTAAAACTGTTACTGACAACGAAATGTTTAACCTAGAAGAAGGAAATTTGGTGAGCCAAGTGGGATTGGGGTACTGATCATTACCTGAAAGTGTCATCAAGATTGGTTGAAAAAATGTATGCTGAGATTTCAGGAGACTCGTAGATTTTTGGAAGCTTGGACACCCCTTTTTATGAAAGTGATTTGCGCCAGTCTCTGCTTAGGGCTACATCAATAGGAAACAAATCATAGAGATAGAACTTGGAACTACTTTATTGTGTCAAGTTTCAAAGAGCTAGCACAACCCGTGTTTGATATAGAGTTCCAACTACATGTATCCATATTAGAGAAAACAGAGTGAAAGCTAAAAATTAAAACTATTACTGCCAACGAACGGTTTAACCTAGAAGAATGAAATTTGGTGAGCCAAGTGGGATTGGCCGTACTGATCATTACCTGAAAGTGTCATAAGATTGGGTGAAACAATATGTGCTGAGATTTCAGGAAACTCCTAGTTTTTTGGAAGCTTGGCATCCCCTTTCCATAAAAAAGATTTGCGCCAGTCTCTGCTTAGGGATACATCAATAGGAAACAAACCATAGAGATAGAACTTTGAACTACTTTATTGTGTCAAGTTTCAAAGAGGTAGCATGAACCGTGTTTGATTTAGAGTTCCAACTACATATATCCATATAGGAGAAAACAGAGTGAAAGTTAAAAATTAAAACTGTTCCTGGAAACGAACTTTTTAACTTAGAAGAACGAAATATGGTGAGCCAAGTGGGATTGGGGTACTGATCATTACCTGAAAGTGTCATCAAGATTGGATGAAAAAATGTGTGCTGAGATTTCAGGAAACTCGTAGTTTTTTGGAAGCTTGGCAACCCCTTTCCATGAAAGAGATTTGCGCCAGTCTCTGCTTAGGGCTACATCAATAGGAAACAAACCATAGAGATAGAACTTGGAACTACTTTATTGTGTCAAGTTTCAAAGACCTAGCACAAATCGTGTTTGATTTAGAGTTCCAACTACATGTATCCATATAGGAGAAAACAGAATGACAGCTATAAATTAAAACTGTTACTGCAAACGAAGGGTTTAACATAGAAGAACGAAATTTGGTGATCCAAGTGGAATTGGGTTACTGATCATTACCTGAAAGTGTCATCAAGTTTGGGTTAAAAAATGTGTGGTGAGATTTCAGGAAACTCGTAGTTTTTTGGAAGCTTGGCAACCCCTTTCCATGTAAGTGATTTGCGCCAGTCTCTGCTTACTGCTACATCAATAGGAAACAAACCATAGAGACAGAACTTGGAACTACTTTATTGTGTCAAGATTCGAAGAGCTAGCACAAACCGTGTTTGATTTAGAGTTCCAAATACATGTATCCCTATAGGAAAACAGAGTGTAACATAAAAATTAAAACTGTTACTGCCAACGAACGGTTTAACCTAGAAGAACAAAATTTGGAGAGCCAAGTGAAATTGGGTACTGATCATTACCTGAAACTCTCATCAAGATTGGGTGAAAAAATGTGTGCTGAGATTTCAGGAACAACGTAGTTTTTGGAAGCTTGGCAACCCCTTTCCATGAGGTGATTTTCGCCAGTCTGCTTAGGCCTACATCAATAGTAAACGAACCATAGAGATAGAACTTGGAACTACTTTATTGTGTCAAGTTTCAAAGAGCTAGCACAAACCGTGTTTGATTTAGAGTTCCAACTACATGTATGCCTATAGGAG
This sequence comes from Spermophilus citellus, assembly GCF_964194105.1. Classification (NCBI taxonomy): domain Eukaryota; kingdom Metazoa; phylum Chordata; class Mammalia; order Rodentia; family Sciuridae; genus Spermophilus; species Spermophilus citellus. The sequence goes on along the minus strand of NC_138197.1, from coordinate 17,270,239 downwards.
AAAACAGAGTGAAACCAAAAAATTAAAACTGTTACTGCCAATGAACGGTTTAACCTAGAAGAACGAAATTTGGTGATCCAAGTGGGATTGGGGTACAGATCATTACCTGAAAGTGTCATCAAGATTGGTTGAAAAAATGTATTCTGAGATTTCAGGAAACTCGTAGTTTTTTGGAATCTTGGCAACCCCTTTCCATGAAAGTGATTTGTGCCAGTCTCTGCTTAGGCCTACATCAATAGTAAACGAACCATAGAGATAGAACTTGGAACTACTTTATTGTGTCAAGTTTCAAAGAGCTAGCACAAACCGTGTTTGATTTAGAGTTCCAACTACATGTATCCATATAGGAGAAAACAGAGTGAAAGCTAAAAATTAAAACTGTTACTGCAAACGAACGGTTTAACCTGGAAGATGGAAATTTGGTGAGCCAAGTGGGATTGGGTTACTGATCATTACCTGAAAGTGTCATCAAGATTGGGTGAAAAAATGTGTGCTGAGATTTCAGGAAACTCGTAGTTTTTGGAAGCTTGGCAACCCCTTTCCATGAAAGTGATTTGCGCCACTCTGCTTAGGGCTATATCAATAGGAAACAAACCATAGAGATATTACTTGGAACTACTTTAGTGTGTCAAGTTTCAAAGAGCTATCACAAACCACTTTTATTTAGATTTCCAACTACATGTATCCATAAAGGAAAAAACAGAGTGAAAGTTAAAAATTAAAACTGTTACTGCAAACGAACGGTTTAACTTAAAAGAACGAAATATTTTGAGCCAAGTGTGATTGGGGTACTGATAATTACCTGAAAGTGTCATCAAGATTGGGTGAAAAAATGTTTGCTGAGATTTCAGGAAACTCGTAGTTTTTTGGAAGCTTGGCAACCCCTTTTCATGAAAGTGATTTGCGCCAGTCTCTGCTTAGGGCTACATAAATAGGAAACAAACCATAGAGATAGAACTTGGAACTATTTATTGTGTCAAGTTTCAAACAGCTAGCACAAACCGTGTTTGCTTTAGAGTTCCAACTACATGTATCCCTATAGGAGAAAAAAGAGTGAAACCTAAAATTTAAAACAGTTACTGCCAACGAACGGTTTAACTTAGAAGAACGAAATTTGGTGATCCAAGTGGGACTGGGTTACTGATCATTACCTGAAAGTGTCATCAAGATTGGGTGAAAAAATGTGTGCTGAGATTTCAGGAAACTCGTAGTTTTTTGGAAGCTTGGCAACCCCTTTCCATGTAAGTGATTTGCGCCAGGCTCTGCTTACTGCTACATCAATAGGAAACAAACCATAGAGATAGAACTTGGAACTACTTTATTGTGTCCAGTTTCAAAGAGCTAGCACACACCGTGTTTGATTTAGAGTTCCAACTACATGTATCCCTATAGGAGAAAACAGAGTGAATCCAAATAATTAAAACTGTTACTGCCAAGGAACGGTTTAACCTAGAAGAACGAAATTTGGTGATCCAAGTGGGATTGGGGTACTGATCATTACCTGAAAGTGACGTCAAGATTGGGTGAAAAAATGTGTGCTGAGATTTCAGGAAATTCGTAGTTTTTTGAAAACTTGGCAACCCCTTTCGATTAAAGTGATTTCCGCCAGTCTCTGCTTAGGGCTACGTCAATAGGAAACAAACCATAGAGATAGAACTTGGAACTACTTTATTGTGTCAAGTTTCAAAGAGCTAGCACAAACCGTGTTTGATTTACAGTTCCAACTACATGTATCCATATAGGAGAAAACAGAGTGAAAGCTAAAAATTAAAACTGTTACTGCAAACGAACGGTTTAACCTAGAAGAACGAAATTTGGTGAGCCAAGTGGGATTGGGGTACTGATCATTACCTGAAAGTGTCATCAAGATTGGGTGAAAAAATGTGTGTTGAGATTTCAGGAAACTCGAAGTTTTTTGGAAGTTTGGCAACCCCTTTCATGAAAGTGATTTGCACAAGTCTTTGCTTAGGTCCACATCAATAGGAAACAAACAATGGAGATAAAACTTGGAACTACATTATTGTGTCAAGTTTCAAAGACCTAGCACAAACCGTGTTTGATTTAGAGTTCCAACTATGTGTATCCTTATAGGAGAAAACAGAGTGAAACCTAAAAATTAAAACAGTTACTGCCAACGAACGGTTTAACTTAGAAGAACGAAATTTGGTGATCCAAGTGGGATTGGGTTACTGATCATTACCTGAAAGTGTCATCAAGTTTGGGTGAAAAAATGTGTGCTGAGATTTCAGGAAACTCGTAGTTTTTTGGAAGCTTGGCAACCCCTTTCCATGAAAGTGATTTGCGCCAGTCTCTGCTTAGGGCTACATCAACAGGAAACAAACCATAGAGAGAGAACTTGGAACTACTTTATTGTGTCAAGTTTCAAAGAGCTAGCACAAACCGTGTTTGATTTAGAGTTCAAACTACATGTATCCATATAGGAGAAAACAGAGTGAAAGTTAAAAATTAAAACTGTTACTGCAAACGATCGGTTTAACATAGAAGAAAGAAATTTGGTGAGCCAAGTGGGATTGGGGTACTGATCATTACCTGAAAGTGTCATCAAGATTGGGTGAAAAAATGTGTGCTGAGATTTCAGGAAACTCATAGATTTTTGGAAGCTTGGCAACCCCTCTTTATGAAAGTGATTTGCACCAGTCTCTGCTTAGGGCTACATCAATAGGAAACAAACCATCGAGATAGAACTTGGAACTACTTTATTGTGTCAAGTTTCAAAGAGCTAGCACAACCCGTGTTTGATTTAGAGTTCCAACTACATGTATCCATATAGGAGAAAACAGAGTGAAAGCTAAAAATTAAAACTATTACTGCCAACGAACGGTTTAACCTAGAAGAATGAAATTTGGTGAGCCAAGTGGGATTGGGTTACTGATCATTACCTGAAAGTGTCATCAAGATTGGGTGAAAAAATGTGTGCTGAGATTTCAGGAAACTCGTAGTTTTTGGAAGCTTGGCAACCCCTTTCCATGAAAGTGATTTGCGCCACTCTGCTTAGGGCTATATCAATAGGAAACAAACCATAGAGATATTACTTGGAACTACTTTAGTGTGTCAAGTTTCAAAGAGCTATCACAAACCACTTTTATTTAGATTTCCAACTACATGTATCCATAAAGGAAAAAACAGAGTGAAAGTTAAAAATTAAAACTGTTACTGCAAACGAACGGTTTAACTTAGAAGAACGAAATATGTTGAGCCAAGTGGGATTGGGGTACTGATAATTACCTGAAAGTGTCATCAAGATTGGGTGAAAAAATGTTTGCTGAGATTTCAGGAAACTCGTAGTTTTTTGGAAGCTTGGCAACCCCTTTCCATGAAAGTGATTTGCGCCAGTCTCTGCTTAGGGCTACATAAATAGGAAACAAACCATAGAGATAGAACTTGGAACTATTTATTGTGTCAAGTTTCAAACAGCTAGCACAAACCGTGTTTGCTTTAGAGTTCCAACTACATGTATCCCTATAGGAGAAAAAAGAGTGAAACCTAAAATTTAAAACAGTTACTGCCAACGAACGGTTTAACTTAGAAGAACGAAATTTGGTGATCCAAGTGGGACTGGGTTACTGATCATTACCTGAAAGTGTCATCAAGATTGGGTGAAAAAATGTGTGCTGAGATTTCAGGAAACTCGTAGTTTTTTGGAAGCTTGGCAACCCCTTTCCATGTAAGTGATTTGCGCCAGGCTCTGCTTACTGCTACATCAATAGGAAACAAACCATAGAGATAGAACTTGGAACTACTTTATTGTGTCAAGTTTCAAAGAGCTAGCACACACCGTGTTTGATTTAGAGTTCCAACTACATGTATCCCTATAGGAGAAAACAGAGTGAATCCAAATAATTAAAACTGTTACTGCCAACGAACGGTTTAACCTAGAAGAACGAAATTTGGTGATCCAAGTGGGATTGGGGTACTGATCATTACCTGAAAGTGACGTCAAGATTGGGTGAAAAAATGTGTGCTGAGATTTCAGGAAATTCGTAGTTTTTTGAAAACTTGGCAACCCCTTTCGATTAAAGTGATTTCCGCCAGTCTCTGCTTAGGGCTACGTCAATAGGAAACAAACCATAGAGATAGAACTTGGAACTACTTTATTGTGTCAAGTTTCAAAGAGCTAGCACAAACCGTGTTTGATTTACAGTTCCAACTACATGTATCCATATAGGAGAAAACAGAGTGAAAGCTAAAAATTAAAACTGTTACTGCAAACGAACGGTTTAACCTAGAAGAACGAAATTTGGTGAGCCAAGTGGGATTGGGGTACTGATCATTACCTGAAAGTGTCATCAAGATTGGGTGAAAAAATGTGTGTTGAGATTTCAGGAAACTCGAAGTTTTTTGGAAGTTTGGCAACCCCTTTCATGAAAGTGATTTGCACAAGTCTCTGCTTAGGTCCACATCAATAGAAAACAAACAATGGAGATAAAACTTGGAACTACATTATTGTGTCAAGTTTCAAAGACCTAGCACAAACCGTGTTTGATTTAGAGTTCCAACTATGTGTATCCTTATAGGAGAAAACAGAGTGAAACCTAAAAATTAAAACAGTTACTGCCAACGAACGGTTTAACTTAGAAGAACGAAATTTGGTGATCCAAGTGGGATTGGGTTACTGATCATTACCTGAAAGTGTCATCAAGTTTGGGTGAAAAAATGTGTGCTGAGATTTCAGGAAACTCGTAGTTTTTTGGAAGCTTGGCAACCCCTTTCCATGAAAGTGATTTGCGCCAGTCTCTGCTTAGGGCTACATCAATAGGAAACAAACCATAGAGATAGAACTTGGAACTACTTTATTGTGTCAAGTTTCAAAGAGCTAGCACAAACCGTGTTTGATTTAGAGTTCAAACTACATGTATCCATATAGGAGAAAACAGAGTGAAAGTTAAAAATTAAAACTGTTACTGCAAACGATCGGTTTAACATAGAAGAAAGAAATTTGGTGAGCCAAGTGGGATTGGGGTACTGATCATTACCTGAAAGTGTCATCAAGATTGGGTGAAAAAATGTGTGCTGAGATTTCAGGAAACTCATAGATTTTTGGAAGCTTGGCAACCCCTCTTTATGAAAGTGATTTGCACCAGTCTCTGCTTAGGGCTACATCAATAGGAAACAAACCATCGAGATAGAACTTGGAACTACTTTATTGTGTCAAGTTTCAAAGAGCTAGCACAACCCGTGTTTGATTTAGAGTTCCAACTACATGTATCCATATAGGAGAAAACAGAGTGAAAGCTAAAAATTAAAACTATTACTGCCAACGAACGGTTTAACCTAGAAGAATGAAATTTGGTGAGCCAAGTCGGATTGGGGTACTGATCATTACCTGAAAGTGTCATCAAGATTGGATGAAAAAATGTGTGCTGAGATTTCAGGAAACTCGTAGTTTTTTGGAAGCTTGGCAACCCCTTTCCATAAAAGTGATTTGCGCCAGTCTCTGTTTAGGGCTACATCAATAGGAAATGAACCATAGAGATATAAATTGGAACTACTTTATTGTGTCAAGTTTCAAAGAGCTAGCACAAACCGTGTTTGATTTAGAGTTCCAACTACATGTATCCCTATAGGAGTAAACAGAGTGAAACCTAAAAATTAAAACAGTTATTACCAACGAATGGTTTAACTTAGAAGAACATAATTTGGTGATCCAAGTGGGATTGAGAAATTGATCATTACCTGAAAGTGTCATCAAGATTGGGTGAAAAAATGTGTGCTGAGATTTCAGGGAACTCATAGTTTTTGGAAGCTTGGCAACCCCTTTCCATGAAAGTGATTTGCGCCACTCTGCTTAGGGCTATATCAATAGGAAACAAACCATAGAGATATTACTTGGAACTACTTCATTGTGTCAAGTTTCAAAGAGCTATCACAAACCATTTTGATTTAGATTTCCAACTACATCTATCCATAAAGGAGAAAACAGAGTGAAAGTTAAAAATTAAAACTGTTACTGCAAACGAACGGTTTAACTTAGAGGAACGAAATATGTTGAGCCAAGTGGGATTGGGGTACTGATCATTACCTGAAAGTGTCATCAAGTTTGGGTGAAAAAATGTGTGCTGAGATTTCAGGACACTCGTAGTTTTTTGGAAGCTTGGCAACCCCTTTCCATGAAAGTGATTTGCGCCAGTCTCTGCTTAGGGCTACATAAATAGGAAACAAACCATAGAGATAGAACTTGGAACTATTTATTGTGTCAAGTTTCAAACAGCTAGCACAAACCGTGTTTGCTTTAGAGTTCCAACTACATGTATCCCTATAGGAGAAAAAAGAGTGAAACCTAAAATTTAAAACAGTTACTGCCAACGAACGGTTTAACTTAGAAGAACGAAATTTGGTGATCCAAGTGGGATTGGGTTACTGATCATTACCTGAAAGTGTCATCAAGATTTGGTGAAAAAATGTGTGCTGAGATTTCAGGAAACTCGTAGTTTTTTGGAAGCTTGGCAACCCCTTTTTATGTAAGTGATTTGCGCCAGGCTCTGCTTACTGCTACATCAATAGGAAACAAACCATAGAGATAGAACTTGGAACTACTTTATTGTGTCAAGTTTCAAAGAGCTAGCACAAACCGTGTTTGATTTAGAGTTCCAACTACATGTATCCAAATAGGAAAAAACAGTGTGAAAGCTAAAAATTACAACTGTTACTGCAAACAAACGGTTAAACCTAGAAGAACGAAATTTGGTGATCCAAGTGGGATTGGGGTACTGATCATTCATTACCTGAAAGTATCATCAAGATTGGGTGTAAAAATGTGTGCTGAGATTTCAGGAAACTCGTAGTTTTTTGGAAGCTTGGCAACCCCTTTCCATGAAAGTGATTTCCGCCAGTCTCTGCTTAGGGCTACATCAATAGGAAACAAACCATAGAGATAGAACTTGGAACTACTTTATTGTGTCAAGTTTCAAAGAGCTAGCACAAACCGTGTTTGATTTAGAGTTCCAACTACATGTATCCATATAGGAGAAAACAGAGTGACAGCTATAAATTAAAACTGTTACTGCAAACGAACAGTTTAACTTAGAAGAACGAAATTTGGTGAGCCAAGTGGGATTGGGTTACTGATCATTACCTGAAAGTGTCATCAAGTTTGGGTGAAAAAATGTGTGCTGAGATTTCAGGAAACTCGTAGTTTTTTGGAAGCTTGGCAACCCCTTTCCATGTAAGTGATTTGCGCCAGTCTCTGCTTACTGCTACATCAATAGGAAACAAACCATAGAGATAGAACTTGGAACTACTTTATTGTGTCAAGTTTCAAAGAGCTAGCACAAACCGTGTTTGATTTAGAGTTCCAAATACATGTATCCCTACAGGAGAAAACAGAGCGTAACCTAAAAATTAAAACTGTTACTGCAAACGAACAGTTTAACATAGAAGAAAGAAATTTGGTGAGCAAAGTGGGATTGGGGTACTGATCATTACCTGAAAGTGTCATCAAGATTGGGTGAAAAAATGTGTGCTTAGATTTCAGGAAACTCGTAGTTTTTTGGAAGCTTGGCAACCCCTTTCCATGAAAGTGATTTGCGCCAGTCTCTGCTTAGGGCTACATCAATAGGAAACAAACCATCAAGATAGAACTTGGAACTACTTTATTGTGTCAAGTTTCAAAGAGCTAGCACAACCCGTGTTTGATTTAGAGTTCCAACTACATGTATCCATATAGGAGAAAACAGAGTGAAAGCTAAAAATTAAAACTATTACTGCCAACGAACGGTTTAACCTAGAAGAATGAAATTTGGTGAGCCAAGTGGGATTGGCCGTACTGATCATTACCTGAAAGTGTCATAAGATTGGGTGAAACAATATGTGCTGAGATTTCAGGAAACTACTAGTTTTTTGGAAGCTTGGCAACCCCTTTCTATAAAAGAGATTTGCGCCAGTCTCTGCTTAGGGATACATCAATAGAAAAAAAACCATAGAGATAGAACTTTGAACTACTTTATTGTGTCAAGTTTCAAAGAGGTAGCATGAACCATGTTTGATTTAGAGTTCCAACTACATGTATCCATATAGGAGAAAACAGAGTGAAGGTTAAATATTAAAACTGTTACTGGAAACGAACTTTTTAACTTAGAAGAACGAAATGTGGTGAGCCAAGTGGGATTGGGGTACTGACCATTACCTGAAAGTGTCATCAAGATTGGATGAAAAAATGTGTGCTGAGATTTCAGGAAACTCGTAGTTTTTTGGAAGCTTGGCAACCCCTTTCCATGAAAGTGATTTGCGCCAGTCTCTGTTTAGGGCTACATCAATAGGAAATGATCCATAGAGATATAACTTGGAACTACTTTATTGTGTCAAGTTTCAAAGAGCTAGCCCAAACCGTGTTTGATTTAGAGTTCAAACTATATGTATCCCTATAGGAGAAAACAGAGTGACAGCTATAAATTAAAAATGTTACTGCAAACGAACGGTTTAACTTAGAAGAACGAAATTTGTTGATCCAAGTGGGATTGGGTTACTGATCATTACCTGAAAGTGTCATCAAGTTTGGGTGAAAAAATGTGTGCTGAGATTTCAGGAAACTCGTAGTTTTTTGGAAGCTTGGCAACCCCTTTAAATGAAAGTGACTAAGCCAGTCTCTGCTTAGGGCTACATCAATAGGAAACAAACCATAGAGATAGAACTTGGAAGTACTTTATTGTTTCAAGTTTCAAAGAGCTAGCACAAACCGTGTTTGATTTAGAGTTCCAACTACATGAATCCCTATAGGAGAAAACAGAGTGAAAGCTAAAAATTAAAACTGTTACTGCAAACAAACGGTTTAACCTAGAAGAACAAAATTTTGAGAGCCAAGTGAAATTGGGTAATGATCATTACCTGAAAGTGTCATCAAGATTGGGTGAAAAAATGTGTGCTGAGATTTCAGGAAACTCGTTGTTTTGGAAGCTTGACATCCCCTTTCCATGAAAGTGATTGGCGCCAGTCTCTGCTTAGGGCTACATCAATAGGAAACAAACCATAGAGATAGAACTTGGAACTACTTTATTGTGTCAAGTTTCAAAGAGCTAGCACAAACCGTGTTTGATTTAGAGTTCCAACTACTTGTATCTCTATAGGAGAAAAGAGTGAAACCAAAAAATTAAAACTGTTACTGCCAATGAAGGGTTTAAACTAAAAGAACGAAATTTGGTGATCCAAGTGGGAATGGGGTACAGATCATTACCTGAAAGTGTCATCAAGATTAGTTGAAAAAATTTAGTCTGAGATTTCAGGAAACTCGTAGTTTTTTGGAATCTTGGCAACCCCTTTCCATGAATGTGATTTGCACCAGTCTCTGCTTAGGCCTACATCAATAGGAAACGAACCATAGAGATAGAACTTGGAACTACTTTATTGTGTCAAGTTTCAAAGAGCTAGCACAAACCGTGTTTGATTTAGAGTTCCAACTACATGTATCCATATAGGAGAAAACAGAGTGAAAGCTAAAAATTAAAACTGTTACTGCAAACGAACGGTTTATCCTAGAAGAACTAAATTTGGTGAGCCAATTGAGATTGGTATAGTGATTATTACCTGAAAGTGTCATCAAGATTGGGTGAAAAAATGTGTGCTGAGATTTCAGGAAACTCATAGTTTTTGGAAGATTGGCAACCACTTTCCATGAAAGTGATTTGCGCCAGTCTCTGCTTAGGGCTACATCAAAAGGAAAAAAACCATAGAGATAGACCTTGGAACTTCTTTATTTTGTCAAGTTTCAAAGAGCTAGCACAAACCGTGTTTGATTTAGAGTTCGAACTACATGTATCCCTATAGGAGAAAACAGAGTGAAACCAAAAAATTAAAACTGTTACTGCCAACGAACGCTTTAACCTAGTAAAACGAAATTTGGTGATCCAAGTGGGATTGGGGTACTGATCATTACCTGAAAGTGTCATCAATATTGGGTGAAAAAATGTGTGCTGAGATTTCAGGAAACTCGTAGTTTTTTGGAAGCTTGGCAACCCCTTTCCATGTACGTGATTTGCGCCAGTCTCTGCTCACTGCTACATCAATAGGAAACAAACCATAGAGATAGAACTTGGAACTACTTTATTGTGTCAAGTTTCGAAGAGCTAGCACAAACCGTGTTTGATTTAGAGTTCCAAATATATGTATCCCCATAGGAAAACAGAGTGTAACCTAAAAATTAAAACTGTTACTGCCAACGAACGGTTTAACCTAGAAGAACAAAATTTGGAGAGCCAAGTGAAATTGGGTACTGATCATTACCTGAAAGTGTCATCAAGATTGGGTGTAAAAATGTGTGCTGAGATTTCAGGAAACTCGTAGTTTTTGGAAGCTTGGCAACCCCTTTCCATGAAAATGATTTGTGCCAGACTCTGCTTAGGGCTACATCAATAGGAAACAAACCATAGAGATAGGACTTGGAACTACTTTATTGTGTCAAGTTTGAAAGAGCTAGCACAAACCGTGTTCAATTTAGAGTTCCAACTACACGTATCTCTATAGGAGAAAACAGAGTGTAACCTAAAATTTAAAACTGTTACTGCCAAAGAACAGTTTAACCTAGAAGAACGAAATTTGGAGAGCCAAGTGGGATTGGGTACTGATCATTACCTGAAAGTGTCATCAAGATTGGGTGAAAAAATGTGTGCTGAGATTTCAGGAATCTTGTAGTTTTTGGAAGCTTGGCAACCCCTTTCCATGAAAGTGATTTGCGCCAGTCTCTGCTTAGGGCTACATCAATAGGAAACAAACAATAGAGATACAACTTGGAACTACTTTATTGTGTCAAGTTTCAAAGAGCTAGCACAAACCGTTTTGATTGAGAGTTCCAACTACATGTATCCATATAGGAGAAAACAGATTGAGAGCTATAAATTAAAACTGTTACTGCAAACGAACGGTTTAACTTAGAAGAACGAAATTTGGTGATCCAAGTGGGATTGGGTTACAGATCATTACCTGAAAGTGTCATCAATATTGGGTGAAAAAATGTGTGCTGATATTTCAGGAAACTCGTAGTATTTTGGAAGCTTGGCAATCCCTTTCAATGTAAGAGATTTGCACCAGTCTCTGCTTACTGCTACATCAAGGAAACAAACCATAGAGATAGAACTTGGAACTACTTTATTGTGTCAAGTTTCAAGGAGCTAGCACAAACCGTGTTTGATTTAGAGTTCCAAATACATGTATCCCCATAGGAGAAAACAGTGTGTAACCTAAAAATGAAAACAATTAATGCCAACGAACGGTTTAACCTAGAAGAACAAAATTTGGAGAGCCAAGTGAAATTTGGTTCTGATCATTACCTGAAAGTGTCATCAAGATTGGGTGAAAAAATGTGTGCTGAGATTTCAGGAACATCGTAGTTTTTGGAAGCTTGGCAACCCCTTTCCATGAAAGTGATTTGCGCAAGTCTCTGCTTAGGGCTACATCAATAGGAAACAAACCATAGAGATACATCTTGGAACTACTTTATTGTGTCAAGTTTCAAAGAGCTAGCACAAACCGTGTTTGATTTAGAGTTCCAACTACATGTATCCCTATAGGAGGAAACAGAGTGAAACCAAAAAATTAAAACTGTTACTGCCAACGAACGGTTTAACCTAGAAGAACGAAATTTGGTGATCCAAGTGGGATTGGGGTACTGATCATTACCTGAAAGTGTCATCAAGATTGGTTGAAAAAATGTATTCTGAGATTTCAGGAAACTCGTAGTTTTTTGAAATCTTGGCAACCCCTTTCCATGAAAGTGATTTGCGCCAGTCTCTGCTTAGGGCTACATCAATAGGAAATGAACCATAGAGATATAACTTGGAACTACTTTATTGTGTCAAGTTTCAAAGAGCTAGCACAAACCGTGTTTGATTTAGTGTTCCAACTACATGTATCCACATAGGAGAAAACAGAGTGAAAGCTAAAATTTAAAACTGTTACTGCCAAAGAACGGTTTAACCTAGAAGAACGAAATTTGGTGAGCCAATTGAGATTGGGATACTGATCATTACCTGAAAGTGTCATCAAGATTGGGTGAAAAAATGTGTGCTGAGATTTCAGGGAACTCGTAGTTTTTGGAAGCTTGGCAACCCATTTCCATGAAAGTGATTTGTGCCAGTCTCTGCTTAGGGCTACATCAATAGGAAACAAACCATAGAGATAGAACTTGGAACTACTTTATTGTGTCAAGTTTCAAAGAGCTAGCACAAACCGTGTTTGATTTAGAGTTCCAGCTACATGTATCCCTATAGGAGAAAACAGAGTGTAACCTAAAAATTAAAACTGTTACTACCAATGAACGGTTTAACCTAGAAGAACGAAATTTGGAGAGCCAAGTGGGATTGGGTACTGATCATTACCTGAAAGTGTCATCAAGATTGGGTGAAAAAAGGTGTGCTGAGATTTCAGGAAACTCGTAGTTTTTGGAAGCTTGGCAACCCCTTTCCATGAAAGTGATTTGCGCCAGTCTCTGCTTAGGGCTACTTAAATAGGAAACAAACCATAGAGACAGTACTTGGAACTACTTTATTGTGTCAAGTTTCAAAGAGCTAGCACAAACCGTGTTTGATTTAGAGTTCCAACTGCATGCATCCGTATAGGAGAAAACTGGGTGAAACCAAAAAATTAAAACTGTTACTGCCAACGAACGGTTTAACCTAGAAGAACGAAATTTGGTGATCCGAGTAGGATTGTGGTACTGATCATTACCTGAAAGTGTCATCAAGATTGGTTGAAAAAATGTGTTCTGAGATTTCAGGAAACTCGTAGTTTTTTGGAATCTTGGCAACCACTTTCCATGAAAGTGATTTGCGCCAGTCTCTGCTTAGGGCTACATCAATAGGAAACAAACCATAGAGATAGAACTTGGAACTACTTTATTGTGTCAAGTTCCAAAGAGCTAGCACAAACCGTGTTTGATTTAGAGTTCCAACTACATGTATCCATATAGGAGAAAACAGAGTGAAACCTAAAAATTAAATCTGTTACTGCCAACGAACGGTTTAACCTAGAAGAACAAAATTTGGAGAGCCAAGTGGGATTGGGTACTGATCATTACCTGAAAGTGTCATCAAGATTGGGTGAAAAAATGTGTGTTGAGATTTCAGGAAACTTGTAGTTTTTGAAAGATTGGCAACCCCTTTCCATGAAAGTGATTTGCGCCAGTCTCTGCTTAGGGCTACATCAATAGGAAAAAAACCATAGAGAGAGAACTTGGAACTACTTTATTGTGTCAAGTTTCAAAGAGCTAGCACAAACCTTGTTTGATTTAGAGTTCCAACTACATGTATCCAAATAGGAGAAAACAGTGTGAAAGCTAAAAATTAAAACTGTTACTGCAAACGAACGGTTTAACCATGAAGAACGAAATTGGTGATCCAAGTGGGATTGGGGTACTCATCATTCATTACCTGAAAGTGTCATCAAGATTGGCTGTAAAAATGTGTGCTGAGATTTCAGGAAACTCGTAGTTTTTGGAAGCTTGGCAACCCCTTTCCATGAAAATGATTTGTGCCAGACTCTGCTTACGGCTACATCAATAGGAAACAAACCATAGAGATAGGACTTGGAACTACTATATTGTGTCAAGTTTCAAAGAGCTAGCACAAACCGTGTTTGATTTAGAGTTCCAAATACATGTATCCCTATAGGAGAAAACAGAGTGTAACCTAAAAATTAAAACTGTTACTGCAAACGAACCGTATAACCAAGAAGAACGAAATTTGGTGATCCAAGTGGGATTGGGGTACTGATCATTCATTACCTGAAAGTGTCATCAAGATTGGGTGAAAGAATGTGTGCTGAGATTTCAGGAACATCGTAGTTTTTGGAAGCTTGGCAACCCCTTTCCATGAAAGTGATTTGCGCCAGTCTCTGCTTAGGGCTACATGAATAGGAAACGAACCATAGAGATAGAACTTGGAACTACTGTATTGTGTCAAGTTTCAAAGAGCTAGCACAAACCGTGTTTGATTTAGAGTTCCAACTACATGTATCCACATAGGAGAAAACAGAGTGAAAGCTAAAAATTAAAACTCTTACCGCAAAGGAACGGTTTAACATAGAAAAAAGAAATTTGGTGAGCCAAGTGGGATTGGGGTACTGATCATTACCTGAAAGTGTCATCAAGATTGGGTGAAAAAATGTGTGCTGAGATTTCAGGAAACTCGTAGTTTTTTGGAAGCTTGGCAACCCCTTTCCATGAAAGTGATTTGCGCCAGTCTCTGCTTAGGGCTACTTAAATAGGAAACAAACCATAGAGGCAGTACTTGGAACTACTTTATTGTGTCAAGTTTCAAAGAGCTAGCACAAACCGTGTTTGATTTAGAGTTCCAAATGCATGCATCCGTATAGGAGAAAACTGAGTGAAACCAAAAAATTAAAACTGTTACTGCCAACGAACGGTTTAACCTAGAAGAACGAAATTTGGTGATCCGAGTAGGATTGTGGTACTGATCATTACCTGAAAGTGTCATCAAGATTGGTTGAAAAAATGTGTTCTGAGATTTCAGGAAACTCGTAGTTTTTTGGAATCTTGGCAACCACTTTCCATGAAAGTGATTTGCGCCAGTCTCTGCTTAGGGCTACATCAATAGGAAACAAACCATAGAGATAGAACTTGGAACTACTTTATTGTGTCAAGTTCCAAAGAGCTAGCACAAACCGTGTTTGATTTAGAGTTCCAACTACATGTATCCATATAGGAGAAAACAGAGTGAAACCTAAAAATTAAAACTGTTACTGCCAACGAACGGTTTAACCTAGAAGAACAAAATTTGGAGAGCCAAGTGGGATTGGGTACTGATCATTACCTGAAAGTGTCATCAAGATTGGGTGAAAAAATGTGTGTTGAGATTTCAGGAAACTTGTAGTTTTTGAAAGATTGGCAACCCCTTTCCATGAAAGTGATTTGCGCCAGTCTCTGCTTAGGGCTACATCAATAGGAAAAAAACCATAGAGAGAGAACTTGGAACTACTTTATTGTGTCAAGTTTCAAAGAGCTAGCACAAACCTTGTTTGATTTAGAGTTCCAACTACATGTATCCAAATAGGAGAAAACAGTGTGAAAGCTAAAAATTAAAACTGTTACTGCAAACGAACGGTTTAACCATGAAGAACGAAATTGGTGATCCAAGTGGGATTGGGGTACTCATCATTCATTACCTGAAAGTGTCATCAAGATTGGCTGTAAAAATGTGTGCTGAGATTTCAGGAAACTCGTAGTTTTTGGAAGCTTGGCAACCCCTTTCCATGAAAATGATTTGTGCCAGACTCTGCTTACGGCTACATCAATAGGAAACAAACCATAGAGATAGGACTTGGAACTACTATATTGTGTCAAGTTTCAAAGAGCTAGCACAAACCGTGTTTGATTTAGAGTTCCAAATACATGTATCCCTATAGGAGAAAACAGAGTGTAACCTAAAAATTAAAACTGTTACTGCAAACGAACCGTATAACCAAGAAGAACGAAATTTGGTGATCCAAGTGGGATTGGGGTACTGATCATTCATTACCTGAAAGTGTCATCAAGATTGGGTGAAAAAATGTGTGCTGAGATTTCAGGAACATCGTAGTTTTTGGAAGCTTGGCAACCCCTTTCCATGAAAGTGATTTGCGCCAGTCTCTGCTTAGGGCTACATGAATAGGAAACGAACCATAGAGATAGAACTTGGAACTACTGTATTGTGTCAAGTTTCAAAGAGCTAGCACAAACCGTGTTTGATTTAGAGTTCCAACTACATGTATCCACATAGGAGAAAACAGAGTGAAAGCTAAAAATTAAAACTCTTACCGCAAAGGAACGGTTTAACATAGAAAAAAGAAATTTGGTGAGCCAAGTGGGATTGGGGTACTGATCATTACCTGAAAGTGTCATCAAGATTGGGTGAAAAAATGTGTGCTGAGATTTCAGGAAACTCGTAGTTTTTTGGAAGCTTGGCAACCCCTTTCCATGAAAGTGATTTGCGCCAGTCTCTGCTTAGGGCTACATCAATAGGAAACAAACCATCAAGATAGAACTTGGAACTACTTTATTGTGTCAAGTTTCAAAGAGCTAGCACAACCCGTGTTTGATTTAGAGTTCCAACTACATGTATCCATATTAGAGAAAACAGAGTGAAAGCTAAAAATTAAAACTATTACTGCCAACGAATGGTTTAACCTAGAAGAATGAAATTTGGTGAGCCAAGTGGGAATGGCCGTACTGATCATTACCTGAAAGTGTCATAAGATTGGGTGAAACAATATGTGCTGAGATTTCAGGAAACTCATAGTTTTTTGGAAGCTTGGCAACCCCTTTCCATAAAAGAGATTTGCGCCAGTCTCTGCTTAGGGATACATCAATAGGAAACAAACCATAGAGATAGAACTTTGAACTACTTTATTTTGTCAAGTTTCAAAGAGGTAGCATGATCCGTGTTTGATTTAGAGTTCCAACTACATGTATCCATATAGGAGAAAACAGAGTGAAAGTTAAAAATTAAAACTGTTACTGGAAACGAACTTTTTAACTTAGAAGAACGAAATATGGTGAGCCAAGTGGGATTGGGGTACTGATCATTACCTGAAAGTGTCATCAAGAATGGGTGAAAAAATGTGTGCTGAGATTTCAGGAAACTCGTAGTTTTTTGGAAGCTTGGCAACCCCTTTCCATGAAAGTGATTTGCGCCAGTCTCTGCTTAGGGCTACATCAATAGGAAACAAACCATAGAGAGAGAACTTGGAACTACTTTATTGTGTCAAGTTTCAAAGACCTAGCACAAATCGTGTTTGATTTAGAGTTCCAAATACATGTATCCATATAGGAGAAAACAGAGTGACAGCTATAAATTAAAACTGTTACTGCAAATGAACGGTTTAACTTAGAAGAACGAAATTTGGTGATCCAAGTGGGATTGGGTTACTGATCATTACCTGAAAGTGTCATCAAGTTTGGGTTAAAAAATGTGTGGTGAGATTTCAGGAAACTCGTAGTTTTTTGGTAGCTTGGCAACCCCTTTCCATGTAAGTGATTTGCGCCAGTCTCTGCTTACTGCTACATCAATAGGAAACAAACCATAGAGACAGAACTTCGAACTACTTTATTGTGTCAAATTTCGAAGAGCTAGCACAAACCGTGTTTGATTTAGAGTTCCAAATACATGTATCCCTATAGGAAAACAGAGTGTAACCTAAAAATTAAAACTGTTACTGCCAACGAACGGTTTAACCTAGAAGAACAAAATTTGGAGAGCCAAGTGAAATTGGGTACTGATCATTACCTGAAACTGTCATCAAGATTGGGTGAAAAAATGTGTGCTGAGATTTCAGGAACAACGTAGTTTTTGGAAGCTTGGCAACCCCTTTCAATGAAAGTGATTTGCGCCAGTCTCTGCTTAGGGCTACATCAATAGGAAACAAACCATAGAGATAGAACTTGGAACTACTTTATTGTGTCAAGTTTCAAAGAGGTAGCATGAACCGTGTTTGATTTAGAGTTCCAAATACATGTATCCATATAGGAGAAAACAGAGTGAAAGTTAAAAATTAAAACTGTTACTGGAAACGAACTTTTTAACTTAGAAGAACGAAATATGGTGAGCCAAGTGGGATTGGGGTACTGATCATTACCTGAAAGTGTCATCAAATTTGGGTGAAAAAATGTGTGCTGAGATTTCAGGAAACTCGTAGTTTTTTGGAAGCTTGGCAACCCCTTTCCATGTAAGTGATTTGCGCCAGTCTCTGCTTACTGCTACATCAATACGAAACAAACCATAGAGATAGAACTTGGAACTACTTTATTGTGTGAAGTTTCGAAGAGCTAGCACAAACCGTGTTTGATTTAGAGTTCCAAATACATGTATCCCTATAGGAAAACAGAGTGTAACCTAAAAATTAAAACTGTTACTGCCCACGAACGGTTTAACCTAGAAGAATGAAATTTGGAGAGCCAAGTGAAATTGGGTACTGATCATTACCTGAAAGTGTCATCAAGATTGGGTGAAAAAAGGTGTGCTGAGATTTCAGGAAACTCGTAGTTTTTGGAAGCTTGGCAATACCTTTCCATGAAAGTGATTTTTCGCCAGTCTCTGCTTAGGGCTACATAAATAGGAAACAAACCATAGAGATAGTACTTGGAACTACTTTATTGTGTCAAGTTTCAAAGAGCTAGCACAAACCGTGTTTGATTTAGAGTTCCAACTGCATGCATCCGTATAGGAGAAAACAGAGTGAAACCAAAAAATTAAAACTGTTACTGCCAACGAACGGTTTAACCTAGAAGAACGAAATTTGGTGATCCAAGTGGGATTGGGGTACTGATCATTACCTGAAAGTGTCATCAAGATTGGTTGAAAAAATGTGTTCTGAGATTTCAGGAACATCGTAGTTTTTGGAAGCTTGGCAACCCCTTTCCATGAAAGTGATTTGCGCCAGTCTCTGCTTAGGGCTACATCAATAGGAAACAAACCATAGAGATAGAACTTGGAACTACTTTATTGTGTCAAGTTTCAATGAGCTAGCACAAACCGTGTTTGATTTAGATTTTCAATTACATGTATCCATATAGGAGAAAACAGAGTTAAAGTTAAAAATTAAAACTGTTACTGCAAACGAACAGTTTAACATAGAAGAAAGAAATTTGGTGAGCCAAGTGGGATTGGGTACTGATCATTACCTGAAAGTGTCATCAAGATTGGGTGAAAAAATGTGTGTTGAGATTTCAGGAAACTCGTAGTTTTTGAAAGGTTGGCAACCCCTTTCCATGAAAGTGATTTGCGCCAGTCTCTGCTTAGGGCTACATCAATAGGAAACAAACCATAGAGAGAGAACTTGGAACTACTTTATTGTGTCAAGTTTCAAAGACCTAGCACAAATCGTGTTTGATTTAGAGTTCCAACTACATGTATCCATATAGGAGAAAACAGAGTGACAGCTATAAATTAAAACTGTTACTGCAAATGAACGGTTTAACTTAGAAGAACGAAATTTGGTGATCCAAGTGGGATTGGGTTACTGATCATTACCTGAAAGTGTCATCAAGTTTGGGTTAAAAAATGTGTGGTGAGATTTCAGGAAACTCGTATTTTTTTGGAAGCGTGGCAACCCCTTTCCATGTAAGTGATTTGCGCCAGTCTCTGCTTACGGCTACATCAATAGGAAACAAACCATAGAGACAGAATTTGGAACTACTTTATTGTGTCAAATTTCGAAGAGCTAGCACAAACCGTGTTTGATTTAGAGTTCCAAATACATGTATCCCTATAGGAAAACAGAGTGTAACCTAAAAATTAAAACTGTTACTGCCAACGAACGGTTTAACCTAGAAGAACAAAATTTGGAGAGCCAAGTGAAATTGGGTACTGATCATTACCTGAAACTGTCATCAAGATTGGGTGAAAAAATGTGTGCTGAGATTTCAGGAACAACGTAGTTTTTGGAAGCCTGGCAACCCCTTTCCATGAAAGTGATTTGCGCCAGTCTCTGCTTAGGGCTACATCAATAGGAAACAAACCATAGAGATAGAACTTGGAACTACTTTATTGTGTCAAGTTTCAAAGAGCTAGCACAACCCGTGTTTGATTTAGAGTTCCAACTACATGTATCCATATAGGAGAAAACAGAGTGAAAGCTAAAAATTAAAACTATTACTGCCAACGAACGGTTTAACCTAGAAGAATGAAATTTGGTGAGCCAAGTGGGATTGGCCGTACTGATCATTACCTGAAAGTGTCATAAGATTGGGTGAAACAATATGTGCTGAGATTTCAGGAAACTCCTAGTTTTTTGGAAGCTTTGCAACCCCTTTCCATAAAAGTGATTTGCGCCAGTCTCTGCTAAGGGCTACATCAATAGGAAACAAACCATAGAGATAGAACTTTGAACTACTTTATTGTGTCCAGTTTCAAACAGCTAGCACGAACCGTGTTTGATTTAGAGTTAAAACTACATGTATCCATATAGGAGAAAACAGAGTGAAAGTTAAAAATTAAAACTGTTACTGGAAACGAACGGTTTAACTTAGAAGAATGAAATATGGTGAGCCAAGTGGGATTGGGGTACTGATCATTACCTGAAAGTCTCATCAAGATTGGATGAAAAAATGTGTGCTGAGATTTCAGGAAACTCGTAGTTTTTTGGAAGCTTGGCAACCCCTTTCCATGAAAGTGATTTGCGCCAGTCTCTGTTTAGGGCTACATCAATAGGAAATGAACCATAGAGATATAAATTGGAACTACTTTATTGTGTCAAGTTTCAAAGAGCTAGCACAAACCGTGTTTGATTTAGAGTTCCAACTACATGTATCCCTATAGGAGTAAATAGAGTGAAACCTAAAAATTAAAACAGTTATTACCAATGAATGGTTTAACTTAGAAGAACAAAATTTGGTGATCCAAGTGGGATTGGGAAATTGATCATTACCTGAAAGTGTCATCAAGATTGGGTGAAAAAATGTGTGCTGACATTTCAGGAAACTCGTAGGTTTTTGGAAGCTTGGCAACCCCTTTCCATGAAAGTGATTTGTGCCAGTCTCTGCTTAGGGCTACATAAATAGGAAACAAACCATAGAGATAGAACTTGGAACTATTTATTGTGTCAAGTTTCAAAGTGCTAGCACAAACCGTGTTTGATTTAGAGTTCCAACTACATGTATCCCTATAGGAGAAAACAGAGTGAAACCTAAAATTTAAAACAGTTACTGCCAACGAACGGTTTAACTTAGAAGAACGAAATTTGGTGATCCAAGTGGGATTGGGTTACTGATCATTACCTGAAAGTGTCATCAAGATTGGGTGAAAAAATGTGTGCTGAGATTTCAGGAAACTCGTAGTTTTTTGGAAGCTTGGCAACCCCTTTCCATGTAAGTGATTTGCGCCAGGCTCTGCTTACTGCTACATCAATAGGAAACAAACCATAGAGATAGAACTTGGAACTACTTTATTGTGTCAAGTTTCAAAGAGCTAGCACAAACCGTGTTTGATTTAGAGTTCCAACTACATGTATCCAAATAGGAAAAAACAGTGTGAAAGCTAAAAATTAAAACTGTTACTGCAAACAAACGGTTTAACCTAGAAGAACGAAATTTGGTGATCCAAGTGGGATTGGGGTACTGATCATTCATTACCTGAAAGTGTCATCAAGATTGGGTGAAAAAAGGTGTGCTGAGATTTCAGGAAACTCGTAGTTTTTGGAAGCTTGGCAATACCTTTCCATGAAAGTGATTTTTCGCCAGTCTCTGCTTAGGGCTACATAAATAGGAAACAAACCATAGAGATAGTACTTGGAACTACTTTATTGTGTCAAGTTTCAAAGAGCTAGCACAAACAGTGTTTGATTTAGAGTTCCAACTGCATGCATCCATATAGGAGAAAACAGAGTGAAACCAAAAAATTAAAACTGTTACTGCCAACGAACGGTTTAACCTAGAAGAACGAAATTTGGTGATCCAAGTGGGATTGGGGTACTGATCATTACCTGAAAGTGTCATCAAGATTGGTTGAAAAAATGTGTTCTGAGATTTCAGGAACATCGTAGTTTTTGGAAGCTTGGCAACCCCTTTCCATGAAATTGATTTGCGCCAGTCTCTGCTTAGGGCTACATCAATAGGAAACAAACCATAGAGATAGAACTTGGAACTACTTTATTGTGTCAAGTTTCAATGAGCTAGCACAAACCGTGTTTGATTTAGATTTTCAATTACATGTATCCATATAGGAGAAAACAGAGTGAAAGTTAAAAATTAAAACTGTTACTGCAAACGAACAGTTTAACATAGAAGAAAGAAATTTGGTGAGCCAAGTGGGATTGGGTACTTATCATTACCTGAAAGTGTCATCAAGATTGGGTGAAAAAATGTGTGTTGAGATTTCAGGAAACTCGTAGTTTTTGAAAGCTTGGCAACCCCTTTCCATGAAAGTGATTTGCGCCAGTCTCTGCTTAGGGCTACATCATTAGGAAACAAACCATAGAGAGAGAAATTGGAACTACTTTATTGTGTCACGTTTCAAAGACCTAGCACAAATCGTGTTTGATTTAGAGTTCCAACTACATGTATCCATATAGGAGAAAACAGAGTGACAGCTATAAATTAAAACTGTTACTGCAAACGAACGGTTTAACTTAGAAGAACGAAATTTGGTGATCCAAGTGGGATTGGGTTACTGATCATTACCTGAAAGTGTCATCAAGCTTGGGTTAAAAAATGTCTGGTGAGATTTCAGGAAACTCGTAGTTTTTTGGAAGCTTCGCAACCCCTTTCCATGTAAGTGATTTGCGCCAGTCTCTGCTTACTGCTACCTCAATAGGAAACAAACCATAGAGACAGAACTTGGAACTACTTTATTGTGTCAAA
Organism: Spermophilus citellus; assembly: GCF_964194105.1. Lineage (NCBI taxonomy): Eukaryota > Metazoa > Chordata > Mammalia > Rodentia > Sciuridae > Spermophilus > Spermophilus citellus. The sequence continues at coordinate 17,247,945 of NC_138197.1, read as the reverse complement.
TTTCGAAGAGCTAGCACAAACCGTGTTTGATTTAGAGTTCCAACTACCTGTATCCACATAGGAAAACAGAGTGTAACCTAAAAATTAAAACTGTTACTGCCAACGAACGGTTTAACCTAGAAGAACAAAATTTGGATAGCCAAGTGAAATTGGGTACTGATCATTACCTGAAACTGTCATCAAGATTGGGTGAAAAAATGTGTGCTGAGATTTCAGGAACAACGTAGTTTTTGGAAGCTTGGCAACCCCTTTCCATGAAAGTGATTTGCGCCAGTCTCTGCTTAGGGCTACATCAATAGGAAACAAACCATAGAGATAGAACTTGGAACTACTTTATTGTGTCAAGTTTCAAAGAGGTAGCATGAACCGTGTTTGATTTAGAGTTCCAAATACATGTATCCATATAGGAGTAAACATAGTGAAAGTTAAAAATTTAAACTGTTACTGGAAACGAACTTTTTAACTTAGAAGAACGAAATATGGTGAGCCAAGTGGGATTGGGGTACTGATCATTACCTGAAAGTGTCATCAAATTTGGGTGAAAAAATGTGTGCTGAGATTTCAGGAAACTCGTAGTTTTTTGGAAGCTTGGCAACCCCTTTCCATGTAAGTGATTTGCGCCAGTCTCTGCTTACTGCTACATCAATACGAAACAAACCATAGAGATAGAACTTGGAACTACTTTATTGTGTGAAGTTTCGAAGAGCTAGCACAAACCGTGTTTGATTTAGAGTTCCAAATACATGTATCCCTATAGGAAAACAGAGTGTAACCTAAAAATTAAAACTGTTACTGCCCACGAACGGTTTAACCTAGAAGAATGAAATTTGGAGAGCCAAGTGAAATTGGGTACTGATCATTACCTGAAAGTGTCATCAAGATTGGGTGAAAAAAGGTGTGCTGAGATTTCAGGAAACTCGTAGTTTTTGGAAGCTTGGCAATACCTTTCCATGAAAGTGATTTTTCGCCAGTCTCTGCTTAGGGCTACATAAATAGGAAACAAACCATAGAGATAGTACTTGGAACTACTTTATTGTGTCAAGTTTCAAAGAGCTAGCACAAACCGTGTTTGATTTAGAGTTCCAACTGCATGCATCCGTATAGGAGAAAACAGAGTGAAACCAAAAAATTAAAACTGTTACTGCCAACGAACGGTTTAACCTAGAAGAACGAAATTTGGTGATCCAAGTGAGATTGGGGTACTGATCATTACCTGAAAGTGTCATCAAGATTGGGTGAAAAAATGTGTGCTGAGATTTCAGGAAACTCGTAGTTTTTTGGAAGCTTGGCAACCCCTTTCCATGAAAGTGATTTGCGCCAGTCTCTGCTTAGGGCTACATCAATAGGAAACAAACCATAGAGATAGAACTTGGAACTACTTTATTGTGTCAAGTTTCAATGAGCTAGCACAAACCGTGTTTGATTTAGATTATCAATTACATGTATCCATATAGGAGAAAACAGAGTGAAAGTTAAAAATTAAAACTGTTACTGCAAACGAACAGTTTAACATAGAAGAAAGAAATTTGGTGAGCCAAGTGGGATTGGGTACTTATCATTACCTGAAAGTGTCATCAAGATTGGGTGAAAAAATGTGTGTTGAGATTTCAGGAAACTCGTAGTGTTTTGAAAGCTTGGCAACCCCTTTCCATGAAAGTGATTTGCGCCAGTCTCTGCTTAGGGCTACATCAATAGGAAACAAACCATAGAGAGAGAACTTGGAACTACTTTATTGTGTCAAGTTTCAAAGACCTAGCACAAATCGTGTTTGATTTAGAGTTCCAACTACATGTATCCATATAGGAGAAAAGAGAGTGACAGCTATAAATTAAAACTGTTACTGCAAACGAACGGTTTAACTTAGAAGAACGAAATTTGGTGATCCAAGTGGGATTGGGTTACTGATCATTACCTGAAAGTGTCATCAAGTTTGGGTTAAAAAATGTGTGGTGAGATTTCAGGAAACTCGTAGTTTTTTGGAAGCTTGGCAACCCCTTTCCATGTAAGTGATTTGTGCCAGTCTCTGCTTACTGCTACATCAATAGGAAACAAACCATAGAGACAGAACTTGGAACTACTTTATTGTGTCAAATTTCGAAGAGCTAGCACAAACCGTGTTTGATTTAGAGTTCCAAATACATGTATCCCTATAGGAAAACAGAGTGTAACCTAAAAATTAAAACTGTTACTGCCAATGAACCGTTTAACCTAGAAGAACAAAATTTGGAGAGCCAAGTGAAATTGGGTACTGATCATTACCTGAAACTGTCATCAAGATTGGGTGAAAAAATGTGTGCTGAGATTTCAGGAACAACGTAGTTTTTGGAAGCTTGGCAACCCCTTTCCATGAAAGTGATTTGCGCCAGTCTCTGCTTAGGGCTACATCAATAGGAAACAAACCATAGAGATAGAACTTGGAACTACTTTATTGTGTCAAGTTTCAAAGAGCTAGCACAACCCGTGTTTGATTTAGAGTTCCAACTACATGTATCCATATAGGAGAAAACAGAGTGAAAGCTAAAAATTAAAACTATTACTGCCAACGAACGGTTTAACCTAGAAGAATAAAATTTGGTGAGCCAAGTGGGATTGGCCGTACTGATCATTACCTGAAAGTGTCATAAGATTGGGTGAAACAATATGTGCTGAGATTTCAGGAAACTCCTAGTTTTTTGGAAGCTTTGCAACCCCTTTCCATAAAAGTGATTTGTGCCAGTCTCTGCTAAGGCTACATCAATAGGAAACAAACCATAGAGATAGAACTTTGAACTACTTTATTGTGTCAAGTTTCAAACAGCTAGCACGAACCGTGTTTGATTTAGAGTTAAAACTACATGTATCCATATAGGAGAAAACAGAGTGAAAGTTAAAAATTTAAACTGTTACTGGAAACGAACGGTTTAACTTAGAAGAATGAAATATGGTGAGCCAAGTGGGATTGGGGTACTGATCATTACCTGAAAGTCTCATCAATATTGGATGAAAAAATGTGTGCTGAGATTTCAGGAAACTCGTAGTTTTTTGGAAGCTTGGCAACCCCTTTCCATGAAAGTGATTTGCGCCAGTCTCTGTTTAGGGCTACATCAATAGGAAATGAACCATAGAGATATAAATTGGAACTACTTTATTGTGTCAAGTTTCAAAGTGCTAGCACAAACCGTGTTTGATTTAGAGTTCCAACTACATGTATCCCTATAGGAGTAAATAGAGTGAAACCTAAAAATTAAAACAGTTATTACCAATGAACGGTTTAACTTAGAAGAACAAAATTTGGTGATCCAAGTGGGATTGGGAAATTGATCATTACCTGAAAGTGTCATCAAGATTGGGTGAAAAAATGTGTGCTGAGATTTCAGGAAACTCGTAGTTTTTTGGAAGCTTGGCAACCCCTTTCCATGAAAGTGATTTGCGCCAGTCTCTGCTTAGGGCTACATAAATAGGAAACAAACCATAGAGATAGAACTTGGAACTATTTATTGTGTCAAGTTTCAAAGTGCTAGCACAAACCGTGTTTGATTTAGAGTTCCAACTACATGTATCCCTATAGGAGAAAACAGAGTGAAACCTAAAATTTAAAACAGTTACTGCCAACGAACGGTTTAACTTAGAAGAACGAAATTTGGTGATCCAAGTGGGATTGGGTTACTGATCATTACCTGCAAGTGTCATCAAGATTGGGTGAAAAAATGTGTGCTGAGATTTCAGGAAACTCGTAGTTTTTTGGAAGCTTGGCAACCCCTTTCCATGTAAGTGATTTGCGCCAGGCTCTGCTTACTGCTACATCAATAGGAAACAAACCATAGAGATAGAATTTGGAACTACTTTATTGTGTCAAGTTTCAAAGAGCTAGCACAAACCGTGTTTGATTTAGAGTTCCAACTACATGTATCCAAATAGGAAAAAACAGTGTGAAAGCTAAAAATTAAAACTGTTACTGCAAACAAACGGTTTAACCTAGAAGAACGAAATTTGGTGATCCAAGTGGGATTGGGGTACTGATCATTCATTACCTGAAAGTGTCATCAAGATTGGGTGTAAAAATGTGTGCTGAGATTTCAGGAAACTCGTAGTTTTTTGGAAGCTTGGCAACCCCTTTCCATGAAAGTGATTTCCGCCAGTCTCTGCTTAGGGCTACATCAATAGGAAACAAACCATAGAGATAGAACTAGGAACTACTTTATTGTGTCAAGTTTCAAAGAGCTAGCACAAACCGTGTTTGATTTAGAGTTCCAACTACATGTATCCATATAGGAGAAAACAGAGTGACAGCTATAAATTAAAACTGTTACTGCAAATGAACGGTTTAACTTAGAAGAACGAAATTTGGTGAGCCAAGTGGGATTGGGTTACTGATCATTACCTGAAAGTGTCATCAAGTTTGGGTGAAAAATTGTGTGCTGAGATTTCAGGAAACTCGTAGTTTTTTTGAAGCTTGGCAACCCCTTTCCATGTAAGTGATTTGCGCCAGTCTCTGCTTACTGCTACATCAATAGGAAACAAACCATAGCGATAAAACTTGGAACTACTTTATTGTGTCAAGTTTCAAAGACCTAGCACAAACCGTGTTTGATTTAGAGTTCTAAATACATGTATCCCTACAGGAGAAAACAGAGCTTAACCTAAAAATTAAAACTGTTACTGCCAACGAACGGTTTAACCTAGAAGAACAAAATTTGGAGAGCCAAGTGAAATTGGGTACTGATCATTACCTGAAAGTGTCATCAAGATTGGGTGAAAAAATGTGTGCTGAGATTTCAGGAACATCGTAATTTTTGGAAGCTTGGCAACCCCTTTCCATGAAAGTGATTTGCGCCAGTCTCTGCTTAGGGCTACATCAATAGGAAACAAACCATAGAGATAGAACTTGGAACTACTTTATTGTGCCAAATTTCAATGAGCTAGCACAAACCGTGTTTGATTTAGAGTTTCAACTACATGTATCCATATAGGAGAAAACAGAGTGAAAGTTAAAAATTAAAACTGTTACTGCAAACGAACAGTTTAACATAGAAGAAAGAAATTTGGTGAGCCAAGTGGGATTGGGGTACTGATCATTACCTGAAATTGTCATCAAGATTGGGTGAAAAAATGTGTGCTGAGATTTCAGGAAACTCGTAGTTTTTTGGAAGCTTGGCAACCCCTTTCCATGAAGGTGATTTGCGCCAGTCTCTGCTTAGGGCTACGTCAATAGGAAACAAACCATCGAGATAGAACTTGGAACTACTTTATTGTGTCAAGTTTCAAAGAGCTAGCACAACCCGTGTTTGATTTAGAGTTCCAACTACATGTATCCATATAGGAGAAAACAGAGTGAAAGCTAAAAATTAAAACTATTACTGCCAACGAACGGTTTAACCTAGAAGAATGAAATTTGGTGAGCCAAGTGGGATTGCCCGTACTGATCATTACCTGAAAGTGTCATAAGATTGGGTGAAACAATATGTGCTGAGATTTCAGGAAACTCCTAGTTTTTTGGAAGCTTGGCAACCCCTTTCCATAAAAGAGATTTGTGACAGTCTCTGCTTAGGGATACATCAATAGGAAACAAACCATAGAGATAGAACTTTGAACTACTTTATTGTGTCAAGTTTCAAAGAGGTAGCATGAACCGTGTTTGGTTTAGAGTTCCAAATACATGTATCCATATAGGAGAAAACAGAGTGAAAGTTAAAAATTAAAACTGTTACTGGAAACGAACTTTTTAACTTAGAAGAACGAAATATGGTGAGCCAAGTGGGATTGGGGTACTGATCATTACCTGAAAGTGTCATCAAGTTTGGGTGAAAAAATGTGTGCTGAGATTTCAGGAAACTCGTAGTTTTTTGGAAGCTTGGCAACCCCTTTCCATGTAAGTGATTTGCGCCAGTCTCTGCTTACTGCTACATCAATAGGAAACAAACCATTGAGATAGAACTTGGAACTACTTTATTGTGTCAAGTTTCAAAGAGCTAGCACAACCCGTTTTTGATTTAGAGTTCCAACTACATGTATCCATATAGGAGAAAACAGAGTGAAAGCTAAAAATTAAAACTATTACTGCCAACGAACGGTTTAACCTAGAAGAATGAAATTTGGTGAGCCAAGTGGGATTGTCCGTACTGATCATTACCTGAAAGTGTCATAAGATTGGGTGAAACAATATGTGCTGAGATTTCAGGAAACTCCTAGTTTTTTGGAAGCTTGGCAACCCCTTTCCATAAAAGAGATTTGTGACAGTCTCTGCTTAGGGATACATCAATAGGAAATAAACCATAGAGATAGAACTTTGAACTACTTTATTGTGTCAAGTTTCAAAGAGCTAGCACAAACCGTGTTTGATTTAGAGTTCCAACTACTTGTATCCCTATAGGAGAAAAGAGTGAAACCAAAAAATTAAAACTGTTACTGCCAATGAACGGTTTAAACTAGAAGAACGAAATTTGGTGATCCAAGTGGGAATGGGGTACAGATCATTACCTGAAAGTGTCATCAAGATTAGTTGAAAAAATTTATTCTGAGATTTCAGGAAACTCGTAGTTTTTTGGAATCTTGGCAAACCCTTTCCATGAAAGTGATTTGCGCCAGTCTCTGCTTAGGCCTACATCAATAGGAAATGAACCATAGAGATAGAACTTGGAACTATTTTATTGTGTCAAGTTTCAAAGAGCTACCACAAACCGTGTTTGATTTAGAGTTCCAACTACATGTATCCATATAGGAGAAAACAGAGTGAAAGCTAAAAATTAAAACTGTTACTGCAAACGAACGGTTTATCCTAGAATAACGAAATTTGGTGAGCCAATTGAGATTGGGATACTGATTATTACCTGAAAGTGTCATCAAGATTGGGTGAAAAAATGTGTGCTGAGATTTCAGGAAACTCGTAGTTTTTTGGAAGCTTGGCAACCCCTTTCTATGAATGTGATTTGCGCCAGTCTCTGCTTAGGGCTACATCAATAGGAAACAAACCATCGAGATAGAACTTGGAACTACTTTTTTGTGTCAAGTTTCAAAGAGCTAGCACAACCCGTGTTTGATTTAGAGTTCCAACTACATGTATCCATATAGGAGAAAACAGAGTGAAAGCTAAAAATTAAAACTATTACTGCCAACGAAAGGTTTAACCTAGAAGAATGAAATTTGGTGAGCCAAGTGGGATTGGCCGTACTGATCATTACCTGAAAGTGTCATAAGATTGGGTGAAACAATATGTGCTGAGATTTAGGAAACTCCTAGTTTTTTGGAAGCTTGGCAACCCCTTTCCATGAAAGTGATTTGTGCCAGTCTCTGCTTAGGGCTACATCAATAGGAAACAAACCATAGAGATAGAACTTGGAACTACTTTATTGTGTCAAGTTTCAAAGAGCTAGCACAAACCGTGTTTGATTTAGAGTTCCAACTACATGTATCCGTATAGGAGAAAACAGAGTGAAACCGAAAATTTAAAACAGTTACTGCCAACGAACGGTTTAACTTAGAATAAAGAAATTTGGTGATCCATGTGGGATTGGGTTACTGATCATTACCTGAAAGTGTCATCAAGATTGGGTGAAAAAATGTGTGCTGAGATTTCAAGAAACTCGTAGTTTTTTAGAAGCTTGGCAACCCCTTTCCATATAAGTGATTTGCGCCAGTCTCTGCTTACTGCTACATCAATAGGAAACAAACCATAGAGATAGAACTTGGAACTACTTTATTGTGTCAAGTTTCAAAGAGCTAGCACAAACCGTGTTTGATTTAGAGTTCCAACTACATGTATCCAAATAGGAGAAAACAGTGTGAAAGCTAAAAATTAAAACTGTTACTGCAAACGAACGGTTTAACCTTGAAGAACAAAATTTGGTGATCCAAGTGGGATTGGGGTACTGATCATTCATTACCTGAAAGTGTCATCAAGATTGGGTGTAAAAATGTGTGCTGAGATTTCAGGAAACTCGTAGTTTTTGGAAGCTTGGCAACCCCTTTCCATGAAAATGATATGTGCCAGACTCTGCTTAGGGCTACATCAATAGGAAACAAACCATAGAGATAGGACTTGGAACTACTATATTGTGTCAAGTTTCAAAGAGCTAGCACAAACCGTGTTTGATTTAGAGTTCCAAATACATGTATCCCTATAGGAGAAAACAGAGTGTAACCTAAAAATTAAAACTGTTACTGCCAAAGAACGGTTTAACCTAGAAGAACGAAATTTGGTGATCCAAGTGGGATTGGGGTACTGATCATTACCTGAAAGTGTCATCAAGATTGGGTGAAAAAATGTGTGCTGAGATTTCAGGAAACTCGTAGTTTTTGGAAGCTTGGCAACCCCTTTCTATGAAAGTGATTTTACGCCAGTCTCTGCTTAGGGCTACATAAATAGGAAACAAACCATAGAGATAGTACATAGAACTACTTTATTTTGTCAAGTTTCAAAGAGCTAGCACAAACCGTGTTTGATTTAGAGTTCCAACTGCATGCATTCGTATAGGAGAAAACAGATTGAAACCAAAAAATTAAAACTGTTACTGCCAACGAACGGTTTAACCTAGAAGAACGAAATTTGGTGATCCAAGTGGGATTGGGGTACTGATCATTACCTGAAAGTGTCATCAAGATTGGTTGAAAAAATGTGTTCTGAGATTTCAGGAAACTCGTAGTTTTTTTGAATCTTGGCAACCACTTTCCATGAAAGTGATTTGCGCCAGTCTCTGCTTAGGGCTACATCAATAGGAAACAAACCATAGAGATAGAACCTGGAACTACTTTATTGTGTCAAGTTCCGAAGAGCTAGCACAAACCGTGTTTGATTTAGAGTTCCAACTACATGTATCCATATAGGAGAAAACAGAGTGAAAGCTAAAAATTAAAACTGTTACTGCAAACGAACGGTTTAACCTAGAAGAACAAAATTTGGTGATCCAAGTGGGATTGGGGTACTGATCATTCATTACCTGAAAGTGTCATCAAGATTGGGTGTAAAAATGTGTGGTGAGATTTCAGGAAACTCGTAGTTTTTGGAAGCTTGGCAACCCCTTTCCATGAAAATGATTTGTGCCAGACTCTGCTTAGGGCTACATCAATAGGAAACAAACCATAGATATAGGACTTGGAACTACTATATTGTGTCAAGTTACAAAGAGCTAGCACAAACCGTGTTTGATTTAGAGTTCCAAATACATGTATCCCTATAGGAGAAAACAGAGTGTAACCTAAAAATTAAAACTGTTACTGCCAATGAACGGATTAACCTAGAAGAACGAAATTTTGAGAGCCAACTGGGATTGGGGTACTGATCATTACCTGAAAGTGTCATCAAGATTGGGTAAAAAAATGTGTGCTGAGATTTCAGGAAACTCGTAGTTTTTGGAAGCTTGGCAACCCATTTCCATGAAAGTGATTTGCGCCAGTCTCTGCTTAGGGCTACATAAATAGGAAACAAACCATAGAGATAGTACTTGGAACTACTTTATTGTGTCAAGTTTCAAAGAGCTAGCACAAACCATGTTTGATTTAGAGTTCCAACTGCATGCATCCATATTGGAGAAAACAGAGAGAAACCAAAAAATTAAAACTGTTACTGCCAACGAACGGTTTAACTTAGAAGAACGAAATTTGGTGATCCAAGTTGGATTGGGGTACTGATCATTACCTGAAAGTGTCATCAAGATTGGGTGAAAAAATGTGTTCTGAGATTTCAGGAAACTCGTAGTTTTTTGGAATCTTGGCAACCACTTTCCATGAAAGTGATTTGCGCCAGTCTCTGCTTAGGGCTACATCAATAGGAAACAAACCATAGAGATAGAACTTGGAACTACTTTATTGTGTCAAGTTCCAAAGAGCTAGCATAAACCGTGTTTGATTTAGAGTTCCAACTACATGTATCCATATAGGAGAAAACAGAGTGAAACCTAAAAATTTAACATGTTACTGCCAACGAACGTTTTAACCTAGATGAACGAAATTTGGTGAGCCTAGTGGGATTGCGGTACTGATCATTACCTGAAAGTGTCATCAAAATTGGGTGAAAAAATGTGTGCTGAGATTTCAGGAAACTCGTAGTTTTTTGGAAGCTTGGCAACCCCTTTCCATCAAAGTGATTTGCGCCAGTCTCTGCTTCGGGCTACATCAATAGGAAACAAACCATAGAGAGAGAACTTGGAACTACTTTATTGTGTCAAGTTTCAAAGAGCTAGCACAAACCGTGTTTGATTTAGAGTTCCAACTACATGTATCTGTATAGGAGAAAACAGAGTGAAACCGAAAATTTAAAACAGTTACTGCCAACGAACGGTTTAACTTAGAAGAAAGAAATTTGGTGATCCAAGTGGGATTGGGTTACTGATAATTACCTGAAAGTGTCATCAATATTCGGTGAAAAAATGTGTGCTGAGATTTCAGGAATCTCGTAGTTTTTTGGAAGCTTGGCAACCCCTTTCCATGTAAGTGATTTGCGCCAGTCTCAGCTTATGGCTACATCAATAGGAAACATAAATAGATACAGGACTTGGAACTTCTTTTTGTGTCAAGTTTCAAAAAGCTACCACAAACCGTGTTTGATTTACAGTTCCAACTACATGTATCCCTATAGCAGAAAACAGAGTGAAACCTAAATTTAAAACAGTTACTGCCAACGAACGGTTTAACCTACAAGAACGAAATTTGGAGAGCCAAGTGGGATTGGGGTACTGATCATTATCTGAAAGTGTCATCAAAATTGGGTGAAAAAATGTGTGCTGAGATTTCAGGAAACTCGTAGTTTTTTGGAAGCTTGGCAACCCCTTTCCATGAAAGTGATTTGCGCCAGTCTCTGCATAGGGCTACATCAATAGGAAACAAACCATAGAGATAGAAATTGGAACTACTTTATTGTGTCAAGTTTCACAGAGGTAGCACAAACCGTGTTTGATTTAGAGTTCCAAATACATGTATCCATATTGGAGAAAACAGAGTGAAAGCTAAAATTAAAACTGTTACTGCAAACGAACGGTTTGTCTTAGAAGAACGAAATTTGGTGAGCCAAGTGGGATTGGGGTACTGATCATTACCTGAAAGTGTCATCAAGATTGGGTGAAAAAATGTGTGCTGAGATTTCAGGAAACTCGTAGTTTTTTGGAAGCTTTGCAACCCCTTTCCATGAAAGTGATTTGCGCCAGTCTCTGCTTAGGGATACATCAATAGGAAACAAACCATAGAGATAGAACTTGGAACTACTTTATTGTGTCAAGTTTCAAAGAGCTAGCACAAACCGTGTTTGATTTAGAGTTCCAACTACAGGTATCCATATAGGACAAAACAGAGTGAAACCTAAAAATTAAAACTGTTACTGCCAACGAACGGTTTAAACTAGAAGAAAAAAATTTGGTGATCCACGTGGGATTGGGGTACTGATCATTACCTGAAAGTATCATCAAGATTGGGTGAAAAAATATGTGCTGAGATTTCAGGAAACACGTAGTTTTTTGGAAGCTTGGCAAACCCTTTCCATGAAAGTGATTTGCGCCAGTCTCTGCTTAGGGCTACAGCAATAGGAAACAAACCATAGAAATAGAACTTGGAACTACTTTATTGTGTCAAGTTTCAAAGTGCTAGCACAAACCATGTTTGATTTAGAGTTCCATCTACATGTATCCCTATAGGAGAAAACAGAGTGAAACCTAAAAATTAAAACTGTTACTTCCAACAATCGGTTTATCCTAGAAGAAGGAAATTTGGTGAGCCAAGTGGGATTGGGGTACTGATCATTACCTGAAAGTGTCATCATGATTGGGTGAAAAAATGTGTGCTGAGATTTCAGAAAACTCGTAGTTTTTTGGAAGCTTGGCAAACCCTTTCCATGAAAGTGATTTGCGCCAGTGTCTGCTTAGGGCTACAGCAATAGGAAACAAACCATAGAGATAGAACTTGGAACTAATTTATTGTGTCAAGTTTCAAAAAGCTAGCACAAACCGTGTTTGATTGAGAGTTCCAACTACATGTATCCCTATAGGAGAAAACAGAGTGAAACCTAAAAATTTAAACAGTTACTGCCAACGAACGGTTTAACCTAGAAGAACGTAATTTGGTGAGCCAAGTGACATTGGGGTAGTGATCATTACCTGAAAGTGTCATCAAGATTGGGTGAAAAAATCTGTGCTGAGATTTCACAAAACTCGTAGTTTTTTGGAAGCTTGGCAAACCCTTTCCATGAAAGTGATTTGCGCCAGTCTCTGCTTAGGGCTACAGCAATAGGAAACAAACCATAGAGATAGAAATTGGAACTAATTTATTGTGTCAAGTTTCAAAGAGCTAGCACAAACCGTGTTTGATTTAGAGTTCCAACTACATGTATCCCTATAGGAGAAAACAGAGTGAAACCTAAAAATTAAAACTGTTACTGCCAAGGAATGGTTTAACCTAGAAGAACGATATTTGGTGAGCCAAGTGGGATTTGGGTACTGATCATTACCTGAAATTGTCATCAAGATTGGGTGAAAAAATGTGTGCTGAGATTCAGAAACTCGTAGTTTTTTGGAAGCTTGGCAACCCATTTCCATGAAAGTGATTTGCGCCAGTCTATGCTTTGGGCTACATCAATAGGAAAAAAGCCATAGAGATAGAACTTGGAACTACTTTATTGTGTCAAGTTTCACAGAGCTAGCACAAACCGCCTTTGATTTAGAGTTCCAACTACATGTATCCATATTGGAGAAAACAGAGTGAAAGCTAAAATTAAAACTGTTAGTGCAAACGAACGGTTTGTCCTAGAAGAACGAAATTTGGTGAGCAAAGTGGGATTGGGGTACTGATCATTACCTGAAAGTGTCATCAAGATTGGGTGAAAAAATGTGTGCTGAGATTTCAGGAAACTCGTAGTTTTTTGGAAGCTTGGCAACCCCTTTCCATGAGAGTGATTTGCGCCAGTCTCTGCTTAGGGCTACATCAATAGGAAACAAACCATAGAGATAGAACTTGGAACTACTTTATTGTGTCAAGTTTCAAAGAGCTAGCACAAACCTTATTTCATTTAGAGTTCCAACTACATGTATCCCTATAGGAGAAAAAAGAGTGAAACCTAAAAATTAAAACTGTTACTGCCAGCGAACGGTTTAACCTAGAAGAACAAAATTTCGTGAGCCAAGTGGGATTAGGGTACTGATCATTACCTGAAAGTGTCATCAAGATTGGGTGAAAAAATGTGTGCTGAGATTTCAGGAAACACGTAGTTTTTTGGAAGCTTGGCAAACCCTTTCCATGAAAGTGATTTGCGCCAGTCTCTGCTTAGGGCTACAGCAATAGGAAACGAACCATAGAGAAAGAACTTGGAACTAATTTATTGTGTCAACTTTCAAAAAGCTAGCACAAACCGTGTTTGATTTAGAGTTCCAACTACATGTATCCCTATAGGAGAAAACAGAGTGAAACCTAAAAATTAATACTGTTATTGCCAACGAACGGTTTAATCTAGAAGAACGAAATTTGGTGAGCCAAGTGGGATTTGGGTACTGATCATTACCTGAAAGTGTCATCAAGATTGGGTGATAAAATGTGCGCTGAGATCAGGAAACTCGTAGTTTTTTGGAAGCTTGGCAACCCCTTTCCATGAAAGTGATTTGCGCCAGTCTCTGCTTAGGGCTACATCAATAGGAAACAAACCATAGAGATAGAACTTGGAACTACTTCATTGTGTCAAGTTTCAAAGAGGTAGCACAAACCGCGTTTGACTTAGAGTTCCAACTACCTGTATCCCTATAGGAGAAAACAGAGTGAAACCTAAAAATTAAAACTGTTACTGCCAACGAACGGTTTAACCTAGAAGAACAAAATTTGGTGAGCCAAGTGGGATTGGGGTACTGATCATTACCTGAAAGTGTCATCAAGATGCGTGAAAAAAATGTGTGCTGAGATTTCAGGAAACTCGTAGTTTTTTGGAAGCTTGGCAACCCCTTTCCATGAAAGTGATTTGCGCCAGTCTCTGCTTAGGGCTACATAAATAGGAAACAAATCACAGAGATAGAACTTGGAACTACTTTATTGTGTCAAGTTTCAGGGAGCTAGCACACACCGTGTTTGATTTAGAGTTCCAACTACATGTATCCATATAGGAGAAAACAGAGTGAAAGCTAAAAATTAAAACTGTTACTGCCAACGAACGGTTCAACCTAGAAGAACGAAATTTGGTGAGCCATGTGGGATTGGGGTACTGATCATTATCTGAAAGTGTCATCAAGATGGGGTGAAAAAATGTGTGCTGAGATTTCAGGAAACTCGTAGTTTTTTGGAAGCTTGGCAACCCCTTTCCATGAAAGTGATTTGCGCCAGTCTCTGCTTAGGGCTACATGAATAGGAAACACACCATAGATACAGGACTTGGAACTTCTTTTGTGTCAAGTTTCAAAAAGCTAGGACAAACCGTGTTTGATTTAGAGTTCCAACTACATGTATCCCTATAAGAGAAAACAGAGTGAAACCTAAAAATTAAAACTGTTACTGCCAACAAACGGTTTAACCTAGAAGAACAAAATTTCGTGAGCCAAGTGGGATTGGGGTACTGATCATTACCTGAAAGTGTCATCAAGATTGGTTGAAAAAATGTGTGCTGAGATTTCAGGAAACACGTAGTTTTTTGGAAGGTTGGCAAACCCTTTCCATGAAAGTGATTTGTGCCAGTCTCTGCTTAGGGCTACAGCAATAGGAAACAAACCATAGAGATAGAACTTGGAACTACTTTATTGTGTCAAGTTTCCAAGAGCTAGCACAAACCGTGTTTGATTTAGTGTTCCAACTACATGTATCCATATAGGAGAAAACAGAGTGAAACCTAGAAATTAATACTGTTACGGCCAACGAACGGTTTAACCCAGAAGAACGAAATTTGGTGAGCCATGTGGGATTGGGGTACTGATCATTATCTGAAAGTGTCATCAAGATTGGGTGAAAAAATGTGTGCTGAGATTTCAGGAAACTCGTAGTTTTTTGGAAGCTTGGCAACCCCTTTCCATGAAAGTGATTTGCGCCAGTCTCTGCTTAGGGCTACATCAATAGGAAACAAACCACAGAGATAGAACTTGGAACTACTTTATTGTGTCAAGTTTCAAAGAGCTAGCACAAACCGTGTTTGATTTAGAGTTCCATCTACATTACTTCCAACGAACGGTTGAACCTAGAAGAAGGAAATTTGGTGAGCCAAGTGGGATTGGGGTACTGATCATTACCTGAAAGTGTCATCATTATTGGGTGAAAAAATGTTTGCTGAGATTTCAGGAAACTCGTATTTTTTGGAAGCTTGGAAACCCCTTTCCATGAAAGTGATTTGCGCCAGTCTCTGCTTAGGGCTACAGCAATAGGAAACAAATCATAGTGACAGAACTTGGAATTAATTTATTGTGTCAAGTTTCAAAGAGCTAGCACAAACTGTGTTTGATTTAGAGTTCCAACTACATGTATCCCTATAGGAGAAAACAGAGTGAAACCTAAAAATTAAAACTGTTACTGCCAACGAACGGTTTAACCTAGAACAAGAAAATTTGGTGAGCCAAGTGGGATTGGGGTACTGATCATTACCTGAAAGTGTCATCAAGATTGGGTGAAAAAATGTGTGCTGAGATTTCAGGAAACTCGTAGTTTTTTGGAAGCTTGGCAACCCCTTTCCTTGAAAGTGATTTGCGCCAGTCTCTGATTAGGGCTACATCAATAAGAAACAAACCATAGAGATAGAACAAGGAACTACTTAATTGTGTCAAGTTTCACAGACCAGGCACACACC
The DNA here is from genome assembly GCF_964194105.1 of Spermophilus citellus. Classification (NCBI taxonomy): domain Eukaryota; kingdom Metazoa; phylum Chordata; class Mammalia; order Rodentia; family Sciuridae; genus Spermophilus; species Spermophilus citellus. The sequence continues at coordinate 17,232,242 of NC_138197.1, read as the reverse complement.
GTGTTTGATTTAGAGTTCCAACTACATGTATTGATATAGGAGAAAACAGAGTGAAAGCTAAAAATTAAAACTGTTACTGCAAACGAACGGTTTAACCTAGAAGAAGGAAAATTGGTGAGCAAAGTGAGATTGAGGTACTGATCATTACCTGAAAGTGTCATCAAGATTGGGAGAAAAAATGTGTGCTGAGATTTCAGGAAACTCGTAGTTTTTTGAAGCTTGGCAACCCATTTCCATGAAAGTTATTTGCGCCAGTCTCTGCTTCGGGCTACATCAATAGGAAACAAACCATAGAGATAGAACTTGGAACTACTTTATTGTGTGAAGTTTCACATAGCTAGCACACACCGTGTTTGATTTAGAGTTCCAACTACATGTATCCATATAGGAGAAAACAGAGTGAAAGCTAAATTTAAAACTGTTACTGCCTACGAACGGTTTAAACTTGAAGAACGAAATTTGGTGAGCCAAGTGGGATTTGGGTACTGATCATTACCTGAAAGTGTCATCAAGATTGGGTGAAAAAATGTGTGCTGAGATTTCAGGAAACTCGTAGTTTTTGGAAGCTTGGCAACCCATTTCCATGAAAGTATTTTGCGCCAGTCACTGCTTAGGGCTACAACAATAGGAAAGAAACCATAGAGATAGAACTTGGAACTACTTTATTGCGTCTAGTTTAAAAGAGCTAGCACAAACCGTGTTTGATTTAGAGTTCCAAATATATGTATCCCTATAGGAGAAAACAGAGTGTAACCTAAAAATTAAAACTGTTACTGCCAACGAACGGTTTAACCTAGAAGAACGAAATTTGGTGCACCAAGTGTGACTGGGGTACTGATCATTACCTGAAAGTGTCATCAAGATTGGGTGAAAAAATGTTTGCTGAGATTTCAGGAAACTCGTAGTTTTTTGGAAGCTTGGCAACCCCTTTCCATGAAAGTGATTTGCGCCAGTCTCTGCTTATGGCTACATCAATAGGAAACACACCACAGATACAGGACTTGGAACTAATTTACAGTGTCAAGTTTCAAAGAGCTAGCACAAACCTTGTTTGATTTTGTGTTCCAACTACATGTATCCCTATAGGAGAAAACAGAGTGAAACCTAAAAATTAAAACTGTTACTGCCAACGAACTGTTTAACCTAGAAGAATGAAATTTGGTGAGCCAAGTGGGATTGGGGTACTGATCATTATCTGAAAGTGTCATCATGATTGGGTGAAAAATGTGTGCTGAGATTTCAAGAAACTCGTATTTTTTGGAAGCTTGGAAACCCCTTTCCATGAAAGTGATTTGCGCCATTCTCTGCTTATGGCTACATCAATAGGAAACACACCATAGATACAGGACTTGGAACTTCTTTATTGTGTCAAGTTTCAAAAAGCTAGCACAAACCGTGTTTGATTTAGAGTTCCAACTACATGTATCCCTATAGGAGAAAACAGAGTGAAACCTAAAAATTAATACTGTTACTGCCAACGAATGGTTTAATCTAGAAGAACGAAATTTGGTGAGCCAAGTGGGATTTGGGTACTGATCATTACCTGAAAGTGTCATCAAGATTGGGTGAAAAAATGTGCGCTGAGATTTCAGGAAACTCGTAGTTTTTTGGAAGCTTGGCATCCCCTTTCCATGAAAGTGATTTGCGCCAGTCTCTGCTTAGGGCTACATCAATAGGAAACAAACCATAGAGATAGAACTTGGAACTACTTTATTGTGTCAAGTTTCAAAGAGCTAGCACAAACCTTGTTTGATTTAGAGTTCCAACTACCTGTATCCCTATAGGAGAAAACAGAGTGAAACCTAAAAATTAAAACTGTTACTGCCAACGAATGGTTTAACCTAGAAGAACGAAATTTGGTGAGCCAAGTGGGTTTGGGGTACTGATCATTACCTGAAAGTGTCATCAAGATGGGTGAAAAAATGTGTGCTGAGATTTCAGGAAACTCGTAGTTTTTTGGAAGCTTGGCAACCCCTTTCCAGGAAAGTGATTTGCGCCAGTCTCTGCTTAGGGCTACAGCAATAGGAAACAAATCACAGAGATAGAACTTGGAACTACTTTATTGTGTCAAGTTTCAGGGAGCTAGCACACACCGTGTTTGATTTAGAGTTCCAACTACATGTATCCATATAGGAGAAAACAGAGTGAAAGCTAAAAATTAAAACTGTTACTGCCAACGAATGGTTTAACCTAGAAGAACGAAATTTGGTGAGCCAAGTGGGATTGGGGTACTGATCATTATCTGAAAATGTCATCAAGATGGGGTGAAAAAATGAGTGCTGAGATTTCAGGAAACTCGTAGTTTTTTGGAAGCTTGGCAACCCCTTTCCATGAAAGTGATTTGCGCCAGTCTCTGCTTAGGGCTACATCAATAGGAAACACACCATAGATACATGACTTGGAACTTCTTTTGTGTCAAGTTTCAAAAAGCTAGCACAAACCGTGTTTGATTTAGAGTTCCAACTACATGTATCCCTATATGAGAAAACAGAGTGAAACCTAAAAATTAAAACTGTTACTGCCAACAAACGGTTTAACCTAGAAGAACAAAATTTGGTGAGCCAAGTGGGATTGGGGTACTGATGATTACCTGAAAGTGTCATCAAGATTGGTTGAAAAAATGTGTGCTGAGATTTCAGGAAACACGTAGTTTTTTGGAAGGTTAGCAAACCCTTTCCATGAAAGTGATTTGTGCCAGTCTCTGCTTAGGGCTACAGCAATAGGAAAAAAACCATAGAGATAGAACTTGGAACTACTTTATTGTGACAAGTTTCCAAGAGCTAGCACAAACCGTGTTTGATTTAGTGTTCCAACTACATGTATCCATATAGGAGAAAACAGAGTGAAACCTAAAAATTAAAACAGTTACTGCCAACGAACGGTTTAACTTATAGGAATGAAATTTGGTGATCCAAGTGGGATTGGGTTACTGATCATTACCTGAAAGTGTCATCAAGATTGGGTGAAAAAATGTGTGCTGAGATTTCAGGAAATCGTAGTTTTTTGGAAGTTGGCAAACCCTTTCCATGAAAGTGATTTGCGCCAGTCTCTGCTTAGGGCTACATCAATAGGAAACAAACCATAGAGATAGAACTTGGAACTACTTTATTGTGTCAAGTTTCAGAGAGCTAGCACAAACCGTGTTTGATTTAGAGTTCCAACTACATGTATCCATATAGGAGAAAACAGAGTGAAAGCTAAAAATTAAAACTGTTACTGCCAACGAACGGTTTAACCTAGAAGAACGAAATTTGGTGAGCCAAGTGGGATTGGGGTACTGATCATTATCTGAAAGTGTCATCAAGATGGGGTGAAAAAATGAGTGCTGAGATTTCAGGAACCTCGTAGTTTTTTGGAAGCTTGGCAACCCCTTTCCATGAAAGGGATTTGCGCCAGTCTCTGCTTAGGGCTACATCAATAGGAAACACACCATAGATACAGGACTTGGAACTTCTTTTGTGTCAAGTTTCAAAAAGCTAGCACAAACCGTGTTTGATTTAGTGTTCCAACTACATGTATCCCTATAGGAGAAAACAGAGTGAAACCTAAAAATTAAAACTGTTACTGCCAACAAACGGTTTAACCTAGAAGAACAAAATTTGGTGAGCCAAGTGGGATTGGGGTACTGATTATTACCTGAAAGTGTCATCAAGATTGGTTGAAAAAATGTGTGCTGGGATTTCAGGAAACACGTAGTTTTTTGGAAGGTTGGCAAACCCTTTCCATGAAAGTGATTTGCGCCAGTCTCTGCTTCAGGCTACATCAATAGGAAACAAACCATAGAGATAGAACTTGGAACTACTTTATTGTGTCAAGTTTCACAGAGCTAGCACACACCGTGTTTGATTTAGAGTTCCAACTACATGTATCCATATAGGAGAAAACAGAGTGAAATCTAAAAATTAAAACTGTTACTTCCAACGAACGATTTAACCTAGAACAAGGAAATTTGGTGAGCCAAGTGGGATTGGGGTACTGATCATTACCTGAAAGTGTCATCAAGATTGGGTGAAAAAATGTGTGCTGAGATTTCAGGAAACTCGTAGTTTTTGGAAGCTTGGCAACCCATTTCCATGAAAGTGATTTGTGCCAGTCTCTGCTTAGGGCTACATCAATAGGAAACAAATCATAGAGATAGAACTTGGAACTACTTTATTGCGTCTAGTTTCAAAGAGCTAGCACAAACCGAGATTGATTTAGAGATCCAACTACATGTATCCATATAGGAGAAAACAGGGTGAAACCTAAAAATTAAAACAGTTACTGCCAACGAACGGTTTAACTTAGAAGAACGAAATTTGGTGATCCAAGTGGGATTGGGTTACTGATCATTACCTGAAAGTGTCATCAAGATTGGGTGAAAAAATGTGTGCTTAAATTTCAGGAAACTCATAGTTTTTTGGAAGCTTGGCAACCCCTTTCCATGAAAGTGATTTGCGCCAGTCTCTGCTTTGGGCTACATCAATAGAAACAAACCATAGAGATAGAACTTGGAATTAATTTATTGTGTCAAGTTTCAAAGAGCTAGCACAAACCGTGTTTGATTTAGAGTTCCAAATACATATATCCCTATTGGAGAAAACAGAGTGAAACCTAAAAATTAAAACTGTTACTGCCAACGAACGGTTTAAACTTGAAGAACGAAATTTGGTGAGCCAAGTGGGATTGGGGTACTGATCATTACCTGAAAGTGTCATCAAGAGTGGGTGAAAAAATGTGTGCTGAGATTTCAGGAAACTCGTAGTTTTTTGGAAGCTAGGGAACCCCTTTCCATATAAGTGATTTGCGCCAGTCTCTGCTTCAGGCTACATCAATAGGAAACAAACCATAGAGATAGAACTTGGAACTACTATATTGTGTCAAGTTTCACAGAGCTAGCACACACCGTGTTTGATTTAGAGTTCCAACTACATGTATCCATATAGGAGAAAACAGAGTGAAACCTAAAAATTTAAACTGTTACTTCCAACGAACAGTTGAACCTAGAAAAAGAAAATTTGGTGAGCCAAGTGGGATTGGGGTACTGATCATTACCTGAAAGTGTCATCAAGTTTGGGTGAAAAAATGTGTGCTGAGATTTCAGGAAACTCGTAGTTTTTGGAAGCTTGGCAACCCATTTCCATGAAAGTCATTTGTGCCAGTCTCTGCTTAGGGCTACATCAATAGGAAACAAATCATAGAGATAGAACTTGGAACTACTTTATTGCGTCTAGTTTCAAAGAGCTAGCACAAACCGAGATTGATTTAGAGTTCCAACTACATGTATCCGTATAGGAGTAAAGAGGGTGAAACCTAAAAATTAAAACAGTTACTGCCAACGAACGGTTTAACTTATAAGAATGAAATATGGTGATCCAAGTGGGATTGGGTTACTGATCATTACCTGAAAGTGTCATCAAGATTGGGTGAAAAAATGTGTGCTGAGATTTCAGGAAAACGTAGTTTTTTGGAAGTTGGCAAACCCTTTCCATGAAAGTGATTTGCGCCAGTCTCTGCTTCGGGCTACATCAATAGGAAACAAACCATAGAGATAGAACTTGGAACTACTTTATTGTGTCAAGTTTCAGAGAGCTAGCACAAACCGTGTTTGATTTAGAGTTCCAACTACATGTATCCATATAGGAGAAAACAGAGTGAAAGCTAAAAATTAAATCTGTTACTGCCAACGAACGGTTTAACCTAGAAGAATGAAATTTGGTGAGCAAAGTGGGATTGGGGTACTGATCATTATCTGAAAGTGTAATCAAGATGGGGTGAAAAAATGAGTGCTGAGATTTCAGGAAACTCGTAGTTTTTTGGAAGCTTGGCAACCCCTTTCCATGAAAGTGATTTGCGCCAGTCTCTGCTTAGGGCTACATCAATAGGAAACACACCATAGATACAGGACTTGGAACTTCTTATGTGTCAAGTTTCAAAAAGCTAGCACAAACCGTGTTTGATTTAGTGTTCCAACTACATGTATCCCTATAGGAGAAAACAGAGTGAAACCTAAAAATTAAAACTGTTACTGCCAACGAACGGTTTAACCTAGAAGAAGGAAATTTGGTGAGCCAAGTGGGATTGGGGTAGTGATCATTACCTGAAAGTGTCATCAAGATTGGGTGAAAAAATGTGTGCTGAGATTTCAGGAAAGTCGTAGTTTTTGGAAGCTTGGCAACCCATTTCCATGAAAGTGATTTGTGCCAGTCTCTGCTTAGGGCTACATAAATAGGAAACAAATCATAGAGATAGAACTTGGAACTACTTTATTGCGTCTAGTTTCAAAGAGCTAGCACAAACCGAGATTGATTTAGAGTTCCAACTACATGTATCCGTATAGGAGAAAACAGGGTGAAACCTAAAAATTAAAACAGTTACTGCCAACGAACGGTTTAACTTACAAGAATGAAATTTGGTAATCCAAGTGGGATAGGGTTACTGATCATTTCCTGAAAGTGTCATCAAGATGGGGTGAAAAAATGTGTGCTGAGATTTCAGGAAAACGTAGTTTTTTGGAAGCTTGGCAAACCCTTTCCATGAAAGTAATTTGTGCCAGTCTCTGCTTCGGGCTACATCAATAGGAAACAAACCATAGAGATAGAACTTGGAACTATTTATTGTGTCAAGTTTCAGAGAGCTAGCACACACCGTGTTTGATTTAGAGTTCCAACTACATGTATCCATATAGGAGAAAGCAGAGTGAAAGCTAAAAATTAAAACTGTTACTGCCAACGAACGGTTTAACCTAGAAGAACGAAATTTGGTGAGCCAAGTGGGATTTGGGTACTGATCATTATCTGAAAGAGTCATCAAGATGGGGTGATAAAATGAGTGCTGAGATTTCAGGAAACTCGTAGTTTTATGGAAGCTTGGCAACCCCTTTCCATGAAAGTGATTTGTGCCAGTCTCTGCTTAGGGCTACATCAATAGGAAACAAATCATAGAGATAGAACTTGGAACTACTTTATTGCGTCTAGTTTCAAAGAGCTAGCACAAACCGAGATTGATTTAGAGTTCCAACTACATGTATCCATATAGGAGAAAACAGGGTGAAACCTAAAAATTAAAACAGTTACTGCCAACGAACGGTTTAACTTAGAAGAACGAAATTTGGTGAGCCAAGTGGGATTGGGGTACTGATCATTACCTGAAAGTGTCATCAAGATTGGGTGAAAAAATGTGTGCTGAGATTTCAGGAAACTCGTAGATTTTTGGAAGCTTGGCAACCCCTTTTCATGAAAGTGATTTGCGCCAGTCCCTGCCTAGGGCTACATCAATAGGAAACAAACCGTAGAGATAGAACTTGGAACTAATTTATTGTGTCAAGTGTCACAGAGCTAGCACACACCGTGTTTGATTTAGAGTTCCAACTACATGTATCCATATAGGAGAAAACAGAGTGAAAGCTAAAAATTAAAACTGTTACTGCAAACGAACGGTTTAACCTAGAAAAAGGAAATTTGTTGAGGAAAGTGGGATTGGGGTACTGATCATTACCTGAAAGTGTCATCAAGATTGGGTGAAAAAATGTGTGCTGATATTTCAGGAAACTCGTAGTTTTTTGGAAGCTTGGCAACCCCTTTACATGAAAGTGATTTGCGCCAGTCTCTGCTTATGGCTACATCAATAGGAAACACACCACAGATACAGGACTTGTAACTAATTTATTGTGTCAAGTTTCAAAGAGCTAGCACAAACCTTGTTTGATGTTTTGTTCCAACTACATGTATCCCTATAGGAGAAAACAGAGTGAAACCTAAAAATTAAAACTGTTACTGCCAACGAACGGTTTAAACTTGAAGAACGAAATTGGTGAGCCAAATGGGATTGGGGTACTGATCATTACCTGAAAGTGTCATCAAGATTGGGTGAAAAAATGTGTGCTGATATTTTCGGAAACACGTAGTTTTTTGGAAGGTTGGCAAACCCTTTCCATGAAAGTGATTTGCGCCAGTCTCTGCTTAGGGCTACATCAATAGGAAACAAACCATAGAGATAGAACTTGGAACTATTTGTTGTGTCAAGTTTCAAAGAGCTAGCACAAACCGAGTTTGATTTAGAGTTCCAACTACATGTATCCATATAGGAGAAAACAGGGTGAAACCTAAAATTTAAAACAGTTACTGCCAACGAACGGCTTAACTTAGAAGAACGAAATTTGGTGAGCCAATTGGGATTGGGGTACTGATCATTATCTGAAAGTGTCATCAAGATTGGGTGAAAAAATGTGTGCTGATATTTCAGGAAACTCGTAGTTTTTTGGAAGCTTGGCAACCCCTTTCCATGAAAGTGATTTGCGCCAGTCTCTGCTTCGGGCTACATCAATAGGAAACAAACCATAGAGATAGAACTTGGAACTACTTTATTGTGTCAAGTTTCACAGAGCTAGCACACACCGTGTTTGATTTAGAGTTCCAACTACATGTATACCTATAGGAGAAAACAGAGTGAAAGCTAAAAATTAAAACTGTTACTGCCAACGAATGGTTTAACCTAGAAGAACGAAATTTGGTGAGCCAAGTGGGATTGGGGTACTGATCATTATCTGAAAGTGTCATCAAGATTGGGTGAAAAAATGTGTGCTGAGATTTCAGGAAACTCGTAGTTTTTTGGAAGCTTGGCAACCCCTTTCCACGAAAGTGATTTGCACCAGTCTCTGCTTAGGGCTACATCAATAGGAAACAAACCATAGAGATAGAACTTGGAACTACTTTATTGTGTCAAGTTTCATAGAGCTAGCACAAACCGAGTTTGATTTAGAGTTCCAACTACATGTATACATATAGGAGAAAACAGGGTGAAACCTAAAAATTAAAACAGTTACTGCCAACGAATGGTTTAACTTAGAAGAACGAAATTTGGTAATCCAAGTGGGATTGGGTTACTGATCATTACCTGAAAGTGTCATCAAGATTGGGTGAAAAAATGTGTGCTGAGATTTCAGGAAACTCGTAGTTTTTTGGAAGCTTGGCAACCCCTTTCCATGAAAGTGATATGCGCCAGTATCTGCTTTGGGCTACATCAATAGAAACAAACCATAGAGATAGAACTTGGAATTAATTTATTGTGTCAAGTTTCAAAGAGCTAGCACAAACCGTGTTTGATTTAGAGTTCCAAATACATATATCCCTATAGGAGAAAGCAGAGTGAAACCTAAAAATTAAAACTGTTACTGACAACGAACGGTTTAAACTTGAAGAACGAAATTTGGTGAGCCAAGTGGGATTGGGGTAGTGATCATTACCTGAAAGTGTCATCAAGATTGGGTGAAAAAATGTGTGCTGAGATTTCAGGAAACTCGTAGTTTTTGGAAGCTTGGCAACCCATTTCCATGAAAGTGATTTGTGCCGGTCTCTGCTTAGGGCTACATCAATAGGAAACAAATCATAGAGATAGAACTTGGAACTACTTTATTGCGTCTAGTTTCAAAGAGCTAGCACAAACCGAGATTGATTTAGAGTTCCAACTACATGTATCCTTATAGGAGAAAACAGGGTGAAACCTAAAAATTAAAACAGTTACTGCCAACGAACGGTTTAACTTATAGGAATGAAATTTGGTGATCCAAGTGGGATTGGGTTACTGATCATTACCTGAAAGTGTCATCAAGATTGGGTGAAAAAATGTGTGCTGAGATTTCAGGAAAACGTAGTTTTTTGGAAGTTGGCAAACCCTTTCCAAGAAAGTGATTTGCGCCAGTCTCTGCTTAGGGCTACATCAATAGGAAACAAACCATAGAGATAGAACTTGGAACTACTTTATTGTGTCAAGTTTCAGAGAGCTAGCACAAACCGTGTTTGATTTAGAGTTCCAACTACATGTATCCATATAGGAGAAAACAGAGTGAAAGCTAAAAATTAAAACTGTTACTGCCAATGAACGGTTTAACCTAGAAGAACGAAATTTGGTGAGCCAAGTGGGATTGGGGTACTGATCATTATCTGAAAGTGTCATCAAGATGGGGTGAAAAAATGAGTGCTGATATTTCAGGAAACTCGTAGTTTTTTGGAAGCTTGGCAACCCCTTTCCATGAAAGTGATTTGCGCCAGTCTCTGCTTAGGGCTACATCAATAGGAAACACACCATAGATACAGGACTTGGAACTTCTTTTGTGTCAAGTTTCAAAAAGCTAGCACAAACCGTGTTTGATTTAGTGTTCCAACTACATGTATCCCTATAGGAGAAAACAGAGTGAAACCTAAAAATTAAAACTGTAACTGCCAACAAACGGTTTAACCTAGAAGAACAAAATTTGGTGAGCCAAGTGGGATTGGGGTACTGATCATTACCTGAAAGTGTCATCAAGATTGGTTGAAAAAATGTGTGCTGGGATTTCAGGAAACACGTAGTTTTTTGGAAGGTTGGCAAACCCTTTCCATGAAAGTGATTTGCGCCAGTCTCTGCTTCAGGCTACATCAATAGGAAACAAACCATAGAGATAGAACTTGGAACTACTTTATTGTGTCAAGTTTCACAGAGCTAGCACACACCGTGTTTGATTTAGAGTTCCAACTACATGTATCCATATAGGAGAAAACAGAGTGAAAGCTAAAAATTAAAACTGTTACTGCCAACGAACGGTTTAACCTAGAAGAACGAAATTTGGTGAGCCAAGTGGGATTGGGGTACTGATCATTATCTGAAAGTGTCATCAAGATGGGGTGAAAAAATGTGTGCTGAGATTTCAGGAAACTCGTAGTTTTTGGAAGCTTGGCAACCCATTTCCATGAAAGTGATTTGTGCCAGTCTCTGCTTAGGGCTACATCAATAGGAAACAAATCATAGAGATAGAACTTGGAACTACTTTATTGCGTCTAGTTTCAAAGAGCTAGCACAAACCGAGATTGATTTAGAGATCCAACTACATGTATCCATATAGGAGAAAACAGGGTGAAACCTAAAAATTAAAACAGTTACTGCCAACGAACGGTTTAACTTAGAAGAACGAAATTTGGTGATCCAAGTGGGATTGGGTTACTGATCATTACCTGAAAGTGTCATCAAGATTGGGTGAAAAAATGTGTGCTTAAATTTCAGGAAACTCATAGTTTTTTGGAAGCTTGGCAACCCCTTTCCATGAAAGTGATTTGCGCCAGTCTCTGCTTTGGGCTACATCAATAGAAACAAACCATAGAGATAGAACTTGAAATTAATTTATTGTGTCAAGTTTCAAAGAGCTAGCACAAACCGTGTTTGATTTAGAGTTCCAAATACATATATCCCTATTGGAGAAAACAGAGTGAAACCTAAAAATTAAAACTGTTACTGCCAACGAACGGTTTAAACTTGAAGAACGAAATTTGGTGAGCCAAGTGGGATTGGGGTACTGATCATTACCTGAAAGTGTCATCAAGATTGGGTGAAAAAATGTGTGCTGAGATTTCAGGAAACTCGTAGTTTTTTGGAAGCTTGGCAACCCCTTTTCATGAAAGTGATTTGCGCCAGTCTCTGCTTAGGGCTACATCAATAGGAAACAAACCATAGAGATAGAACTTGGAACTATTTATTGTGTCAAGTTTGAAAGAGCTAGCACAAACCGAGTTTGATTTAGAGTTCCAACTACATGTATCCATATAGGAGAAAACAGGGTGAAACCTAAAAATTAAAACAGTTAGTGCCAAGGAACGGTTTAACTTAGAAGAACGAAATTTGGTGAGCCAAGTGGGATTGGGGTACTGATCATTATCTGAAAGTGTCATCAAGATTGGGTGAAAAAATGTGTGCTGATATTTCAGAAAACTAGTAGTTTTTTGGAAGCTTGGCAACCCCTTTCCATGTAAGTGATTTGCGCCAGTCTCTGCTTCAGGCTACATCAATAGGAAACAAACCATAGAGATAGAACTTGGAACTACTATATTGTGTCAAGTTTCACAGAGCTAGCACACACCGTGTTTGATTTAGAGTTCCAACTACATGTATCCATATAGGAGAAAACAGAGTGAAACCTAAAAATTTAAACTGTTACTTCCAACGAACAGTTTAACCTAGAAAAAGGAAATTTGGTGAGCCAAGTGGGATTGGGGTACTGATCATTACCTGAAAGTGTCATCAAGTTTGGGTGAAAAAATGTGTGCTGAGATTTCAGGAAACTCGTAGTTTTTGGAAGCTTGGCAACCCATTTCCATGAAAGTGATTTGTGCCAGTCTCTGCTTAGGGCTACATCAATAGGAAACAAATCATAGAGATAGAACTTGGAACTACTTTATTGCGTCTAGTTTCAAAGAGCTAGCACAAACCGAGATTGATTTAGAGTTCCAACTACATGTATCCGTATAGGAGTAAAGAGGGTGAAACCTAAAAATTAAAACAGTTACTGCCAACGAACGGTTTAACTTATAAGAATGAAATATGGTGATCCAAGTGGGATTGGGTTACTGATCATTACCTGAAAGTGTCATCAAGATTGGGTGAAAAAATGTGTGCTGAGATTTCAGGAAAACGTAGTTTTTTGGAAGTTGGCAAACCCTTTCCATGAAAGTGATTTGCCCCAGTCTCTGCTTCGGGCTACATCAATAGGAAACAAACCATAGAGATAGAACTTGGAACTACTTTATTGTGTCAAGTTTCAGAGAGCTAGCACAAACCGTGTTTGATTTAGAGTTCCAACTACATGTATCCATATAGGAGAAAACAGAGTGAAAGCTAAAAATTAAATCTGTTACTGCCAACGAACGGTTTAACCTAGAAGAATAAAATTTGGTGAGCAAAGTGGGATTGGGGTACTGATCATTATCTGAAAGTGTAATCAAGATGGGGTGAAAAAATGAGTGCTGAGATTTCAGGAAACTCGTAGTTTTTGGAAGCTTGGCAACCCCTTTCCATGAAAGTGATTTGCGCCAGTCTCTGCTTGGGGCTACATCAATAGGAAACACACCATAGATACAGGACTTGGAACTTCTTATGTGTCAAGTTTCAAAAAGCTAGCACAAACCGTGTTTGATTTAGTGTTCCAACTACATGTATCCCTATAGGAGAAAACAGAGTGAAACCTAAAAATTAAAACTGTTACTGCCAACAAATGGTTTAACCTAGAAGAACAAAATTGGTGAGTCAAGTGGGATTGGGGTACTGATCATTACCTGAAAGTGTCATCAAGATTGGTTGAAAAAATGTGTGCTGAGATTTCAGAAACTCGTAGTTTTTTGGAAGGTTGGCAAACCATTTCCATGAAAGTGACTTGCGCCAGTCTCTGCTTAGGGCTACATCAATAGGAAACAAACCATAGAGATAGAACTTGGAACTATTTATTGTGTCAAGTTTCAAAGAGCTAGCAGAAACCGAGTTTGATTTAGAGTTCCAACTACATGTATCCATATAGGAGAAAACAGGGTGAAACCTAAAATTTAAAACAGTTACTGCCAACGAACGGCTTAACTTAGAAGAACGAAATTTGGTGAGCCAAGTGGGATTGGGGTACTGATCATTATCTGAAAGTGTCATCAAGATTGGGTGAAAAAATGTGTGCTGATATTTCAGGAAACTCGTAGTTTTTTAAAAGGTTGGCAAACCCTTTCCATGAAAGTGATTTGCGCCAGTCTCTGCTTCGGGCTACATCAATAGGAAACAAACCATAGAGATAGAACTTGGAACTACTTTATTGTGTCAAGTTTCACAGAGCTAGCACACACCGTGTTTGATTTAGAGTTCCAACTACATGTATCTCTATAGAAGAAAACAGAGTGAAACCTAAAAATTAAAACTGTTACTGCCAACGAACGGTTTAACCTAGAAGAAGGAAATTTGGTGAGCCAAGTGGGATTGGGGTAGTGATCATTACCTGAAAGTGTCATCAAGATTGGGTGAAAAAATGTGTGCTGAGATTTCAGGAAATTCGTAGTTTTTGGAAGCTTGGCAACCCATTTCCATGAAAGTGATTTGTGCCAGTCTCTGCTTAGGGCTACATAAATAGGAAACAAATCATAGAGATAGAACTTGGAACTACTTTATTGCGTCTAGTTTCAAAGAGCTAGCACAAACCGAGATTGATTTAGAGTTCCAACTACATGTATCCGTATAGGAGAAAACAGGGTGAAACCTAAAAATTAAAACAGTTACTGCCAACGAACGGTTTAACTTACAAGAATGAAATTTGGTAATCCAAGTGGGATAGGGTTACTGATCATTTCCTGAAAGTGTCATCAAGATGGGGTGAAAAAATGTGTGCTGAGATTTCAGGAAAACGTAGTTTTTTGGAAGCTTGGCAAACCCTTTCCATGAAAGTAATTTGTGCCAGTCTCTGCTTCGGGCTACATCAATAGGAAACAAACCATAGAGATAGAACTTGGAACTATTTATTGTGTCAAGTTTCAGAGAGCTAGCACACACCGTGTTTGATTTAGAGTTCCAACTACATGTATCCATATAGGAGAAAGCAGAGTGAAAGCTAAAAATTAAAACTGTTACTGCCAACGAACGGTTTAACCTAGAAGAACGAAATTTGGTGAGCCAAGTGGGATTTGGGTACTGATCATTATCTGAAAGAGTCATCAAGATGGGGTGATAAAATGAGTGCTGAGATTTCAGGAAACTCGTAGTTTTATGGAAGCTTGGCAACCCCTTTCCATGAAAGTGATTTGTGCCAGTCTCTGCTTAGGGCTACATCAATAGGAAACAAATCATAGAGATAGAACTTGGAACTACTTTATTGCGTCTAGTTTCAAAGAGCTAGCACAAACCGAGATTGATTTAGAGTTCCAACTACATGTATCCATATAGGAGAAAACAGGGTGAAACCTAAAAATTAAAACAGTTACTGCCAACGAACGGTTTAACTTAGAAGAACGAAATTTGGTGAGCCAAGTGGGATTGGGGTACTGATCATTACCTGAAAGTGTCATCAAGATTGGGTGAAAAAATGTGTGCTGAGATTTCAGGAAACTCGTAGATTTTTGGAAGCTTGGCAACCCCTTTTCATGAAAGTGATTTGCGCCAGTCCCTGCCTAGGGCTACATCAATAGGAAACAAACCGTAGAGATAGAACTTGGAACTAATTTATTGTGTCAAGTGTCACAGAGCTAGCACACACCGTGTTTGATTTAGAGTTCCAACTACATGTATCCATATAGGAGAAAACAGAGTGAAAGCTAAAAATTAAAACTGTTACTGCAAACGAACGGTTTAACCTAGAAAAAGGAAATTTGTTGAGGAAAGTGGGATTGGGGTACTGATCATTACCTGAAAGTGTCATCAAGATTGGGTGAAAAAATGTGTGCTGATATTTCAGGAAACTCGTAGTTTTTTGGAAGCTTGGCAACCCCTTTACATGAAAGTGATTTGCGCCAGTCTCTGCTTATGGCTACATCAATAGGAAACACACCACAGATACAGGACTTGTAACTAATTTATTGTGTCAAGTTTCAAAGAGCTAGCACAAACCTTGTTTGATGTTTTGTTCCAACTACATGTATCCCTATAGGAGAAAACAGAGTGAAACCTAAAAATTAAAACTCTTACTGCCAACGAACGGTTTAAACTTGAAGAACGAAATTGGTGAGCCAAATGGGATTGGGGTACTGATCATTACCTGAAAGTGTCATCAAGATTGGGTGAAAAAATGTGTGCTGATATTTTCGGAAACACGTAGTTTTTTGGAAGGTTGGCAAACCCTTTCCATGAAAGTGATTTGCGCCAGTCTCTGCTTAGGGCTACATCAATAGGAAAGAAACCATAGAGATAGAACTTGGAACTATTTATTGTGTCAAGTTTCAAAGAGCTAGCACAAACCGAGTTTGATTTAGAGTTCCAACTACATGTATCCATATAGGAGAAAACAGGGTGAAACCTAAAATTTAAAACAGTTACTGCCAACGAACGGCTTAACTTAGAAGAACGAAATTTGGTGAGCCAATTGGGATTGGGGTACTGATCATTATCTGAAAGTGTCATCAAGATTGGGTGAAAAAATGTGTGCTGATATTTCAGGAAACTCGTAGTTTTTTGGAAGCTTGGCAACCCCTTTCCATGAAAGTGATTTGCGCCAGTCTCTGCTTCGGGCTACATCAATAGGAAACAAACCATAGAGATAGAACTTGGAACTACTTTATTGTGTCAAGTTTCACAGAGCTAGCACACACCGTGTTTGATTTAGAGTTCCAACTACATGTATACCTATAGGAGAAAACAGAGTGAAAGCTAAAAATTAAAACTGTTACTGCCAACGAATGGTTTAACCTAGAAGAACGAAATTTGGTGAGCCAAGTGGGATTGGGGTACTGATCATTATCTGAAAGTGTCATCAAGATTGGGTGAAAAAATGTGTGCTGAGATTTCAGGAAACTCGTAGTTTTTTGGAAGCTTGGCAACCCCTTTCCACGAAAGTGATTTGCACCAGTCTCTGCTTAGGGCTACATCAATAGGAAACAAACCATAGAGATAGAACTTGGAACTACTTTATTGTGTCAAGTTTCATAGAGCTAGCACAAACCGAGTTTGATTTAGAGTTCCAACTACATGTATACATATAGGAGAAAACAGGGTGAAACCTAAAAATTAAAACAGTTACTGCCAACGAATGGTTTAACTTAGAAGAACGAAATTTGGTGATCCAAGTGGGATTGGGTTACTGATCATTACCTGAAAGTGTCATCAAGATTGGGTGAAAAAATGTGTGCTGAGATTTCAGGAAACTCGTAGTTTTTTGGAAGCTTGGCAACCCCTTTCCATGAAAGTGATATGCGCCAGTATCTGCTTTGGGCTACATCAATAGAAACAAACCATAGAGATAGAACTTGGAATTAATTTATTGTGTCAAGTTTCAAAGAGCTAGCACAAACCGTGTTTGATTTAGAGTTCCAAATACATATATCCCTATAGGAGAAAGCAGAGTGAAACCTAAAAATTAAAACTGTTACTGACAACGAACGGTTTAAACTAGAAGAACGAAATTTGGTGAGCCAAGTGGGATTGGGGTAGTGATCATTACCTGAAAGTGTCATCAAGATTGGGTGAAAAAATGTGTGCTGAGATTTCAGGAAACTCGTAGTTTTTGGAAGCTTGGCAACCCATTTCCATGAAAGTGATTTGTGCCGGTCTCTGCTTAGGGCTACATCAATAGGAAACAAATCATAGAGATAGAACTTGGAACTACTTTATTGCGTCTAGTTTCAAAGAGCTAGCACAAACCGAGATTGATTTAGAGTTCCAACTACATGTATCCTTATAGGAGAAAACAGGGTGAAACCTAAAAATTAAAACAGTTACTGCCAACGAACGGTTTAACTTATAGGAATGAAATTTGGTGATCCAAGTGGGATTGGGTTACTGATCATTACCTGAAAGTGTCATCAAGATTGGGTGAAAAAATGTGTGCTGAGATTTCAGGAAAACGTAGTTTTTTGGAAGTTGGCAAACCCTTTCCATGAAAGTGATTTGCGCCAGTCTCTGCTTAGGGCTACATCAATAGGAAACAAACCATAGAGATAGAACTTGGAACTACTTTATTGTGTCAAGTTTCAGAGAGCTAGCACAAACCGTGTTTGATTTAGAGTTCCAACTACATGTATCCATATAGGAGAAAACAGAGTGAAAGCTAAAAATTAAAACTGTTACTGCCAATGAACGGTTTAACCTAGAAGAACGAAATTTGGTGAGCCAAGTGGGATTGGGGTACTGATCATTATCTGAAAGTGTCATCAAGATGGGGTGAAAAAATGAGTGCTGATATTTCAGGAAACTCGTAGTTTTTTGGAAGCTTGGCAACCCCTTTCCATGAAAGTGATTTGCGCCAGTCTCTGCTTAGGGCTACATCAATAGGAAACACACCATAGATACAGGACTTGGAACTTCTTTTGTGTCAAGTTTCAAAAAGCTAGCACAAACCGTGTTTGATTTAGTGTTCCAACTACATGTATCCCTATAGGAGAAAACAGAGTGAAACCTAAAAATTAAAACTGTAACTGCCAACAAACGGTTTAACCTAGAAGAACAAAATTTGGTGAGCCAAGTGGGATTGGGGTACTGATCATTACCTGAAAGTGTCATCAAGATTGGTTGAAAAAATGTGTGCTGGGATTTCAGGAAACACGTAGTTTTTTGGAAGGTTGGCAAACCCTTTCCATGAAAGTGATTTGCGCCAGTCTCTGCTTCAGGCTACATCAATAGGAAACAAACCATAGAGATAGAACTTGGAACTACTTTATTGTGTCAAGTTTCACAGAGCTAGCACACACCGTGTTTGATTTAGAGTTCCAACTACATGTATCCATATAGGAGAAAACAGAGTGAAAGCTAAAAATTAAAACTGTTACTGCCAACGAACGGTTTAACCTAGAAGAACGAAATTTGGTGAGCCAAGTGGGATTGGGGTACTGATCATTATCTGAAAGTGTCATCAAGATGGGGTGAAAAAATGTGTGCTGAGATTTCAGGAAACTCATAGTTTTTGGAAGCTTGGCAACCCATTTCCATGAAAGTGATTTGTGCCAGTCTCTGCTTAGGGCTACATCAATAGGAAACAAATCATAGAGATAGAACTTGGAACTACTTTATTGCGTCTAGTTTCAAAGAGCTAGCACAAACCGAGATTGATTTAGAGATCCAACTACATGTATCCATATAGGAGAAAACAGGGTGAAACCTAAAAATTAAAACAGTTACTGCCAACGAACGGTTTAACTTAGAAGAACGAAATTTGGTGATCCAAGTGGGATTGGGTTACTGATCATTACCTGAAAGTGTCATCAAGATTGGGTGAAAAAATGTGTGCTTAAATTTCAGGAAACTCATAGTTTTTTGGAAGCTTGGCAACCCCTTTCCATGAAAGTGATTTGCGCCAGTCTCTGCTTTGGGCTACATCAATAGAAACAAACCATAGAGATAGAACTTGAAATTAATTTATTGTGTCAAGTTTCAAAGAGCTAGCACAAACCGTGTTTGATTTAGAGTTCCAAATACATATATCCCTATTGGAGAAAACAGAGTGAAACCTAAAAATTAAAACTGTTACTGCCAACGAACGGTTTAAACTTGAAGAACGAAATTTGGTGAGCCAAGTGGGATTGGGGTACTGATCATTACCTGAAAGTGTCATCAAGATTGGGTGAAAAAATGTGTGCTGAGATTTCAGGAAACTCGTAGTTTTTTGGAAGCTTGGCAACCCCTTTTCATGAAAGTGATTTGCGCCAGTCTCTGCTTAGGGCTACATCAATAGGAAACAAACCATAGAGATAGAACTTGGAACTATTTATTGTGTCAAGTTTGAAAGAGCTAGCACAAACCGAGTTTGATTTAGAGTTCCAACTACATGTATCCATATAGGAGAAAACAGGGTGAAACCTAAAAATTAAAACAGTTAGTGCCAAGGAACGGTTTAACTTAGAAGAACGAAATTTGGTGAGCCAAGTGGGATTGGGGTACTGATCATTATCTGAAAGTGTCATCAAGATTGGGTGAAAAAATGTGTGCTGATATTTCAGAAAACTAGTAGTTTTTTGGAAGCTTGGCAACCCCTTTCCATGTAAGTGATTTGCGCCAGTCTCTGCTTCAGGCTACATCAATAGGAAACAAACCATAGAGATAGAACTTGGAACTACTATATTGTGTCAAGTTTCACAGAGCTAGCACACACCGTGTTTGATTTAGAGTTCCAACTACATGTATCCATATAGGAGAAAACAGAGTGAAACCTAAAAATTTAAACTGTTACTTCCAACGAACAGTTTAACCTAGAAAAAGGAAATTTGGTGAGCCAAGTGGGATTGGGGTACTGATCATTACCTGAAAGTGTCATCAAGTTTGGGTGAAAAAATGTGTGCTGAGATTTCAGGAAACTCGTAGTTTTTGGAAGCTTGGCAACCCATTTCCATGAAAGTGATTTGTGCCAGTCTCTGCTTAGGGCTACATCAATAGGAAACAAATCATAGAGATAGAACTTGGAACTACTTTATTGCGTCTAGTTTCAAAGAGCTAGCACAAACCGAGATTGATTTAGAGTTCCAACTACATGTATCCGTATAGGAGTAAAGAGGGTGAAACCTAAAAATTAAAACAGTTACTGCCAACGAACGGTTTAACTTATAAGAATGAAATATGGTGATCCAAGTGGGATTGGGTTACTGATCATTACCTGAAAGTGTCATCAAGATTGGGTGAAAAAATGTGTGCTGAGATTTCAGGAAAACGTAGTTTTTTGGAAGTTGGCAAACCCTTTCCATGAAAGTGATTTGCCCCAGTCTCTGCTTCGGGCTACATCAATAGGAAACAAACCATAGAGATAGAACTTGGAACTACTTTATTGTGTCAAGTTTCAGAGAGCTAGCACAAACCGTGTTTGATTTAGAGTTCCAACTACATGTATCCATATAGGAGAAAACAGAGTGAAAGCTAAAAATTAAATCTGTTACTGCCAACGAACGGTTTAACCTAGAAGAATAAAATTTGGTGAGCAAAGTGGGATTGGGGTACTGATCATTATCTGAAAGTGTAATCAAGATGGGGTGAAAAAATGAGTGCTGAGATTTCAGGAAACTCGTAGTTTTTGGAAGCTTGGCAACCCCTTTCCATGAAAGTGATTTGCGCCAGTCTCTGCTTAGGGCTACATCAATAGGAAACACACCATAGATACAGGACTTGGAACTTCTTATGTGTCAAGTTTCAAAAAGCTAGCACAAACCGTGTTTGATTTAGTGTTCCAACTACATGTATCCCTATAGGAGAAAACAGAGTGAAACCTAAAAATTAAAACTGTTACTGCCAACAAATGGTTTAACCTAGAAGAACAAAATTGGTGAGTCAAGTGGGATTGGGGTACTGATCATTACCTGAAAGTGTCATCAAGATTGGTTGAAAAAATGTGTGCTGAGATTTCAGAAACTCGTAGTTTTTTGGAAGGTTGGCAAACCCTTTCCATGAAAGTGACTTGCGCCAGTCTCTGCTTAGGTCTTCATAAATAGGAAACAAACCATAGAGATAGAACTTGGAACTATTTATTGTGTCAAGTTTCAAAGAGCTAGCAGAAACCGAGTTTGATTTAGAGTTCCAACTACATGTATCCATATAGGAGAAAACAGGGTGAAACCTAAAATTTAAAACAGTTACTGCCAACGAACGGCTTAACTTAGAAGAACGAAATTTGGTGAGCCAAGTGGGATTGGGGTACTGATCATTATCTGAAAGTGTCATCAAGATTGGGTGAAAAAATGTGTGCTGATATTTCAGGAAACTCGTAGTTTTTTAAAAGGTTGGCAAACCCTTTCCATGAAAGTGATTTGCGCCAGTCTCTGCTTCGGGCTACATCAATAGGAAACAAACCATAGAGATAGAACTTGGAACTACTTTATTGTGTCAAGTTTCACAGAGCTAGCACACACCGTGTTTGATTTAGAGTTCCAACTACATGTATCTCTATAGAAGAAAACAGAGTGAAACCTAAAAATTAAAACTGTTACTGCCAACGAACGGTTTAACCTAGAAGAAGGAAATTTGGTGAGCCAAGTGGGATTGGGGTAGTGATCATTACCTGAAAGTGTCATCAAGATTGGGTGAAAAAATGTGTGCTGAGATTTCAGGAAATTCGTAGTTTTTGGAAGCTTGGCAACCCATTTCCATGAAAGTGATTTGTGCCAGTCTCTGCTTAGGGCTACATAAATAGGAAACAAATCATAGAGATAGAACTTGGAACTACTTTATTGCGTCTAGTTTCAAAGAGCTAGCACAAACCGAGATTGATTTAGAGTTCCAACTACATGTATCCGTATAGGAGAAAACAGGGTGAAACCTAAAAATTAAAACAGTTACTGCCAACAAACGGTTTAACTTACAAGAATGAAATTTGGTAATCCAATTGGGATAGGGTTACTGATCATTTCCTGAAAGTGTCATCAAGATGGGGTGAAAAAATGTGTGCTGAGATTTCAGGAAAACGTAGTTTTTTGGAAGCTTGGCAAACCCTTTCCATGAAAGTAATTTGTGCCAGTCTCTGCTTCGGGCTACATCAATAGGAAACAAACCATAGAGATAGAACTTGGAACTATTTATTGTGTCAAGTTTCAGAGAGCTAGCACACACCGTGTTTGATTTAGAGTTCCAACTACATGTATCCATATAGGAGAAAGCAGAGTGAAAGCTAAAAATTAAAACTGTTACTGCCAACGAACGGTTTAACCTAGAAGAACGAAATTTGGTGAGCCAAGTGGGATTTGGGTACTGATCATTATCTGAAAGAGTCATCAAGATGGGGTGATAAAATGAGTGCTGAGATTTCAGGAAACTCGTAGTTTTATGGAAGCTTGGCAACCCCTTTCCATGAAAGTGATTTGTGCCAGTCTCTGCTTAGGGCTACATCAATAGGAAACAAATCATAGAGATAGAACTTGGAACTACTTTATTGCGTCTAGTTTCAAAGAGCTAGCACAAACCGAGATTGATTTAGAGTTCCAACTACATGTATCCATATAGGAGAAAACAGGGTGAAACCTAAAAATTAAAACAGTTACTGCCAACGAACGGTTTAACTTAGAAGAACGAAATTTGGTGAGCCAAGTGGGATTGGGGTACTGATCATTACCTGAAAGTGTCATCAAGATTGGGTGAAAAAATGTGTGCTGAGATTTCAGGAAACTCGTAGATTTTTGGAAGCTTGGCAACCCCTTTTCATGAAAGTGATTTGCGCCAGTCCCTGCCTAGGGCTACATCAATAGGAAACAAACCGTAGAGATAGAACTTGGAACTAATTTATTGTGTCAAGTGTCACAGAGCTAGCACACACCGTGTTTGATTTAGAGTTCCAACTACATGTATCCATATAGGAGAAAACAGAGTGAAAGCTAAAAATTAAAACTGTTACTGCAAACGAACGGTTTAACCTAGAAAAAGGAAATTTGTTGAGGAAAGTGGGATTGGGGTACTGATCATTACCTGAAAGTGTCATCAAGATTGGGTGAAAAAATGTGTGCTGATATTTCAGGAAACTCGTAGTTTTTTGGAAGCTTGGCAACCCCTTTACATGAAAGTGATTTGCGCCAGTCTCTGCTTATGGCTACATCAATAGGAAACACACCACAGATACAGGACTTGTAACTAATTTATTGTGTCAAGTTTCAAAGAGCTAGCACAAACCTTGTTTGATGTTTTGTTCCAACTACATGTATCCCTATAGGAGAAAACAGAGTGAAACCTAAAAATTAAAACTGTTACTGCCAACGAACGGTTTAAACTTGAAGAACGAAATTGGTGAGCCAAATGGGATTGGGGTACTGATCATTACCTGAAAGTGTCATCAAGATTGGGTGAAAAAATGTGTGCTGATATTTTCGGAAACACGTAGTTTTTTGGAAGGTTGGCAAACCCTTTCCATGAAAGTGATTTGCGCCAGTCTCTGCTTAGGGCTACATCAATAGGAAACAAACCATAGAGATAGAACTTGGAACTATTTATTGTGTCAAGTTTCAAAGAGCTAGCACAAACCGAGTTTGATTTAGAGTTCCAACTACATGTATCCATATAGGAGAAAACAGGGTGAAACCTAAAATTTAAAACAGTTACTGCCAACGAACGGCTTAACTTAGAAGAACGAAATTTGGTGAGCCAATTGGGATTGGGGTACTGATCATTATCTGAAAGTGTCATCAAGATTGGGTGAAAAAATGTGTGCTGATATTTCAGGAAACTCGTAGTTTTTTGGAAGCTTGGCAACCCCTTTCCATGAAAGTGATTTGCGCCAGTCTCTGCTTCGGGCTACATCAATAGGAAACAAACCATACAGATAGAACTTGGAACTACTTTATTGTGTCAAGTTTCACAGAGCTAGCACACACCGTGTTTGATTTAGAGTTCCAACTACATGTATACCTATAGGAGAAAACAGAGTGAAAGCTAAAAATTAAAACTGTTACTGCCAACGAATGGTTTAACCTAGAAGAACGAAATTTGGTGAGCCAAGTGGGATTGGGGTACTGATCATTATCTGAAAGTGTCATCAAGATTGGGTGAAAAAATGTGTGCTGAGATTTCAGGAAACTCGTAGTTTTTTGGAAGCTTGGCAACCCCTTTCCACGAAAGTGATTTGCACCAGTCTCTGCTTAGGGCTACATCAATAGGAAACAAACCATAGAGATAGAACTTGGAACTACTTTATTGTGTCAAGTTTCATAGAGCTAGCACAAACCGAGTTTGATTTAGAGTTCCAACTACATGTATACATATAGGAGAAAACAGGGTGAAACCTAAAAATTAAAACAGTTACTGCCAACGAATGGTTTAACTTAGAAGAACGAAATTTGGTGATCCAAGTGGGATTGGGTTACTGATCATTACCTGAAAGTGTCATCAAGATTGGGTGAAAAAATGTGTGCTGAGATTTCAGGAAACTCGTAGTTTTTTGGAAGCTTGGCAACCCCTTTCCATGAAAGTGATATGCGCCAGTATCTGCTTTGGGCTACATCAATAGAAACAAACCATAGAGATAGAACTTGGAATTAATTTATTGTGTCAAGTTTCAAAGAGCTAGCACAAACCGTGTTTGATTTAGAGTTCCAAATACATATATCCCTATAGGAGAAAGCAGAGTGAAACCTAAAAATTAAAACTGTTACTGACAACGAACGGTTTACACTAGAAGAACGAAATTTGGTGAGCCAAGTGGGATTGGGGTAGTGATCATTACCTGAAAGTGTCATCAAGATTGGGTGAAAAAATGTGTGCTGAGATTTCAGGAAACTCGTAGTTTTTGGAAGCTTGGCAACCCATTTCCATGAAAGTGATTTGTGCCGGTCTCTGCTTAGGGCTACATCAATAGGAAACAAATCATAGAGATAGAACTTGGAACTACTTTATTGCGTCTAGTTTCAAAGAGCTAGCACAAACCGAGATTGATTTAGAGTTCCAACTACATGTATCCTTATAGGAGAAAACAGGGTGAAACCTAAAAATTAAAACAGTTACTGCCAACGAACGGTTTAACTTATAGGAATGAAATTTGGTGATCCAAGTGGGATTGGGTTACTGATCATTACCTGAAAGTGTCATCAAGATTGGGTGAAAAAATGTGTGCTGAGATTTCAGGAAAACGTAGTTTTTTGGAAGTTGGCAAACCCTTTCCATGAAAGTGATTTGCGCCAGTCTCTGCTTAGGGCTACATCAATAGGAAACAAACCATAGAGATAGAACTTGGAACTACTTTATTGTGTCAAGTTTCAGAGAGCTAGCACAAACCGTGTTTGATTTAGAGTTCCAACTACATGTATCCATATAGGAGAAAACAGAGTGAAAGCTAAAAATTAAAACTGTTACTGCCAATGAACGGTTTAACCTAGAAGAACGAAATTTGGTGAGCCAAGTGGGATTGGGGTACTGATCATTATCTGAAAGTGTCATCAAGATGGGGTGAAAAAATGAGTGCTGATATTTCAGGAAACTCGTAGTTTTTTGGAAGCTTGGCAACCCCTTTCCATGAAAGTGATTTGCGCCAGTCTCTGCTTAGGGCTACATCAATAGGAAACACACCATAGATACAGGACTTGGAACTTCTTTTGTGTCAAGTTTCAAAAAGCTAGCACAAACCGTGTTTGATTTAGTGTTCCAACTACATGTATCCCTATAGGAGAAAACAGAGTGAAACCTAAAAATTAAAACTGTAACTGCCAACAAACGGTTTAACCTAGAAGAACAAAATTTGGTGAGCCAAGTGGGATTGGGGTACTGATCATTACCTGAAAGTGTCATCAAGATTGGTTGAAAAAATGTGTGCTGGGATTTCAGGAAACACGTAGTTTTTTGGAAGGTTGGCAAACCCTTTCCATGAAAGTGATTTGCGCCAGTCTCTGCTTCAGGCTACATCAATAGGAAACAAACCATAGAGATAGAACTTGGAACTACTTTATTGTGTCAAGTTTCACAGAGCTAGCACACACCGTGTTTGATTTAGAGTTCCAACTACATGTATCCATATAGGAGAAAACAGAGTGAAAGCTAAAAATTAAAACTGTTACTGCCAACGAACGGTTTAACCTAGAAGAACGAAATTTGGTGAGCCAAGTGGGATTGGGGTACTGATCATTATCTGAAAGTGTCATCAAGATGGGGTGAAAAAATGTGTGCTGAGATTTCAGGAAACTCGTAGTTTTTGGAAGCTTGGCAACCCATTTCCATGAAAGTGATTTGTGCCAGTCTCTGCTTAGGGCTACATCAATAGGAAACAAATCATAGAGATAGAACTTGGAACTACTTTATTGCGTCTAGTTTCAAAGAGCTAGCACAAACCGAGATTGATTTAGAGATCCAACTACATGTATCCATATAGGAGAAAACAGGGTGAAACCTAAAAATTAAAACAGTTACTGCCAACGAACGGTTTAACTTAGAAGAACGAAATTTGGTGATCCAAGTGGGATTGGGTTACTGATCATTACCTGAAAGTGTCATCAAGATTGGGTGAAAAAATGTGTGCTTAAATTTCAGGAAACTCATAGTTTTTTGGAAGCTTGGCAACCCCTTTCCATGAAAGTGATTTGCGCCAGTCTCTGCTTTGGGCTACATCAATAGAAACAAACCATAGAGATAGAACTTGAAATTAATTTATTGTGTCAAGTTTCAAAGAGCTAGCACAAACCGTGTTTGATTTAGAGTTCCAAATACATATATCCCTATTGGAGAAAACAGAGTGAAACCTAAAAATTAAAACTGTTACTGCCAACGAACGGTTTAAACTTGAAGAACGAAATTTGGTGAGCCAAGTGGGATTGGGGTACTGATCATTACCTGAAAGTGTCATCAAGATTGGGTGAAAAAATGTGTGCTGAGATTTCAGGAAACTCGTAGTTTTTTGGAAGCTTGGCAACCCCTTTTCATGAAAGTGATTTGCGCCAGTCTCTGCTTAGGGCTACAACAATAGGAAACAAACCATAGAGATAGAACTTGGAACTATTTATTGTGTCAAGTTTGAAAGAGCTAGCACAAACCGAGTTTGATTTAGAGTTCCAACTACATGTATCCATATAGGAGAAAACAGGGTGAAACCTAAAAATTAAAACAGTTAGTGCCAAGGAACGGTTTAACTTAGAAGAACGAAATTTGGTGAGCCAAGTGGGATTGGGGTACTGATCATTATCTGAAAGTGTCATCAAGATTGGGTGAAAAAATGTGTGCTGATATTTCAGAAAACTAGTAGTTTTTTGGAAGCTTGGCAACCCCTTTCCATGTAAGTGATTTGCGCCAGTCTCTGCTTCAGGCTACATCAATAGGAAACAAACCATAGAGATAGAACTTGGAACTACTATATTGTGTCAAGTTTCACAGAGCTAGCACACACCGTGTTTGATTTAGAGTTCCAACTACATGTATCCATATAGGAGAAAACAGAGTGAAACCTAAAAATTTAAACTGTTACTTCCAACGAACAGTTTAACCTAGAAAAAGGAAATTTGGTGAGCCAAGTGGGATTGGGGTACTGATCATTACCTGAAAGTGTCATCAAGTTTGGGTGAAAAAATGTGTGCTGAGATTTCAGGAAACTCGTAGTTTTTGGAAGCTTGGCAACCCATTTCCATGAAAGTGATTTGTGCCAGTCTCTGCTTAGGGCTACATCAATAGGAAACAAATCATAGAGATAGAACTTGGAACTACTTTATTGCGTCTAGTTTCAAAGAGCTAGCACAAACCGAGATTGATTTAGAGTTCCAACTACATGTATCCGTATAGGAGTAAAGAGGGTGAAACCTAAAAATTAAAACAGTTACTGCCAACGAACGGTTTAACTTATAAGAATGAAATATGGTGATCCAAGTGGGATTGGGTTACTGATCATTACCTGAAAGTGTCATCAAGATTGGGTGAAAAAATGTGTGCTGAGATTTCAGGAAAACGTAGTTTTTTGGAAGTTGGCAAACCCTTTCCATGAAAGTGATTTGCCCCAGTCTCTGCTTCGGGCTACATCAATAGGAAACAAACCATAGAGATAGAACTTGGAACTACTTTATTGTGTCAAGTTTCAGAGAGCTAGCACAAACCGTGTTTGATTTAGAGTTCCAACTACATGTATCCATATAGGAGAAAACAGAGTGAAAGCTAAAAATTAAATCTGTTACTGCCAACGAACGGTTTAACCTAGAAGAATAAAATTTGGTGAGCAAAGTGGGATTGGGGTACTGATCATTATCTGAAAGTGTAATCAAGATGGGGTGAAAAAATGAGTGCTGAGATTTCAGGAAACTCGTAGTTTTTGGAAGCTTGGCAACCCCTTTCCATGAAAGTGATTTGCGCCAGTCTCTGCTTAGGGCTACATCAATAGGAAACACACCATAGATACAGGACTTGGAACTTCTTATGTGTCAAGTTTCAAAAAGCTAGCACAAACCGTGTTTGATTTAGTGTTCCAACTACATGTATCCCTATAGGAGAAAACAGAGTGAAACCTAAAAATTAAAACTGTTACTGCCAACAAATGGTTTAACCTAGAAGAACAAAATTGGTGAGTCAAGTGGGATTGGGGTACTGATCATTACCTGAAAGTGTCATCAAGATTGGTTGAAAAAATGTGTGCTGAGATTTCAGAAACTCGTAGTTTTTTGGAAGGTTGGCAAACCCTTTCCATGAAAGTGACTTGCGCCAGTCTCTGCTTAGGGCTACATCAATAGGAAACAAACCATAGAGATAGAACTTGGAACTATTTATTGTGTCAAGTTTCAAAGAGCTAGCAGAAACCGAGTTTGATTTAGAGTTCCAACTACATGTATCCATATAGGAGAAAACAGGGTGAAACCTAAAATTTAAAACAGTTACTGCCAACGAACGGCTTAACTTAGAAGAACGAAATTTGGTGAGCCAAGTGGGATTGGGGTACTGATCATTATCTGAAAGTGTCATCAAGATTGGGTGAAAAAATGTGTGCTGATATTTCAGGAAACTCGTAGTTTTTTAAAAGGTTGGCAAACCCTTTCCATGAAAGTGATTTGCGCCAGTCTCTGCTTCGGGCTACATCAATAGGAAACAAACCATAGAGATAGAACTTGGAACTACTTTATTGTGTCAAGTTTCACAGAGCTAGCACACACCGTGTTTGATTTAGAGTTCCAACTACATGTATCTCTATAGAAGAAAACAGAGTGAAACCTAAAAATTAAAACTGTTACTGCCAACGAACGGTTTAACCTAGAAGAAGGAAATTTGGTGAGCCAAGTGGGATTGGGGTAGTGATCATTACCTGAAAGTGTCATCAAGATTGGGTGAAAAAATGTGTGCTGAGATTTCAGGAAATTCGTAGTTTTTGGAAGCTTGGCAACCCATTTCCATGAAAGTGATTTGTGCCAGTCTCTGCTTAGGGCTACATCAATAGGAAACAAATCATAGAGATAGAACTTGGAACTACTTTATTGCGTCTAGTTTCAAAGAGCTAGCACAAACCGAGATTGATTTAGAGTTCCAACTACATGTATCCGTATAGGAGAAAACAGGGTGAAACCTAAAAATTAAAACAGTTACTGCCAACGAACGGTTTAACTTACAAGAATGAAATTTGGTAATCCAAGTGGGATAGGGTTACTGATCATTTCCTGAAAGTGTCATCAAGATGGGGTGAAAAAATGTGTGCTGAGATTTCAGGAAAACGTAGTTTTTTGGAAGCTTGGCAAACCCTTTCCATGAAAGTGATTTGCGCCAGTCTCTGCTTCGGGCTACATCAATAGGAAACAAACCATAGAGATAGAACTTGGAACTATTTATTGTGTCAAGTTTCAGAGAGCTAGCACACACCGTGTTTGATTTAGAGTTCCAACTACATGTATTCATATAGGAGAAAACAGAGTGAAAGCTAAAAATTAAAACTGTTACTGCCAACGAACGGTTTAACCTAGGAGAACGAAATTTGGTGAGCCAAGTGGGATTGGGGTACTGATCATTATCTGAAAGTGTCATCAAGATGGGGTGATAAAATGAGTGCTGAGATTTCAGGAAACTCGTAGTTTTATGGAAGCTTGGCAACCCTTTTCCATGAAAGTGATTTGTGCCAGTCTCTGCTTAGGGCTACATCAATAGGAAACAAATCATAGAGATAGAACTTGAAACTACTTTATTGCGTCTAGTTTCAAAGAGCTAGCACAAACCGTGTTTGATTTAGAGTTCCAACTACATGTATCCATATAGGAGAAAACAGGGTGAAACCTAAAAATTAAAACAGTTACTGCCAACGAACGGTTTAACTTAGAAGAACGAAATTTGGTGAGCCAAGTGGGATTGGGGTACTGATCATTACCTGAAAGTGTCATCAAGATTGGGTGAAAAAATGTGTGCTGAGATTTCAGGAAACTCGTAGATTTTTGGAAGCTTGGCAACCCCTTTTCATGAAAGTGATTTGCGCCAGTCTCTGCCTAGGGCTACATCAATAGGAAACAAACCGTAGAGATAGAACTTGGAACTAATTTATTGTGTCAAGTGTCACAGAGCTAGCACACACCGTGTTTGATTTAGAGTTCCAACTACATGTATCCATATAGGAGAAAACAGAGTGAAAGCTAAAAATTAAAACTGTTACTGCAAACGAACGGTTTAACCAAGAAAAAGGAAATTTGTTGAGGAAAGTGGGATTGGGGTACTGATCATTACCTGAAAGTGTCATCAAGATTGGGTGAAAAAATGTGTGCTGATATTTCAGGAAACTCGTAGTTTTTTGGAAGCTTGGCAACCCCTTTACATGAAAGTGATTTGCGCCAGTCTCTGCTTATGGCTACATCAATAGGAAACACACCACAGATACAGGACTTGGAACTAATTTATTGTGTCAAGTTTCAAAGAGCTAGCACAAACCTTGTTTGATGTTTTGTTCCAACTACATGTATCCCTATAGGAGAAAACAGAGTGAAACCTAAAAATTAAAACTGTTACTGCCAACGAACGGTTTAAACTTGAAGAACGAAATTGGTGAGCCAAATGGGATTGGGGTACTGATCATTACCTGAAAGTGTCATCAAGATTGGGTGAAAAAATGTGTGCTGATATTTTCGGAAACTCGTAGTTTTTTGGAAGCTTTGCACCCCCTTTCCATGAAAGTGATTTGCGCCAGTCTCTGCTTAGGGCTACATCAATAGGAAACAAACCATAGAGACAGAACTTGGAACTACATTATTGTGTCAAGTTTCAAAGAGCTAGCACAAACCGAGTTTGATTTAGAGTTCCAACTACATGTATCCATATAGGAGAAAACAGAGTGAAACCTAAAAATTAAAACAGTTACTCCCAACGAACGGTTTAACTTAGAAGAACGAAATTTGGTGATCCAAGTGGGATTCGGTTACTGATCATTACCTGAAAGTGTCATCAAGTTTGGGTGAAAAAATGTGTGCTGAGATTTCAGGAAACTCGTAGTTTTTTGGAAGCTTGGCAACCCCTTTCCATG
The DNA here is from genome assembly GCF_964194105.1 of Spermophilus citellus. Classification (NCBI taxonomy): domain Eukaryota; kingdom Metazoa; phylum Chordata; class Mammalia; order Rodentia; family Sciuridae; genus Spermophilus; species Spermophilus citellus. The sequence continues at coordinate 17,200,945 of NC_138197.1, read as the reverse complement.
AAAGTGATTTGCGCCAGTCTCTGCTTCGGGCTACATCAATAGGAAACAAACCATAGAGATACAACTTGGAACTACTTTATTGTGTCAAGTTTCACAGAGCTACCACACACCGTGTTTGATTTAGAGTTCCAACTACATGTATCGATGTAGGAGAAAACAGAGGGAAAGCTAAAAATTAAAAGTGTTACTGCAAACGAACGGTTTAACCTAGAAGAAGGAAATTTGGTGAGCCAAGTGGGATTGGGGTAGTGATCATTACCTGAAAGTGTCATCAAGATTGGGTGAAAAAATGTGTGCTGAGATTTCAGGAAACTCGTAGTTTTTTGGAAGCTTGGCAACCCCTTTCCATGAAAGTGATTTGCGCCAGTCTCTGCTTAGGGCTACATCAATAGGAAACAAACCATAGAGATAGAACTTGGAACTACTTTATTGTGTTAAGTTTCAAAGGGCTAGTACAAACTGTGTTTGATTTAGAGTTCCAACTACATGTATCCATATTGGAGAAAACAGAGTGAAAGCTAAAATTAAAACTGTTACTGCAAACGAACGGTTTGTCCCAGAAGAACGAAATTTGGTGAGCCAAGTGGGATTGGGGTACTGATCATTACCTGAAAGTGTCATCAAGATTGGGTGAAAAAATGTGTGCTGAGATTTCAGGAAACTCGTAGTTTTTTGGAAGCTTGGCAACCCCTTTCCGTGAAAGTGATTTGCGCCAGTCTCTGCTTAGGGCTACATCAATAGGAAACAAACCATAGAGATAGAACTTGGAACTACTTTATTGTGTGAAGTTTCAAAAAGCTAGCACACACCGTGTTTGATTTAGAGTTCCAACTACATGTATCCACATAGGAGAAAACAGAGTGAAACCTAAAAATTAAAACTGTTACTGCCAACGGACGGTTTAACCTAGAAGAACAAAATTTGGTGAGCCAAGTGGGATTGGGGTACTGATCATTACCTGAAAGTGTCATCAAGATTGGGTGAAAAATTGTGTGCTGAGATTTCAGGAAACACGTAGTATTTTGGAAGCTTGGCAAAACCTTTCCATGAAAGTGATTTGCGCCAGTCTCTGCTTAGGGCTACAGCAATAGGAAACGAACCATAGAGATAGAACTTGGAACTAATTTATTGTGTCAAGTTTCAAAAAGCTAGCACAAACCGTGTTTGATTTAGAGTTCCAACTACATGTATCCCTATAGGAGAAAACAGAGTGACCTAAAAATTAATACTGTTACTGCCAACGAACGGTTTAACCTAGAAGAACGAAATTTGGTGAGCCAAGTGGGATTGGGGTACTGATCATTATCTTAAAGTGTCATCAAGATTGGGTGAAAAAATGTGTGCTGAGATTTCAGGAAAATCGTACTTTTTTGGAAGCTTGGCAAACCCTTTCAATGAAAGTGATTTGCGCCAGTCTCTGCTTAGGGCTACATCAATAGGAAACAAACCATAGAGATAGAACTTGGAACTACTTTATTGTGTCAAGTTTCAAAGTGCTAGCACAAACTGTGTTTGATGTAGAGTTCCATCTACATGTATCCCTATAGGAGAAAACAGAGTGAAACCTAAAAATTAAAACTGTTACTTCCAACAAACGGTTTAACCTAGAAGAAGGAAATTTGGTGAGCCAAGTGGGATTGGGGTACTGATCATTACCTGAAAGTGTCATCAAAATGCGTGAAAAAATGTGTGCTGAGATTTCAGGAAACTCGTAGTTTTTTGGAAGCTTGGCAACCCCTTCCCATGAAAGTGATTTGCGCCAGTCTCTGCTTAGGGCTACATCAATAGGAAACAAAACGTAGAGATAGAACTTGGAAATACTTTATTGTTTCAAGTTTCAAAGTGCTAGCACAAACTGTGTTTGATGTAGAGTTCCATCTACATGTATCCCTATAGGAGAAAACAGAGTGAAACCTAAAAATTAAAACTGTTACTGCCAACGAACGGTTTAACCTAGAAGAACAAAATTTGGTGAGCCAAGTGGGATTGGGGTACTGATCATTACCTGAAAGTGTCATCAAGATTGGGTGAAAAAATGTGTGCTGAGATTTCAGGAAACACGTAGTTTTTTGGAAGCTTGGCAAACCCTTTCCATGAAAGTGATTTGCGCCAGTCTCTGCTTAGGGCTACAGTAATAGGAAACGTACCATAGAGATAGAACTTGGAACTAATTTATTGTGTCAAGTTTCAAAAAGCTAGCACAAACCGTGTTTGATTTAGAGTTCCAACTACATGTATCCCTATAGGAGAAAACAGAGTGAAACCTAAAAATTAATACTGTTACTGCCAACGAACGGTTTAACCTAGAAGAACGAAATTTGGTGAGCCAAGTGGGATTGGGGTACTGATCATTATCTGAAAGTGTCATCAAGATTGGGTGAAAAAATGTGTGCTGAGATTTCAGGAAACTCATACTTTTTTGGAAGCTTGGCAAACCCTTTCCATGAAAGTGATTTGCGCCAGTCTCTGCTTAGGGCTACATCAATAGGAAACAAACCATAGAGATAGAACTTGGAACTACTTTATTGTGTCAAGTTTCAAAGTGCTAGCACAAACTGTGTTTGATTTAGAGTTCCAACTACACGTATCCATATTGGAGAAAAGAGAGTGAAAGCTAAAATTAAAACTGTTACTGCAAACGATCGGTTTGTCCTAGAAGAACGAAATTTGGTGAGCCAAGTGGGATTGGGGTACTGATCATTACCTGAAAGTGTCATCAAGATTGGGTGAAAAAATGTGTGCTGAGATTTCAGGAAACTCGTAGTTTTTTGGAAGCTTGGCAACCCCTTTCCATGAAAGTGATTTGCGCCAGTCTCTGCTTAGGGCTACATCAATAGGAAACAAACCATAGAGATAGAACTTGGAACTACTTTATTGTGTCAAGTTTCAAAGAGCTAGCACAAACCGTGTTTGATTTAGAGTTCCAACTACCTGTATCCCTATAGGAGAAAAAAGAGTGAAACCTAAAAATTAAAACTGTTACTGCCAACGAACGGTTTAACCTAGAAGAACAAAATTTGGTGAGCCAAGTGGGATTGGGGTACTGATCATTACCTGAAAGTGTCATCAAGATTGGGTGAAAAAATGTGTGCTGAGATTTCAGGAAACTCGTAGTTTTTTGGAAGCTTGGCAAACCCTTTCCATGAAAGTGATTTGCACCAGTCTCTGCTTAGGGCTACAGCAATAGGAAACGAACCATGGAGATAGAACTTGGAACTACTTTATTGTGTCAAGTTTCACAGAGCTAGCACAAACCGTGTTTGATTTAGAGTTCCAAATACATGTATCCATATTGGAGAAAACAGAGTGAAAGCTAAATTAAAACTGTTACTGCAAACGAACGATTTGTCCTAGAAGAACGAAATTTGGTGAGCCAAGTGGGATTGGGGTACTGATCATTACCTGAAAGTGTCATCAAGATTGGGTGAAAAAATGTGTGCTGAGATTTCAGGAAACTCGTAGTTTTTTGGAAGCTTGGCAACCCCTTTCCATGAAAGTGATTTGCGCCAGTCTCTGCTTAGGGCTACATCAATAGGAAACAAACCATAGAGATAGAACTTGGAACTACTTTATTGTGTCAAGTTTCAAAGAGCTAGCACAAACCGTGTTTGATTTAGAGTTCCAACTACCTGTATCCCTATAGGAGAAAAAAGAGTGAAACCTAAAAATTAAAACTGTTACTGCCAACGAACGGTTTAACCTAGAAGAACAAAATTTGGTGAGCCAAGTGGGATTGGGGTACTGATCATTACCTGAAAGTGTCATCAAGATTGGGTGAAAAAATGTGTGCTGAGATTTCAGGAAACTCGTAGTTTTTTGGAAGCTTGGCAAACCCTTTCCATGAAAGTGATTTGCACCAGTCTCTGCTTAGGGCTACAGCAATAGGAAACGAACCATGGAGATAGAACTTGGAACTACTTTATTGTGTCAAGTTTCACAGAGCTAGCACAAACCGTGTTTGATTTAGAGTTCCAAATACATGTATCCATATTGGAGAAAACAGAGTGAAAGCTAAATTAAAACTGTTACTGCAAACGAACGGTTTGTCCTAGAAGAACGAAATTTGGTGAGCCAAGTGGGATTGGGGTACTGATCATTACCTGAAAGTGTCATCAAGATTGGGTGAAAAAATGTGTGCTGAGATTTCAGGAAACTCGTAGTTTTTTGGAAGCTTGGCAACCCCTTTCCATGAAAGTGATTTGCGCCAGTCTCTGCTTAGGGCTACATCATTAGGAAACAAACCATAGAGATAGAACTTGGAACTACTTTATTGTGTGAAGTTTCAAAGAGCTAGCACACACCGTGTTTGATTTTGAGTTCCAACTACATGTATCCACATAGGAGAAAACAGAGTGATACCTAAAAATTTAAACTGTTACTGCCAACGGACGTTTAAACTTGAAGAACCAAATTAGGTGATCCAAGTGGGATTGGGGTACTGATCATTACCTGAAAGTGTCATCAAAATTGGGTGAAAAAATGTGTGCTGAGATTTCAGGAAACTCGTAGTTTTTTGGAAGCTTGGCAACCCCTTTCCATGAAAGTGATTTGCACCAGTCTCTGCTTAGAGCTACATCAATAGGAAACAAACCATAGAGATAGAACTTGGAACTACTTTATTATGTCAAGTTTCAAAAAGCTAGCACAAACCGTGTTTGATTTAGAGTTCCAACTACATGTATCCACATAGGAGAAAAGAGAGTGAAAGCTAAAAATTAAAACAGTTACTGCCAACGAACGGGTTAACTTAGAAGAATGAAATTTGGTGATCCAAGTGGGATTGGGTTACTGATCATTACCTGAAAGTGTCATCAAGATTGGGTGAAAAAATGTGTGCTGAAATTTCAGGAAACTCGTAGTTTTTTGGAAGCTTGGCAACCCCTTTCCATGAAAGTGATTTGCGCCAGTCTCTGATTAGGGCTACATCAATAGGAAACAAAGCATAGAGATAGAACAAGGAACTACTTTATTGTGTCAAGTTTCACAGAGCAGGCACACACCGTGTTTGATTTAGAGTTCCAACTACATGTATCGATATAGGAGAAAAGAGAGTGAAAGCTAAAAATTAAAACTGTTACTGCAAACAAACGGTTTAACCTAGAAGAAGGAAAATTGGTGAGCCAAGTGAGATTGAGGTACTGATCATTACCTGAAAGTGTCATCAAGTTTGGGTGAAAAAATGTGTGCTGAGATTTCAGGAAACTCGTAGTTTTTGGAAGCTTGGCAACCCATTTCCATGAAAGTTATTTGCGCCAGTCACTGCTTCGGGCTACATCAATAGGAAACAAACCATAGAGATAGAACTTGGAACTACTTTATTGTGTGAAGTTTCACAGGGCTAGCACACACCGTGTTTGATTTAGAGTTCCAACTACAATTATGCATATAGGAGAAAACAGAGTGAAAGCTAAATTTAAAATTGTTACTGCAAACGAACGGTTTAACCTAGAAGAAGGAAATTTGGTGAGCCAAGTGGGATTGGGGTACTGATCATTACCTGAAAGTGTCATCAAGATTGGGTGAAAAAATGTGTGCTGAGATTTCAGGAAACTCGTAGTTTTTGGAAGCTTGGCAACCCATTTCCATGAAAGTATTTTGCGCCAGTCTCTGCTTAGGGCTACATCAATAGGAAAGAAACCATAGAGATAGAACTTGGAACTACTTTATTGCATCTAGTTTCAAACAGCTAGCACAAACCGTGTTTGATTTAGAGTTCCAAATACATGTATCCCTATAGGAGAAAACAGAGTGTAACCTAAAAATTAAAAGTGTTACTGCCAACGAACGGTTTAAACTAGAAGAACGAAAAATTTGGTGCACCAAGTGTGACTGGTGTACTGATCATCATCTGAAAGTGTCATCAATATTGGGTGAAAAAAATGTGTGCTGAGATTTCAGAAAACTCGTAGTTTTTTGGAAGCTTGGCAACCCCTTTCCATTAAAGTGATTTGCGCCAGTCTCTGCTTATGGCTACATCAATAGGAAACACACCACAGATACAGGACTTGTAACTAATTTACAGTGTCAAGTTTCAAAGAGCTAGCACAAACCTTGTTTGATTTTGTGTTCCAACTACATGTATCCCTATAGGAGAAAACAGAGTGAAACCTAAAAATTAAAACTGTTACTGCCAATGAACGGTTTAACTTACAAGAATGAAATTTGGTGATCCGAGTGGGATTGGGTTACTGATCATTACCTGAAAGTGTCATCAAGATTGGGTGAAAAAATGTGTGCTGAGATTTCAGGAAACCGTAGTTTTTTGGAAGCTTGGCAAACCCTTTCAATGAAAGAGATTTGCGCCAGTCTCTGCTTCGGGCTACATCAATAGGAAACAAACCATAGAGATAGAACTTGGAAGTACTTTATTGTGTCAAGTTTCAAAGGGCTAGCACAAACTGTGTTTGATTTAGAGTTCCAACTACATGTATCCATATTGGAGAAAACAGAGTGAAAGCTAAAATTAAAACTGTTACTGCAAACGAACGGTTTGTCCTAGAAGAACGAAATTTGGTGAGCCAAGTGGGATTGGGGTACTGATCATTACCTGAAAGTGTCATCAAGATTGGGTGAAAAAATGTGTGCTGAGATTTAAGGAAACTCGTAGTTTTTTGGAAGCTTGGCAACCCCTTTCCATGAAAGTGATTTGCGCCAGTCTCTGCTTAGGGCTACATCAATAGGAAACAAACCATAGAGATAGAACTTGGAACTACTTTATTGTGTCAAGTTTCAAAGAGCTAGCACAAACCGTGTTTGATTTAGAGTTCCAACTACTTGTACCCCTATAGGAGAAAAAAGAGTGAAACCTAAAAATTAAAACTGTTACTGCCAACGAACGGTTTAACCTAGAAGAACTAAATTTGGTGAGCCAAGTGGGATTGGGGTACTGATCATTACCTGAAAGTGTCATCAAGATTGGGTGAAAAAATGTGTGCTGAGATTTCAGGAAACTCGTAGTTTTTTGGAAGCTTGGCAACCCCTTTCCATGAAAGTGATTTGCGCCAGGCTCTGCTTAGAGCTACATCAATAGGAAACAAACCATAGAGATAGAACTTGGAACTACTTTATTGTGTCAAGTTTCAAAAAGCTAGCACAAACCGTGTTTGATTTAGAGTTCCAACTACATGTATCCACATAGGAGAAAAGAGAGTGAAACCTAAAAATTAAAACAGTTACTGCCAACGAACGGGTTAACTTAGAAGAATGAAATTTGGTGATCCAAGTGGGATTGGGTTACTGATCATTACCTGAAAGTGTCATCAAGATAGGGTGAAAAAATGTGTGCTGAGATTTCAGGAAACTCGTAGTTTTTTGGAAGCTTGGCAACCCCTTTCCATGAAAGTGATTTGCGCCAGTCTCTGATTAGGGCTACATCAATAGGAAACAAACCATAGAGATAGAACAAGGAACTATTTTATTGTGTCAAGTTTCACAGAGCAGGCACACACCGTGTTTGATTTAGAGTTCCAACTACAATTATGCATATAGGAGAAAACAGAGTGAAAGCTAAATTTAAAACTGTTAATGCAAACGAACGGTTTAACCTAGAAGAAGGAAATTTGGTGAGCCAAGTGGGATTGGGGTACTGATCATTACCTGAAAGTGTCATCAAGATTGGGTGAAAAAATGTGTGCTGAGATTTCAGGAAACTCGTAGTTTTTGGAAGCTTGGCAACCCATTTCCATGAAAGTATTTTGCGCCAGTCTCTGCTTAGGGCTACATCAATAGGAAAGAAACCATAGAGATAGAACTTGGAACTACTTTATTGCGTCTAGTTTCAAAGAGCTAGCACAAACCGTGTTTGATTTAGAGTTCCAAATACATGTATCCCTATAGGAGAAAACAGAGTGTAACCTAAATATTAAAACTGTTACTGCCAACGAACGGTTTAACTTACAAGAATGAAATTTGGTGATCCAAGTGGGATTGGGTTACTAATCATTACCTGAATGTGTCATCAAGATTGGGTGAAAAAATGTGTGCTGAGATTTCAGGAAACTCGTAGTTTTTTGGAAGCTTGGCAAACCCTTTCCATGAAAGTGATTTGCGCCAGTCTCTGCTTCGGGCTACATCAATAGGAAACAAACCATAGAGATAGAATTTGGAACTACTTTATTGTGTCAAGTTTCAGAGAGCTAGCACACACCGTTTTGATTTAGAGTTCCTACTACATTTATCAATATAGGACAAAACAGAGTGAAAGCTAAAAATTAAAACTGTTACTGCCAACGAACGGTTTAACCTAGAAGAACGAAATTTGGTGAGGCAAGTGGGATTGGGGTACTGATCATTACCTGAAAGTGTCATCAAGATTGGGTGAAAAAATGTGTGCTGAGATTTCAGGAAACTCGTAGTTTTTGGAAGCTTGGCAACCCATTTCCATGAAAGTATTTTGCACCAGTCTCTGCTTAGGGCTACATCAATAGGAAAGAAACCATAGAGATAGAACTTGGAACTACTTTATTGCGTCTAGTTTCAAAGAGCTAGCACAAACTGTGTTTGATTTAGAGTTCCAAATACATGTATCCCTATAGGAGAAAACAGAGTGTAACCTAAAAATTAAAAGTGTTACTGCCAACGAACGGTTTAACCTAGAAGAACGAAATTTGGTGCACCAAGTGTGACTGGTGTACTGATCATCATCTGAAAGTGTCATCAAGATTGGGTGAAAAAAATGTGTGCTGAGATTTCAGGAAACACGTAGTTTTTTGGAAGCTTGGCAACCCCTTTCAATGAAAGTGATTTGCGCCAGTCTCTGCTTATGGCTACATCAATAGGAAACACACCACAGATACAGGACTTGTAACTAATTTACAGTGTCAAGTTTCAAAGAGCTAGCACAAACCTTGTTTGATTTTGTTTTCCAACTACATGTATCCCTATAGGAGAAAACAGAGTGAAACCTAAAAATTAAAACTGTTACTGCCAACGAACGGTTTAACTTACAAGAATGAAATTTGGTGATCCGAGTGGGATTGGGTTACTGATCATTACCTGAAAGTGTCATCAAGATTGGGTGAAAAAATGTGTGCTGAGATTTCAGGAAACCGTAGTTTTTTGGAAGCTTGGCAAACCCTTTCAATGAAAGAGATTTGCGCCAGTCTCTGCTTCGGGCTACATCAATAGGAAACAAACCATAGAGATAGAACTTGGAACTACTTTATTGTGTCAAGTTTTAGAGAGCTAGCACACACCGTGTTTGATTTAGAGTTCCAACTACATGTATCCATATAGGAGAAAACAGAGTGAAAGCTAAAAATTAAAACTGTTACTGCCAACGAACGGTTTAACCTAGAAGAACGAAATTTGGTGAGCCAAGTGGGATTGGGGTACTGATCATTATCTGAAAGTGTCATCAAGATTGGGTGAAAAAATGTGTGCTGAGATTTCAGGAAACTCGTACTTTTTTGGAAGCTTGGCAACCCCTTTCCATGAAAGTGATTTGCGCCAGTCTCTGCTTAGGGCTACATCAAAAGGAAACAAACCATAGAGATAGAACTTGGAACTACTTTATTGTGTCAAGTTTCAAAGGGCTAGCACAAACTGTGTTTGATTTAGAGTTCCAACTACATGTATCCATATAGGAGAAAACAGAGTGAAAGCTAAAAATTAAAACTGTTACTGCCAACGAACGGTTTAACCTAGAACAACGAAATTTGGTGAGCCAAGTGGGATTGGGGTACTGATCATTACCTGAAAGTGTCATCAAGATTGGGTGAAAAAATGTGTGCTGAGATTTCAGGAAACTCGTAGTTTTTTGGAAGCTTGGCAACCCCTTTCCATGAAAGTGATTTGCGCCAGTCTCTGCTTAGGGCTACATCAATAGGAAACAAACCATAGAGATAGAACTTGGAACTACTTTATTGTGTCAAGTTTCAAAGAGCTAGCACAAACCGTGTTTGATTTAGACTTCCAACTACCTGTACCCCTATAGGAGAAAAAAGAGTGAAACCTAAAAATTAAAACTGTTACTGCCAACGAACGGTTTAACCTAGAAGAACAAAATTTGGTGAGCCAAGTGGGATTGGGGTACTGATCATTACCTGAAAGTGTCATCAAGATTGGGTGAAAAAATGTGTGCTGAGATTTCAGGAAACACGTAGTTTTTTGGAAGCTTGGCAAACACTTTCCATGAAAGTGATTTGCACCAGTCTCTGCTTAGGGCTACAGCAATAGGAAACGAACCATAGAGATAGAACTTGGAACTAATTTATTGTGTCAAGTTTCAAAAAGCTAGCACAAACCGTGTTTGATTTAGCGTTAGAACTACATGTATCCCTATAGGAGAAAACAGAGTGACCTAAAAATTAATACTGTTACTGCCAACGAACTGTTTAATCTAGAAGAACAAAATTTGGTGAGCCAAGTGGGATTGGGGTACTGATCATTAACTGAAAGTGTCATCAAGATTGGGTGAAAAAACGTGTGCTGAGATTTCAGAAAACTCGTCGTTTTTTGGAAGCTTGGCAACCCCTTTCCATGAAAGTGATTTGCGCCAGTCTCTGCTTACGGCTACATCAATAGGAAACACACCATAGATACAGGACTTGGAACTTCTTTTTGTGTCAAGTTTCAAAAAGCTAGCACAAACCGTGTTTGATTTAGAGTTCCAACTACATGTATCCCTATAGGAGAAAACAGAGTGAAACCTGAAAATTAAAACAGTTACTGCCAACGAACGGTTTAACCTAGAAGAACGAAATTTGGTGAGCCAAGTGGGATTGGGGTACTGATCATTATCTGAAAGTGTCATCAAGATTGGGTGAAAAAATGTGTGCTGAGATTTCAGGAAACTCGTAGTTTTTTGGAAGCTTGGGAACCCCTTTCCATGAAAGTGATTTGTGCAAGTCTCTGCTTAGGGCTACATCAATAGGAAAGAAACCATAGAGATAGAACTTGGAACTACTTTATTGTGTCAAGTTTCACAGAGCTAGCACAAACCGTGTTTGATTTAGAGTTCCAACTACATGTATCTATATTGGAGAAAACAGAGTGAAAGCTAAAATTAAAACTGTTACTGCAAACGAACGATTTGTCCTAGAAGAACGAAATTTGATGAGCCAAGTGGGATTGGGGTACTGATCATTACCTGAAAGTGTCATCAAGATTGGGTGAAAAAATGTGTGCTGAGATTTCAGGAAACTCGTAGTTTTTTGGAAGCTTGGCAACCCCTTTCCATGAAAGTGATTTGCGCCAGTCTCTGCTTAGGGCTACATCATTAGGAAACAAACCATAGAGATAGATCTTGGAACTACTTTATTGTGTGAAGTTTCAAAGAGCTAGCACACACCGTGTTTGATTTAGAGTTCCAACTACATGTATCCACATAGGAGAAAACAGAGTGAAACCTAAAAATTAAAACTGTTACTGCCAAGGGACGGTTAAAACTTGAAGAACCAAATTTGGTGAGCCAAGTGGGATTGGGGTACTGATCATTACCTGAAAGTGTCATCAAGATTGGGTGAAAAAATGTGTGCTGAGATTTCAGGAAACTCGTAGTTTTTTGGAAGCTTGGCAACCCCTTTCCATGACAGTGATTTGCGCCAGGCTCTGCTTAGAGCTACATCAATAGGAAACAAACCATAGAGATAGAACTTGGAACTACTTTATTGTGTCAAGTTTCAAAAAGCTAGCACAAACCGTGTTTGATTTAGCGTTCCAACTACATGTATCCACATAGGAGAAAAGAGTGAAACCTAAAAATTAAAACAGTTACTGCCAACGAACGGGTTGACTTAGAAGAATGAAATTTGGTGATCCAAGTGGGATTGGGTTACTGATCATTACCTGAAAGTGTCATCAAGATAGGGTGAAAAAATGTGTGCTGAGATTTCAGGAAACTCGTAGTTTTTTGGAAGCTTGGCAACCCCTTTCCATGAAAGTGATTTGCGCCAGTCTCTGCTTAGGGCTACATCAATAGGAAACAAACCATAGAGATAGAACAAGGAACTACTTTATTGTGTCAAGTTTCACAGAGCAGGCACACACCGTGTTTGATTTAGAGTTCCAACTACAATTATGCATATAGGAGAAAACAGAGTGAAAGCTAAATTTAAAACTGTTACTGCAAACGAACGGTTTAACCTAGAAGAAGGAAATTTGGTGAGCCAAGTGGGATTGGGGTACTGATCATTACCTGAAAGTGTCATCAAGATTGGGTGAAAAAATGTGTGCTGAGATTTCAGGAAACTCGTAGTTTTTGGAAGCTTGGCAACCCATTTCCATGAAAGTATTTTGCGCCAGTCTCTGCTTAGGGCTACATCAATAGGAAAGAAACCATAGAGATAGAACTTGGAAGTACTTTATTGCGTCTAGTTTCAAAGAGCTAGCACAAACCGTGTTTGATTTAGAGTTCCAAATACATGTATCCCTATAGGAGAAAACAGAGTGTAACCTAAAAATTAAAAGTGTTACTGCCAACGAACAGTTTAACCTAGAAGAACGAAATTTGGTGCACCAAGTGTGACTGGTGTACTGATCATCATCTGAAAGTGTCATCAAGATTGGGTGAAAAAAATGTGTGCTGAGATTTCAGGAAACTCGTAGTTTTTTGGAAGCTTGGCAACCCCTTTCCATGAAAGTGATTTGCGCCAGTCTCTGCTTATGGCTACATCAATAGGAAACACACCACAGATACAGGACTTGTAACTAATTTACAGTGTCAAGTTTCAAAGAGCTAGCACAAACCTTGTTTGATTTTGTGTTCCAACTACATGTATCCCTAAAGGAGAAAACAGAGTGAATCCTAAATATTAAAACTGTTACTGCCAACGAACGGTTTAACTTACAAGAATGAAATTAGGTGATCCAAGTGGGATTGGGTTACTGATCATTACCTGAAAGTGTCATCAAGATTGGGTGAAAAAATGTGTGCTGAGATTTCAGGAAAACGTAGTTTTTTGGAAGCTTGGCAAACCCTTTCAATGAAAGTGATTTGCGCCAGTCTCTGCTTCGGGCTACATCAATAGGAAACAAACCATAGAGATAGAACTTGGAACTACGTTATTCTGTCAAGTTTCAGAGAGCTAGCACACACCGTGTTTGATTTAGAGTTCCTACTACATGTATCCATATAGGAGAAAACAGAGTGAAAGCTAAAAATTAAAACTGTTACTGCCAACGAACGGTTTAACCTAGAAGAACGAAATTTGGTGAGCCAAGTGGGATTGGGGTACTGATCATTACCTGAAAGTGTCATCAAGATTGGGTGAAAAAATGTGTGCTGAGATTTCAGGAAACTCGTAGTTTTTGGAAGCTTGGCAACCCATTTCCATGAAAGTATTTGGCGCCAGTCTCTGCTTAGGGCTACATCAATAGGAAAGAAACCATAGAGATAGAACTTGGAACTACTTTATTGCGTCTAGTTTCAAAGAGCTAGCACAAACCGTATTTGATTTAGAGTTCCAAATACATGTATCCCTATAGGAGAAAACAGAGTGTAACCTAAAAATTAAAAGTGTTACTGCCAACGAACGGTTTAACCTAGAAGAACGAAATTTGGTGCACCAAGTGTGACTGGTGTACTGATCATCATCTGAAAGTGTCATCAAGATTGGGTGAAAAAAATGTGTGCTGAGATTTCAGGAAACTCGTAGTTTTTTGGAAGCTTGGCAACCCCTTTCCATGAAAGTGATTTGCGCCAGTCTCTGCTTATGGCTACATCAATAGGAAACACACCACAGATACAGGACTTGTAACTAATTTACAGTGTCAAGTTTCAAAGAGCTAGCACAAACCTTGTTTGATTTTGTTTTCCAACTACATGTATCCCTATAGGAGAAAACAGAGTGAAACCTAAAAATTAAAACTGTTACTGCCAACGAACGGTTTAACTTACAAGAATGAAATTTGGTGATCCGAGTGGGATTGGGGTACTGATCATTACCTGAAAGTGTCATCAAGATTGGGTGAAAAAATGTTTGCTGAGATTTCAGGAAACCGTAGTTTTTTGGAAGCTTGGCAAACCCTTTCAATGAAAGTGATTTGCGCCAGTCTCTGCTTCGTGCTACATCAATAGGAAACAAACCATAGAGATAGAACTTGGAACTACTTTATTGTGTCAAGTTTTAGAGAGCTAGCACACACCGTGTTTGATTTAGAGTTCCAACTACATGTATCCATATAGGAGAAAACAGAGTGAAAGCTAAAAATTAAAACTGTTACTGCCAACGAACGGTTTAACCTAGAAGAACGAAATTTGGTGAGCCAAGTGGGATTGGGGTACTGATCATTATCTGAAAGTGTCATCAAGATTGGGTGAAAAAATGTGTGCTGAGATTTCAGGAAACTCGTACTTTTTTGGAAGCTTGGCAAACCCTTTCCATGAAAGTGATTTGCGCCAGTCTCTGCTTAGGGCTACATCAATAGGAAACAAACCATAGAGATAGAACTTGGAACTACTTTATTGTGTCAAGTTTCAAAGGGCTAGCACAAACTGTGTTTGATTTAGAGTTCCAACTACATGTATCCATATTGGAGAAAACAGAGTGAAAGCTAAAATTAAAACTGTTACTGCAAACGAACGGTTTGTCCTAGAAGAACGAAATTTGGTGAGCCAAGTGGGATTGGGGTACTGATCATTACCTGAAAGTGTCATCAAGATTGGGTGAAAAAATGTGTGCTAAGATTTCAGGAAACTCGTAGTTTTTTGGAAGCTTGGCAACCCCTTTCCATGAAAGTGATTTGCGCCAGTCTCTGCTTAGGGCTACATCAATAGGAAACAAACCATAGAGATAGAACTTGGAACTACTTTATTGTGTCAAGTTTCAAAGAGCTAGCACAAACCGTGTTTGATTTAGACTTCCAACTACCTGTACCCCTATAGGAGAAAAAAGAGTGAAACCTAAAAATTAAAACTGTTACTGCCAACGAACGGTTTAACCTAGAAGAACAAAATTTGGTGAGCCAAGTGGGATTGGGGTACTGATCATTACCTGAAAGTGTCATCAAGATTGGGTGAAAAAATGTGTGCTGAGATTTCAGGAAACACGTAGTTTTTTGGAAGCTTGGCAAACACTTTCCATGAAAGTGATTTGCACCAGTCTCTGCTTAGGGCTACAGCAATAGGAAACGAACCATAGAGATAGAACTTGGAACTAATTTATTGTGTCAAGTTTCAAAAAGCTAGCACAAACCGTGTTTGATTTAGAGTTAGAACTACATGTATCCCTATAGGAGAAAACAGAGTGACCTAAAAATTAATACTGTTACTGCCAACGAACTGTTTAATCTAGAAGAACAAAATTTGGTGAGCCAAGTGGGATTGGGGTACTGATCATTAACTGAAAGTGTCATCAAGATTGGGTGAAAAAACGTGTGCTGAGATTTCAGAAAACTCGTCGTTTTTTGGAAGCTTGGCAACCCCTTTCCATGAAAGTGATTTGTGCCAGTCTCTGCTTAGGGCCACATCAATAGGAAATACACCACAGATACAGGACTTGGAACTAATTTATTGTGTCAAGTTTCAAATAGCTAGCACAAACCTTGTTTGATTTTGTGTTCCAACTACATTTATCCCTATAGGAGAAAACAGAGTGAAACCTAAAAATTAAAACTGTTACTGCCAACGAACGGTTTAACCTAGAACAAGGAAATTTAGTGAGCCAAGTGGGATTGGGGTACTGATCATTACCTGAAAGTGTCATCAAGATTGGGTGAAAAAATGTGTGCTGAGATTTCAGGAAACTCGTAGTTTTTGGAAGCTTGGCAACCCATTTCCATGAAAGTGATTTGTGCCAGTCTCTGCTTAGGGCTACATCAATAGGAAACAAATCATAGAGATAGAACTTGGAACTACTTTATTGCGTCTAGTTTCAAAGAGCTAGCACAAACCGAGATTGATTTAGAGTTCCAACTACATGTATCCGTATAGGAGAAAACAGGGTGAAACCTAAAAATTAAAACAGTTACTGCCAACGAACGGTTTAACCTAGAAGAACGAAATTTGGTGAGCCAAGTGGGATTGGGGTACTGATCATTATCTGAAAGTGTCATCAAGATTGGGTGAAAAAATATGTGCTGAGATTTCAGGAAACCAGTAGTTTTTTGGAAGCTTGTCAACCCCTTTCAATTAAAGTGATTTGCGCCAGTCTCTGCTTACGGCTACATCAATAGGAAACACACCATAGATACAGGACTTGGAACTTCTTTTTGTGTCAAGTTTCAAAAAGCTAGCACAAACCGTGTTTGATTTAGAGTTCCAACTACATGTATCCCTATAGGAGAAAACAGAGTGAAACCTGAAAATTAAAACAGTTACTGCCAACGAACGGTTTAACCTAGAAGAACGAAATTTGGTGAGCCAAGTGGGCTGGGGTACTGATCATTACCTGAAAATGTCATCAAGATTGGGTGAAAAAATGTGTGCTGAGATTTCAGGAAACTCGTAGTTTTTGGAAGCTTGGCAAACCCTTTCCATGAAAGTGATTTGCGCCAGTCTCTGCTTAGGGCTACATCAATAGGAAACAAACCATAGAGATAGAACTTGGAACTACTTTATTGTGTCAAGTTTCAAAGAGCTAGCACAAACCGTGTTTGATTTAGAGTTCCAACTACCTGTATCCCTATAGGAGAAAAAAGAGAGAAACCTAAAAATTAAAACTGTTACTGCCAACGAACGGTTTAAACTAGAAGAACAAAATTTGGTGAGCCAAGTGGGATTGGGGTACTGATCATTACCTGAAAGTGTCATCAAGATTGGGTGAAAAAATGTGTGCTGAGATTTCAGGAAACACGTAGTTTTTTGGAAGCTTGGCAAACACTTTCCATGAAAGTGATTTGCACCAGTCTCTGCTTAGGGCTACAGCAATAGGAAACGAACCATAGAGTTAGAACTTGGAACTAATTTATTGTGTCAAGTTTCAAAAAGCTAGCACAAACCCTGTTTGATTTAGAGTTCCAACTACATGTATCCCTATAGGAGAAAACAGAGTGACCTAAAAATTAATATTGTTACTGCCAACGAACTGTTTAACGTAGAAGAACAAAATTTGGTGAGCCAAGTGGGATTGGGGTACTGATCATTACCTGAAAGTGTCATCAAAATTGGGTGAAAAAATGAGTGCTGAGATTTCAGGAAACTCGTAGTTTTTGGAAGCTTGGCAACCCATTTCCATGAAAGTATTTGGCGCCAGTCTCTGCTTAGGGCTACATCAATAGGAAAGAAACCATAGAGATAGAACTTGGAACTACTGTATTGCGTCTAGTTTCAAAGAGCTAGCACAAACCGTATTTGATTTAGAGTTCCAAATACATGTATCCCTATAGGAGAAAACAGAGTGTAACCTAAAAATTAAAAGTGTTACTGCCAACGAACGGTTTAACCTAGAAGAACGAAATTTGGTGCACCAAGTGTGACTGGTGTACTGATCATCATCTGAAAGTGTCATCAAGATTGGGTGAAAAAAATGTGTGCTGAGATTTCAGGAAACTCGTAGTTTTTTGGAAGCTTGGCAACCCCTTTCCATGAAAGTGATTTGCGCCAGTCTCTGCTTATGGCTACATCAATAGGAAACACACCACAGATACAGGACTTGTAACTAATTTACAGTGTCAAGTTTCAAAGAGCTAGCACAAACCTTGTTTGATTTTGTTTTCCAACTACATGTATCCCTATAGGAGAAAACAGAGTGAAACCTAAAAATTAAAACTGTTACTGCCAACGAACGGTTTAACTTACAAGAATGAAATTTGGTGATCCGAGTGGGATTGGGGTACTGATCATTACCTGAAAGTGTCATCAAGATTGGGTGAAAAAATGTTTGCTGAGATTTCAGGAAACCGTAGTTTTTTGGAAGCTTGGCAAACCCTTTCAATGAAAGTGATTTGCGCCAGTCTCTGCTTCGTGCTACATCAATAGGAAACAAACCATAGAGATAGAACTTGGAACTACTTTATTGTGTCAAGTTTTAGAGAGCTAGCACACACCGTGTTTGATTTAGAGTTCCAACTACATGTATCCATATAGGAGAAAACAGAGTGAAAGCTAAAAATTAAAACTGTTACTGCCAACGAACGGTTTAACCTAGAAGAACGAAATTTGGTGAGCCAAGTGGGATTGGGGTACTGATCATTATCTGAAAGTGTCATCAAGATTGGGTGAAAAAATGTGTGCTGAGATTTCAGGAAACTCGTACTTTTTTGGAAGCTTGGCAAACCCTTTCCATGAAAGTGATTTGCGCCAGTCTCTGCTTAGGGCTACATCAATAGGAAACAAACCATAGAGATAGAACTTGGAACTACTTTATTGTGTCAAGTTTCAAAGGGCTAGCACAAACTGTGTTTGATTTAGAGTTCCAACTACATGTATCCATATTGGAGAAAACAGAGTGAAAGCTAAAATTAAAACTGTTACTGCAAACGAACGGTTTGTCCTAGAAGAACGAAATTTGGTGAGCCAAGTGGGATTGGGGTACTGATCATTACCTGAAAGTGTCATCAAGATTGGGTGAAAAAATGTTTGCTAAGATTTCAGGAAACTCGTAGTTTTTTGGAAGCTTGGCAACCCCTTTCCATGAAAGTGATTTGCGCCAGTCTCTGCTTAGGGCTACATCAATAGGAAACAAACCATAGAGATAGAACTTGGAACTACTTTATTGTGTCAAGTTTCAAAGAGCTAGCACAAACCGTGTTTGATTTAGACTTCCAACTACCTGTACCCCTATAGGAGAAAAAAGAGTGAAACCTAAAAATTAAAACTGTTACTGCCAACGAACGGTTTAACCTAGAAGAACAAAATTTGGTGAGCCAAGTGGGATTGGGGTACTGATCATTACCTGAAAGTGTCATCAAGATTGGGTGAAAAAATGTGTGCTGAGATTTCAGGAAACACGTAGTTTTTTGGAAGCTTGGCAAACACTTTCCATGAAAGTGATTTGCACCAGTCTCTGCTTAGGGCTACAGCAATAGGAAACGAACCATAGAGATAGAACTTGGAACTAATTTATTGTGTCAAGTTTCAAAAAGCTAGCACAAACCGTGTTTGATTTAGAGTTAGAACTACATGTATCCCTATAGGAGAAAACAGAGTGACCTAAAAATTAATACTGTTACTGCCAACGAACTGTTTAATCTAGAAGAACAAAATTTGGTGAGCCAAGTGGGATTGGGGTACTGATCATTAACTGAAAGTGTCATCAAGATTGGGTGAAAAAACGTGTGCTGAGATTTCAGAAAACTCGTCGTTTTTTGGAAGCTTGGCAACCCCTTTCCATGAAAGTGATTTGTGCCAGTCTCTGCTTAGGGCCACATCAATAGGAAATACACCACAGATACAGGACTTGGAACTAATTTATTGTGTCAAGTTTCAAAGAGCTAGCACAAACCTTGTTTGATTTTGTGTTCCAACTACATTTATCCCTATAGGAGAAAACAGAGTGAAACCTAAAAATTAAAACTGTTACTGCCAACGAACGGTTTAACCTAGAACAAGGAAATTTAGTGAGCCAAGTGGGATTGGGGTACTGATCATTACCTGAAAGTGTCATCAAGATTGGGTGAAAAAATGTGTGCTGAGATTTCAAGAAACTCGTAGTTTTTGGAAGCTTGGCAACCCATTTCCATGAAAGTGATTTGTGCCAGTCTCTGCTTAGGGCTACATCAATAGGAAACAAATCATAGAGATAGAACTTGGAACTACTTTATTGCGTCTAGTTTCAAAGAGCTAGCACAAACCGAGATTGATTTAGAGTTCCAACTACATGTATCCGTATAGGAGAAAACAGGGTGAAACCTAAAAATTAAAACAGTTACTGCCAACGAACGGTTTAACCTAGAAGAACGAAATTTGGTGAGCCAAGTGGGATTGGGGTACTGATCATTATCTGAAAGTGTCATCAAGATTGGGTGAAAAAATATGTGCTGAGATTTCAGGAAACCAGTAGTTTTTTGGAAGCTTGTCAACCCCTTTCAATTAAAGTGATTTGCGCCAGTCTCTGCTTACGGCTACATCAATAGGAAACACACCATAGATACAGGACTTGGAACTTCTTTTTGTGTCAAGTTTCAAAAAGCTAGCACAAACCGTGTTTGATTTAGAGTTCCAACTACATGTATCCCTATAGGAGAAAACAGAGTGAAACCTGAAAATTAAAACAGTTACTGCCAACGAACGGTTTAACCTAGAAGAACGAAATTTGGTGAGCCAAGTGGGCTGGGGTACTGATCATTACCTGAAAATGTCATCAAGATTGGGTGAAAAAATGTGTGCTGAGATTTCAGGAAACTCGTAGTTTTTGGAAGCTTGGCAAACCCTTTCCATGAAAGTGATTTGCGCCAGTCTCTGCTTAGGGCTACATCAATAGGAAACAAACCATAGAGATAGAACTTGGAACTACTTTATTGTGTCAAGTTTCAAAGAGCTAGCACAAACCGTGTTTGATTTAGAGTTCCAACTACCTGTATCCCTATAGGAGAAAAAAGAGAGAAACCTAAAAATTAAAACTGTTACTGCCAACGAACGGTTTAAACTAGAAGAACAAAATTTGGTGAGCCAAGTGGGATTGGGGTACTGATCATTACCTGAAAGTGTCATCAAGATTGGGTGAAAAAATGTGTGCTGAGATTTCAGGAAACACGTAGTTTTTTGGAAGCTTGGCAAACACTTTCCATGAAAGTGATTTGCACCAGTCTCTGCTTAGGGCTACAGCAATAGGAAACGAACCATAGAGTTAGAACTTGGAACTAATTTATTGTGTCAAGTTTCAAAAAGCTAGCACAAACCCTGTTTGATTTAGAGTTCCAACTACATGTATCCCTATAGGAGAAAACAGAGTGACCTAAAAATTAATATTGTTACTGCCAACGAACTGTTTAACGTAGAAGAACAAAATTTGGTGAGCCAAGTGGGATTGGGGTACTGATCATTACCTGAAAGTGTCATCAAAATTGGGTGAAAAAATGAGTGCTGAGATTTCAGAAAACTCGTAGTTTTTTGAAAGCTTGGCAACCCCTTTCCATGAAAGTGATTTGTGCCAGTCTCTGCTTATGGCTACATCAATAGGAAATACACCACAGACAGAGGACTTGGAACTAATTTATTGTGTCAAGTTTCAAAGAGCTAGCACCAACCTTGTTTGATTTTGTGTTCCAACTACATTTATCCCTATAGGAGAAAACAGAGTGAAACCTATAAATTAAAACTGTTACTGCCAACGAACGGTTTAACCTAGAACAAGGAAATTTGGTGAGCCAAGTGGGATTGGGGTACTGATCATTACCTGAAAGTGTCATCAAGATTGGGTGAAAAAATGTGTGCTGAGATTTCAGGAAAACGTAGTTTTTTGGAAGCTTGGCAAACCCTTTCAATGAAAGTGATTTGTGCCAGTCTCTGCTTCGGGCTACATCAATAGGAAACAAACCATAGAGATAGAACTTGGAACTACGTTATTCTGTCAAGTTTCAGAGAGCTAGCACACACCGTGTTTGATTTAGAGTTCCTACTACATGTATCCATATAGGAGAAAACAGAGTGAAAGCTAAAAATTAAAACTGTTACTGCCAACGAACGGTTTAACCTAGAAGAACGAAATTTGGTGAGCCAAGTGGGATTGGGGTACTGATCATTACCTGAAAGTGTCATCAAGATTGGGTGAAAAAATGTGTGCTGAGATTTCAGGAAACTCGTAGTTTTTGGAAGCTTGGCAACCCATTTCCATGAAAGTATTTTGTGCCAGTCTCTGCTTAGGGCTACATCAATAGGAAAGAAACCATAGAGATAGAACTTGGAACTACTTTATTGCATCTAGTTTCAAAGAGCTAGCACAAACCGTGTTTGATTTAGAGTTCCAAATACATGTATCCCTATAGGAGAAAACAGAGTGTAACCTAAAAATTAAAAGTGTTACTGCCAACGAACGGTTTAACCTAGAAGAACGAAATTTGGTGCACCAAGTGTGACTGGTGTACTGATCATCATCTGAAAGTGTCATCAAGATTGGGTGAAAAAAATGTGTGCTGAGATTTCAGGAAACTCGTAGTTTTTTGGAAGCTTGGCAACCCCTTTCCATGAAAGTGATTTGCGCCAGTCTCTGCTTATGGCTACATCAATAGGAAACACACCACAGATACAGGACTTGTAACTAATTTACAGTGTCAAGTTTCAAAGAGCTAGCACAAACCTTGTTTGATTTTGTTTTCCAACTACATGTATCCCTATAGGAGAAAACAGAGTGAAACCTAAAAATTAAAACTGTTACTGCCAACGAACGGTTTAACTTACAAGAATGAAATTTGGTGATCCGAGTGGGATTGGGTTACTGATCATTACCTGAAAGTGTCATCAAGATTGGGTGAAAATATGTTTGCTGAGATTTCAGGAAACCGTAGTTTTTTGGAAGCTTGGCAAACCCTTTCAATGAAAGTGATTTGCGCCAGTCTCTGCTTCGGGCTACATCAATAGGAAACAAACCATAGAGATAGAACTTGGAACTACTTTATTGTGTCAAGTTTTAGAGAGCTAGCACACACCGTGTTTGATTTAGAGTTCCAACTACATGTATCCATATAGGAGAAAACAGAGTGAAAGCTAAAAATTAAAACTGTTACTGCAAACGAATGGTTTGTCCCAGAAGAACGAAATTTGGTGAGCCAAGTGGGATTGGGGTACTGATCATTACTTGAAAGTGTCATCAAGATTGGGTGAAAAAATGTGTGCTGAGATTTCAGGAAACTCGTACTTTTTTGGAAGCTTGGCAACCCCTTTCCGTGAAAGTGATTTGCGCCAGTCTCTGCTTAGGGCTACATCAATAGGAAACAAACCATAGAGATAGAATTGGAACTACTTTATTGTGTGAAGTTTCAAAAAGCTAGCACACACCGTGTTTGATTTAGAGTTCCAACTACATGTATCCACATAGGAGAAAACAGAGTGAAACCTAAAAATTAAAACTGTTACTGCCAACGGACGGTTTAACCTAGAAGAACAAAATTTGGTGAGCCAAGTGGGATTGGGGTACTGATCATTACCTGAAAGTGTCATCAAGATTGGGTGAAAAATTGTGTGCTGAGATTTCAGGAAACACGTAGTTTTTTGGAAGCTTGGCAAACCCTTTCCATGAAAGTGATTTGCGCCAGTCTCTGCTTAGGGCTACAGCAATAGGAAACGAACCATAGAGATAGAACTTGGAACTAATTTATTGTGTCAAGTTTCAAAAAGCTAGCACAAACCGTGTTTGATTTAGAGTTCCAACTACATGTATCCCTATAGGAGAAAACAGAGTGACCTAAAAATTAATACTGTTACTGCCAACGAACGGTTTAACATAGAAGAACGAAATTTGGTGAGCCAAGTGGGATTGGGGTACTGATCATTATCTTAAAGTGTCATCAAGATTGGGTGAAAAAATGTGTGCTGAGATTTCAGGAAAACCGTACTTTTTTGGAAGCTTGGCAAACCCTTTCAATGAAAGTGATTTGCGCCAGTCTCTGCTTAGGGCTACATCAATAGGAAAAAAACCATAGAGATAGAACTTGGAACTACTTTATTGTGTCAAGTTTCAAAGTGCTAGCACAAACTGTGTTTGATGTAGAGTTCCATCTACATGTATCCCTATAGGAGAAAACAGAGTGAAACCTAAAAATTAAAACTGTTACTTCCAACAAACGGTTTAACCTAGAAGAAGAAAATTTGGTGAGCCAATTGGGATTGGGGTACTGATCATTACCTGAAAGTGTCATCAAGATGCGTGAAAAAATGTGTGCTGAGATTTCAGGAAACTCGTAGTTTTTTGGAAGCTTGGCAACCCCTTTCCATGAAAGTGATTTGCACCACTCTCTGCTTAGGGCTACAGCAATAGGAAACAAACCATAGAGATAGAACTTGGAACTACTTTATTGTGTCAAGTTTCAAAGAGCTAGCACAAACCGTGTTTGATTTAGAGTTCCAACTACCTGTATCCCTATAGGAGAAAAAAGAGTGAAACCTAAAAATTAAAACTGTTACTGCCAACGAACGGTTTAACCTAGAAGAACAAAATTTGGTGAGCCAAGTGGGATTGGGGTACTGATCATTACCTGAAAGTGTCATCAAGATTGGGTGAAAAAATGTGTGCTGAGATTTCAGGAAACACGTAGTTTTTTGGAAGCTTGGCAACCCCTTTCCATGAAAGTGATTTGCGCCAGTCTCTGCTTAGGGCTACATCAATAGGAAACAAACCATAGAGATAGAACTTGGAACTACTTTATTGTGTGAAGTTTCAAAAAGCTAGCACACACCGTGTTTGATTTAGAGTTCCAACTACATGTATCCACATAGGAGAAAACAGAGTGAAACCTAAAAATTAAAACTGTTACTGCCAATGGACGGTTTAACCTAGAAGAACAAAATTTGGTGAGCCAAGTGGGATTGGGGTACTGATCATTACCTGAAAGTGTCATCAAGATTGGGTGAAAAATTGTGTGCTGAGATTTCAGGAAACACGTAGTTTTTTGGAAGCTTGGCAAACCCTTTCCATGAAAGTGATTTGCGCCAGTCTCTGCTTAGGGCTACAGCAATAGGAAACGAACCATAGAGATAGAACTTGGAACTAATTTATTGTGTCAAGTTTCAAAAAGCTAGCACAAACCGTGTTTGATTTAGAGTTCCAACTACATGTATCCCTATAGGAGAAAACAGGGTGACCTAAAAATTAATACTGTTACTGCCAACGAACGGTTTAACCTAGAAGAACGAAATTTGGTGAGCCAAGTGGGATTGGGGTACTGATCATTATCTTAAAGTGTCATCAAGATTGGGTGAAAAAATATGTGCTGAGATTTCAGGAAAATCGTACTTTTTTGGAAGCTTGGCAAACCCTTTCAATGAAAGTGATTTGTGCCAGTCTCTGCTTAGGGCTACATCAATAGGAAACAAACCATAGAGATAGAACTTGGAACTACTTTATTGTGTCAAGTTTCAAAGAGCTAGCACAAACTGTGTTTGATGTAGAGTTCCATATACATGTATCCCTATAGGAGAAAACAGAGTTAAACCTAAAAATTAAAACTGTTACTTCCAACAAACGGTTTAACCTAGAAGAAGGAAATTTGGTGAGCCAAGTGGGATTGGGGTACTGATCATTACCTGAAAGTGTCATCAAGATGCGTGAAAAAATGTGTGCTGAGATTTCAGGAAACTCGTAGTTTTTTGGAAGCTTGGCAACCCCTTTCCATGGAAGTGTTTTGCACCACTCTCTGCTTAGGTCTACAGCAATAGGAAACAAACCATAGAGATAGAACTTGGAACTACTTTATTGTGTCAAGTTTCAAAGAGCTAGCACAAACCGTGTTTGTTTTAGAGTTCCAACTACCTGTATCCCTATAGGAGAAAAAAGAGTGAAACCTAAAAATTAAAACTGTTACTGCCAACGAACGGTTTAACCTAGAAGAACAAAATTTGGTGAGCCAAGTGGGATTGGGGTACTGATCATTACCTGAAAGTGTCATCAAGATTGGGTAAAAAATGTGTGCTGAGATTTCAGGAAACACGTAGTTTTTTGGAAGCTTGGCAAACCCTTTCCATGAAAGTGATTTGCGCCAGTCTCTGCTTAGGGCTACAGTAATAGGAAACGTACCATAGAGATAGAACTTGGAACTAATTTATTGTGTCAAGTTTCAAAAAGCTAGCACAAACCGTGTTTGATTTAGAGTTCCAACTACATGTATCCCTATAGGAGAAAACAGAGTGAAACCTAAAAATTAATACTGTTACTGCCAACGAACGGTTTAATCTAGAAGAACGAAATTTGGTGAGCCAAGTGGGATTGGGGTACTGATCATTATCTGAAAGTGTCATCAAGATTGGGTGAAAAAATGTGTGCTGAGATTTCAGGAAACTCATACTTTTTTGGAAGCTTGGCAAACCCTTTCCATGAAAGTGATTTGCGCCAGTCTCTGCTTAGGGCTACATCAATAGGAAACAAACCATAGAGATAGAATTTGGAACTACTTTATTGTGTCAAGTTTCAAAGTGCTAGCACAAACTGTGTTTGATTTAGAGTTCCAACTACACGTATCCATATTGGAGAAAACAGAGTGAAAGCTAAAATTAAAACTGTTACTGCAAACGATCGGTTTGTCCTAGAAGAACGAAATTTGGTGAGCCAAGTGGGATTGGGGTACTGATCATTACCTGAAAGTGTCATCAAGATTGGGTGAAAAAATGTGTGCTGAGATTTCAGGAAACTCGTAGTTTTTTGGAAGCTTGGCAACCCCTTTCCATGAAAGTGATTTGCGCCAGTCTCTGCTTACGGCTACATCAATAGGAAACACACCATAGATACAGGACTTGGAACTTCTTTTTGTGTCAAGTTTCAAAAAGCTAGCACAAACCGTGTTTGATTTAGAGTTCCAACTACATGTATCCCTATAGGAGAAAACAGAGTGAAACCTGAAAATTAAAACAGTTACTGCCAACGAACGGTTTAACCTAGAAGAACGAAATTTGGTGAGCCAAGTGGGCTGGGGTACTGATCATTACCTGAAAATGTCATCAAGATTGGGTGAAAAAATGTGTGCTGAGTTTTCAGGAAACTCGTAGTTTTTTGGAAGCTTGGCAACCCCTTTCCATGAAAGTGTTTTGCGCCAGTCTCTGCTTAGGGCTACAGCAATAGGAAACAAACCATAGAGATAGAACATGGAACTAATATATTGTGTCAAGTTTCAAAAAGCTAGCACAAACCGTGTTTGATTTAGAGTTCCAACTACCTGTATCCCTATAGGAGAAAAAAGAGTGAAACCTAAAAATTAAAACTGTTACTGCCAACGAACGGTTTAAACTAGAAGAACAAAATTTGGTGAGCCAAGTGGGATTGGGGTACTGATCATTACCTGAAAGTGTCATCAAGATTGGGTGAAAAATTGTGTGCTGAGATTTCAGGAAACACGTAGTTTTTTGGAAGCTTGGCAAACCCTTTCCATGAAAGTGATTTGCGCCAGTCTCTGCTTAGGGCTACAGTAATAGGAAACGAACCATAGAGAGAGATCTTGGAACTAATTTATTGTGTCAAGTTTCAAAAAGCTAGCACAAACCGTGTTTGATTTAGAGTTCCAACTACATGTATCCCTATAGGAGAAAACAGAGTGAAACCTAAAAATTAATACTGTTACTGCCAACGAACGGTTTAATCTAGAAGAACAAAATTTGGTGAGCCAAGTGGGATTGGGGTACTGATCATTATCTGAAAGTGTCATCAAGATTGGGTGAAAAAATGTGTGCTGAGATTTCAGGAAACTAGTACTTTTTTAGAAGCTTGGGAAACCCTTTCCATGAAAGTGATTTGCGCCAGTCTCTGCTTAGGGCTACATCAATAGGAAACAAACCATAGAGATAGAACTTGGAACTACTTTATTGTGTCAAGTTTCAAAGGGCTAGCACAAACTGTGTTTGATTTAGAGTTCCAACTACATGTATCCATATTGGAGAAAACAGAGTGAAAGCTAAAATTAAAACTGTTACTGCAAACGAAAGGTTTGTCCTAGAAGAACGAAATTTGGTGAGCCAAGTGGGATTGGGGTACTGATCATTATCTGAAAGTGTCATCAAGATTGGGTGAAAAAATGTGTGCTGAGATTTCAGGAAACTAGTACTTTTTTAGAAGCTTGGGAAACCCTTTCCATGAAAGTGATTTGCGCCAGTCTCTGCTTAGGGCTACATCAATAGGAAACAAACCATAGAGATAGAACTTGGAACTACTTTATTGTGTGAAGTTTCAAAGAGCAAGCACACACCGTGTTTGATTTTGAGTTCCAACTACATGTATCCACATAGGAGAAAACAGAGTGATACCTAAAAATTAAAACTGTTACTGCCAACGGACGTTTAAACTTGAAGAACCAAATTAGGTGAGCCAAGTGGGATTGGGGTACTGATCATTACCTGAAAGTGTCATCAAAATTGGGTGAAAAAATGTGTGCTGTGATTTCAGGAAACTCGTAGTTTTTTGGAAGCTTGGCAACCCCTTTTCATGAAAGTGATTTGCACCAGTCTCTGCTTAGAGCTACATCAATAGGAAACAAACCATAGAGATAGAACTTGGAACTACTTTATTATGTCAAGTTTCAAAAAGCTAGCACAAACCGTGTTTGATTTAGAGTTCCAACTACATGTATCCACATAGGAGAAAAGAGAGTGAAAGCTAAAAATTAAAACAGTTACTGCAAACGAACGGGTTAACTTAGAAGAATGAAATTTGGTGATCCAAGTGGGATTGGGTTACTGATCATTACCTGAAAGTGTCATCAAGATTGGGTGAAAAAATGTGTGCTGAGATTTCAGGAAACTCGTAGTTTTTTGGAAGCTTGGCAACCCCTTTCCATGAAAGTGATTTGCGCCAGTCTCTACTTAGGGCTACATCAATAGGAAACAAACCATAGAGATAGAACTTGGAACTACTTTATTGTGTCAAGTTTCAAAGAGCTAGCACAAACCGTGTTTGATTTAGAGTTCCAACTACCTGTACCCCTATAGGAGAAAAAAGAGTGAAACCTAAAAATTAAAACTGTTACTACCAACGAACGGTTTAACCTAGAAGAACAAAATTTGGTGAGCCAAGTGGGATTGGGGTACTGATCATTACCTGAAAGTGTCATCAAGATTGGGTGAAAAAATGTGTGCTGAGATTTCAGGAAACACGTAGTTTTTTGGAAGCTTGTCAACCCCTTTCAATTAAAGTGATTTGCGCCAGTCTCTGCTTACGGCTACATCAATAGGAAACACACCATAGATACAGGACTTGGAACTTCTTTTTGTGTCAAGTTTCAAAAAGCTAGCACAAACCGTGTTTGATTTAGAGTTCCAACTACATGTATCCCTATAGGAGAAAACAGAGTGAAACCTGAAAATTAAAACAGTTACTGCCAACGAACGGTTTAACCTAGAAGAACGAAATTTGGTGAGCCAAGTGGGATTGGGGTACTGATCATTATCTGAAAGTGTCATCAAGATTGGGTGAAAAAATGTGTGCTGATATTTCAGGAAACTCGTAGTTTTTTGGAAGCTTGGGAACCCCTTTCCATGAAAGTGATTTGTGCAAGTCTCTGCTTAGGGCTACATCAATAGGAAAGAAACCATAGAGATAGAACTTGGAACTACTTTATTGTGTCAAGTTTCACAGAGCTAGCACAAACCGTGTTTGATTTAGAGTTCCAACTACATGTATCTATATTGGAGAAAACAGAGTGAAAGCTAAAATTAAAACTGTTACTGCAAACGAACGATTTGTCCTAGAAGAACGAAATTTGATGAGCCAAGTGGGATTGGGGTACTGATCATTACCTGAAAGTGTCATCAAGATTGGGTGAAAAAATGTGTGCTGAGATTTCAGGAAACTCGTAGTTTTTTGGAAGCTTGGCAACCCCTTTCCATGAAAGTGATTTGCGCCAGTCTCTGCTTAGGGCTACATCATTAGGAAACAAACCATAGAGATAGATCTTGGAACTACTTTATTGTGTGAAGTTTCAAAGAGCTAGCACACACTGTGTTTGATTTAGAGTTCCAACTACATGTATCCACATAGGAGAAAACAGAGTGAAACCTAAAAATTAAAACTGTTACTGCCAACGGACGGTTAAAACTTGAAGAACCAAATTTGGTGAGCCAAGTGGGATTGGGGTACTGATCATTACCTGAAAGTGTCATCAAGATTGGGTGAAAAAATGTGTGCTGAGATTTCAGGAAACTCGTAGTTTTTTGGAAGCTTGGCAACCCCTTTCCATGAAAGTGATTTGCGCCAGGCTCTGCTTAGAGCTACATCAATAGGAAACAAACCATAGAGATAGAACTTGGAACTACTTTATTGTGTCAAGTTTCAAAAAGCTAGCACAAACCGTGTTTGATTTAGCGTTCCAACTACATGTATCCACATAGGAGAAAAGAGTGAAACCTAAAAATTAAAACAGTTACTGCCAACGAACGGGTTGACTTAGAAGAATGAAATTTGGTGATCCAAGTGGGATTGGGTTACTGATCATTACCTGAAAGTGTCATCAAGATAGGGTGAAAAAATGTGTGCTGAGATTTCAGGAAACTCATAGTTTTTTGGAAGCTTGGCAACCCCTTTCCATGAAAGTGATTTGCGCCAGTCTCTGCTTAGGGCTACATCAATAGGAAACAAACCATAGAGGTAGAACAAGGAACTACTTTATTGTGTCAAGTTTCACAGAGCAGGCACACATCGTGTTTGATTTAGAGTTCCAACTACAATTATGCATATAGGAGAAAACAGAGTGAAAGCTAAATTTAAAACTGTTACTGCAAACGAACGGTTTAACCTAGAAGAAGGAAATTTGGTGAGCCAAGTGGGATTGGGGTACTGATCATTACCTGAAAGTGTCATCAAGATTGGGTGAAAAAATGTGTGCTGAGATTTCAGGAAACTCGTAGTTTTTGGAAGCTTGGCAATCCATTTCCATGAAAGTATTTTGCGGCAGTCTCTGCTTAGGGCTACATCAATAGGAAAGAAACCATAGAGATAGAACTTGGAACTACTTTATTGCGTCTAGTTTCAAAGAGCTAGCACAAACCGTGTTTGATTTAGAGTTCCAAATACATGTATCCCTATAGGAGAAAACAGAGTGTAACCTTAAAATTAAAAGTGTTACTGCCAACGAACAGTTTAACTTAGAAGAACGAAATTTGGTGCACCAAGTGTGACTGGTGTACTGATCATTATCTGAAAGTGTCATCAAGATTGGGTGAAAAAATGTGTGCTGAGATTTCAGGAAACTCGTAGTTTTTTGGAAGCTTGGCAACCCCTTTCCATGAAAGTGATTTGCGCCAGTCTCTGCTTATGGCTACATCAATAGGAAACACACCACAGATACAGGACTTGTAAGTAATTTACAGTGTCAAGTTTCAAAGAGCTAGCACAAACCTTGTTTGATTTTGTGTTCCAACTACATGTATCCCTATAGGAGAAAACAGAGTGAAACCTAAATATTAAAACTGTTACTGCCAACGAACGGTTTAACTTACAAGAATGAAATTTGGTGATCCAAGTGGGATTGGGTTACTGATCATTACCTGAAAGTGTCATCAAGATTGGGTGAAAAAATGTGTGCTGAGATTTCAGGAAAACGTAGTTTTTTGGAAGCTTGGCAAACCCTTTCAATGAAAGTGAGTTGCACCAGTCTCTGCTTCGGGCTACATCAATAGGAAACAAACCATAGAGATAGAACTTGGAACTACTTTATTCTGTCAAGTTTCAGAGAGCTAGCACACACCGTGTTTGATTTAGAGTTCCTACTACATGTATCCATATAGGAGAAAACAGAGTGAAAGCTAAAAATTAAAACTGTTACTGCCAACGAACGGTTTAACCTAGAAGAACGAAATTTGGTGAGCCAAGTGGGATTGGGGTACTGATCATTACCTGAAAGTGTCATCAAGATTGGGTGAAAAAATGTGTGCTGAGATTTCAGGAAACTCGTAGTTTTTGGAAGCTTGGCAACCCATTTCCATGAAAGTATTTTGCGCCAGTCTCTGCTTAGGGCTACATCAATAGGAAAGAAACCATAGAGATAGAACTTGGAACTACTTTATTGCGTCTAGTTTCAAAGAGCTAGCACAAACCGTGTTTGATTTAGAGTTCCAAATACATGTATCCCTATAGGAGAAAACAGAGTGTAACCTAAAAATTAAAAGTGTTACTGCCAACGAACGGTTTAACCTAGAAGAACGAAATTTGGTGCACCAAGTGTGACTGGTGTACTGATCATCATCTGAAAGTGTCATCAAGATTGGGTGAAAAAAATGTGTGCTGAGATTTCAGGAAACTCGTAGTTTTTTGGAAGCTTGGCAACCCCTTTCCATGAAAGTGATTTGCGCCAGTCTCTGCTTATGGCTACATCAATAGGAAACACACCACAGATACAGGACTTGTAACTAATTTACAGTGTCAAGTTTCAAAGAGCTAGCACAAACCTTGTTTGATTTTGTGTTCCAACTACATGTATCCCTAAAGGAGAAAACAGAGTGAAACCTAAATATTAAAACTGTTACTGCCAACGAACGGTTTAACTTACAAGAATGAAATTAGGTGATCCAAGTGGGATTGGGTTACTGATCATTACCTGAAAGTGTCATCAAGATTGGGTGAAAAAATGTGT
Organism: Spermophilus citellus; assembly: GCF_964194105.1. Taxonomy (NCBI): domain Eukaryota; kingdom Metazoa; phylum Chordata; class Mammalia; order Rodentia; family Sciuridae; genus Spermophilus; species Spermophilus citellus. The sequence goes on along the minus strand of NC_138197.1, from coordinate 17,168,866 downwards.
GCTGAGATTTCAGGAAAACGTAGTTTTTTGGAAGCTTGGCAAAACCTTTCAATGAAAGTGATTTGCGCCAGTCTCTGCTTCGGGCTACATCAATAGGAAACAAACCATAGAGATAGAACTTGGAACTACTTTATTGTGTGAAGTTTCACAGAGCTAGCACACACCGTGTTTGATTTAGAGTTCCAACTACAATTATGCATATAGGAGAAAACAGAGTGAAATCTAAATTTACAACTGTTACTGCAAACGAACGGTTTAACCTAGAAGAAGGAAATTTGGTGAGCCAAGTGGGATTGGGGTACTGATCATTACCTGAAAGTGTCCTCAAGTTTGGGTGAAAAAATGTGTGCTGAGATTTCGGAAACTCGTAGCTTTTGGAAGCTTGGCAACCCATTTCCATGAAAGTATTTTGCGCCAGTCTCTGCTTAGGGCTACATCAATAGGAAAGAAACCATAGAGATAGAACTTGGAACTACTTTATTGCGTCTAGTTTCAAAGAGCTAGCACAAACCGTGTTTGATTTAGAGTTCCAAATACATGTATCCCTATAGGAGAAAACAGAGTGTAACCTAAAAATTAAAAGTGTTACTGCCAACGAACGGTTTAACCTAGAAGAACGAAATTTGGTGCACCAAGTGTGACTGGTGTACTGATCATTATCTGAAAGTGTCATCAAGATTGGGTGAAAAAATGTGTGCTGAGATTTCAGGAAACTCGTAGTTTTTTGGAAGCTTGGCAAGCCCTTTCCATGAAAGTGATTTGCGCCAGTCTCTGCTTATGGCTACATCAATAGGAAACACACCATAGAGATAGAACTTGAAACTACTTTATTGTGTCAAGTTTCAGAGAGCTAGCACACACCGTGTTTGATTTAGAGTTCCTACTACATGTATCCATATAGGAGAAAACAGAGTGAAAGCTAAAAATTAAAACTGTTACTGCCAACGAACGGTTTAACCTAGAAGAACGAAATTTGGTGAGCCAAGTGGGATTGGGGTACTGATCATTATCTGAAAGTGTCATCAAGATTGGGTGAAAAAATGTGTGCTGAGATTTCAGGAAACTCGTACTTTTTTGGAAGCTTGGCAAACCCTTTCCATGAAAGTGATTTGCGCCAGTCTCTGCTTAGGGCTACATCAATAGGAAACAAACCATAGAGATAGAACTTGGAACTACATTATTGTGTCAAGTTTCAAAAAGCTAGCACAAACCGTGTTTGATTTAGAGTTCCAACTACAATTATGCGTATAGGAGAAAACAGAGTGAAAGCTAAATTTAAAACTGTTACTGCAAACGAACGGTTTAACCTAGAAGGAAATTTGGTGAGCCAAGTGGGATTGGGGTACTGATCATTACCTGAAAGTTTCATCAAGATTGGGTGAAAAAATGTGTGCTGAGATTTCAGGAAACACGTAGTTTTTTGGAAGCTTGGCAAACACTTTCCATGAAAGTGATTTGCACAAGTCTCTGCTTAGGGCTACAGCAATAGGAAACGAACCATAGAGTTAGAACTTGGAACTAATTTATTGTGTCAAGTTTCAAAAAGCTAGCACAAACCCTGTTTGATTTAGAGTTCCAACTACATGTATCCCTATAGGAGAAAACAGAGTGACCTAAAAATTAATATTGTTACTGCCAACGAACTGTTTAACGTAGAAGAACAAAATTTGGTGAGCCAAGTGGGATTGGGGTACTGATCATTACCTGAAAGTGTCATCAAAATTGGGTGAAAAAATGAGTGCTGAGATTTCAGAAAACACGTAGTTTTTTGAAAGCTTGGCAACCCCTTTCCATGAAAGTGATTTGTGCCAGTCTCTGCTTATGGCTACATCAATAGGAAATACACCACAGACAGAGGACTTGGAACTAATTTATTGTGTCAAGTTTCAAAGAGCTAGCACCAACCTTGTTTGATTTTGTGTTCCAACTACATTTATCCCTATAGGAGAAAACAGAGTGAAACCTAAAAATTAAAACTGTTACTGCCAACGAACGGTTTAACCTAGAACAAGGAAATTTGGTGAGCCAAGTGGGATTGGGGTACTGATCATTACCTGAAAGTGTCATCAAGATTGGGTGAAAAAATGTGTGCTCAGATTTCAGGAAACTTGTAGTTTTTGGGAGCTTGGCAACCCATTTCCATGAAAGTGATTTGTGCCAGTCTCTGCTTAGGGCTACATCAATAGGAAACAAATCATAGAGATAGAACTTGGAACTACTTTATTGCGTCTAGTTTCAAAGTGCTAGCACAAACCGAGATTGATTTAGAGTTCCAACTACATGTATCCGTATAGGAGAAAACAGGGTGAAACCTAAAAATTAAAACAGTTACTGCCAACGAACGGTTTAACTTACAAGAATGAAATTTGGTGATCCAAGTGGGATTGGGTTACTGATCATTACCTGAAAGTGTCATCAAGATTGGGTGAAAAAATGTGTGCTGTTATTTCAGGAAAACGTAGTTTTTTGGAAGCTTGGCAAACCCTTTCCATGAAAGTGATTTGCGACAGTCTCTGCTTTGGGCTACATCAATAGGAAACAAACCATAGAGATAGAACTTGGAACTACTTTATTGTGTCAAGTTTCAGGGAGCTAGCACACACCGTGTTTGATTTAGAGTTCCAACTACATGTATCCATATAGGAGAAAACAGAGTGAAAGCTAAAAATTAAAACTGATACTGCCAACGAACGGTTTAACCTAGAACAACGAAATTTGGTGAGCCAAGTGGGATTGGGGTACTGATCATTATCTGAAAGTGTCATCAAGATGGGGTGAAAAAATGTGTGCTGAGATTTCAGGAAACTCGTAGTTTTTGGAAGCTTGGCAACCCCGTTCCATGAAAGTGATTTGCGCCAGTCTCTGCTTAGGGCTACAGCAATAGGAAACAAACCATAGAGATAGAACTTGGAACTACTTTATTGTGTCAAGTTTCCAAGAGCTAGCACAAACCGTGTTTTATTTAGTGTTCCAACTACATGTATCCATATAGGAGAAAACAGAGTGAAACCTAAAAATTAATACTGTTACTGCCAACGAACGGTTTAACCTAGAAGAACGAAATTTGGTGAGCCAAGTGGGATTGGGGTACTGATCATTATCTGAAAGTGTCATCAAGATTGGTTGAAAAAATGTGTGCTGAGATTTCAGGAAACTCGTAGTTTTATGGAAGCTTGGCAACCCCTTTCCATGAAAGTGATTTGCGCCAGTCTCTGCTTAGGGCTACATCAATAGGAAACAAAAATAGAGATAGAACTTGGAACAACTTTATTGTGTCAAGTTTCAAAGAGCTAGCACAAACCGTGTTTGATTTAGAGTTCCAAATACATGTATCCCTATAGGAGAAAACAGAGTGTAACCTAAAAATTAAAAGTGTTACTGCCAACGAACGGTTTAACCTAGAAGAACGAAATTTGGTGCACCAAGTGTGACTGGTGTACTGATCATTATCTGAAAGTGTCATCAAGATTGGGTGAAAAAATGTCTGCTGAGATTTCAGGAAACTCGTAGTTTTTTGGAAGCTTGGCAAGACCTTTCCATGAAAGTGATTTGCGCCAGTCTCTGCTTAGGGCTACATCAATAGGAAACAAACCATAGAGATAGAACTTGGAATAATTTATTGTGTCAAGTTTCAAAGAGCTAGCACAAACCGAGTTTGATTTAGAGTTCCAACTACATGTATCCATATAGGAGAAAACAGGGTGAAACCTAAAAATTAAAACAGTTACTGCCAACGAACGGTTTAACTTAGAATAACGAAATTTGGTGATCCAAGTGGGATTGGGTTACTGATCATTACCTGAAAGTGTCATCAAGATTGGGTGAAAAAATGTGTGCTTAAATTTCAGGAAACTCGTAGTTTTTTGGAAGCTTGGCAACCCCTTTCCATGAAAGTGATTTGCGCCAGTCTCTGCTTTGAGCTACATCAATAGAAACAAACCATAGAGATAGAACTTGGAATTAATTTATTGTGTCAAGTTTCAAAGAGCTAGCACAAACCGTGTTTGATTTAGAGTTCCAACTACATGTATCCATATAGGAGAAAACAGAGGGAAATCTAAAAATTAAACTGTTACTGCAAACGATCGGTTTAACCTAGAAGAAGGAAATTTGGTGAGCCAAGTGGGATTGGGGTACTGATCATTACCTGAAAGTGTCATCAAGATTGGGTGAAAAAATGTGTGCTGTGATTTCAGGAAACTCGTAGTTTTTGTAAGCTTCGCACCCCATTTCAATGAAAGTGATTTGTGCCAGTCTCTGCCTAGGGCTACATCAATAGGAAACAAATCATAGAGATAGAACTTGGAACTACTTTATTGCGTCTAGTTTCAAAGAGCTAGCACAAACCGAGTTTGATTTAGAGTTCCAACTACATGTATCCATATAAGAGAAAACAGGGTGAAACCTAAAAATTAAAACAGTTACTGCCACCGAACGGTTTAAATTGCAAGAATGAAATTTGGTGTTCCAAGTGGGATTGGGTTACTGATCATTACCTGAAAGTGTCATCAAGATTGGGTGAAAAAATGTGTGCTGAGATTTCAGGAAAACGTAGTTTTTTGGAAGCTTGGCAAACCCTTTCCATGAAAGTGATTTGCGCCAGTCTCTGCTTCGGGCTACAACAATAGGAAACAAACTATAAAGATAGAACTTGGAACTACTTTATTGTGTCAAGTTTCAGGGAGCTAGCACACACCGTGTTTGATTTAGAGTTCCAACTACATGTATCCATATAGGAGAAAACAGAGTGAAAGCTAAAAATTAATACTGTTACTGCCAACGAACGGTTTAACCTAGAAGAACGAAATTTGGTGAGCCAAGTGGGATTGGGGTACTGATCATTATCTGAAAGTGTCATCAAGATGGGGTGAAAAAAATGAGTGCTGAGATTTCAGGAAACTCGTAGTTTTTTGGAAGCTTGGCAACTCCTAACCATGAAAGGGATTTGCGCCAGTCTCTGCTTAGGGCTACATCAATAGGAAACACACCATAGATACAGGACTTGGAACTTCTTTTGTGTCAAGTTTCAAAAAGCTAGCACAAACCGTGTTTGATTTAGAGTTCCAACTACATGTATCCCTATAGGAGAAAACAGAGTGAAACCTAAAAATTAAAACTGATACTGCCAACAAACGGTTTAACCTAGAAGAACAAAATTTGGTGAGCCAAGTGGGATTTGGGTACTGATCATTACCTGAAAGTGTCATCAAGATTGGTTGAAAAAATGTGTGCTGAGATTTCAGGAAACACGTAGTTTTTTGGAAGGTTGGCAAACCCTTTCCATGAAAGTGATTTGCGCCAGTCTCTGCTTAGGTCTACAGCAATAGGAAACAAACCATAAAGATAGAACTTGGAACTACTTTATTGTGTCAAGTTTCCAAGAGCTAGCACAAACCGTATTTGATTTAGTGTTCCAACTACATGTATCCATATAGGAGAAAACCGAGAGAAACCTAAAAATTAATACACTTACTGCCAAAGAACGGTTTAACCTAGAAGAACGAAATTTGGTGAGCCAAGTGGGATTGGGGTACTGATCATTATCTGAAAGTGTCATCAAGATTGGTTGAAAAAATGTGTGCTGAGATTTCAGGACACTCGTAGTTTTTTGGAAGCTTGGCAACCCCTTTCCATGAAAGTGATTTGCGCCAGTCTCTGCTTAGGGCTACATCAATAGGAAACAAACCATAGAGATAGAACTTGGAACTATTTTATTGTGTCAAGTTTCAAAGAGTTAGCACAAACCGTGTTTGATTTAGAGTTCCATCTACATGTATCCCTATAGGAGAAAACAGAGTGAAACCTAAAAATTAAAACTGTTACTTCCAACGAACGGTTGCACCTAGAAGAAGGAAATTTGCTGAGCCAAGTGGGATTGGGGTACTGATCATTACCTGAAAGTGTCATCAAGATTGCGTGAAAAAATGTGTGCTGAGATTTCAGGAAACTCGTAGTTTTTTGGAAGCTTGGCAACCTATTTCCATGAAAGTGATTTGTGCCAGTCTCTGCTTAGGGCTACAGCAATAGGAAACAAACCATAGTGACAGAACTTGGAATTAATTTATTGTGTCAAGTTTCAAAGAGCTAGCACAAACCGTGTTTGTTTTAGAGTTCCAACTACATGTATCCCTATAGGAGAAAACAGAGTGAAACCTAAAAATTAAAACTGTTACTGCCAACGAATGGTTTAAACTTGAAGAACGAAATTTGGTGAGCCAAGTGGGATTGGGGTACTGATCATTACCTGAAAGTGTCATCAAGATTGGGTGAAAAAATGTGTGCTGAGATTTCAGGAAACTCGTAGTTTTTTGGAAGCTTGGCAACCCCTTTCCATGAAAGTGATTTGCGCCAGTCTCTGCTTAGGGCTACATCAATAGGAAACAAACCATAGAGATAGAACTTGGAACTACTTTATTGTGTCAAGTTTCAAAGAGCTAGCACAAACCGTGTTTGATTTAGAGTTCCATCTACATGTATCCCTATAGGAGAAAACAGAGTGAAACCTAAAAATTAAAACTGTTACTTCCAACGAACGGTTTAATCTAGAAGAAGGAAATTTTGTGAGCCAAGTGGGATTGGGGTACTGATCATTACCTGAAAGTGTCATCAAGATTGGGTGAAAAAATATGTGCTGATATTTCAGGAAACTCATAGTTTTTTGGAAGCTTGGCAAAACCTTTCCATGAAAGTGATTTGCGCCAGTCCCTGCTTAGGGCTACAGCAATAGGAAACAAATCATAGTGATAGAACTTGGAATTAATTTATTGTGTCAAGTTTCAAAGAGCTAGCACAAACCGTGTTTGATTTAGAGTTTCAACTACATGTATCCCTATAGGAGAAAACAGAGTGAAACCTAAAAATTAAAACTGTTACTGCCAACGAACGGTTTAAACTTGAAGAATGAAATTTGGTGAGCCAAGTGGGATTGGGGTACTGATCATTACCTGAAAGTGTCATCAAGATTGGGTGAAAAAATGTGTGCTGAGATTTCAGGAAACTCGTAGTTTTTTGGAAGCTTGGCAACCCCTTTCCATGAAAGTGATTTGCGCCAGTCTCTGCTTAGGGCTACATCAATAGGAAACAAACCATAGAGATAGAACTTGGAACTACTTTATTGTGTCAAGTTTCAAAGAGCTAGCACAAACCGAGTTTGATTTAGAGTTCCAACTACATGTATCCATATAGGAGAAAACAGGGTGAAACCTAAGAATTAAAACAGTTACTGCCAACCTACGGTTTAACCTAGAAGAAGGAAATTTGGTGAGCCAAGTGGGATTGGGGTAGTGATCATTACCTGAAAGTGTCATCAAGATTGGGTGAAAAAATGTGTGCTGAGATTTCAGGAAAACGTAGTTTTTTGGAAGCTTGGCAAACCCTTTCCATGAAAGTGATTTGCACCAGTCTCTGCTTCAAGCTACATCAATAGGAAACAAACCATAGAGATAGAACTTGGAACTACTTTATTGTGTCAAGTTTCAGGGAGCTAGCACACACCGTGTTTGATTTAGAGTTCCAACTACATGTATCCATATAGGAGAAAACAGAGTGAAAGCTAAAAATTAAAACTGTTACTGCCAACGAACGGTTTAACCTAGAAGAACGAAATTTGGTGAGCCAAGTGGGAATGGGGTACTGATCATTATCTGAAAGTGTCATCAAGATTGGTTGAAAAAATGTGTGCTGAGATTTCAGGAAACACGTAATTTTTTGGAAGGTTGGCAAACCCTTTCCATGAAAGTGATTTGCGCCAGTCTCTGCTAAGGGCTACAGCAATAGGAAACAAACCATAGTGGTAGAACTTGGAACTACTTTATTCTGTAAAGTTTCCAAGAGCTTGCACAAACCGTGTTTGATTTAGTGTTCCAACTACATGTATCAATATAGGAGAAAACAGAGTGAAACCTAAAAATTAAAACTGTTACTGCCAACGAACGGTTTAACGTAGAAGAACGAAATTTGGTGAGCCAAGTGGGATTGGGGTACTGATCATTATCTGAAAGTGTCATCAAGATTGGGTGAAAAAATGTGTGCTGAGATTTCAGGAAACTCGTAGTTTTTTGGAAGCTTGGCAACCCCTTTCCATGAAAGTGATTTGCGCCAGTCTCTGCTTAGGGCTACATCAATAGGAAACAAACCATAGAGTTAGAACTTGGAACTACTTTATTGTGTCAAGTTTCAAAGAGCTAGCACAAACCGTGTTTGATTTAGAGTTCCATCTACATGTATCCCTATAGGAGAAAACAGAGTGAAACCTAAATATTAAAAGTGTTACTGCCAACGAACGGTTGAACCTAGAAGAACGAAATTTGGTGAGCCAAGTGGGATTGGGGTACTGATCATTACCTGAAAGTGTCATCAAGATTGGGTGAAAAAATGTGTGCTGAGATTTCAGGAAACTCGTAGTTTTTTGGAAGCTTGGCAACCCCTTTCCATGAAAGTGATTTGCGCCAGTCTCTGCTTAGGGCTACATCAATAGGAAACAAATCATAGAGATAGAACTTGGAACTACTTTATTGTGTCAAGTTTCAAAGAGCTAGCACAAACCGTGTTTGATTTAGAGTTCCATCTACATGTATCCCTATAGGAGAAAACAGAGTGAAACCTAAAAATTAAAACTGTTACTTCCAACGAACGGTATAACCTAGAAGAAGGAAATTTTGTGAGCCAAGTGGGATTTGGGTACTGATCATTACCTGAAAGTGTCATCAAGATTGGGTGAAAAAATATGTGCTGATATTTCAGGAAACTCATAGTTTTTTGGAAGCTTGGCAAAACCTTTCCATGAAAGTGATTTGCGCCAGTCTCTGCTTAGGGCTACAGCAATAGGAAACAAATCACAGTGATAGAACTTGGAATTAATTTATTGTGTCAAGTTTCAAAGAGCTAGCACAAACCGTGTTTGATTTAGAGTTCCAACTACATGTATCCCTATAGGAGAAAACAGAGTGAAACCTAAAAATTAAAACTGTTACTGCCAACGAACGGTTTAAACTTGAAGAATGAAATTTCGTGAGCCAAGTGGGATTGGGGTACTGATCATTACCTGAAAGTGTCATCAAGATTGGGTGAAAAAATGTGTGCTGAGATTTCAGGAAACACGTAGTTTTTTGGAAGGTTGGCAAACCCTTTCCATGAAAGTGATTTGCGCCAGTCTCTGCTTAGGGCTACAGCAATAGGAAACAAACCATAGAGATAGAACTTGGAACTACTTTATTGTGTAAAGTTTCCAAGAGCTAGCACAAACCGTGTTTGATTTAGTGTTCCTACTACATGTATCCCTATAGGAGAAAACAGAGTGAAACCTAAAAATTAAAACTGTTACTGCCAACGAACGGTTTAACCTAGAAGAAGGAAATTTGGTGAGCCAAGTGGGATTGGGGTAGTGATCATTACCTGAAAGTGTCATCAAGATTGGGTGAAAAAATGTGTGCTGTGATTTCAGGAAACTCGTAGTTTTTGTAATCCTGGCACCCCATTTCCATGAAAGTGATTTGTGCCAGTCTCTGCTTAGGGCTACATCAATAGGAAACAAATCATAGAGATAGAACTTGGAACTACTTTATTGGGTCTAGTTTCAAAGAGCTAGCACAAACCGAGTTTGATTTGGAGTTCCAACTACATGTATCCATATAAGAGAAAACAGGGTGAAACCTAAAAATTAAAACAGTTACTGCCAACGAACGGTTTAACTTACAAGAATGAAATTTGGTGATCCAAGTGGGATTGGGTTACTGATCATTACCTGAAAGTGTCATCAAGATTGGGTGAAAAAATGTGTGCTGAGATTTCAGGAAAACGTAGTTTTTTGGAAGCTTGGCAAACCCTTTCCATGAAAGTGATTTGCGCCAGTCTCTGCTTCAAGCTACATCAATAGGAAACAAACCATAGAGATAGAACTTGGAACTACTTTATTGTGTCAAGTTTCAGGGAGCTAGCACACACCGTGTTTGATTTAGAGTTCCAACTACATGTATCCATATAGGAGAAAACAGAGTGAAAGCTAAAAATTAAAACTGTTACTGCCAACGAACGGTTTAACCTAGAAGAACGAAATTTGGTGAGCCAAGTGGGAATGGGGTACTGATCATTATCTGAAAGTGTCATCAAGATTGGTTGAAAAAATGTGTGCTGAGATTTCAGGAAACACGTAGTTTTTTGGAAGGTTGGCAAACCCTTTCCATGAAAGTGATTTGCGCCAGTCTCTGCTAAGGGCTACAGCAATAGGGAACAAACCATAGTGGTAGAACTTGGAACTACTTTGTTGTGTAAAGTTTCCAAGAGCTAGCACAAACCGTGTTTGATTTAGTGTTCCAACTACATGTATCAATATAGGAGAAAACAGAGTGAAACCTAAAAATTAAAACTGTTACTGCCAACGAACGGTTTAACCTAGAAGAACGAAATTTGGTGAGCCAAGTGGGATTGGGGTACTGATCATTATCTGAAAGTGTCATCAAGATTGGGTGAAAAAATGTGTGCTGAGATTTCAGGAAACTCGTAGTTTTTTGGAAGCTTGGCAACTCCTATCCATGAAAGTGATTTGCGCCAGTCTCTGCTTAGGGCTACATCAATAGGAAACACTCCATAGATACAGGACTTGGAACTTCTTTTGTGTCAAGTTTCAAAAAGCTAGCACAAACCGTGTTTGATTTAGAGTTCCAACTACATGTATCCATATAGGAGAAAACAGAGTGAAACATAAAAATTAAAACTGTTACTGCCAACAAACGGTTTAACCTCGAAGAACAAAATTTGGTGAGCCAAGTGGGATTGGGGTACTGATCATTACCTGAAAGTGTCATCAACATTGGTTGAAAAAATGTGTGCTGAGATTTCAGGAAACACGTAGTTTTTTGGAAGATTGGCAAACCCTTTCCATGAAAGTGATTTGCGCCAGTCTCTGCTTAGGGCTACAGCAATAGGAAACAAACCATAGAGATAGAACTTGGAACTACTTTATTGTGTAAAGTTTCCAAGAGCTAGCACAAACCGTGTTTGATTTAGTGTTCCAACTACATGTATCAATATAGGAGAAAACAAAGTGAAACCTAAAAATTAAAACTGTTACTGCCAACGAACGGTTTAACCTAGAAGAAGGAAATTTGGTGAGCCAAGTGGATTTGGGGTAGTGATCATTACCTGAAAGTGTCATCAAGATTGGGTGAAAAAATGTGTGCTGTGATTTCAGGAAACTCGTAGTTTTTGTAATCTTGGCACCCCATTTCCATGAAAGTGATTTGCGGCAGTCTCTGCTTAGGGCTACATCAATAGGAAAGAAACCATAGAGATAGAACTTGGAACTACTTTATTGCGTCTAGTTTCAAAGAGCTAGCACAAACCGTGTTTGATTTAGAGTTCCAAATACATGTATCCCTATAGGAGAAAACAGAGTGTAACCTTAAAATTAAAAGTGTTACTGCCAACGAACAGTTTAACTTAGAAGAACGAAATTTGGTGCACCAAGTGTGACTGGTGTACTGATCATTATCTGAAAGTGTCATCAAGATTGGGTGAAAAAATGTGTGCTGAGATTTCAGGAAACTCGTAGTTTTTTGGAAGCTTGGCAACCCCTTTCCATGAAAGTGATTTGCGCCAGTCTCTGCTTATGGCTACATCAATAGGAAACACACCACAGATACAGGACTTGTAAGTAATTTACAGTGTCAAGTTTCAAAGAGCTAGCACAAACCTTGTTTGATTTTGTGTTCCAACTACATGTATCCCTATAGGAGAAAACAGAGTGAAACCTAAATATTAAAACTGTTACTGCCAACGAACGGTTTAACTTACAAGAATGAAATTTGGTGATCCAAGTGGGATTGGGTTACTGATCATTACCTGAAAGTGTCATCAAGATTGGGTGAAAAAATGTGTGCTGAGATTTCAGGAAAACGTAGTTTTTTGGAAGCTTGGCAAACCCTTTCAATGAAAGTGAGTTGCACCAGTCTCTGCTTCTGGCTACATCAATAGGAAACAAACCATAGAGATAGAACTTGGAACTACTTTATTCTGTCAAGTTTCAGAGAGCTAGCACACACCGTGTTTGATTTAGAGTTCCTACTACATGTATCCATATAGGAGAAAACAGAGTGAAAGCTAAAAATTAAAACTGTTACTGCCAACGAACGGTTTAACCTAGAAGAACGAAATTTGGTGAGCCAAGTGGGATTGGGGTACTGATCATTACCTGAAAGTGTCATCAAGATTGGGTGAAAAAATGTGTGCTGAGATTTCAGGAAACTCGTAGTTTTTGGAAGCTTGGCAACCCATTTCCATGAAAGTATTTTGCGCCAGTCTCTGCTTAGGGCTACATCAATAGGAAAGAAACCATAGAGATAGAACGTGGAACTACTTTATTGCGTCTAGTTTCAAAGAGCTAGCACAAACCGTGTTTGATTTAGAGTTCCAAATACATGTATCCCTATAGGAGAAAACAGAGTGTAACCTAAAAATTAAAAGTGTTACTGCCAACGAACGGTTTAACCTAGAAGAACGAAATTTGGTGCACCAAGTGTGACTGGTGTACTGATCATCATCTGAAAGTGTCATCAAGATTGGGTGAAAAAAATGTGTGCTGAGATTTCAGGAAACTCGTAGTTTTTTGGAAGCTTGGCAACCCCTTTCCATGAAAGTGATTTGTGCCAGTCTCTGCTTATGGCTACATCAATAGGAAACACACCACAGATACAGGACTTGTAACTAATTTACAGTGTCAAGTTTCAAAGAGCTAGCACAAACCTTGTTTGATTTTGTGTTCCAACTACATGTATCCCTAAAGGAGAAAACAGAGTGAAACCTAAATATTAAAACTGTTACTGCCAACGAACGGTTTAACTTACAAGAATGAAATTAGGTGATCCAAGTGGGATTGGGTTACTGATCATTACCTGAAAGTGTCATCAAGATTGGGTGAAAAAATGTGTGCTGAGATTTCAGGAAAACGTAGTTTTTTGGAAGCTTGGCAAAACCTTTCAATGAAAGTGATTTGCGCCAGTCTCTGCTTCGGGCTACATCAATAGGAAACAAACCATAGAGATAGAACTTGGAACTACTTTATTGTGTGAAGTTTCACAGAGCTAGCACACACCGTGTTTGATTTAGAGTTCCAACTACAATTATGCATATAGGAGAAAACAGAGTGAAATCTAAATTTACAACTGTTACTGCAAACGAACGGTTTAACCTAGAAGAAGGAAATTTGGTGAGCCAAGTGGGATTGGGGTACTGATCATTACCTGAAAGTGTCCTCAAGTTTGGGTGAAAAAATGTGTGCTGAGATTTCGGAAACTCGTAGCTTTTGGAAGCTTGGCAACCCATTTCCATGAAAGTATTTTGCGCCAGTCTCTGCTTAGGGCTACATCAATAGGAAAGAAACCATAGAGATAGAACTTGGAACTACTTTATTGCGTCTAGTTTCAAAGAGCTAGCACAAACCGTGTTTGATTTAGAGTTCCAAATACATGTATCCCTATAGGAGAAAACAGAGTGTAACCTAAAAATTAAAAGTGTTACTGCCAACGAACGGTTTAACCTAGAAGAACGAAATTTGGTGCACCAAGTGTGACTGGTGTACTGATCATTATCTGAAAGTGTCATCAAGATTGGGTGAAAAAATGTGTGCTGAGATTTCAGGAAACTCGTAGTTTTTTGGAAGCTTGGCAACCCATTTCCATGAAAGTATTTTGCGCCAGTCTCTGCTTAGGGCTACATCAATAGGAAAGAAACCATAGAGATAGAACTTGGAACTACTTTATTGCGTCTAGTTTCAAAGAGCTAGCACAAACCGTGTTTGATTTAGAGTTCCAAATACATGTATCCCTATAGGAGAAAACAGAGTGTAACCTAAAAATTAAAAGTGTTACTGCCAACGAACGGTTTAACCTAGAAGAACGAAATTTGGTGCACCAAGTGTGACTGGTGTACTGATCATTATCTGAAAGTGTCATCAAGATTGGGTGAAAAAATGTGTGCTGAGATTTCAGGAAACTCGTAGTTTTTTGGAAGCTTGGCAAGCCCTTTCCATGAAAGTGATTTGCGCCAGTCTCTGCTTATGGCTACATCAATAGGAAACACACCATAGAGATAGAACTTGAAACTACTTTATTGTGTCAAGTTTCAGAGAGCTAGCACACACCGTGTTTGATTTAGAGTTCCTACTACATGTATCCATATAGGAGAAAACAGAGTGAAAGCTAAAAATTAAAACTGTTACTGCCAACGAACGGTTTAACCTAGAAGAACGAAATTTGGTGAGCCAAGTGGGATTGGGGTACTGATCATTATCTGAAAGTGTCATCAAGATTGGGTGAAAAAATGTGTGCTGAGATTTCAGGAAACTCGTACTTTTTTGGAAGCTTGGCAAACCCTTTCCATGAAAGTGATTTGCGCCAGTCTCTGCTTAGGGCTACATCAATAGGAAACAAACCATAGAGATAGAACTTGGAACTACATTATTGTGTCAAGTTTCAAAAAGCTAGCACAAACCGTGTTTGATTTAGAGTTCCAACTACAATTATGCGTATAGGAGAAAACAGAGTGAAAGCTAAATTTAAAACTGTTACTGCAAACGAACGGTTTAACCTACAAGGAAATTTGGTGAGCCAAGTGGGATTGGGGTACTGATCATTACCTGAAAGTTTCATCAAGATTGGGTGAAAAAATGTGTGCTGAGATTTCAGGAAACACGTAGTTTTTTGGAAGCTTGGCAAACACTTTCCATGAAAGTGATTTGCACCAGTCTCTGCTTAGGGCTACAGCAATAGGAAACGAACCATAGAGTTAGAACTTGGAACTAATTTATTGTGTCAAGTTTCAAAAAGCTAGCACAAACCCTGTTTGATTTAGAGTTCCAACTACATGTATCCCTATAGGAGAAAACAGAGTGACCTAAAAATTAATATTGTTACTGCCAACGAACTGTTTAACGTAGAAGAACAAAATTTGGTGAGCCAAGTGGGATTGGGGTACTGATCATTACCTGAAAGTGTCATCAAAATTGGGTGAAAAAATGAGTGCTGAGATTTCAGAAAACACGTAGTTTTTTGAAAGCTTGGCAACCCCTTTCCATGAAAGTGATTTGTGCCAGTCTCTGCTTATGGCTACATCAATAGGAAATACACCACAGACAGAGGACTTGGAACTAATTTATTGTGTCAAGTTTCAAAGAGCTAGCACCAACCTTGTTTGATTTTGTGTTCCAACTACATTTATCCCTATAGGAGAAAACAGAGTGAAACCTAAAAATTAAAACTGTTACTGCCAACGAACGGTTTAACCTAGAACAAGGAAATTTGGTGAGCCAAGTGGGATTGGGGTACTGATCATTACCTGAAAGTGTCATCAAGATTGGGTGAAAAAATGTGTGCTCAGATTTCAGGAAACTCGTAGTTTTTGGGAGCTTGGCAACCCATTTCCATGAAAGTGATTTGTGCCAGTCTCTGCTTAGGGCTACATCAATAGGAAACAAATCATAGAGATAGAACTTGGAACTACTTTATTGCGTCTAGTTTCAAAGTGCTAGCACAAACCGAGATTGATTTAGAGTTCCAACTACATGTATCCGTATAGGAGAAAACAGGGTGAAACCTAAAAATTAAAACAGTTACTGCCAACGAACGGTTTAACTTACAAGAATGAAATTTGGTGATCCAAGTGGGATTGGGTTACTGATCATTACCTGAAAGTGTCATCAAGATTGGGTGAAAAAATGTGTGCTGTTATTTCAGGAAAACGTAGTTTTTTGGAAGCTTGGCAAACCCTTTCCATGAAAGTGATTTGCGACAATCTCTGCTTTGGGCTACATCAATAGGAAACAAACCATAGAGATAGAACTTGGAACTACTTTATTGTGTCAAGTTTCAGGGAGCTAGCACACACCGTGTTTGATTTAGAGTTCCAACTACATGTATCCATATAGGAGAAAACAGAGTGAAAGCTAAAAATTAAAACTGATACTGCCAACGAACGGTTTAACCTAGAACAACGAAATTTGGTGAGCCAAGTGGGATTGGGGTACTGATCATTATCTGAAAGTGTCATCAAGATGGGGTGAAAAAATGTGTGCTGAGATTTCAGGAAACTCGTAGTTTTTGGAAGCTTGGCAACCCCGTTCCATGAAAGTGATTTGCGCCAGTCTCTGCTTAGGGCTACAGCAATAGGAAACAAACCATAGAGATAGAACTTGGAACTACTTTATTGTGTCAAGTTTCCAAGAGCTAGCACAAACCGTGTTTTATTTAGTGTTCCAACTACATGTATCCATATAGGAGAAAACAGAGTGAAACCTAAAAATTAATACTGTTACTGCCAACGAACGGTTTAACCTAGAAGAACGAAATTTGGTGAGCCAAGTGGGATTGGGGTACTGATCATTATCTGAAAGTGTCATCAAGATTGGTTGAAAAAATGTGTGCTGAGATTTCAGGAAACTCGTAGTTTTATGGAAGCTTGGCAACCCCTTTCCATGAAAGTGATTTGCGCCAGTCTCTGCTTAGGGCTACATCAATAGGAAACAAAAATAGAGATAGAACTTGGAACAACTTTATTGTGTCAAGTTTCAAAGAGCTAGCACAAACCGTGTTTGATTTAGAGTTCCAAATACATGTATCCCTATAGGAGAAAACAGAGTGTAACCTAAAAATTAAAAGTGTTACTGCCAACGAACGGTTTAACCTAGAAGAACGAAATTTGGTGCACCAAGTGTGACTGGTGTACTGATCATTATCTGAAAGTGTCATCAAGATAGGGTGAAAAAATGTCTGCTGAGATTTCAGGAAACTCGTAGTTTTTTGGAAGCTTGGCAAGACCTTTCCATGAAAGTGATTTGCGCCAGTCTCTGCTTAGGGCTACATCAATAGGAAACAAACCATAGAGATAGAACTTGGAATAATTTATTGTGTCAAGTTTCAAAGAGCTAGCACAAACCGAGTTTGATTTAGAGTTCCAACTACATGTATCCATATAGGAGAAAACAGGGTGAAACCTAAAAATTAAAACAGTTACTGCCAACGAACGGTTTAACTTAGAAGAACGAAATTTGGTGATCCAAGTGGGATTGGGTTACTGATCATTACCTGAACGTGTCATCAAGATTGGGTGAAAAAATGTGTGCTTAAATTTCAGGAAACTCGTAGTTTTTTGGAAGCTTGGCAACCCCTTTCCATGAAAGTGATTTGCGCCAGTCTCTGCTTTGAGCTACATCAATAGAAACAAACCATAGAGATAGAACTTGGAATTAATTTATTGTGTCAAGTTTCAAAGAGCTAGCACAAACCGTGTTTGATTTAGAGTTCCAACTACATGTATCCATATAGGAGAAAACAGAGGGAAATCTAAAAATTAAACTGTTACTGCAAACGATCGGTTTAACCTAGAAGAAGGAAATTTGGTGAGCCAAGTGGGATTGGGGTACTGATCATTACCTGAAAGTGTCATCAAGATTGGGTGAAAAAATGTGTGCTGTGATTTCAGGAAACTCGTAGTTTTTGTAAGCTTCGCACCCCATTTCAATGAAAGTGATTTGTACCAGTCTCTGCCTAGGGCTACATCAATAGGAAACAAATCATAGAGATAGAACTTGGAACTACTTTATTGCGTCTAGTTTCAAAGAGCTAGCACAAACCGAGTTTGATTTAGAGTTCCAACTACATGTATCCATATAAGAGAAAACAGGGTGAAACCTAAAAATTAAAACAGTTACTGCCACCGAACGGTTTAAATTGCAAGAATGAAATTTGGTGTTCCAAGTGGGATTGGGTTACTGATCATTACCTGAAAGTGTCATCAAGATTGGGTGAAAAAATGTGTGCTGAGATTTCAGGAAAACGTAGTTTTTTGGAAGCTTGGCAAACCCTTTCCATGAAAGTGATTTGCGCCAGTCTCTGCTTCGGGCTACAACAATAGGAAACAAACTATAAAGATAGAACTTGGAACTACTTTATTGTGTCAAGTTTCAGGGAGCTAGCACACACCGTGTTTGATTTAGAGTTCCAACTACATGTATCCATATAGGAGAAAACAGAGTGAAAGCTAAAAATTAATACTGTTACTGCCAACGAACGGTTTAACCTAGAAGAACGAAATTTGGTGAGCCAAGTGGGATTGGGGTACTGATCATTATCTGAAAGTGTCATCAAGATGGGGTGAAAAAAATGAGTGCTGAGATTTCAGGAAACTCGTAGTTTTTTGGAAGCTTGGCAACTCCTAACCATGAAAGGGATTTGCGCCAGTCTCTGCTTAGGGCTACATCAATAGGAAACACACCATAGATACAGGACTTGGAACTTCTTTTGTGTCAAGTTTCAAAAAGCTAGCACAAACCGTGTTTGATTTAGAGTTCCAACTACATGTATCCCTATAGGAGAAAACAGAGTGAAACCTAAAAATTAAAACTGATACTGCCAACAAACGGTTTAACCTAGAAGAACAAAATTTGGTGAGCCAAGTGGGATTTGGGTACTGATCATTACCTGAAAGTGTCATCAAGATTGGTTGAAAAAATGTGTGCTGAGATTTCAGGAAACACGTAGTTTTTTGGAAGGTTGGCAAACCCTTTCCATGAAAGTGATTTGCGCCAGTCTCTGCTTAGGTCTACAGCAATAGGAAACAAACCATAAAGATAGAACTTGGAACTACTTTATTGTGTCAAGTTTCCAAGAGCTAGCACAAACCGTATTTGATTTAGTGTTCCAACTACATGTATCCATATAGGAGAAAACCGAGAGAAACCTAAAAATTAATACACTTACTGCCAAAGAACGGTTTAACCTAGAAGAACGAAATTTGGTGAGCCAAGTGGGATTGGGGTACTGATCATTATCTGAAAGTGTCATCAAGATTGGTTGAAAAAATGTGTGCTGAGATTTCAGGACACTCGTAGTTTTTTGGAAGCTTGGCAACCCCTTTCCATTAAAGTGATTTGCGCCAGTCTCTGCTTAGGGCTACATCAATAGGAAACAAACCATAGAGATAGAACTTGGAACTATTTTATTGTGTCAAGTTTCAAAGAGTTAGCACAAACCGTGTTTGATTTAGAGTTCCATCTACATGTATCCCTATAGGAGAAAACAGAGTGAAACCTAAAAATTAAAACTGTTACTTCCAACGAACGGTTGCACCTAGAAGAAGGAAATTTGCTGAGCCAAGTGGGATTGGGGTACTGATCATTACCTGAAAGTGTCATCAAGATTGCGTGAAAAAATGTGTGCTGAGATTTCAGGAAACTCGTAGTTTTTTGGAAGCTTGGCAACCTATTTCCATGAAAGTGATTTGTGCCAGTCTCTGCTTAGGGCTACAGCAATAGGAAACAAACCATAGTGACAGAACTTGGAATTAATTTATTGTGTCAAGTTTCAAAGAGCTAGCACAAACCGTGTTTGTTTTAGAGTTCCAACTACATGTATCCCTATAGGAGAAAACAGAGTGAAACCTAAAAATTAAAACTGTTACTGCCAACGAATGGTTTAAACTTGAAGAACGAAATTTGGTGAGCCAAGTGGGATTGGGGTACTGATCATTACCTGAAAGTGTCATCAAGATTGGGTGAAAAAATGTGTGCTGAGATTTCAGGAAACTCGTAGTTTTTTGGAAGCTTGGCAACCCCTTTCCATGAAAGTGATTTGCGCCAGTCTCTGCTTAGGGCTACATCAATAGGAAACAAACCATAGAGTTAGAACTTGGAACTACTTTATTGTGTCAAGTTTCAAAGAGCTAGCACAAACCGTGTTTGATTTAGAGTTCCATCTACATGTATCCCTATAGGAGAAAACAGAGTGAAACCTAAATATTAAAAGTGTTACTGCCAACGAACGGTTGAACCTAGAAGAACGAAATTTGGTGAGCCAAGTGGGATTGGGGTACTGATCATTACCTGAAAGTGTCATCAAGATTGGGTGAAAAAATGTGTGCTGAGATTTCAGGAAACTCGTAGTTTTTTGGAAGCTTGGCAACCCCTTTCCATGAAAGTGATTTGCGCCAGTCTCTGCTTAGGGCTACATCAATAGGAAACAAATCATAGAGATAGAACTTGGAACTACTTTATTGTGTCAAGTTTCAAAGAGCTAGCACAAACCGTGTTTGATTTAGAGTTCCATCTACATGTATCCCTATAGGAGAAAACAGAGTGAAACCTAAAAATTAAAACTGTTACTTCCAACGAACGGTATAACCTAGAAGAAGGAAATTTTGTGAGCCAAGTGGGATTTGGGTACTGATCATTACCTGAAAGTGTCATCAAGATTGGGTGAAAAAATATGTGCTGATATTTCAGGAAACTCATAGTTTTTTGGAAGCTTGGCAAAACCTTTCCATGAAAGTGATTTGCGCCAGTCTCTGCTTAGGGCTACAGCAATAGGAAACAAATCACAGTGATAGAACTTGGAATTAATTTATTGTGTCAAGTTTCAAAGAGCTAGCACAAACCGTGTTTGATTTAGAGTTCCAACTACATGTATCCCTATAGGAGAAAACAGAGTGAAACCTAAAAATTAAAACTGTTACTGCCAACGAACGGTTTAAACTTGAAGAATGAAATTTCGTGAGCCAAGTGGGATTGGGGTACTGATCATTACCTGAAAGTGTCATCAAGATTGGGTGAAAAAATGTGTGCTGAGATTTCAGGAAACACGTAGTTTTTTGGAAGGTTGGCAAACCCTTTCCATGAAAGTGATTTGCGCCAGTCTCTGCTTAGGGCTACAGCAATAGGAAACAAACCATAGAGATAGAACTTGGAACTACTTTATTGTGTAAAGTTTCCAAGAGCTAGCACAAACCGTGTTTGATTTAGTGTTCCTACTACATGTATCCCTATAGGAGAAAACAGAGTGAAACCTAAAAATTAAAACTGTTACTGCCAACGAACGGTTTAACCTAGAAGAAGGAAATTTGGTGAGCCAAGTGGGATTGGGGTAGTGATCATTACCTGAAAGTGTCATCAAGATTGGGTGAAAAAATGTGTGCTGTGATTTCAGGAAACTCGTAGTTTTTGTAATCTTGGCACCCCATTTCCATGAAAGTGATTTGTGCCAGTCTCTGCTTAGGGCTACATCAATAGGAAACAAATCATAGAGATAGAACTTGGAACTACTTTATTGCGTCTAGTTTCAAAGAGCTAGCACAAACCGAGTTTGATTTGGAGTTCCAACTACATGTATCCATATAAGAGAAAACAGGGTGAAACCTAAAAATTAAAACAGTTACTGCCAACGAACGGTTTAACTTACAAGAATGAAATTTGGTGATCCAAGTGGGATTGGGTTACTGATCATTACCTGAAAGTGTCATCAAGATTGGGTGAAAAAATGTGTGCTGAGATTTCAGGAAAACGTAGATTTTTGGAAGCTTGGCAAACCCTTTCCATGAAAGTGATTTGCGCCAGTCTCTGCTTCAAGCTACATCAATAGGAAACAAACCATAGAGATAGAACTTGGAACTACTTTATTGTGTCAAGTTTCAGGGAGCTAGCACACACCGTGTTTGATTTAGAGTTCCAACTACATGTATCCATATAGGAGAAAACAGAGTGAAAGCTAAAAATTAAAACTGTTACTGCCAACGAACGGTTTAACCTAGAAGAACGAAATTTGGTGAGCCAAGTGGGAATGGGGTACTGATCATTATCTGAAAGTGTCATCAAGATTGGTTGAAAAAATGTGTGCTGAGATTTCAGGAAACACGTAGTTTTTTGGAAGGTTGGCAAACCCTTTCCATGAAAGTGATTTGCGCCAGTCTCTGCTAAGGGCTACAGCAATAGGGAACAAACCATAGTGGTAGAACTTGGAACTACTTTGTTGTGTAAAGTTTCCAAGAGCTAGCACAAACCGTGTTTGATTTAGTGTTCCAACTACATGTATCAATATAGGAGAAAACAGAGTGAAACCTAAAAATTAAAACTGTTACTGCCAACGAACGGTTTAACCTAGAAGAACGAAATTTGGTGAGCCAAGTGGGATTGGGGTACTGATCATTATCTGAAAGTGTCATCAAGATTGGGTGAAAAAATGTGTGCTGAGATTTCAGGAAACTCGTAGTTTTTTGGAAGCTTGGCAACTCCTATCCATGAAAGTGATTTGCGCCAGTCTCTGCTTAGGGCTACATCAATAGGAAACACTCCATAGATACAGGACTTGGAACTTCTTTTGTGTCAAGTTTCAAAAAGCTAGCACAAACCGTGTTTGATTTAGAGTTCCAACTACATGTATCCATATAGGAGAAAACAGAGTGAAACATAAAAATTAAAACTGTTACTGCCAACAAACGGTTTAACCTCGAAGAACAAAATTTGGTGAGCCAAGTGGGATTGGGGTACTGATCATTACCTGAAAGTGTCATCAACATTGGTTGAAAAAATGTGTGCTGAGATTTCAGGAAACACGTAGTTTTTTGGAAGATTGGCAAACCCTTTCCATGAAAGTGATTTGCGCCAGTCTCTGCTTAGGGCTACAGCAATAGGAAACAAACCATAGAGATAGAACTTGGAACTACTTTATTGTGTAAAGTTTCCAAGAGCTAGCACAAACCGTGTTTGATTTAGTGTTCCAACTACATGTATCAATATAGGAGAAAACAAAGTGAAACCTAAAAATTAAAACTGTTACTGCCAACGAACGGTTTAACCTAGAAGAAGGAAATTTGGTGAGCCAAGTGGGATTGGGGTAGTGATCATTACCTGAAAGTGTCATCAAGATTGGGTGAAAAAATGTGTGCTGTGATTTCAGGAAACTCGTAGTTTTTGTAATCTTGGCACCCCATTTCCATGAAAGTGATTTGTGCCAGTCTCTGCTTAGGGCTACATCAATAGGAAACAAATCATAGAGATAGAACTTGGAACTACTTTATTGCGTCTAGTTTCAAAGAGCTAGCACAAACCGAGTTTGATTTGGAGTTCCAACTACATGTATCCGTATAAGAGAAAACAGGGTGAAACCTAAAAATTAAAACAGTTACTGCCAACGAACGGTTTAACTTACAAGAATGAAATTTGGTGATCCAAGTGGGATTGGGTTACTGATCATTACCTGAAAGTGTCATCAAGATTGGGTGAAAAAATGTGTGCTGAGATTTCAGGAAAACGTAGTTTTTTGGAAGCTTTGCAAACCCTTTCCATGAAAGTGATTTGCGCCAGTCTCTGCTTCAAGCTACATCAATAGGAAACAAACCATAGAGATAGAACTTGGAACTACTTTATTGTGTCAAGTTTCAGGGAGCTAGCACACACCGTGTTTGATTTAGAGTTCCAACTACATGTATCCATATAGGAGAAAACAGAGTGAAAGCTAAAAATTAAAACTGTTACTGCCAACGAACGGTTTAACCTAGAAGAACGAAATTTGGTGAGCCAAGTGGGAATGGGGTACTGATCATTATCTGAAAGTGTCATCAAGATTGGTTGAAAAAATGTGTGCTGAGATTTCAGGAAACACGTAGTTTTTTGGAAGGTTGGCAAACCCTTTCCATGAAAGTGATTTGCGCCAGTCTCTGGTAAGGGCTACAGCAATAGGAAACAAACCATAGTGGTAGAACTTGGAACTACTTTGTTGTGTAAAGTTTCCAAGAGCTAGCACAAACCGTGTTTGATTTAGTGTTCCAACTACATGTATCAATATAGGAGAAAACAGAGTGAAACCTAAAAATTAAAACTGTTACTGCCAACGAACGGTTTAACCTAGAAGAACGAAATTTGGTGAGCCAAGTGGGATTGGGGTACTGATCATTATCTGAAAGTGTCATCAAGATTGGGTGAAAAAATGTGTGCTGAGATTTTAGGAAACTCATAGTTTTTTGGAAGCTTGGCAACCCCTTTCCATGAAAGTGATTTGCGCCAGTCTCTGCTTAGGGCTACATCAATAGGAAACACTCTATAGATACAGGACTTGGAACTTCTTTTGTGTCAAGTTTCAAAAAGCTAGCACAAACCGTGTTTGATTTAGAGTTCCAACTACATGTATCCATATAGGAGAAAACAGAGTGAAACATAAAAATTAAAACTGTTACTGCCAACGAACGGTTTAACCTAGAAGAACGAAATTTGGTGAGCCAAGTGGGATTGGGGTACTGATCATTACCTGAAAGTGTCATCAAGATTGGGTGAAAAAATGTGTGCTGAGATTTCAGGAAACTCGTAGTTTTTTGGAAGCTTGGCAACCCCTTTCCATGAAAGTGATTTGCGCCAGTCTCTGCTTCGGGCTACATCAATAGGAAACAAACCATAGAGATAGAACTTGGAACTACTTTATTGTGTCAAGTTTCACAGAGCTAGCACACACCGTGTTTGATTTAGAGTTCCAACTACATGTATCCATATAGGAGAAAACAGAGTGAAAGCTAAAAATTAAAACTGTTACTGCCAACGAACGGTTTAACCTAGAAGAACGAAATTTGGTGAGCCAAGTGGGACTGGGGTACTGATCATTACCTGAAAGTGTCATCAAGATTGGGTGAAAAAATGTGTGCTGAGATTTCAGGAAACTCGTAGTTTTTTAGAAGCTTGGCAACCCCTTTCCATGAAAGTGATTTGCGCCAGTCTCTGCTTAGGGCTACAGCAATAGGAAACAAATCATAGTGATAGAACTTGGAATTAATTTATTGTGTCAAGTTTCAAAGAGCTAGCACATACCGTGTTTGATTTAGAGTTCCAACTACATGTATCCCTATAGGAGAAAACAGAGTGAAACCTAAAAATTAAAACTGTTACTGCCAACGAACGGTTGAACCTAGAAGAACGAAATTTGGTGAGCCAAGTGGGATTGGGGTACTGATCATTACCTGAAAGTGTCATCAAGATTGGGTGAAAAAATGTGTGCTGAGATATCAGGAAACTCGTAGTTTTTTGGAAGCTTGGCAACCCCTTTCCATGTAAGTGATTTGCGCCAGTCTCTGCTTAGGGCTACATCAATAGGAAACAAACCATAGAGATAGAACTTGGAACTACTTTATTGTGTCAAGTTTCAAGGAGCTAGCACAAACCGAGTTTGATTTAGAGTTCCAACTACATGTATCCATATAGGAGAAAACAGGGTGAAACCTAAAAATTAAAACAGTTACTGCCAACGAACGGTTTAACATAGAAGAACGAAATTTGGTGATCCAAGTGGGATTGGGTTACTGATCATTACCTGAAATTGTCATCAAGATTGGGTGAAAAAATGTGTGCTTAAATTTCAGGAAACTCGTAGTTTTTTGGAAGCTTGTAAACCCCTTTCCATGAAAGTGATTTGCGCCAGTCTCTGCTTCGGGCTACATCAATAGGAAACAAACCATAGAGATAGAACTTGGAACTACTTTATTGTGTCAAGTTTCACAGAGCTAGCACACACCGTGTTTGATTTAGAGTTCCAACTACATGTATCCATATAGGAGAAAACAGAGTGAAACATAAAAATTAAAACTGTTACTGCCAACGAACTGTTTAACCTAGAAGAAGGAAATATGGTGAGCCAAGTGGGATTGGGGTAGTGATCATTACCTGAAAGTGTCATCAAGATTGGGTGAAAAAATGTGTGCTGAGATTTCAGGAAACTCGTAGTTTTTGGAAGCTTGGCAACCCATTTCCATGAAAGTGATTTGTGCCAGTCTCTGCTTAGGGCTACATCAATAGGAAACAAATCATAGAGATAGAACTTGGAACTACTTTATTGCATCTAGTTTCAAAGAGCTAGCACAAACCGAGATTGATTTAGAGTTCCAACTACATGTATCCGTATAGGAGAAAACGGGGTGAAACCTAAAAATTAAAACAGTTACTGCCAACGAACGGTTTAACTTACAACAATGAAATTTGGTGATCCAAGTGGGATTGGGTTACTGATCATTACCTGAAAGTGTCATCAAGATTGGGTGAAAAAATATGTGCTGAGATTTCAGGAAACACGTAGTTTTTTGGAAGGTTGGCAAACCCTTTCCATGAAAGTGATTTGCGCCAGTCTCTGCTTCGGGCTACATCAATAGGAAACAAACCATAGAGATAGAACTTGGAACTACTTTATTGTGTCAAGTTTCAGAGAGCTAGCACACACCGTGTTTGATTTAGAGTTCCAACTACATGTATCCATATAAAAGAAAACAGAGTGAAAGCTAAAGATTAAAACTGTTACTGCCAATGAACGGTTTAACCTAGAAGAACGAAATTTGGTGAGCCAAGTGGGATTGGGGTACTGATCATTATCTGAAAGTGTCATCAAGATGGGGTGAAAAAATGAGTGCTGAGATTTCAGGAAACACGTAATTTTCTGGAAGCTTGGCAACCCCTTTCCATGAAAGTGATTTGTGCCAGTCTCTGCTTAGGGCTACATCAATAGGAAACACACCATAGATAGAGGACTTGGAACTTCTTTATTGTGCCACGTTTCAAAAAGCTAGCACAAACCGTGTTTGATTTAGAGTTCCAACTACATGTATCCCTATAGGAGAAAACAGAGTGAAACCTAAAAATTAAAACTGTTACTGCCAACGAACGGTTTAAACTTGAAGAATGAAATTTGGTGAGCCAAGTGGGATTGGGGTACTTATCATTACCTGAAAGTGTCATCAAGATTGGGTGAAAAAATGTGTGCTGAGATTTCAGGAAACACGTAGTTTTTTGGAAGGTTGGCAAACCCTTTCCATGAAAGTGACTTGCGCCAGTCACTGCTTAGGGCTACAGATATAGGAAACAAACCATAGAGATAGAACTTGGAACTACTTTATTGTGTCAAGTTTCCAAGAGCTAGCACAAACAGTGTTTGATTTAGAGTTCCATCTACATGTATCCATATAGGAGAAAACAGAGTGAAACCTAAAAATTAAAACTGTTACTTCCAACGAACGGTTTAACATAGAAGAAGGAAATTTGGTGAGCCAAGTGGGATTGGGGTACTGATCATTACCTGAAAGTGTCATCAAGATTGGGTGAAAAAATGTGTGCTGAGATTTCAGGAAACTCGTAGTTTTTTGGAAGCTTGGCAACCCCTTTCCATGAAAGTGATTTGCGCCAGTCTCTGCTTAGGGCTACATCAATAGGAAACAAACCATGGAGATAGAACTTGGAACTACTTTATTGTTTCAAGTTTCAAAGAGCTAGCAAAAACCGTGTTTGATTTAGAGTTCCATCTACATGTATCCCTATAGGAAAAAACAGAGTGAAACCTAAAAATTAAAACTGTTACTTCCAACGAACGGTTTAACCTAGAAGAAGGAAATTTGGTGAGCCAAGTGGGATTGGAGTACTGATCATTACCTGAAAGTGTCATCAAGATTGGGTGAAAAAATGTGTGCTGAGATTTCAGGAAACTCGAAGTTTTTTGGAAGCTTGGCAACCCCTTTCCATGAAAGTGATTTCCGCCAGTCTCTGCTTCGGGCTACATCAATAGGAAACAAACCATAGAGATAGAACAAGGAACTACTTTATTGTGTCAAGTTTCACAGAGCAGGCATACACCGTGTTTGATTTAGAGTTCCAACTACATGTATCGATATAGGAGAAAACAGAGTGAAAGCTAAAAATTAAAACTGTTACTGCAAACGAACGGTTTAACCTAGAAGAAGGAAAATTGGTGAGCCAAGTGAGATTGAGGTACTGATCATTACCTGAAAGTGTCACCAAGATTGGGTGAAAAAATGTGTGCTGAGATTTCAGGAAACTCGTAGTTTTTGGAAGCTTGGCAACCCATTTCCATGAAAGTGATTTGTGCCAGTCTCTGCTTAGGGCTACATCAATAGGAAACAAATCATAGAGATAGAACTTGGAACTAGTTTATTGCGTCTAGTTTCAAAGAGCTAGCACAAACCGAGATTGATTTAGAGTTCCAACTACATGTATCCGTATAGGAGAAAACGGGGTGAAACCTAAAAATTAAAACAGTTACTGCCAACGAACGGTTTAACTTACAAGAATGAAATTTGGTGATCCAAGTGGGATTGGGTTACTGATCATTACCTGAAAGTGTCATCAAGATTGGGTGAAAAAATATGTGCTGAGATTTCAGGAAAACGTAGTTTTTTGGAAGCTTGGCAAACCCTTTCCATGAAAGTGATTTGCGCCAGTCTCTGCTTCGGGCTACATCAATAGGAAACAAACCATAGAGATAGAACTTGGAACTACTTTATTGTGTCAAGTTTCAGAGAGCTAGCACACACCGTGTTTGATTTAGAGTTCCAACTACATGTATCCATATAAAAGAAAACAGAGTGAAAGCTAAAGATTAAAACTGTTACTGCCAATGAACGGTTTAACCTAGAAGAACGAAATTTGGTGAGCCAAGTGGGATTGGGGTACTGATCATTATCTGAAAGTGTCATCTAGATGGGGTGAAAAAATGAGTGCTGAGATTTCAGGAAACACGTAATTTTCTGGAAGCTTGGCAACCCCTTTCCATGAAAGTGATTTGCGCCAGTCTCTGCTTAGGGCTACATCAATAGGAAACAAACCATAGAGATAGATCTTGGAACTTCTTTATTGTGTCACGTTTCAAAAAGCTAGCACTAACCGTGTTTGATTTAGAGTTCCAACTACATGTATCACTATAGGAGAAAACAGAGTGAAACCTAAAAATTAAAACAGTTACTGCCAACGAATGGTTTAACCTAGAAGAACGAAATTTGGTGAGCCAAGTGGGATTGGGGTAGTGATCATTACCTGAAAGTGTCATCAAGATTGAGTGAAAAAATGTGTGCTGAGATTTCAGGAAACTCGTAGTTTTTGGAATCTTGGCAACCCATTTCCATGAAAGTGATTTGCGCCAGTCTCTGCTTAGGGCTATATCAATAGGAAACAAACCATAGAGATAGATCTTGGAACTTCTTTATTGTGTCACGTTTCAAAAAGCTAGCACAAACCGTGTTTGATTTAGAGTTCCAACTACATGTATCACTATAGGAGAAAACAGAGTGAAACCTAAAAATAAAAACAGTTACTGCCAACGAAAGTTTTAACCTAGAAGAACGAAATTTGGTGAGCCAAGTGGGATTGGGGTACTGATCATAACCTGAAAGTGTCATCAAGATTGAGTGAAAAAATGTGTGCTGAGATTTCAGGAAACTCGTAGTTTTTTGGAAGCTGGGCAACCCCTTTCCATGAAAGTGATTTGCGCCAGTCTCTGCCTAGGGCTACATCAATAGGAAACAAACCATAGAGATAGAACTTGGAACTACTTTATTGTGTCAAGTTTCAAAGAGCTAGCCCAAACCGTGTTTGATTTAGAGTTCCAACTACATGTATCGCTATAGGAGAAAACAGAGTGAAACCTAAAAATTAAAACTGTTACTGCCAACGAACAGTTTAACCTAGAAGAACGATATTTGGTGAGCCAAGTGGGATTGGTGTACTGATCATTACCTGAAATTGTCATCAAGATTGGGTGAAAAAATGTGTGCTGTGATTTCAGGAAACTCGTAGTTTTTTGGAAGCTTGGCAACCCATTTCCATGAAAATGATTTGCGCCAGTCTCTGCTTAGGTCTACATCAATAGGAAGCAAACCATAGAGATAGAACTTGGAACTGCTTTATTGTGTCAAGTTTCCAAGATCTAGCACAAACTGTGTTTGATTTAGTGTTCCAACTACATGTATCCATATAGGAGAAAACAGAGTGAAACCTAAAAATTAATACTGTTACTGCCAACGAACGGTTTAACCTAGAAGAACGGAAATTTGGTGACCCAAGTGGGATTGGGCTACTGATCATTACCTGAAAGTGTCATCAAGATTGGGTGAAAAAATGTGTGCTGAGATTTCAGGAAAACGTAGTTTTTTGGCAGCTTGGCAAACCCTTTCCATGAAAGTGATTTGCGCCAGTCTCTGCTTCGGGCTACATCAATAGGAAACAAACCATAGAGATAGATCTTGGAACTTCTTTATTGTGTCACGTTTCAAAAAGCTAGCACAAACCGTGTTTGATTTAGAGTTCCAACTACATGTATCCATATAGGAGAAAACAGAGTGAAAGCTAAAAATTAAAACTGTTACTGCCAACGAATGGTTTAACCTAGAATAACGATATTTGGTGAGCCAAGTGGGATTGGTGAACTGATCATTACCTGAAATTGTCATCAAGATTGGGTGAAAAAATATGTGCTGAGATTTCAGGAAACTCGTAGTTTTTTGGAAGCTTGGCAACCCCTTTCCATGAAAATGATTTGCGCCAGTCTCTGCTTAGGTCTACAACAATAGGAAACAAACCATAGAGATAGAACTTGGAACTACTTTATTGTGTCAAGTTTCCAAGAGCTAGCACAAACCGTGTTTGATTTAGTGTTCCAAATACATGTATCCATATAGGAGAAAACAGAGTGAAACCTAAAAATTAAAACAGTTACTGCCAACGAACGGTTTAACTTACAAGAATGAAATTTGGTGATCCAAGTGGGATTGGGTTACTGATCATTACCTGAAAGTGTCATCAAGATTGGGTGAAAAAATATGTGCTGAGATTTCAGGAAAACGTAGTTTTTTGGAAGCTTGGCAAACCCTTTCCATGAAAGTGATTTGCGCCAGTCTCTGCTTCGGGCTACATCAATAGGAAACAAACCATAGAGATAGAACTTGGAACTACTTTATTGTGTCAAGTTTCAGAGAGCTAGCACACACCGTGTTTGATTTAGAGTTCCAACTACATGTATCCATATAAAAGAAAACAGAGTGAAAGCTAAAGATTAAAACTGTTACTGCCAATGAACGGTTTAACCTAGAAGAACGAAATTTGGTGAGCCAAGTGGGATTGGGGTACTGATCATTATCTGAAAGTGTCATCTAGATGGGGTGAAAAAATGAGTGCTGAGATTTCAGGAAACACGTAATTTTCTGGAAGCTTGGCAACCCCTTTCCATGAAAGTGATTTGCGCCAGTCTCTGCTTAGGGCTACATCAATAGGAAACAAACCATAGAGATAGATCTTGGAACTTCTTTATTGTGTCACGTTTCAAAAAGCTAGCACTAACCGTGTTTGATTTAGAGTTCCAACTACATGTATCACTATAGGAGAAAACAGAGTGAAACCTAAAAATTAAAACAGTTACTGCCAACGAATGGTTTAACCTAGAAGAACGAAATTTGGTGAGCCAAGTGGGATTGGGGTAGTGATCATTACCTGAAAGTGTCATCAAGATTGAGTGAAAAAATGTGTGCTGAGATTTCAGGAAACTCGTAGTTTTTGGAATCTTGGCAACCCATTTCCATGAAAGTGATTTGCGCCAGTCTCTGCTTAGGGCTATATCAATAGGAAACAAACCATAGAGATAGATCTTGGAACTTCTTTATTGTGTCACGTTTCAAAAAGCTAGCACAAACCGTGTTTGATTTAGAGTTCCAACTACATGTATCACTATAGGAGAAAACAGAGTGAAACCTAAAAATAAAAACAGTTACTGCCAACGAAAGTTTTAACCTAGAAGAACGAAATTTGGTGAGCCAAGTGGGATTGGGGTACTGATCATAACCTGAAAGTGTCATCAAGATTGAGTGAAAAAATGTGTGCTGAGATTTCAGGAAACTCGTAGTTTTTTGGAAGCTGGGCAACCCCTTTCCATGAAAGTGATTTGCGCCAGTCTCTGCCTAGGGCTACATCAATAGGAAACAAACCATAGAGATAGAACTTGGAACTACTTTATTGTGTCAAGTTTCAAAGAGCTAGCCCAAACCGTGTTTGATTTAGAGTTCCAACTACATGTATCGCTATAGGAGAAAACAGAGTGAAACCTAAAAATTAAAACTGTTACTGCCAACGAACAGTTTAACCTAGAAGAACGATATTTGGTGAGCCAAGTGGGATTGGTGTACTGATCATTACCTGAAATTGTCATCAAGATTGGGTGAAAAAATGTGTGCTGTGATTTCAGGAAACTCGTAGTTTTTTGGAAGCTTGGCAACCCATTTCCATGAAAATGATTTGCGCCAGTCTCTGCTTAGGTCTACATCAATAGGAAGCAAACCATAGAGATAGAACTTGGAACTGCTTTATTGTGTCAAGTTTCCAAGATCTAGCACAAACTGTGTTTGATTTAGTGTTCCAACTACATGTATCCATATAGGAGAAAACAGAGTGAAACCTAAAAATTAATACTGTTACTGCCAACGAACGGTTTAACCTAGAAGAACGGAAATTTGGTGACCCAAGTGGGATTGGGCTACTGATCATTACCTGAAAGTGTCATCAAGATTGGGTGAAAAAATGTGTGCTGAGATTTCAGGAAAACGTAGTTTTTTGGCAGCTTGGCAAACCCTTTCCATGAAAGTGATTTGCGCCAGTCTCTGCTTCGGGCTACATCAATAGGAAACAAACCATAGAGATAGATCTTGGAACTTCTTTATTGTGTCACGTTTCAAAAAGCTAGCACAAACCGTGTTTGATTTAGAGTTCCAACTACATGTATCCATATAGGAGAAAACAGAGTGAAAGCTAAAAATTAAAACTGTTACTGCCAACGAATGGTTTAACCTAGAATAACGATATTTGGTGAGCCAAGTGGGATTGGTGAACTGATCATTACCAGAAATTGTCATCAAGATTGGGTGAAAAAATATGTGCTGAGATTTCAGGAAACTCGTAGTTTTTTGGAAGCTTGGCAACCCCTTTCCATGAAAATGATTTGCGCCAGTCTCTGCTTAGGTCTACAACAATAGGAAACAAACCATAGAGATAGAACTTGGAACTACTTTATTGTGTCAAGTTTCCAAGAGCTAGCACAAACCGTGTTTGATTTAGTGTTCCAAATACATGTATCCATATAGGAGAAAACAGAGGGAAACCTAAAAATTAAAACTGTTACTGCCAAAAAACGGTTTAAACTAGAAGAACAAAATTTGGTGAGCCAAGTGGGATTGGGGTACTGATCATTACCTGCAAGTGTCATCAAAATTGGGTGAAAAACTGTGTGCTGAGATTTCAGGAAACACGTAGTTTTTTGGAAGGTTGGCAAACCCTTTCCATGAAAGTGATTTGCACCAGTCTCTGCTTAGGGCTACAGCAATAGGAAACAAACCATAGAGATAGAACTTGGAACTACTTTATTGTGTCAAGTTTCCAAGAGCTAGCACAAACCGTGTTTGATTTAGTGTTCCAACTGCATGTATCAATATAGGAGAAAACAGAGTGAAACCTAAAAATTAAAACTGTTACTGCCAACGAACGGTTTAACCTAGAAGAACGAAATTTGGTGAGCCAAGTAGGATTGGGGTACTGATCATTATCTGAAAGTGTCATCAAGATTGGGTGAAAAAATGTGTGCTGAGATTTCAGGAAACTCGTAGTTTTTGGAAGCTTGGCAACCCCTTTCCATGAAAGTGATTTGCGCCAGTCTCTGCTTAGGGCTACATCAATAGGAAACAAACCATAGAGATAGAACAAGGAACTACTTTATTGTGTCAAGTTTCAAAGAGCTAGCACAAACCGTGTTTGATTTAGAGTTCCATCTACATGTATCCCTATAGGAGAAAACAGAGTGAAACCTAAAAATTAAAACTGTTACTTCCAACGAACGGTTTAACCTAGAAGAAGGAAATTTGGTGAGCCAAGTGTGATTGGGCTACTGATCATTACCTGAAAGTGTCATCAAGATTGGGTGAAAAAATGTGTGCTGAGATTTCAGGAAACTCGTAGTTTTTTGGAAGCTTGGCAACCCCTTTCCATGAAAGTGATTTGCGCAAGTCTCTGCTTAGGGCTACAGCAATAGGAAACAAATCATAGTGATAGAACTTGGAATTAATTTATTGTGTCAAGTTTCAAAGAGCTAGCACAAACCGTGTTTGATTTAGAGTTCCAACTACATGTATCCCTATAGGAGAAAACAGAGTGAAAGCTAAAAATTAAAACTGTTACTGCCAACGAACGGTTTAACCTAGAAGAACGAAATTTGGTGAGCCAAGTGGGATTGGGGTACTGATCATTATCTGAAAGTGTCATCAAGATGGGGTGAAAAAATGAGTGCTGAGATTTCAGGAAACTCGTAGTTTTTTGGAAGCTTGGCAACCCCTTTCCATGAAAGTGATTTGCGCCAGTCTCTGCTTAGGGCTACATCAATAGGAAACAAACCATGGAGATAGAACTTGGAACTACTTTATTGTTTCAAGTTTCAAAGAGCTAGCACAAACCGTGTTTGATTTAGAGTTCCATCTACATGTATCCCTATAGGAGAAAACAGAGTGAAACCTAAAAATTAAAACTGTTACTGCCAAAAAAACGGTTTAAACTAGAAGAACAAAATTTGGTGAGCCAAGTGGGATTGGGGTACTGATCATTATCTGAAAGTGTCATCAAGATTGGTTGAAAAAATGTGTGCTGAGATTTCAGGAAACACGCAGTTTTTTGGAAGGTTGGCAAACCCTTTCCATGAAAGTGATTTGCACCAGTCTCTGCTTAGGGCTACAGCAATAGGAAACAAACCATAGAGATAGAACTTGGAACTACTTTATTGTGTCAAGTTTCCAAGAGCTTGCACAAACCGTGGTTGATTTAGTGTTCCAACTACATGTATCAATATAGGAGAAAACAGAGTGAAACCTAAAAATTAAAACTGTTACTGCCAACGAACGGTTTAACCTAGAAGAACGAAATTTGGTGAGCCAAGTAGGATTGGGGTACTGATCATTATCTGAATGTGTCATCAAGATTGGGTGAAAAAATGTGTGCTGAGATTTCAGGAAACACGTAGTTTTTCGAAGCTTGGCAACGCATTTCCATGAAAGTTATTTGCGCCAGTCTCAGCTTCGGGCTACATCAATAGGAAACAAACCATAGAGATAAAACTTGGAACTACTTTATTGTGTGAAGTTTCACAGAGCTAGCACACACCGTGTTTGATTTAGAGTTCCAACTACATGTATCCATATAGGAGAAAACAGAGTGAAAGCTAAATTTAAAACTGTTACTGCAAACGAACGGTTTAACCTAGAAGAAGGAAATTTGGTGAGCCAAGTGGGATTGGGGTACTGATCATTACCTGAAAGTGTCATCAAGATTGGGTGAAAAAATGTGTGCTGAGATTTCAAGAAACTCGTAGTTTTTTGGGAGCTTGTCAACCCCTTTCAATTAAAGTGATTTGCACCAGTCTCTGCTTATGGCTACATCAATGGGAAACACACCATAGATACAGGACTTGGAACTTCTTTATTGTGCAAGTTTCAAAAAGCTAGCACAAACCGTGTTTGATTTAGAGTTCCAACTACATGTATCCCTATAGGAGAAAACAGAGTGAAACCTAAAAATTAAAACAGTTACTGCCAATGAACGGTTTAACCTAGAAGAACGAAATATGGTGAGCCAAGTGGGATTGGGGTACTGATCATTATCTGAAAGTGTCATCAAGATTGGGTGAAAAAATGTGTGCTGAGATTTCAGGAAACTCGTAGTTTTTTGGAAGCTTGGCAACCCCTTTCCATGAATGTGATTTGCGCCAGTCTCTGCTTCGGGCTATATCAATACGAAACAAACCATAGAGATAGAACTTGGAATTAATTTATTGTGTCAAGTTTCAAAGAGCTAGCCCAAACCGTGTTTGATTTAGAGTTCCAACTACATATATCCTTATAGGAGAAAACAGAGTGAAAGCTAAAAATTAAAACTGTTACTGCAAACGAACGGTTTAACCTAGAAGAAGGAAATTTGGTGAGCCAAGTGGGATTGGGGTTCTGATCATTACCTGAAAGTGTCATCAAGATTGGGTGAAAAAAATGTGTGCTGAGATTTCAGGAACCTCGTAGTTTTTGGAAGCCTGGCAACCCATTTCCATGAAAGTGATTTGCGCCAGTCTCTGCTTAGGGATACATCAATAGGAAACAAACCATAGAGATAGATCTTGCAACTTCTTTATTGTGTCACGTTTCAAAAAGCTAGCACAAACCGTGTTTGATTTAGAGTTCCAACTACATGTATCACTATAGGAGAAAACAGAGTGAAACCTAAAAATTAAAACAGTTACTGCCAACGAATGGTTTAACCTAGAAGAACGGAAATTTGGTGACCCAAGTGGGATTGGGCTACTGATCATTACCTGAAAGTGTCATCAAGATTGAGTGAAAAAATGTGTGCTGAGATTTCAGGAAACTCGTAGTTTTTGGAAGCTTGGCAACCCATTTCCATGAAAGTGATTTGCGCCAGTCTCTGCTTAGGGCTATATCAATAGGAAACAAACCATAGAGATAGAACTTGGAACTACTTTATTGTGTCAAGTTTCAAAGAGCTAGCCCAAACCGTGTTTGATTTAGAGTTCCAACTACATGTATCGCTATAGGAGAAAACAGAGTGAAACCTAAAAATTAAAACTGTTACTGCCTCGAACGGTTTAACGTAGAAGAACGATATTTGGTGAGCCAAGTGGGATTGGTGTACTGATCATTACCTGAAATTGTCATCAAGATTGGGTGAAAAAATGTGTGCTGTGATTTCAGGAAACTCGTAGTTTTTTGGAAGCTTGGCAACCACTTTCCATGAAAATGATTTGTGCCAGTCTCTGCTTAGGTCTACATCAATAGGAAGCAAACCATAGAGATAGAACTTGGAACTACTTTATTGTGTCAAGTTTCCAAGAGCTAGCACAAACCGTGTTTGATTTAGAGTTCCAACTACATGTATCCATATAGGAGAAAACAGAGTGAAACCTAAAAATTAATACTGTTACTGCCAACGAACGGTTTAACCTAGAAGAACGGAAATTTGGTGACCCAAGTGGGATTGGGCTACTGATCATTACCTGAAAGTGTCATCAAGATTGGGTGAAAAAATGTGTGCTGAGATTTCAGGAAAACGTAGTTTTTTGGAAGCTTGGCAAACCCTTTCCATGAAAGTGATTTGTGCCAGTCTCTGCTTCGGGCTACATCAATAGGAAACAAACCATAGAAATAGAACTTGGAACTACTTTATTGTGTCAAGTTTCAGAGAGCT
The DNA here is from genome assembly GCF_964194105.1 of Spermophilus citellus. NCBI lineage: Eukaryota > Metazoa > Chordata > Mammalia > Rodentia > Sciuridae > Spermophilus > Spermophilus citellus. Next base: position 17,132,025 of record NC_138197.1, on the reverse strand, counting down.
AGCACACACCGTGTTTGATTTAGAGTTCCAACTACATGTATCCATATAGGAGAAAACAGAGTGAAAGCTAAAAATTAAAACTGTTACTGCCAACGAACGGTTTAACCTAGAAGAACGAAATTTGGTGAGCCAAGTGGGATTGGGGTACTGATCATTATCTGAAAGTGTCATCAAGATGGGGTGAAAAAATGAGTGCTGAGATTTCAGGAAACTCGTAGTTTTTTGGAAGCTTGGCAACCCCTTTCCATGAAAGTGATTTGCGCCAGTCTCTGCTTAGGGCTACATCAATAGGAAACACACCATAGATACAGGACTTGGAACTTCTTTTGTGTCAAGTTTCAAAAAGCTAGCACAAACCGTGTTTGATTTAGAGTTCCAACTACATGTATCCCTATAGGAGAAAACAGAGTGAAACCTAAAAATTAAAACTGTTACTGCCAACAAACGGTTTGAACTAGAAGAACAAAATTTGGTGAGCCAAGTGGGATTGGGGTACTGATCATTACCTGAAAGTGTCATCAAGATTGGTTGAAAAAATGTGTGCTGAGATTTCAGGAAACACGTAGTTTTTTGGAAGGTTTGGAAACCCTTTCCATGAAAGTGATTTGCACCAGTCTCTGCTTAGGGCTACAGCAATAGGAAACAAACCATAGAGATAGAACTTGGAACTACTTTATTGTGTCAAGTTTCCAAGAGCCAGCACAAACCGTGTTTGATTTAGTGTTCCAACTACATGTATCAATATAGGAGAAAACAGAGTGAAACCTAAAAATTAAAACTGTTACTGCCAACGAACGGTTTAACCTAGAAGAACGAAATTTGGTGAGCCAAGTGGGATTGGGGTACTGATCATTATCTGAAAGTGTCATCAAGATTGGGTGAAAAAATGTGTGCTGAGATTTCAGGAAACTCGTAGTTTTTTGGAAGCTTGGCAACCCTTTCCATGAAAGTGATTTGCGCCAGTCTCTGCTTAGGGCTACATCAATAGGAAACAAACCATAGAGATAGAACTTGGAACTACTTTATTGTGTCAAGTTTCAAAGAGCTAGCACAAACCGTGTTTGATTTAGAGTTCCATCTACATGTATCCCTATAGGAGAAAACAGAGTGAAACCTAAAAATTAAAACTGTTACTACCAACGAAAAGTTGAACCTAGAAGAACGAAATTTGGTGAGCCAAGTGGGATTGGGGTACTGATCATTACCTGAAAGTTTCATCAAGATTGGGTGAAAAAATGTGTGCTGAGATTTCAGGAAACTCGTAGTTTTTGGAATCTTGGCAACCCCTTTCCATGAAAGTGATTTGCGCCAGTCTCTGCTTAGGGCTACAGCAATAAGATACAAATCATAGTGACAGAACTTGGAATTAATTTATTGTGTCAAGTTTCAAAGAGCTAGCACAAACCGTGTTTGATTTAGAGTTCCAACTACATGTATCCCTATAGGAGAAAACAGAGTGAAACCTAAAAATTAAAACTGTTACTGCCAACGAACGGTTTAAACTTGAAGAACGAAATTTGTTGAGCCAAGTGGGATTGGGGTACTGAACATTACCTGAAAGTGTCATCAAGATTGGGTGAAAAAATGTGTGCTGATATTTCAGGAAACTCGTAGTTTTTTGGAAGCTTGGCAACCCCTTTCCATGAAAGTGATTTGCGCCAGTCTCTGCTTAGGGCTACATCAATAGGAAACAAACCATAGAGATAGATCTTGGAACTTCTTTATTGTGTCACGTTTCAAAAAGCTAGCACAATCCGTGTTTGATTTAGAGTTCCAACTACATGTATCCATATAGGAGAAAACAGGGTGAAACCTAAAAATTAAAACAGTTACTGCCAACGAATGGTTTAACATAGAAGAACGAAATTTGGTGATCCAAGTGGGATTGGGTTACTGATCATTACCTGAAAGTGTCATCAAGATTGGGTGAAAAAATGTGTGCTGAGATTTCATTAAACTCGTAGTTTTTTTTGAAGCTGGGCAACCCCTTTCCATGAAAGTGATTTGTGCCAGTCTCTGCATAGGGCTACATCAATAGGAAACAAACCATAGAGATAGAACTTGGAACTACTTTATTGTGTCAAGTTTCAAAGAGCTAGCCCAAACGGTGTTTGATTTAGAGTTCCAACTACATGTATCGCTATAGGAGAAAACAGAGTGAAACCTAAAAATTAAAACTGTTACTGCCAACGAATGGTTTAACCTAGAAGAACGATATTTGGTGAGCCAAGTGGGATTGGTGAACTGATCATTACCTGAAATTGTCATAAAGTTTGGTTGAAAAAATATGTGCTGAGATTTCAGGAAACTCGTAGTTTTTTGGAATCTTGGCAACCCCTTTCCATGAAAGAGATTTGTGCCAGTCTCTGCTTAGGTCTACATCAATAGGAAACAAACCATAGAGATAGAACTTGGAACTACTTTATTGTGTCAAGTTTCCAAGAGCTAGCACAAACCGTGTTTGATTTAGTGTTCCAAATACATGTATCCCTATAGGAGAAAACAGAGTGAAACCTAAAAATTAATACTGTTACTGCCAACGAACGGTTTAACCTAGAAGAACGGAAATTTGGTGACACAAGTGGGATTGGGCTACTGATCATTACCTGAAAGTGTCATCAAGATTGGGTGAAAAAATGTGTGCTGATATTTCAGGAAAACGTAGTTTTTTGGAAGCTTGGCAACCCCTTTCCATGAAAGTGATTTGCGCCAGTCTCTGCTTAGGGCTACAGCAATAGGAAACTAATCATAGTGACAGAACTTGGAATTAATTTATTGTGTCAAGTTTCAAGGAGCTAGCACAAACCGTGTTTGATTTAGAGTTCCAACTACATGTATCCCTATAGGAGAAAAAAGAGTGAAACCTAAAAATTAAAACTGTTACTGCCAACGAACGGTTTAAACTTGAAGAACGAAATTTGGTGAGCCAAGTGGGATTGGGGTACTGATCATTACCTGAAAGTGTCATCAAGATTGGGTGAAAAAATGTGTGCTGAGATTTCAGGAAACTCGTAGTTTTTTGGAAGCTTGTCAACCACTTTCCATGAAAGTGATTTGTGCCAGTCTCTGCTTAGGGCTACATCAATAGGAAACAAACCATAGAGATAGAACTTGGAACTACTTTATTGTGTCAACTTTCAAAGAGCTAGCACAAACCGTGTTTGATTTAGAGTTCCAACTACATGTATCCCTATAGGAGAAAACAGAGTGAAACCTAAAAATTAAAACTGTTACTGCCAACGAACGGTTTAAACTTGAAGAACGAAATTTGGTGAGCCAAGTGGGATTGGGGTACTGATCATTACCTGAAAGTGGCATCAAGATTGGGTGAAAAAATGTGTGCTGAAATTTCAGAAAACTCGTAGTTTTTGGAAGCTTGGCAACCCCTTTCCATGAAAGTGATTTGCGCCAGTCTCTGTTTAGGGCTACATCAATAGGAAACAAACCATAGAGATAGAACTTGGAACTACTTTATTGTGTCAAGTTTCAAAGAGCTAGCACAAACCGAGTTTGATTTAGAGTTCCAACTACATGTATACATATAGGAGAAAACAGGGTGAAACCTAAAAATTAAAACAGTTACTGCCAACGAACGGTTTAACTTCGAAGAACGAAATTTGGTGATCCAAGTTGGATTGGGTTACTGATCATTACCAGAAAGTGTCATCAAGATTGGGTGAAAAAATGTGTGCTGAGATTTCAGGAAACTCGTAGTTTTTTGGAAGCTTGTCAACCACTTTTAATTAAAGTGTTTTGCGCCAGTCTCTGCTTACGGCTACATCAATAGGAAACACACCATAGATACAGGACTTGGAACTTCTTTATTGTGTCAAGTTTCAAAAAGCTAGCACAAACCGTGTTTGATTTAGAGTTCCAACTACATGTATCCCTATAGGAGAAAACAGAGTGAAACCTAAAAATTGAAACTGTTACTGCCAACGAACGGTTTAAACTTGAAGAACGAAATTTGTTGAGCCAAGTGGGATTGGGGTACTGAACATTACCTGAAAGTGTCATCAAGATTGGGTGAAAAAATGTGTGCTGAGATTTCAGGAAACTCGTAGTTTTTTGGAAGCTTGGCAACCCCTTTCCATGAAAGTGATTTGCGCCAGTCTCTGCTTAGGGATACATCAATAGGAAACAAACCATAGAGATAGATCTTGCAACTTCTTTATTGTGTCACGTTTAAAAAAGCTAGCACAAACCGTGTTTGATTTAGAGTTCCAACTACATGTATCACTATAGGAGAAAACAGAGTGAAACCTAAAAATTAAAACAGTTACTGCCAACGAATGGTTTAACCTAGAAGAACGAAATTTGGTGAGCCAAGTGGGATTGGGGTACTGATCATTACCTGAAAGTGTCATCAAGATTGAGTGAAAAAATATGTGCTGAGATTTCAGGAAACTCGTAGTTTTTGGAAGCTTGGCAACCCATTTCCATGAAAGTGATTTGCGCCAGTCTCTGCTTAGGGCTACATCAATAGGAAACAAACCATAGAGATAGAACAAGGAACTACTTTATTGTGTCAAGTTTCAAAGAGCTAGCACAAACCGTGTTTGATTTAGAGTTCCATCTACATGTATCCCTATAGGAGAAAACAGAGTGAAACCTAAAAATTAAAACTGTTACTGCCAACGAACGGTTTAACCTAGAAGAACGATATTTGGTGAGCCAAGTGGGATTGGTGTAATGATCATTACCTGAAATTGTCATCAAGATTGGGTGAAAAAATGTGTGCTGAGATTTCAGGAAAACGTAGTTTTTTGGAAGCTTGGCAAACCCTTTCCATGAAAGTGATTTGCGCCAGTCTCTGCTTCGGGCTACATCAATAGGAAACAAACCATAGAAATAGAACTTGGAACTACTTTATTGTGTCAAGTTTCAGAGAGCTAGCACACACCGTGTTTGATTTAGAGTTCCAACTACATGTATCCATATAGGAGAAAACAGAGTGAAAGCTAAAAATTTAAACTGTTACTGCCAACGAACGGTTTAACCTAGAAGAACGAAATTTGGTGAGCCAAGTGGGATTGGGGTACTGATCATTATCTGAAAGTGTCATCAAGATGGGGTGAAAAAATGAGTGCTGAGATTTCAGGAAACTCGTAGTTTTTTGGAAGCTTGGCAACCCCTTTCCATGAAAGTGTTTTGCGCCAGTCTCTGCTTAGGGCTACATCAATAGGAAACACACCATAGATACAGGACTTGGAACTTCTTTTGTGTCAAGTTTCAAAAAGCTAGCACAAACCGTGTTTGATTTAGAGTTCCAACTACATGTATCCCTATAGGAGAAAACAGAGTGAAACCTAAAAATTAAAACTGTTACTGCCAACAAACGGTTTGAACTAGAAGAACAAAATTTGGTGAGCCAAGTGGGATTGGGGTACTGATCATTACCTGAAAGTGTCATCAAGATTGGTTGAAAAAATGTGTGCTGAGATTTCAGGAAACACGTAGTTTTTTGGAAGGTTTGGAAACCCTTTCCATGAAAATGATTTGCACCAGTCTCTGCTTAGGGCTACAGCAATAGGAAACAAACCATAGAGATAGAACTTGGAACTACTTTATTGTGTCAAGTTTCCAAGAGCTAGCACAAACCGTGTTTGATTTAGTGTTCCAACTACATGTATCAATATAGGAGAAAACAGAGTGAAACCTAAAAATTAAAACTGTTACTGCCAACGAACGGTTTAACCTAGAAGAACGAAATTTGGTGAGCCAAGTGGGATTGGGGTACTGATCATTATCTGAAAGTGTCATCAAGATTGGGTGAAAAAATATGTGCTGAGATTTCAGGAAACTCGTAGTTTTTTGAAGCTTGGCAACCCTTTCCATGAAAGTGATTTGCGCCAGTCTCTGCTTAGGGCTACATCAATAGGAAACAAACCATAGAGATAGAACTTGGAACTACTTTATTGTGTCAAGTTTCAAAGAGCTAGCACAAACCGTGTTTGATTTAGAGTTCCATCTACATGTATCCCTATAGGAGAAAACAGAGTGAAACCTAAAAATTAAAACTGTTACTACCAACGAAAAGTTGAACCTAGAAGAACGAAATTTGGTGAGCCAAGTGGGATTGGGGTACTGATCATTACCTGAAAGTTTCATCAAGATTGGGTGAAAAAATGTGTGCTGAGATTTCAGGAAACTCGTAGTTTTTGGAATCTTGGCAACCCCTTTCCATGAAAGTGATTTGCGCCAGTCTCTGCTTAGGGCTACAGCAATAAGAAACAAATCATAGTGACAGAACTTGGAATTAATTTATTGTGTCAAGTTTCAAAGAGCTAGCACAAACCGTGTTTGATTTAGAGTTCCAACTACATGTATCCCTGTAGGAGAAAACAGAGTGAAACCTAAAAATTAAAACTGTTACTACCAACGAACGGTTTAAACTTGAAGAACGAAATTTGTTGAGCCAAGTGGGATTGGGGTACTGAACATTACCTGAAAGTGTCATCAAGATTGGGTGAAAAAATGTGTGCTGAGATTTCAGGAAACTCGTAGTTTTTTGGAAGCTTGGCAACCCCTTTCCATGAAAGGGATTTGTGCCAGTCTCTGCTTAGGGCTACATCAATAGGAAACAAACCATAGAGATACATCTTGGAACTTCTTTATTGTGTCACGTTTCAAAAAGCTAGCACAAACCGTGTTTGATTTAGAGTTCCAACTACATGTATCCATATAGGAGAAAACAGGGTGAAACCTAAAAATTAAAACAGTTACTGCCAACGAATGGTTTAACATAGAAGAACGAAATTTGGTGATCCAAGTGGGATTGGGTTACTGATCATTACCTGAAAGTGTCATCAAGATTAAGTGAAAAAGTATGTGCTGAGATTTCAGAAAACTCGATGTTTTTGGAAGCTTGGCAACCCCTTTCCATGAAAGTGATTTGCGCCAGTCTCTGCTTAGGGCTACATCATTAGGAAGCAAACCATAGAGATAGAACTTGGAACTACATTATTGTGTCAAGTTTCAAAGAGCTAGCACAAACCGTGTTTGATTTAGAGTTCCAACTACATGTATCCGTGTAGGAGAAAAGAGAGTGAAACCTAAAAATTAAAACAGTTACTGCCAACGAACGGTTTAACCTAGAAGAAGGAAATTTGTTGAGCCAAGTGGGATTGGGGTACTGATCATTAACTAAAAGTGTCTTCAAGATTGGGTGAAAAAATGTGTGCTGAGATCAGGAAACTCGTAGTTTTTTGGAAGCTTGGCAACCCCTTTCTATGAAAGTGATTTGTGCCAGTCTATGCTTAGGGCTACATCAATAGGAAACAAACCATAGAGATAGAACTTGGAACTACTTTATTGTGTCAAGTTTCAAAGAGCTAGAACAAACCGTGTTGGATTTAGAGTTCCAACTACATATATACATATAGGAGAAAACAGAGTGAAAGCTATAAATTAAAACGGTTACTGCAAACGAATGGTTTAACCTAGAAAAACGAAATTTGGTGAACCAAGTGGTATTGGGGTACTGATCATTACCTGAAAGTGTCATCAAGATTGGGTGAAAAAGTATGTGCTGAGATTTCAGAAAACTCAAAGTTTCTGGAAGCTTGGCAACCCCTTTCCATGAAAGTGATTTGCGCCAGTCTCTGCTTAGGGCTACATCATTAGGAAGCAAATCATAGAGATAGAACTTGGAACTACATTATTGTGTCAAGTTTCAAAGAGCTAGCAAAATCTGTGTTTGATTTAGAGTTCCAACTACATGTATCCGTATAGGAGAAAAGAGATTGAAACCAAAAAATTAACACAGTTACTGCCAACCAACGGTTTAACCTAGAAGAATGAAATTTCTTGAGCCAAGTGGGATTGGGGTACTGATCACTAACTAAAAGTGTCTTCAAGATTGGGTGAAAAAATGTGTGCTGAGATCAGGAAACTCGTAGTTTTTTGGAAGCTTGGCAACCCCTTTCCATGAAAGTGATTTGCGCCAGGCTCTGCTTAGGGCTACATGAATAGGAAACAAAGCATAGAGATAGAACTTGGAACTACTTTATTGTGTCAAGTTTCAAAGAGCTAGCACAAACCGTGTTTGATTTAGAGTTCCAACTACATATATACATATAGGAGAAAACAGAGTGAAAGCTAAAAATTAAAACGGTTACTGCAAACGAATGGTTTAATCTAGAAAAACGAAATTTGGTGAGCCAAGTGGGATTGGGGTACTGATCATTACCTGTAAGTGTCATCAAGATTGGGTGAAAAAATGTGTCCTGCGATTTCAGGAAACTCGTAGTTTTTTGGAAGCTTGGCAACCCCTTTGTATGAAAGTGATTTGCACCAGTCTCTGCTTAGGGCTATATCATTAGGAAACAAACCATAGAGATAGAACTTGGAACTACTTTATTGTGTCATGTTTCAAAGAGCTAGCACAAACCGTGTTTGATTTAGAGTTCCAACTACATGTATCCTTATAGGAGAAAACAGAGGGAAACCTAAAATTTAAAACTGTTATTGCCAACGAACGGTTGAACCTAGAAGAAGGAAATTTGTTGAGCCAAGTGGGATTGGGGTACTGATCATTACCTGAAAGTGTCATCAAGATTGGGTGAAAAAATGTGTGCTGATATTTCAGAAAACTTGTATTTTTGGAAGCTTGGCAACCCCTTTTCATGAAAGTGATTTGTGCCAGTCTCTGCTTAGGGCTACATCAATAGGAAACAAACAATAAAAATAGAACATGGAACTACTTTATTGTGTCAAGTTTCAAAGAGCTAGCAAAAACCGTGTTTGATTTAGAGTTCCAAATACATGTATCCCTATAGGAGAAAACAGAGTGAAACCTAAAATTTAATACTGTTACTGCCAACCAACGGTTTAACCTAGAAAAACTAAATTTGGTGAGACAAGTGGGATTGGGGTACTGATCATTACCTGAAAGTGTCATCAAGTTTGGGTGAAAAAATGTGTGCTGAGATTTCAGGAAACTCGTAGTGTTTTGGAAGCTTGGCAACCCCTTTCCATGAAAGTGACATGCGCCAGTCTCTGCTTACGGCTACATTAATAGGAAACAAACCATAGATATAGTACTTGGAACTACTTTATTGTGTCAAGTTTCAAAGAGCTAGCACAAACTGTGTTTGATTTAGAGTTCCAACTACATGTATCCGTACAGGAGAAAACAGAGTGAAACCTAAAAATTAAAACTGTTACTGCCAACGAACGGTTTAACTTAGAAGAAGGAAATTTGGTGAGCCAAGTGGGATTTGGGTACTGATCATTACCTGAAAGTGTCATCAAGATTGGGGGAAAAAATATGTGCTGAGATTTCAGGAAACTCGAAGTTTTTGGAAGCTTGGCAACACCTTTCCATGAAAGTGATTTGCGCCAGTCTCTGCTTAGGGCTACATCAATGGGAAACAAATCATAGAGATAGAATTTGGAACTACATTATTGTGTCAAGTTTCAAAGAGCTAGCACAAACCGTGTTTGATTTAGAGTTCCAACTACATGTATCCCTATAGGAGAAAAGAGAGTGAAACCTAAAAATTAAAACAGTTACTGCCAACGAACGGTTTAACCTAGAAGAAAGAAATTTGGTGAGCCAATTTTGGATTGGCGTACTGATCATTACCTCAAAGTGTCATCAAGTTTGGGTGAAAAAATGTGTGCTGAGATTTCAGGAAACTCGTAGTGTTTTGGAAGCTTGGCAACCCCTTTCCATGAAAGTGATTTGCGCCAGTCTCTGCTTAGGGCTACATCAATAGGAAACAAACCATAGAGATAGAACTTGGAATTACTTTATTGTGTCAAGTTTCAAAGAGCTACCACAAACCCTTTTTGATTTAGAGTTTCAACAACATGTATCCATATAAAAGAAAACAGAGTGAAACCTAAGAATTAAAACTGTTACTTCCAACGAACGGTTTAACCTAGAAGAAGGAAATTTGGTGAGCCAAGTGGGATTGGGGTACTGATCATTACCTGAAAGTGTCATCAAGATTGGGTGAAAAAGTATGTGCTGAGATTTGAGGAAACACGTAGTTTTTGGAAGCTTGGCAACCCCTTTCCATGAAAGTGATTTGCGCCAGTCTCTGCTTAGGGCTACATCTTTAGGAAACAAACCATAGAGATAGAACATGGAACTACATTATTGTGTCAAGTTTCAAAGAGCTAGCACAAACCGTGTTTGATTTAGAGTTCCAACTACATATATACATATAGGAGAAAACAGAGTGAAAGCTAAAAATTAAAACTGTTTCTGCCAACCAACGGCTTAACCTAGAAGAACGAAATTTGGTGAGAAAAGTGGGATTGGGGTACAGATCATTATCTGAAATTGTCATCAAGATTCGCTGAAAAAATGTATGCTGAGATTTCAGGAAACTCCTAGTTTTTTGGAAGCTTGGCAACCCCTTTCCATGAAAGAGATTTGCGCCAGTCACTGCTGAGGGCTACATCATTAGGAAATAAACCATAGAGATAGAACTTGGAACTACTTTATTGTGTCAAGTTTCAAAGAGCTAGCACAAACCGTGTTTGATTTAGAGTTCCAACTACATGTATCCGTATAGGAGAGAACAGAGTGAAACCTAAAAATTAAAACTGTTACTGCCAACGAACGGTTTAACCTAGAAGAAGGAAATTTGGTGAGCCAAGTGGGATTGGGGTACTGATCATTTCCTGAAAGTGTCATCAAGATTGGGTGAAAAAATATGTGCTGAGACTTCAGGAAACTCGTAGTTTTTTGGAAGCTTGGCAACCCCTTTCCATGAAAGTGATTTGCACCAGTCTCTGCTTAGGGCTACATCAATAGGAAACAAATCATAGAGATAGAACTTGGAACTACATTATTGTGTCAAGTTTCAAAAAGCCTGCACACACCGTGTTTGATTTAGAGTTCCAACTACATGTATCCCTATAGGAGAAAAGAGAGTGAAACCTAAAAATTAAAACAGTTACTGCCAACGAACGGTTTAATCTAGAAGAATGAAATTTGGTGAGCCAAGTGGGATTGGGGTACAGATCATTAACTAAAAGTGTCTTCAAGATTGGGTGAAAAAATGTGTGCTGAGATCAGGAAACTCGTAGTTTTTTGGAAGCTTGGCAACCCCTTTCCATGAAAGTGATTTGTGCCAGTCTCTGCTTAGGGCTATATCATTAGGAAACAAAGCATAGATATAGAACTTGGAACTACTTTATTGTGTCAAGTTTCAAAGAGCTAGCACAAACCGTGTTTGATTTAGAGTTCCAACTACATGTATCCCTATAGGAGAAAACAGAGTGAAACCTAAAATTTAAAACTGTTACTGCCAACCAACGGTTTAACCTAGAAGAAAGAAATTTGGTGAGCCAATTTTGGATTGGCGTACTGATCATTACCTGAAAGTGTCATCAAGTTTGGGTGAAAAAATGTGTGCTGAGATTTCAGGAAACTCGTAGTGTTTTGGAAGCTTGGCAACCCCTTTCCATGAAAGTGATTTGCGCCAGTCTCTGCTTAGGGCTACATCAATAGGAAACAAACCATAGAGATAGAACTTGGAATTACTTTATTGTGTCAAGTTTCAAAGAGCTACCACAAACCGTTTTTGATTTAGAGTTTCAACAACATGTATCCATATAAAAGAAAACTGAGTGAAACCTAAAAATTAAAACTGTAGGAAATTTGGTGAGCCAAATGGGATTGCGGTACTAATCATTACCTGAAAGTGTCATCAAGATTGGGTGAAAAAATGTGTGCTGAGTTCAGAAAACTCGTAGTTTTTTGGAAGCATGGCAACCCCTTTCCATGAAAGTGATTTGCGCCAGTCTCTGCTTAGGGCTATATCAATAGGAAACAAACCATAGAGATAGAACTTGGAACTACTTTATTGTGTCAAGTTTCAAACAGCTAGCACAAACCGTGTTTGATTTAGAGTTCCAACTACATATATACATATAGGAGAAAACAGAGTGAAAGCTAAAAATTCAAACTGTTACTGCAAAAGAACGGTTTAACCTAGAAGAACGAAATTTGGTGAGCCAAGTGGGATTGGGGTACTGATCATTACCTGAATGTGTCATCAAGTTTGGATGAAAAAATGTGTGCTGAGATTTCAGAAAACTTGTAGTTTTTGGAAGCTTGGCAACCCCTTTCCATGAAAGTGATTTGCGCCAGTCTCTGCTTACGGCTACATTAATAGGAAACAAACCATAGATATAGTACTTGGAACTATTTTATTGTGTGAAGTTTCAAAGAGCTAGCAGAAACCGTGTTTGATTTAGAGTTCCAACTACATGTATCCGTATAGGAGAAAACAGAGTGAAACCTAAAAATTAAAACTGTTACTGCCAACGAACGGTTTAAACTAGAAGAAGGAAATTTGGTGAGCCAAGTGGGATTGGGGTACTGATCATTTCCTGAAAGTGTCATCAAGATTGGGTGAAAAATTATGTGCTGAGATTTCAGGAAACTCGTAGTTTTTTGGAAGCTTGGCAACCCCTTTCATGAAAGTGATTTGCGCCAATCTCTGCTTACGGCTACATCAATAGGAAACTACCATAGATATAGGACTTGGAAGTACTTTATTGTATCATGTTTCAAAGAGCTAGCACAAACCGTGTTTGATTTAGAGTTCCAACTATATGTATCCCTATAGGAGAAAACAGAGTGAAACCTAAAAATTAAAACTGTTACTGCCAACCAACGGTTTAACCTAGAAGAACGAAATTTGGTGAGACAAGTGGGATTGGGGTACTGATCATTACCTGAAAGTGTCATCAAGATTGGGGGAAAAAATATGTGCTGAGATTTCAGGAAACTCGAAGTTTTTGGAAGCTTGGCAACACCTTTCCATGAAAGTGATTTGCGCCAGTCTCTGCTTAGGGCTACATCAATGGGAAACAAATCATAGAGATAGAATTTGGAACTACATTATTGTGTCAAGTTTCAAAGAGCTAGCACAAACCGTGTTTGATTTAGAGTTCCAACTACATGTATCCCTATAGGAGAAAAGAGAGTGAAACCTAAAAATTAAAACAGTTACTGCCAACGAACGGTTTAACCTAGAAGAAAGAAATTTGGTGAGCCAATTTTGGATTGGCGTACTGATCATTACCTCAAAGTGTCATCAAGTTTGGGTGAAAAAATGTGTGCTGAGATTTCAGGAAACTCGTAGTGTTTTGGAAGCTTGGCAACCCCTTTCCATGAAAGTGATTTGCGCCAGTCTCTGCTTAGGGCTACATCAATAGGAAACAAACCATAGAGATAGAACTTGGAATTACTTTATTGTGTCAAGTTTCAAAGAGCTACCACAAACCCTTTTTGATTTAGAGTTTCAACAACATGTATCCATATAAAAGAAAACAGAGTGAAACCTAAGAATTAAAACTGTTACTTCCAACGAACGGTTTAACCTAGAAGAAGGAAATTTGGTGAGCCAAGTGGGATTGGGGTACTGATCATTACCTGAAAGTGTCATCAAGATTGGGTGAAAAAGTATGTGCTGAGATTTGAGGAAACACGTAGTTTTTGGAAGCTTGGCAACCCCTTTCCATGAAAGTGATTTGCGCCAGTCTCTGCTTAGGGCTACATCTTTAGGAAACAAACCATAGAGATAGAACATGGAACTACATTATTGTGTCAAGTTTCAAAGAGCTAGCACAAACCGTGTTTGATTTAGAGTTCCAACTACATATATACATATAGGAGAAAACAGAGTGAAAGCTAAAAATTAAAACTGTTTCTGCCAACCAACGGCTTAACCTAGAAGAACGAAATTTGGTGAGAAAATTGGGATTGGGGTACAGATCATTATCTGAAATTGTCATCAAGATTCGCTGAAAAAATGTATGCTGAGATTTCAGGAAACTCCTAGTTTTTTGGAAGCTTGGCAACCCCTTTCCATGAAAGAGATTTGCGCCAGTCACTGCTGAGGGCTACATCATTAGGAAATAAACCATAGAGATAGAACTTGGAACTACTTTATTGTGTCAAGTTTCAAAGAGCTAGCACAAACCGTGTTTGATTTAGAGTTCCAACTACATGTATCCGTATAGGAGAGAACAGAGTGAAACCTAAAAATTAAAACTGTTACTGCCAACGAACGGTTTAACCTAGAAGAAGGAAATTTGGTGAGCCAAGTGGGATTGGGGTACTGATCATTTCCTGAAAGTGTCATCAAGATTGGGTGAAAAAATATGTGCTGAGACTTCAGGAAACTCGTAGTTTTTTGGAAGCTTGGCAACCCCTTTCCATGAAAGTGATTTGCACCAGTCTCTGCTTAGGGCTACATCAATAGGAAACAAATCATAGAGATAGAACTTGGAACTACATTATTGTGTCAAGTTTCAAAAAGCCTGCACACACCGTGTTTGATTTAGAGTTCCAACTACATGTATCCCTATAGGAGAAAAGAGAGTGAAACCTAAAAATTAAAACAGTTACTGCCAACGAACGGTTTAATCTAGAAGAATGAAATTTGGTGAGCCAAGTGGGATTGGGGTACAGATCATTAACTAAAAGTGTCTTCAAGATTGGGTGAAAAAATGTGTGCTGAGATCAGGAAACTCGTAGTTTTTTGGAAGCTTGGCAACCCCTTTCCATGAAAGTGATTTGTGCCAGTCTCTGCTTAGGGCTATATCATTAGGAAACAAAGCATAGATATAGAACTTGGAACTACTTTATTGTGTCAAGTTTCAAAGAGCTAGCACAAACCGTGTTTGATTTAGAGTTCCAACTACATGTATCCCTATAGGAGAAAACAGAGTGAAACCTAAAATTTAAAACTGTTACTGCCAACCAACGGTTTAACCTAGAAGAAAGAAATTTGGTGAGCCAATTTTGGATTGGCGTACTGATCATTACCTGAAAGTGTCATCAAGTTTGGGTGAAAAAATGTGTGCTGAGATTTCAGGAAACTCGTAGTGTTTTGGAAGCTTGGCAACCCCTTTCCATGAAAGTGATTTGCGCCAGTCTCTGCTTAGGGCTACATCAATAGGAAACAAACCATAGAGATAGAACTTGGAATTACTTTATTGTGTCAAGTTTCAAAGAGCTACCACAAACCGTTTTTGATTTAGAGTTTCAACAACATGTATCCATATAAAAGAAAACTGAGTGAAACCTAAAAATTAAAACTGTAGGAAATTTGGTGAGCCAAATGGGATTGCGGTACTGATCATTACCTGAAAGTGTCATCAAGATTGGGTGAAAAAATGTGTGCTGAGTTCAGAAAACTCGTAGTTTTTTGGAAGCATGGCAACCCCTTTCCATGAAAGTGATTTGCGCCAGTCTCTGCTTAGGGCTATATCAATAGGAAACAAACCATAGAGATAGAACTTGGAACTACTTTATTGTGTCAAGTTTCAAACAGCTAGCACAAACCGTGTTTGATTTAGAGTTCCAACTACATATATACATATAGGAGAAAACAGAGTGAAAGCTAAAAATTCAAACTGTTACTGCAAAAGAACGGTTTAACCTAGAAGAACGAAATTTGGTGAGCCAAGTGGGATTGGGGTACTGATCATTACCTGAATGTGTCATCAAGTTTGGATGAAAAAATGTGTGCTGAGATTTCAGAAAACTTGTAGTTTTTGGAAGCTTGGCAACCCCTTTCCATGAAAGTGATTTGCGCCAGTCTCTGCTTACGGCTACATTAATAGGAAACAAACTATAGATATAGTACTTGGAACTATTTTATTGTGTGAAGTTTCAAAGAGCTAGCAGAAACCGTGTTTGATTTAGAGTTCCAACTACATGTATCCGTATAGGAGAAAACAGAGTGAAACCTAAAAATTAAAACTGTTACTGCCAACGAACGGTTTAACCTAGAAGAAGGAAATTTGGTGAGCCAAGTGGGATTGGGGTACTGATCATTTCCTGAAAGTGTCATCAAGATTGGGTGAAAAATTATGTGCTGAGATTTCAGGAAACTCGTAGTTTTTTGGAAGCTTGGCAACCCCTTTCATGAAAGTGATTTGCGCCAATCTCTGCTTACGGCTACATCAATAGGAAACTACCATAGATATAGGACTTGGAAGTACTTTATTGTATCATGTTTCAAAGAGCTAGCACAAACCGTGTTTGATTTAGAGTTCCAACTATATGTATCCCTATAGGAGAAAACAGAGTGAAACCTAAAAATTAAAACTGTTACTGCCAACCAACGGTTTAACCTAGAAGAACGAAATTTGGTGAGACAAGTGGGATTGGGGTACTGATCATTACCTGAAAGTGTCATCAAGATTGGGTGAAAAAATGTGTGCTGAGATTTCAGGAAAACGTAGTTTTTTGGAAGCTTGGCAACCCCTTTCCATGAAAGTGATTTGCGCCAGTCACTGCTTAGGGCTACATCATTAGCAAACAAACCATAGACAGAGAACTTGGAACTACTTTATTGTGTCAAGTTTCAAAGAGCTAGCACAAACCGTGTTTGATTTAGAGTTCCAACTACATGTATCCGTACAGGAGAAAACAGAGTGAAACCTAAAAATTAAAACTGTTACTGCCAACGAACAGTTTAACTTAGAAGAAAAAAATTAGGTGAGCCAAGTGGGATTGGGGTACTGATCATTACCTGAAAATGTCATCAAGATTGGGTGAAAAAATATGTGCTGAGATTTCAGGAAACTCGTAGTTTTTTGGAAGCTTGGCAACCCCTTTCCATGAAAGTGATTTGCGCCAGTCTCTGCTTAGGGCTACATCAATAGGAAACAAATCATAGAGATAGAACTTGTAACTACATTATTGTGTGAAGTTTCAAAGAGCTAGCAAAAACCGTGTTTGATTTAGAGTTCCAACTACATATATCCCTATAGGAGAAAAGAGAGTGAAACCTAAAAATTAAAACAGTTACTGCCAGCGAACGATTTAACCTAGAAGAAAGAAATTTGGTGAGCCAATTGGGATTGGGGTACTGATCATTACCTGAAAGTGTCATCAAGTTTGGGTGAAAAAATGTGTGCTGAGATTTCAGGAAACTCGTAGTTTTTTGGAAGCTTGGCAACCCCTTTCCATGAAAGTGATTTGCGCCTGTCTCTGCTTATGGCTACATCAATAGGAAACAAACCATAGATATAGGACTTGGAACTACTTTATTGTATCATGTTTCAAAGAGCTAGTACAAACCGTGTTTGATTTAGAGTTCCAACTATATGTATCCCTATAGGAGAAAACAGAGTGAAACCTAAAAATTAAAACTGTTACTGCCAACCAACGGTTTAACCTAGAAGAACGAAATTTGGTGAGACAAGCGGTATTGGGGTACTGATCATTACCTGAAAGTGTCCTCAAGATTGGGTGAAAAAATGTGTGCTGAGATTTCAGGAAACTCGTAGTTTTTTGTAAGCTTGGCAAACCCTTTCCATGAAAGTGATTTGCGCCAGTCACTACTTAGGGCTACATCATTAGGAAACAAACCATAGAGAGAGAACTTGGAACTACTTTATTGTGTCAAGTGTCAAAGAGCTAGCACAAACCGTGTTTGATTTCGAATTCCAACTACATGTATCCGTACAGGAGAAAACAGAGTGAAACCTAAAAATTAAAACTGTTACTGCCAACGAACGGTTTAATTTAGAAGAAGGAAATTTGTTGAGCCAAGTGGGATTGGGGTACTGATCATTACCTAAAAGTGTCATCAAGATTGGGTGAAAAAATATGTGCTGAGATTTCAGGAAACTCATAGTTTTTTGGAAGCGTGGCAACCCCTTTGCATGAAAGTGATTTGCGCCAGTCACTGCTTATGGCTACATAAATAGGAAACAAACCATAGAGATAGAACCTGGAATTACTTTATTGTGTCAAGTTTCAAAGAGCTAGCACAAACCGTGTTTGATTTAGAGTTCCAACAACATGTATCCATATAAAAGAAAACAGAGTGAAACCTAAAAATTAAAACTGTTACTTCCAATGAACGGTTTAACCTAGAAGAAGGAAATTTGGTGAGCCAAGTGGGATTGGTCTACTGATCATTACCTGAAAGTGTCATCAAGATTGGGTGAAAAAGTATGTGCTGAGATTTCAGAAAACTCGATGTTTTTGGAAGCTTGGCAACCCCTTTCCATGAAAGTGATTTGCGCCAGTCTCTGCTTAGGGCTACATCATTAGGAAGCAAACCATAGAGATAGAACTTGGAACTACATTATTGTGTCAAGTTTAAAAGAGCTAGCACAAACCGTGTTTGATTTAGAGTTCCAACTACATGTATCAGTGTAGGAGAAAAGAGAGAGAAACCTAAAAATTAAAACAGTTACTGCCAACGAACGATTTAACCTAGAAGAACGAAATTTGGTCAGCCAAGTGGGATTGGGGTACTGATCATTAACTGAAAGTGTCTTCAAGATTGGGTGAAAAAATGTGTGCTGAGATCAGGAAACTCGTAGTTTTTTGGAAGCTTGGCAACCCCTTTCCATGAAAGTGATTTGCGCCAGTCTATGCTTAGGGCTACATCAATAGGAAACAAACCATAGAGATAGAACTTGGAACTACTTTATTGTGTCAAGTTTCAAAGAGCTAGAACAAACCGTGTTGGATTTAGAGTTCCAACTACATATATACATATAGGAGAAAACAGAGTGAAAGCTAAAAATTAAAACGGTTACTGCAAACGAACGGTTTAACCTAGAAAAACGAAATTT
The DNA here is from genome assembly GCF_964194105.1 of Spermophilus citellus. Taxonomy (NCBI): domain Eukaryota; kingdom Metazoa; phylum Chordata; class Mammalia; order Rodentia; family Sciuridae; genus Spermophilus; species Spermophilus citellus. The sequence continues at coordinate 17,113,449 of NC_138197.1, read as the reverse complement.
GGTGAGCCAAGTGGGATTGGGGTACTGATCATTACCTGAAATTGTCATCAAGATTGGGAGAAAAAATGTGTGCTGAGATTTCAGGAAACTCGTAGTTTTTTGGAAGCTTGGCAACCCCTTTGTATGAAAGTGATTTGCACCAATCTCTGCTTAGGGCTATATCATTAGGAAACAAACCATAGAGATAGAACTTGAAACTACTTTATTGTGTCATGTTTCAAAGAGCTAGCACAAACCGTGTTTGATTTAGAGTTCCAACTACATGTATCCTTATAGGAGAAAACAAAGGGAAACCTTAAAATTAAAACTGTTATTGCCAACGAACGGTTTAACCTAGAAGAAGGAAATTTGTTGAGCCAAGTGGGATTGGTGTACTGATCATTTCCTGAAAGTGTCATCAAGATTGGGTGAAAAAATGTGTGCTGATATTTCAGGAAACTCATAGTTTTTTGGAAGCTTGGTAACCCCTTTTCATGAAAGTGATTTGTGCCAGTCTCTGCTTAGGGCTACATCAATAGGAAACAAACAATAAAAATAGAACATGGAACTACTTTATTGTGTCAAGTTTCAAAGAGCTAGCACAAACCGTGTTTGATTTAGAATTCCAACTACATGTATCCCTATAGGAGAAAACAGAGTGAAACCTAAAAATTAAAACAGTTACTGCCAACGAACGGTTTAACATAGAAGAAAGAAATTTGGTGAGCCAATTTTGGATTGGCGTACTGATCATTACCTGAAAGTGTTATCAAGTTTGGGTGAAAAAATGTGTGCTGAGATTTCAGGAAACTCGTAGTGTTTTGGAAGCTTGGCAACCCCTTTCCATGAAAGTGATTTGCGCCAGTCTCTGCTTAGGGCTACATCAATAGGAAACAAATCATAGAGATAGAACTTGGAACTACATTATTGTGTCAAGTTTCAAAAAGCTAGAACAAACCGTGTTTGATTTAGAGTTCCAACTACATGTATCCCTATAGGAGAAAAGAGAGTGAAACCTAAAAATTAAAACAGTTACTGCCAACGAACGGTTTAACCTAGAAGAAGGAAATTTGGTGAGCTAAGTGGGATTGGGTTAGTGATCATTACCTGACAGTGTCATCAAGATTGGGTGAAAAAATGTGTGCCGAGATTTCAGAAAACTTGTAGTTTTTGGAAGCTTGGCAACCCCTTTCCATGAAAGTGATTTGTGCCAGTCTCTGCTTATGGCTACATAAATAGGAAACAAACCATAGAGATAGAACTTGGAATTACTTTATTGTGTCAAGTTTCAAAGAGCTAGCACAAACCGTGTTTGATTTAGAGTTCCAACAACATGTATCCATATAAATAAAACAGAGTGAACCCTAAAAATTAAAACTGTTACTTCCAATGAACGGTTTAAACTAGAAGAAGGAAATTTGGTGAGCCAAGTGGGATTGGTGTACTGATCATTACCTGAAAGTGTCATCAAGATTGGGTGAAAAAGTATGTGCTGAGATTTCAGAAAACTCGATGTTTTTGGAAGCTTGGCAACCCCTTTCCATGAAAGTGATTTGCGCCAGTCTCTGCTTAGGGCTACATCATTAGGAAGCAAACCATAGTGATAGAACTTGGAACTACATTATTGTGTCAAGTTTAAAAGAGCTAGCACAAACCGTGTTTGATTTAGAGTTCCAACTACATGTATCCATGTAGGAGAAAAGAGAGTGAAACCTAAAAATTAAAACAGTTACTGCCAACGAACGGTTTAACCTAGAAGAAGGAAATTTGTTGAGCCAAGTGGGATTGGGGTACTGATCATTAACTGAAAGTGTCTTCAAGATTGGGTGAAAAAATGTGTGCTGAGATCAGGAAACTCGTAGTTTTTTGGAAGCTTGGCAACCCCTTTCCATGAAAGTGATTTGCGCCAGTCTATGCTTAGGGCTACATCAATAGGAAACAAACCATAGAGATAGAACTTGGAACTACTTTATTGTGTCAAGTTTCAAAGAGCTACCACAAACCGTTTTTGATTTAGAGTTTCAACAACATGTATCCATATAAAAGAAAACTGAGTGAAACCTAAAAATTAAAACTGTAGGAAATTTGGTGAGCCAAATGGGATTGGGGTACTGATCATTACCTGAAAGTGTCATCAAGATTGGGTGAAAAAATGTGTGCTGAGTTCAGGAAACTCGTAGTTTTTTGGAAGCATGGCAACCCCTTTCCATGAAAGTGATTTGCGCCAGTCTCTGCTTAGGGCTACATCAATAGGAAACAAACCATAGAGATAGAACTTGGAACTACTTTATTGTGTCAAGTTTCAAAGAGCTAGCACAAACCGTGTTTGATTTAGAGTTCCAACTACATATATACATATAGGAGAAAACAGAGTGAAAGCTAAAAATTCAAACTGTTACTGCAAAAGAACGGTTTAACCTAGAAAAACGAAATTTGGTGAGCCAAGTGGGATTGGGGTACTGATCATTACCTGAAATTGTCATCAAGATTGGGAGAAAAAATGTGTGCTGAGATTTCAGGAAACTCGTAGTTTTTTGGAAGCTTGGCAACCCCTTTGTATGAAAGTGATTTGCACCAATCTCTGCTTAGGGCTATATCATTAGGAAACAAACCATAGAGATAGAACTTGAAACTACTTTATTGTGTCATGTTTCAAAGAGCTAGCACAAACCGTGTTTGATTTAGAGTTCCAACTACATGTATCCTTATAGGAGAAAACAAAGGGAAACCTTAAAATTAAAACTGTTATTGCCAACGAACGGTTTAACCTAGAAGAAGGAAATTTGTTGAGCCAAGTGGGATTGGTGTACTGATCATTTCCTGAAAGTGTCATCAAGATTGGGTGAAAAAATGTGTGCTGATATTTCAGGAAACTCATAGTTTTTTGGAAGCTTGGGAACCCCTTTTCATGAAAGTGATTTGTGCCAGTCTCTGCTTAGGGCTACATCAATAGGAAACAAACAATAAAAATAGAACATGGAACTACTTTATTGTGTCAAGTTTCAAAGAGCTAGCACAAACCGTGTTTGATTTAGAATTCCAACTACATGTATCCCTATAGGAGAAAACAGAGTGAAACCTAAAAATTAAAACAGTTACTGCCAACGAACGGTTTAACATAGAAGAAAGAAATTTGGTGAGCCAATTTTGGATTGGCGTACTGATCATTACCTGAAAGTGTTATCAAGTTTGGGTGAAAAAATGTGTGCTGAGATTTCAGGAAACTCGTAGTGTTTTGGAAGCTTGGCAACCCCTTTCCATGAAAGTGATTTGCGCCAGTCTCTGCTTAGGGCTACATCAATAGGAAACAAATCATAGAGATAGAACTTGGAACTACATTATTGTGTCAAGTTTCAAAAAGCTAGAACAAACCGTGTTTGATTTAGAGTTCCAACTACATGTATCCCTATAGGAGAAAAGAGAGTGAAACCTAAAAATTAAAACAGTTACTGCCAACGAACGGTTTAACCTAGAAGAAGGAAATTTGGTGAGCTAAGTGGGATTGGGTTAGTGATCATTACCTGACAGTGTCATCAAGATTGGGTGAAAAAATGTGTGCCGAGATTTCAGAAAACTTGTAGTTTTTGGAAGCTTGGCAACCCCTTTCCATGAAAGTGATTTGTGCCAGTCTCTGCTTATGGCTACATAAATAGGAAACAAACCATAGAGATAGAACTTGGAATTACTTTATTGTGTCAAGTTTCAAAGAGCTAGCACAAACCGTGTTTGATTTAGAGTTCCAACAACATGTATCCATATAAAAGAAAACAGAGTGAACCCTAAAAATTAAAACTGTTACTTCCAATGAACGGTTTAAACTAGAAGAAGGAAATTTGGTGAGCCAAGTGGGATTGGTGTACTGATCATTACCTGAAAGTGTCATCAAGATTGGGTGAAAAAGTATGTGCTGAGATTTCAGAAAACTCGATGTTTTTGGAAGCTTGGCAACCCCTTTCCATGAAAGTGATTTGCGCCAGTCTCTGCTTAGGGCTACATCATTAGGAAGCAAACCATAGTGATAGAACTTGGAACTACATTATTGTGTCAAGTTTAAAAGAGCTAGCACAAACCGTGTTTGATTTAGAGTTCCAACTACATGTATCCGTGTAGGAGAAAAGAGAGTGAAACCTAAAAATTAAAACAGTTACTGCCAACGAACGGTTTAACCTAGAAGAAGGAAATTTGTTGAGCCAAGTGGGATTGGGGTACTGATCATTAACTGAAAGTGTCTTCAAGATTGGGTGAAAAAATGTGTGCTGAGATCAGGAAACTCGTAGTTTTTTGGAAGCTTGGCAACCCCTTTCCATGAAAGTGATTTGCGCCAGTCTATGCTTAGGGCTACATCAATAGGAAACAAACCATAGAGATAGAACTTGGAACTACTTTATTGTGTCAAGTTTCAAAGAGCTACCACAAACCGTTTTTGATTTAGAGTTTCAACAACATGTATCCATATAAAAGAAAACTGAGTGAAACCTAAAAATTAAAACTGTAGGAAATTTGGTGAGCCAAATGGGATTGGGGTACTGATCATTACCTGAAAGTGTCATCAAGATTGGGTGAAAAAATGTGTGCTGAGTTCAGGAAACTCGTAGTTTTTTGGAAGCATGGCAACCCCTTTCCATGAAAGTGATTTGCGCCAGTCTCTGCTTAGGGCTACATCAATAGGAAACAAACCATAGAGATAGAACTTGGAACTACTTTATTGTGTCAAGTTTCAAAGAGCTAGCACAAACCGTGTTTGATTTAGAGTTCCAACTACATATATACATATAGGAGAAAACAGAGTGAAAGCTAAAAATTCAAACTGTTACTGCAAAAGAACGGTTTAACCTAGAAGAACGAAATTTGGTGAGCCAAGTGGGATTCGGGTACTGATCATTACCTGAAAGTGTCATCAAGATTGGGTGAAAAAGTATGTGCTGAGATTTCAGAAAACTCGATGTTTTTGGAAGCTTGGCAACCCCTTTCCATGAAAGTGATTTGCGCCAGTCTCTGCTTAGGGCTACATCATTAGGAAGCAAACCATAGAGATAGAACTTGGAACTACATTATTGTGTCAAGTTTCAAAGAGCTAGCCCAAACCGTGTTTGATTTAGAGTTCCAACTACATGTATCCGTGTAGGAGAAAAGAGAGTGAAACCTAAAAATTAAAACAGTTACTGCCAACGAACGGTTTAACCTAGAAGAAGGAAATTTGTTGAGCCAAGTGGGATTGGGGTACTGATCATTAACTAAAAGTGTCTTCAAGATTGGGTGAAAAAATGTGTGCTGAGATCAGGAAACTCGTAGTTTTTTGGAAGCTTGGCAACCCCTTTCTATGAAAGTGATTTGTGCCAGTCTATGCTTAGGGCTACATCAATAGGAAACAAACCATAGAGATAGAACTTGGAATTACTTTATTGTGTCAAGTTTCAAAGAGCTAGAACAAACCGTGTTGGATTTAGAGTTCCAACTACATATATACATATAGGAGAAAACAGAGTGAAAGCTAAATATTAAAACGGTTACTGCAAACGAATTGTTTAACCTAGAAAAACGAAATTTGGTGAACCAAGTGGTATTGGGGTACTGATCATTACCTGAAAGTGTCATCAAGATTGGGTGAAAAAGTATGTGCTGAGATTTCAGAAAACTCAAAGTTTCTGGAAGCTTGGCAACCCCTTTCCATGTAAGTGATTTGCGCCAGTCTCTGCTTAGGGCTATATCATTAGGAAGCAAATCATAGAGATAGAACTTGGAACTACATTATTGTGTCAAGTTTCAAAGAGCTAGCAAAATCTGTGTTTGATTTAGAGTTCCAACTACATGTATCCTTATAGGAGAAAACAGAGGGAAACCTAAAATTTAAAACTGTTATTGCCAACGAACGGTTGAACCTAGAAGAAGGAAATTTGTTGAGCCAAGTGGGATTGGGGTACTGATCATTACCTGAAAGTGTCATCAAGATTGGGTGAAAAAATGTGTGCTGATATTTCAGAAAACTTGTAGTTTTTGGAAGCTTGGCAACCCCTTTTCATGAAAGTGATTTGTGCCAGTCTCTGCTTAGGGCTACATCAATAGGAAACAAACAAAAAAAATAGAACATGGAACTACTTTATTGTGTCAAGTTTCAAAGAGCTAGCACAAACCGTGTTTGATTTAGAGTTCCAACTACATGTATCCCTATAGGAGAAAAGAGAGTGAAACCTAAAAATTAAAACAGTTACTGCCAACGAACGGTTTAACCTAGAAGAAAGAAATTTGGTGAGCCAATTTTGGATTGGCGTACTGATCATTACCTCAAAGTGTCATCAAGTTTGGGTGAAAAAATGTGTGCTGAGATTTCAGGAAACTCGTAGTGTTTTGGAAGCTTGGCAACCCCTTTCCATGAAAGTGATTTGCGCCAGTCTCTGCTTAGGGCTACATCAATAGGAAACAAACCATAGAGATAGAACTTGGAATTACTTTATTGTGTCAAGTTTCAAAGAGCTACCACAAACCGTTTTTGATTTAGAGTTTCAACAACATGTATCCATATAAAAGAAAACTGAGTGAAACCTAAAAATTAAAACTGTAGGAAATTTGGTGAGCCAAATGGGATTGGGGTACTGATCATTACCTGAAAGTGTCATCAAGATTGGGTGAAAAAATGTGTGCTGAGTTCAGGAAACTCGTAGTTTTTTGGAAGCATGGCAACCCCTTTCCATGAAAGTGATTTGCGCCAGTCTCTGCTTAGGGCTACATCAATAGGAAACAAACCATAGAGATAGAACTTGGAACTACTTTATTGTGTCAAGTTTCAAAGAGCTAGCACAAACCGTGTTTGATTTAGAGTTCCAACTACATATATACATATAGGAGAAAACAGAGTGAAAGCTAAAAATTCAAACTGTTACTGCAAAAGAACGGTTTAACCTAGAAGAACGAAATTTGGTGAGCCAAGTGGGATTCGGGTACTGATCATTACCTGAAAGTGTCATCAAGTTTGGATGAAAAAATGTGTGCTGAGATTTCAGAAAACTTGTAGTTTTTGGAAGCTTGGCAACCCCTTTCCATGAAAGTGATTTGCGCCAGTCTCTGCTTACGGCTACATTAATAGGAAACAAACCATAGAGATAGAACTTGGAACTACTTTATTCTGTCAAGTTTCAGAGAGCTAGCACACACCGTGTTTGATTTAGAGTTCCTACTACATGTATCCATATAGGAGAAAACAGAGTGAAAGCTAAAAATTAAAACTGTTACTGCCAACGAACGGTTTAACCTAGAAGAACGAAATTTGGTGAGCCAAGTGGGATTGGGGTACTGATCATTACCTGAAAGTGTCATCAAGATTGGGTGAAAAAATGTGTGCTGAGATTTCAGGAAACTCGTAGTTTTTAGAAGCTTGGCAACCCATTTCCATGAAAGTATTTTGCGCCAGTCTCTGCTTAGGGCTACATCAATAGGAAAGAAACCATAGAGATAGAACTTGGAACTACTTTATTGCGTCTAGTTTCAAAGAGCTAGCACAAACCGTGTTTGATTTAGAGTTCCAAATACATGTATCCCTATAGGAGAAAACAGAGTGTAACCTAAAAATTAAAAGTGTTACTGCCAACGAACGGTTTAACCTAGAAGAACGAAATTTGGTGCACCAAGTGTGACTGGTGTACTGATCATCATCTGAAAGTGTCATCAAGATTGGGTGAAAAAAATGTGTGCTGAGATTTCAGGAAACTCGTAGTTTTTTGGAAGCTTGGCAACCCCTTTCCATGAAAGTGATTTGCGCCAGTCTCTGCTTATGGCTACATCAATAGGAAACACACCACAGATACAGGACTTGTAACTAATTTACAGTGTCAAGTTTCAAAGAGCTAGCACAAACCTTGTTTGATTTTGTGTTCCAACTACATGTATCCCTAAAGGAGAAAACAGAGTGAAACCTAAATATTAAAACTGTTACTGCCAATGAACGGTTTAACTTACAAGAATGAAATTAGGTGATCCAAGTGGGATTGGGTTACTGATCATTACCTGAAAGTGTCATCAAGATTGGGTGAAAAAATGTGTGCTGAGATTTCAGGAAAACGTAGTTTTTTGGAAGCTTGGCAAACCCTTTCAATGAAAGTGATTTGCGCCAGTCTCTGCTTCGGGCTACATCAATAGGAAACAAACCATAGAGATAGAACTTGGAACTACGTTATTCTGTCAAGTTTCAGAGAGCTAGCACACACCGTGTTTGATTTAGAGTTCCAACTACATGTATCGATATAGGAGAAAACAGAGTGAAAGCTAAAAATTAAAACTGTTACTGCCAACGAACGGTTTAACCTAGAAGAACGAAATTTGGTGAGCCAAGTGGGATTGGGGTACTGATCATTACCTGAAAGTGTCATCAAGATTGGGTGAAAAAATGTGTGCTGAGATTTCAGGAAACTCGTAGTTTTTGGAAGCTTGGCAACCCATTTCCATGAAAGTATTTTGCGCCAGTCTCTGCTTAGGGCTACATCAATAGGAAAGAAACCATAGAGATAGAACTTGGAACTACTTTATTGCGTCTAGTTTCAAAGAGCTAGCACAAACCGTGTTTGATTTAGAGTTCCAAATACATGTATCCCTATAGGAGAAAACAGAGTGTAACCTAAAAATTAAAAGTGTTACTGCCAACGAACGGTTTAACCTAGAAGAACGAAATTTGGTGCACCAAGTGTGACTGGTGTACTGATCATCATCTGAAAGTGTCATCAAGATTGGGTGAAAAAAATGTGTGCTGAGATTTCAGGAAACTCGTAGTTTTTTGGAAGCTTGGCAAACCCTTTCCATGAAAGTGATTTGCGCCAGTCTCTGCTTATGGCTACATCAATAGGAAACACACCACAGATACAGGACTTGTAACTAATTTACAGTGTCAAGTTTCAAAGAGCTAGCACAAACCTTGTTTGATTTTGTGTTCCAACTACATGTATCCCTATAGGAGAAAACAGAGTGAAACCTAAAAATTAAAACTGTTACTGCCAACGAACGGTTTAACTTACAAGAATGAAATTTGGTGATCCGAGTGGGATTGGGTTACTGATCATTACCTGAAAGTGTAATCAAGATTGGGTGAAAAAATGTGTGCTGAGATTTCAGGAAACCGTAGTTTTTTGGAAGCTTGGCAAACCCTTTCAATGAAAGTGATTTGCGCCAGTCTCTGCTTCGGGCTACATCAATAGGAAACAAACCATAGAGATAGAACTTGGAACTACTTTATTGTGTCAAGTTTCAGAGAGCTAGCACACACCGTGTTTGATTTAGAGTTCCAACTACATGTATCGATATAGGAGAAAAGAGAGTGAAAGCTAAAAATTAAAACTGTTACTGCAAACAAACGGTTTAACCTAGAAGAAGGAAAATTGGTGAGCCAAGTGAGATTGAGGTACTGATCATTACCTGAAAGTGTCATCAAGTTTGGGTGAAAAAATGTGTGCTGAGATTTCAGAAAACTCGTAGTTTTTCGTAGCTTGGCAACCCATTTCCATGAAAGTTATTTGCGCCAGTCTCTGCTTTGGGCTACATCAATAGGAAACAAACCATAGAGATAGAACTTGGAACTACTTTATTGTGTGAAGTTTCACAAAGCTAGCACACACCGTGTTTGATTTAGAGTTCCAACTACAATTATGCATATAGGAGAAAACAGAGTGAAATCTAAATTTAAAACTGTTACTGCAAACGAACGGTTTAACCTAGAAGAAGGAAATTTGGTGAGCCAAGTGGGATTGGGGTACTGATCATTACCTGAAAGTGTCATCAAGTTTGGGTGAAAAAATGTGTGCTGAGATTTCAGGAAACTCGTAGTTTTTGGAAGCTTGGCAACCCATTTCCATGAAAGTATTTTGCGCCAGTCTCTGCTTAGGGCTACATCAATAGGAAAGAAACCATAGAGATAGAACTTGGAACTACTTTATTGCGTCTAGTTTCAAAGAGCTAGCACAAACCGTGTTTGATTTAGAGTTCCAAATACATGTATCCCTATAGGAGAAAACAGAGTGAAACCTAAAAATTAAAAGTGTTACTGCCAACGAACGGTTTAAACTAGAAGAACGAAATTTGGTGCACCAAGTGTGACTGGTGTACTGATCATTATCTGAAAGTGTCATCAAGATTGGGTGAAAAAATGTGTGCTGAGATTTCAGGAAACTCGTAGTTTTTTGGAAGCTTGGCAAGCCCTTTCCATGAAAGTGATTTGCGCCAGTCTCTGCTTATGGCTACATCAATAGGAAACACACCATAGAGATAGAACTTGAAACTACTTTATTGTGTCAAGTTTCAGAGAGCTAGCACACACCGTGTTTGATTTAGAGTTCCTACTACATGTATCCATATAGGAGAAAACAGAGTGAAAGCTAAAAATTAAAACTGTTACTGCCAACGAACGGTTTAACCTAGAAGAACGAAATTTGGTGAGCCAAGTGGGATTGGGGTACTGATCATTATCTGAAAGTGTCATCAAGATTGGGTGAAAAAATGTGTGCTGAGATTTCAGGAAACTCGTACTTTTTTGGAAGCTTGGCAAACCCTTTCCATGAAAGTGATTTGCGCCAGTCTCTGCTTAGGGCTACATCAATAGGAAACAAACCATAGAGATAGAACTTGGAACTACATTATTGTGTCAAGTTTCAAAAAGCTAGCACAAACCGTGTTTGATTTAGAGTTCCAACTACAATTATGCGTATAGGAGAAAACAGAGTGAAAGCTAAATTTAAAACTGTTACTGCAAACGAACGGTTTAACCTAGAAGAAGGAAATTTGGTGAGCCAAGTGGGATTGGGGTACTGATCATTACCTGAAAATGTCATCAAGATTGGGTGAAAAAATGTGTGCTGAGATTTCAGGAAACTCGTAGTTTTTGGAAGCTTGGCAAACCCTTTCCATGAAAGTGATTTGCGCCAGTCTCTGCTTAGGGCTACATCAATAGGAAACAAACCATAGAGATAGAACTTGGAACTACTTTATTGTGTCAAGTTTCAAAGAGCTAGCACAAACCGTGTTTGATTTAGAGTTCCAACTACATGTATCCCTATAGGAGAAAAAAGAGAGAAACCTAAAAATTAAAACTGTTACTGCCAACGAACGGTTTAAACTAGAAGAACAAAATTTGGTGATCCAAGTGGGATTGGGGTACTGATCATTACCTGAAAGTGTCATCAAGATTGGGTGAAAAAATGTGTGCTGAGATTTCAGGAAACACGTAGTTTTTTGGAAGCTTGGCAAACACTTTCCATGAAAGTGATTTGCACCAGTCTCTGCTTAGGGCTACAGCAATAGGAAACGAACCATAGAGTTAGAACTTGGAACTAATTTATTGTGTCAAATTTCAAAAAGCTAGCACAAACCCTGTTTGATTTAGAGTTCCAACTACATGTATCCCTATAGGAGAAAACAGAGTGACCTAAAAATTAATATTGTTACTGCCAACGAACTGTTTAACGTAGAAGAACAAAATTTGGTGAGCCAAGTGGGATTGGGGTACTGATCATTACCTGAAAGTGTCATCAAAATTGGGTGAAAAAATGAGTGCTGAGATTTCAGAAAACTCGTAGTTTTTTGAAAGCTTGGCAACCCCTTTCCATGAAAGTGATTTGTGCCAGTCTCTGCTTATGGCTACATCAATAGGAAATACACCACAGACAGAGGACTTGGAACTAATTTATTGTGTCAAGTTTCAAAGAGCTAGCACCAACCTTGTTTGATTTTGTGTTCCAACTACATTTATCCCTATAGGAGAAAACAGAGTGAAACCTAAAAATTAAAACTGTTACTGCCAACGAACGGTTTAACCTAGAACAAGGAAATTTGGTGAGCCAAGTGGGATTGGGGTACTGATCATTACCTGAAAGTGTCATCAAGATTGGGTGAAAAAATGTGTGCTCAGATTTCAGGAAACTCGTAGTTTTTGGGAGCTTGGCAACCCATTTCCATGAAAGTGATTTGTGCCAGTCTCTGCTTAGGGCTACATCAATAGGAAACAAATCATAGAGATAGAACTTGGAACTACTTTATTGCGTCTAGTTTCAAAGTGCTAGCACAAACCGAGATTGATTTAGAGTTCCAACTACATGTATCCGTATAGGGGAAAACAGGGTGAAACCTAAAAATTAAAACAGTTACTGCCAACGAACGGTTTAACTTACAAGAATGAAATTTGGTGATCCAAGTGGGATTGGGTTACTGATCATTACCTGAAAGTGTCATCAAGATTGGGTGAAAAAATGTGTGCTGTTATTTCAGGAAAACGTAGTTTTTTGGAAGCTTGGCAAACCCTTTCCATGAAAGTGATTTGCGACAGTCTCTGCTTTGGGCTACATCAATAGGAAACAAACCATAGAGATAGAACTTGGAACTACTTTATTGTGTCAAGTTTCCAAGAGCTAGCACAAACCGTGTTTGATTTAGTGTTCCAACTACATGTATCCATATAGGAGAAAACAGAGTGAAACCTAAAAATTAATACTGTTACTGCCAACGAACGGTTTAACCTAGAAGAACGAAATTTGGTGAGCCAAGTGGGATTGGGGTACTGATCATTATCTGAAAGTGTCATCAAGATTGGTTGAAAAAATGTGTGCTGAGATTTCAGGAAACTCGTAGTTTTATGGAAGCTTGGCAACCCCTTTCCATGAAAGTGATTTGCGCCAGTCTCTGCTTAGGGCTACATCAATAGGAAACAAAAATAGAGATAGAACTTGGAACAACTTTATTGTGTCAAGTTTCAAAGAGCTAGCACAAACCGTGTTTGATTTAGAGTTCCAAATACATGTATCCCTATAGGAGAAAACAGAGTGTAACCTAAAAATTAAAAGTGTTACTGCCAACGAACGGTTTAACCTAGAAGAACGAAATTTGGTGCACCAAGTGTGACTGGTGTACTGATCATTATCTGAAAGTGTCATCAAGATTGGGTGAAAAAATGTCTGCTGAGATTTCAGGAAACTCGTAGTTTTTTGGAAGCTTGGCAAGACCTTTCCATGAAAGTTATTTGCGCCAGTCTCTGCTTAGGGCTACATCAATAGGAAACAAACCATAGAGATAGAACTTGGAATAATTTATTGTGTCAAGTTTCAAAGAGCTAGCACAAACCGAGTTTGATTTAGAGTTCCAACTACATGTATCCATATAGGAGAAAACAGGGTGAAACCTAAAAATTAAAACAGTTACTGCCAACGAACGGTTTAACTTAGAAGAACGAAATTTGGTGATCCAAGTGGGATTGGGTTACTGATCATTACCTGAAAGTGTCATCAAGATTGGGTGAAAAAATGTGTGCTTAAATTTCAGGAAACTCGTAGTTTTTTGGAAGCTTGGCAACCCCTTTCCATGAAAGTGATTTGCGCCAGTCTCTGCTTTGAGCTACATCAATAGAAACAAACCATAGAGATAGAACTTGGAATTAATTTATTGTGTCAAGTTTCAAAGAGCTAGCACAAACCGTGTTTGATTTAGAGTTCCAACTACATGTATCCATATAGGAGAAAACAGAGGGAAATCTAAAAATTAAAACTGTTACTGCAAACGATCGGTTTAACCTAGAAGAAGGAAATTTGGTGAGCCAAGTGGGATTGGGGTACTGATCATTACCTGAAAGTGTCATCAAGATTGGGTGAAAAAATGTGTGCTGTGATTTCAGGAAACTCGTAGTTTTTGTAAGCTTGGCACCCCATTTCAATGAAAGTGATTTGTGCCAGTCTCTGCCTAGGGCTACATCAATAGGAAACAAATCATAGAGATAGAACTTGGAACTACTTTATTGCGTCTAGTTTCAAAGAGCTAGCACAAACCGAGTTTGATTTAGAGTTCCAACTACATGTATCCATATAAGAGAAAACAGGGTGAAACCTAAAAATTAAAACAGTTACTGCCAACGAACGGTTTAAATTGCAAGAATGAAATTTGGTGATCCAAGTGGGATTGGGTTACTGATCATTACCTGAAAGTGTCATCAAGATTGGGTGAAAAAATGTGTGCTGAGATTTCAGTAAAACGTAGTTTTTTGGAAGCTTGGCAAACCCTTTCCATGAAAGTGATTTGCGCCAGTCTCTGCTTCGGGCTACAACAATAGGAAACAAACTATAAAGATAGAACTTGGAACTACTTTATTGTGTCAAGTTTCAGGGAGCTAGCACACACCGTGTTTGATTTAGAGTTCCAACTACATGTATCCATATAGGAGAAAACAGAGTGAAAGCTAAAAATTAATACTGTTACTGCCAACGAACGGTTTAACCTAGAAGAACGAAATTTGGTGAGCCAAGTGGGATTGGGGTACTGATCATTATCTGAAAGTGTCATCAAGATGGGGTGAAAAAATGAGTGCTGAGATTTCAGGAAACTCGTAGTTTTTTGGAAGCTTGGCAACTCCTAACCATGAAAGGGATTTGCGCCAGTCTCTGCTTAGGGCTACATCAATAGGAAACACACCATAGATACAGGACTTGGAACTTCTTTTGTGTCAAGTTTCAAAAAGCTAGCACAAACCGTGTTTGATTTAGAGTTCCAACTACATGTATCCCTATAGGAGAAAACAGAGTGAAACCTAAAAATTAAAACTGATACTGCCAACAAACGGTTTAACCTAGAAGAACAAAATTTGGTGAGCCAAGTGGGATTTGGGTACTGATCATTACCTGAAAGTGTCATCAAGATTGGTTGAAAAAATGTGTGCTGAGATTTCAGGAAACACGTAGTTTTTTGGAAGGTTGGCAAACCCTTTCCATGAAAGTGATTTGCGCCAGTCTCTGCTTAGGTCTACAGCAATAGGAAACAAACCATAAAGATAGAATTTGGAACTACTTTATTGTGTCAAGTTTCCAAGAGCTAGCACAAACCGTATTTGATTTAGTGTTCCAACTACAAGTATCCATATAGGAGAAAACCGAGAGAAACCTAAAAATTAATACACTTACTGCCAACGAACGGTTTAACCTAGAAGAACGAAATTTGGTGAGCCAAGTGGGATTGGGGTACTGATCATTATCTGAAAGTGTCATCAAGATTGGTTGAAAAAATGTGTGCTGAGATTTCAGGACACTCGTAGTTTTTTGGAAGCTTGGCAACCCCTTTCCATGAAAGTGATTTGCGCCAGTCTCTGCTTAGGGCTACATCAATAGGAAACAAACCATAGAGATAGAACTTGGAACTATTTTATTGTGTCAAGTTTCAAAGAGTTAGCACAAACCGTGTTTGATTTAGAGTTCCATCTACATGTATCCCTATAGGAGAAAACAGAGTGAAACCTAAAAATTAAAACTGTTACTTCCAACGAACGGTTGCACCTAGAAGAAGGAAATTTGCTGAGCCAAGTGGGATTGGGGTACTGATCATTACCTGAAAGTGTCATCAAGATTGGGTGAAAAAATGTGTGCTGAGATTTCAGGAAACTCGTAGTTTTTTGGAAGCTTGGCAACCTATTTCCATGAAAGTGATTTGTGCCAGTCTCTGCTTAGGGCTACAGCAATAGGAAACAAACCATAGTGACAGAACTTGGAATTAATTTATTGTGTCAAGTTTCAAAGAGCTAGCACAAACCTTGTTTGTTTTAGAGTTCCAACTACATGTATCCCTATAGGAGAAAACAGAGTGAAACCTAAAAATTAAAACTGTTACTGCCAACGAATGGTTTAAACTTGAAGAACGAAATTTGGTGAGCCAAGTGGGATTGGGGTACTGATCATTACCTGAAAGTGTCATCAAAATTGGGTGAAAAAATGTGTGCTGAGATTTCAGGAAACTCGTAGTTTTTTGGAAGCTTGGCAACCCCTTTCCATGAAAGTGATTTGCGCCAGTCTCTGCTTAGGGCTACATCAATAGGAAACAAACCATAGAGATAGAACTTGGAACTACTTTATTGTGTCAAGTTTCAAAGAGCTAGCACAAACCGTGTTTGATTTAGAGTTCCATCTACATGTATCCCTATAGGAGAAAACAGAGTGAAACCTAAAAATTAAAACTGTTACTTCCAACGAACGGTTTAACCTAGAAGAAGGAAATTTTGTGAGCCAAGTGGGATTGGGGTACTGATCATTACCTGAAAGTGTCATCAAGATTGGGTGAAAAAATATGTGCTGATATTTCAGGAAACTCATAGTTTTTTGGAAGCTTGGCAAAACCTTTCCATGAAAGTGATTTGCGCCAGTCCCTGCTTAGGGCTACAGCAATAGGAAACAAATCATAGTGATAGAACTTGGAATTAATTTATTGTGTCAAGTTTCAAAGAGCTAGCACAAACCGTGTTTGATTTAGAGTTCCAACTACATGTATCCCTATAGGAGAAAACAGAGTGAAACCTAAAAATTAAAACTGTTACTGCCAACGAACGGTTTAAACTTGAAGAATGAAATTTGGTGAGCCAAGTGGGATTGGGGTACTGATCATTACCTGAAAGTGTCATCAAGATTGGGTGAAAAAATGTGTGCTGAGATTTCAGGAAACTCGTAGTTTTTTGGAAGCTTGGCAACCCCTTTCCATGAAAGTGATTTGCGCCAGTCTCTGCTTAGGGCTACATCAATAGGAAACAAACCATAGAGATAGAACTTGGAACTACTTTATTGTGTCAAGTTTCAAAGAGCTAGCACAAACCGAGTTTGATTTAGAGTTCCAACTACATGTATCCATATAGGAGAAAACAGGGTGAAACCTAAGAATTAAAACAGTTACTGCCAACCTACGGTTTAACCTAGAAGAAGGAAATTTGGTGAGCCAAGTGGGATTGGGGTAGTGATCATTACCTGAAAGTGTCATCAAGATTGGGTGAAAAAATGTGTGCTGTGATTTCAGGAAACTCGTAGTTTTTGTAAGCTTGGCACCCCATTTCCATGAAAGTGATTTGTGCCAGTCTCTGCTTAGGGCTACATCAATAGGAAACAAATCATAGAGATAGAACTTTGAACTACTTTATTGCGTCTAGTTTCAAAGAGCTAGCACAAACCGAGTTTGATTTGGAGTTCCAACTACATGTATCCGTATAAGAGAAAACAGGGTGAAACCTAAAAATTAAAACAGTTACTGCCAACGAACGGTTTAACTTACAAGAATGAAATTTGGTGATCCAAGTGGGATTGGGTTACTGATCATTACCTGAAAGTGTCATCAAGATTGGGTGAAAAAATGTGTGCTGAGATTTCAGGAAAACGTAGTTTTTTGGAAGCTTGGCAAACCCTTTCCATGAAAGTGATTTGCGCCAGTCTCTGCTTCAAGCTACATCAATAGGAAACAAACCATAGAGATAGAACTTGGAACTACTTTATTGTGTCAAGTTTCAGGGAGCTAGCACACACCGTGTTTGATTTAGAGTTCCAACTACATGTATCCATATAGGAGAAAACAGAGTGAAAGCTAAAAATTAAAACTGTTACTGCCAACGAACGGTTTAACCTAGAAGAACGAAATTTGGTGAGCCAAGTGGGAATGGGGTACTGATCATTATCTGAAAGTGTCATCAAGATTGGTTGAAAAAATGTGTGCTGAGATTTCAGGAAACACGTAATTTTTTGGAAGGTTGGCAACCCCTTTGCATGAAAGTGATTTGCGCCAGTCTCTGCTAAGGGCTACAGCAATAGGAAACAAACCATAGTGGTAGAACTTGGAACTACTTTATTCTGTAAAGTTTCCAAGAGCTTGCACAAACCGTGTTTCATTTAGTGTTCCAACTACATGTATCAATATAGGAGAAAACAGAGTGAAACCTAAAAATTAAAACTGTTACTGCCAACGAACGGTTTAACCTAGAAGAACGAAATTTGGTGAGCCAAGTGGGATTGGGGTACTTATCATTATCTGAAAGTGTCATCACGATTGGGTGAAAAAATGTGTGCTGAGATTTCAGGAAACTCGTAGTTTTTTGGAAGCTTGGCAACCCCTTTCCATGAAAGTGATTTGCGCCAGTCTCTGCTTAGGGCTACATCAATAGGAAACAAACCATAGAGTTAGAACTTGGAACTACTTTATTGTGTCAAGTTTCAAAGAGCTAGCACAAACCGTGTTTGATTTAGAGTTCCATCTACATGTATCCCTATAGGAGAAAACAGAGTGAAACCTAAAAATTAAAACTGTTACTGCCAACGAACGGTTGAACCTAGAAGAACGAAATTTGGTGAGCCAAGTGGGATTGGGGTACTGATCATTACCTGAAAGTGTCATCAAGATTGGGTGAAAAAATGTGTGCTGAGATTTCAGGAAACTCGTAGTTTTTTGGAAGCTTGGCAACCCCTTTCCATGAAAGTGATTTGCGCCAGTCTCTGCTTAGGGCTACATCAATAGGAAACAAACCATAGAGATAGAACTTGGAACTACTTTATTGTGTCAAGTTTCAAAGAGCTAGCACAAACCGTGTTTGATTTAGAGTTCCATCTACATGTATCCCTATAGGAGAAAACAGAGTGAAACCTAAAAATTAAAACTGTTACTTCCAACGAACGGTATAACCTAAAAGAAGGAAATTTTGTGAGCCAAGTGGGATTGGGGTACTGATCATTACCTGAAAGTGTCATCAAGATTGGGTGAAAAAATATGTGCTGATATTTCAGGAAACTCATAGTTTTTTGGAAGCTTGGCAAAACCTTTCCATGAAAGTGATTTGCGCCAGTCCCTGCTTAGGGCTACAGCAATAGGAAACAAATCATAGTGATAGAACTTGGAATTAATTTATTGTGTCAAGTTTCAAAGAGCTAGCACAAACCGTGTTTGATTTAGAGTTCCAACTACATGTATCCCTATAGGAGAAAACAGAGTGAAACCTAAAAATTAAAACTGTTACTGCCAACGAACGGTTTAAACTTGAAGAATGAAATTTGGTGAGCCAAGTGGGATTGGGGTACTGATCATTACCTGAAAGTGTCATCAAGATTGGGTGAAAAAATGTGTGCTGAGATTTCAGGAAACTCGTAGTTTTTTGGAAGCTTGGCAACCCCTTTCCATGAAAGTGATTTGCGCCAGTCTCTGCTTAGGGCTACATCAATAGGAAACAAACCATAGAGATAGAACTTGGAACTACTTTATTGTGTCAAGTTTCAAAGAGCTAGCACAAACCGAGTTTGATTTAGAGTTCCAACTACATGTATCCATATAGGAGAAAACAGGGTGAAACCTAAGAATTAAAACAGTTACTGCCAACCTACGGTTTAACCTAGAAGAAGGAAATTTGGTGAGCCAAGTGGGATTGGGGTAGTGATCATTACCTGAAAGTGTCATCAAGATTGGGTGAAGAAATGTGTGCTGTGATTTCAGGAAACTCGTAGTTTTTGTAAGCTTGGCACCCCATTTCCATGAAAGTGATTTGTGCCAGTCTCTGCTTAGGGCTACATCAATAGGAAACAAATCATAGAGATAGAACTTGGAACTACTTTATTGCGTCTAGTTTCAAAGAGCTAGCACAAACCGAGTTTGATTTGGAGTTCCAACTACATGTATCCGTATAAGAGAAAACAGGGTGAAACCTAAAAATTAAAACAGTTACTGCCAACGAACGGTTTAACTTACAAGAATGAAATTTGGTGATCCAAGTGGGATTGGGTTACTGATCATTACCTGAAAGTGTCATCAAGATTGGGTGAAAAAATGTGTGCTGAGATTTCAGGAAAACGTAGTTTTTTGGAAGCTTGGCAAACCCTTTCCATGAAAGTGATTTGCGCCAGTCTCTGCTTCAAGCTACATCAATAGGAAACAAACCATAGAGATAGAACTTGGAACTACTTTATTGTGTCAAGTTTCAGGGAGCTAGCACACACCGTGTTTGATTTAGAGTTCCAACTACATGTATCCCTATTGGAGAAAACAGAGTGAAAGCTAAAAATTAAAACTGTTACTGCCAACGAACGGTTTAACCTAGAAGAACGAAATTTGGTGAGCCAAGTGGGAATGGGGTACTGATCATTATCTGAAAGTGTCATCAAGATTGGTTGAAAAAATGTGTGCTGAGATTTCAGGAAACACGTAATTTTTTGGAAGGTTGGCAAACCCTTTCCATGAAAGTGATTTGCGCCAGTCTCTGCTAAGGGCTACAGCAATAGGAAACAAACCATAGTGGTAGAACTTGGAACTACTTTATTCTGTAAAGTTTCCAAGAGCTTGCACAAACCGTGTTTCATTTAGTGTTCCAACTACATGTATCAATATAGGAGAAAACAGAGTGAAACCTAAAAATTAAAACTGTTACTGCCAACGAACGGTTTAACCTAGAAGAACGAAATTTGGTGAGCCAAGTGGGATTGGGGTACTGATCATTATCTGAAAGTGTCATCAAGATTGGGTGAAAAAATGTGTGCTGAGATTTCAGGAAACTCGTAGTTTTTTGGAAGCTTGGCAACCCCTTTCCATGAAAGTGATTTGCGCCAGTCTCTGCTTAGGGCTACATCAATAGGAAACAAACCATAGAGTTAGAACTTGGAACTACTTTATTGTGTCAAGTTTCAAAGAGCTAGCACAAACCGTGTTTGATTTAGAGTTCCATCTACATGTATCCCTATAGGAGAAAACAGAGTGAAACCTAAAAATTAAAACTGTTACTGCCAACGAACGGTTGAACCTAGAAGAACGAAATTTGGTGAGCCAAGTGGGATTGGGGTACTGATCATTACCTGAAAGTGTCATCAAGATTGGGTGAAAAAATGTGTGCTGAGATTTCAGGAAACTCGTAGTTTTTGGGAAGCTTGGCAACCCCTTTCCATGAAAGTGATTTGCGCCAGTCTCTGCTTAGGGCTACATCAATAGGAAACAAACCATAGAGATAGAACTTGGAACTACTTTATTGTGTCAAGTTTCAAAGAGCTAGCACAAACCGTGTTTGATTTAGAGTTCCATCTACATGTATCCCTATAGGAGAAAACAGTGTGAAACCTAAAAATTAAAACTGTTACTTCCAACGAACGGTATAACCTAGAAGAAGGAAATTTTGTGAGCCAAGTGGGATTGGGGTACTGATCATTACCTGAAAGTGTCATCAAGATTGGGTGAAAAAATATGTGCTGATATTTCAGGAAACTCATAGTTTTTTGGAAGCTTGGCAAAACCTTTCCATGAAAGTGATTTGCGCCAGTCTCTGCTTAGGGCTACAGCAATAGGAAACAAATCATAGTGATAGAACTTGGAATTAATTTATTGTGTCAAGTTTCAAAGAGCTAGCACAAACCGTGTTTGATTTAGAGTTCCAACTACATGTATCCCTATAGGAGAAAACAGAGTGAAACCTAAAAATTAAAACTGTTACTGCCAACGAACGGTTTAAACTTGAAGAATGAAATTTCGTGAGCCAAGTGGGATTGGGGTACTGATCATTACCTGAAAGTGTCATCAAGATTGGGTGAAAAAATGTGTGCTGAGATTTCAGGATACACGTAGTTTTTTGGAAGGTTGGCAAACCCTTTCCATGAAAGTGATTTGCGCCAGTCTCTGCTTAGGGCTACAGCAATAGGAAACAAACCATAGAGATAGAACTTGGAACTACTTTATTGTGTAAAGTTTCCAAGAGCTAGCACAAACCGTGTTTGATTTAGTGTTCCTACTACATGTATCAATATAGGAGAAAACAGAGTGAAACCTAAAAATTAAAACTGTTACTGCCAACGAACGGTTTAACCTAGAAGAAGGAAATTTGGTGAGCCAAGTGGGATTGGGGTAGTGATCATTACCTGAAAGTGTCATCAAGATTGGGTGAAAAAATGTGTGCTGTGATTTCAGGAAACTCGTAGTTTTTGTAATCTTGGCACCCCATTTCCATGAAAGTGATTTGTGCCAGTCTCTGCTTAGGGCTACATCAATAGGAAACAAATCATAGAGATAGAACTTGGAACTACTTTATTGCGTCTAGTTTCAAAGAGCTAGCACAAACCGAGTTTGATTTGGAGTTCCAACTACATGTATCCGTATAAGAGAAAACAGGGTGAAACCTAAAAATTAAAACAGTTACTGTCAACGAACGGTTTAACTTACAAGAATGAAATTTGGTGATCCAAGTGGGATTGGGTTACTGATCATTACCTGAAAGTGTCATCAAGATTGGGTGAAAAAATGTGTGCTGAGATTTCAGGAAAACGTAGTTTTTTGGAAGCTTGGCAAACCCTTTCCATGAAAGTGATTTGCGCCAGTCTCTGCTTCAAGCTACATCAATAGGAAACAAACCATAGAGATAGAACTTGGAACTACTTTATTGTGTCAAGTTTCAGGGAGCTAGCACACACCGTGTTTGATTTAGAGTTCCAACTACATGTATCCATATAGGAGAAAACAGAGTGAAAGCTAAAAATTAAAACTGTTACTGCCAACGAACGGTTTAACCTAGAAGAACGAAATTTGGTGAGCCAAGTGGGAATGGGGTACTTATCATTATCTGAAAGTGTCATCAAGATTGGTTGAAAAAATGTGTGCTGAGATTTCAGGAAACACGTAGTTTTTTGGAAGGTTGGCAAACCCTTTCCATGAAAGTGATTTGCGCCAGTCTCTGCTAAGGGCTACAGCAATAGGGAACAAACCGTAGTGGTAGAACTTGGAACTACTTTGTTGTGTAAAGTTTCCAAGAGCTAGCACAAACCGTGTTTGATTTAGTGTTCCAACTACATGTATAAATATAGGAGAAAACAGAGTGAAACCTAAAAATTAAAACTGTTACTGCCAACGAACGGTTTAACCTAGAAGAACGAAATTTGGTGAGCCAAGTGGGATTGGGGTACTGATCATTATCTGAAAGTGTCATCAAGATTGGGTGAAAAAATGTGTGCTGAGATTTCAGGAAACACGTAGTTTTTTGGAAGATTGGCAAACCCTTTCCATGAAAGTGATTTGCGCCAGTCTCTGCTTAGGGCTACATCAATAGGAAACACTCCATAGATACAGGACTTGGAACTTTTTTTGTGTCAAGTTTCAAAAAGCTAGCACAAACCGTGTTTGATTTAGAGTTCCAACTACATGTATCCATATAGGAGAAAACAGAGTGAAACATAAAAATTAAAACTGTTACTGCCAACAAACGGTTTAACCTCGAAGAACAAAATTTGGTGAGCCAAGTGGGATTGGGGTACTGATCATTACCTGAAAGTGTCATCAAGATTGGTTGAAAAAATGTGTGCTGAGATTTCAGGAAACACGTAGTTTTTTGGAAGATTGGCAAACCCTTTCCATGAAAGTGATTTGCGCCAGTCTCTGCTTAGGGCTACAGCAATAGGAAACAAACCATAGAGATAGAACTTGGAACTACTTTATTGTGTAAAGTTTCCAAGAGCTAGCACAAACCGTGTTTGATTTAGTGTTCCAACTACATGTATCAATATAGGAGAAAACAAAGTGAAACCTAAAAATTAAAACTGTTACTGCCAACGAACGGTTTAACCTAGAAGAAGGAAATTTGGTGAGCCAAGTGGGATTGGGGTAGTGATCATTACCTGAAAGTGTCATCAAGATTGGGTGAAAAAATGTGTGCTGTGATTTCAGGAAACTCGTAGTTTTTGTAATCTTGGCACCCCATTTCCATGAAAGTGATTTGTGCCAGTCTCTGCTTAGGGCTACATCAATAGGAAACAAATCATAGAGATAGAACTTGGAACTACTTTATTGCGTCTAGTTTCAAAGAGCTAGCACAAACCGAGTTTGATTTGGAGTTCCAACTACATGTATCCGTATAAGAGAAAACAGGGTGAAACCTAAAAATTAAAACAGTTACTGCCAACGAACGGTTTAACTTACAAGAATGAAATTTGGTGATCCAAGTGGGATTGGGTTACTGATCATTACCTGAAAGTGTCATCAAGATTGGGTGAAAAAATGTGTGCTGAGATTTCAGGAAAACGTAGTTTTTTGGAAGCTTTGCAAACCCTTTCCATGAAAGTGATTTGCGCCAGTCTCTGCTTCTAGCTACATCAATAGGAAACAAACCATAGAGATAGAACTTGGAACTACTTTATTGTGTCAAGTTTCAGGGAGCTAGCACACACCGTGTTTGATTTAGAGTTCCAACTACATGTATCCATATAGGAGAAAACAGAGTGAAAGCTAAAAATTAAAACTGTTACTGCCAATGAACGGTTTAACCTAGAAGAACGAAATTTGGTGAGCCAAGTGGGAATGGGGTACTGATCATTATCTGAAAGTGTCATCAAGATTGGTTGAAAAAATGTGTGCTGAGATTTCAGGAAACACGTAGTTTTTTGGAAGGTTGGCAAACCCTTTCCATGAAAGTGATTTGCGCCAGTCTCTGCTAAGGGCTACAGCAATAGGAAACAAACCATAGTGGTAGAACTTGGAACTACTTTGTTGTGTAAAGTTTCCAAGAGCTAGCACAAACCGTGTTTGATTTAGTGTTCCAACTACATGTATCAATATAGGAGAAAACAGAGTGAAACCTAAAAATTAAAACTGTTACTGCCAACGAACGGTTTAACCTAGAAGAACGAAATTTGGTGAGCCAAGTGGGATTGGGGTACTGATCATTATCTGAAAGTGTCATCAAGATTGGGTGAAAAAATGTGTGCTGAGATTTCAGGAAACTCGTAGTTTTTTGGAAGCTTGGCAACCCCTTTCCATGAAAGTGATTTGCGCCAGTCTCTGCTTAGGGCTACATCAATAGGAAACAAACCATAGAGTTAGAACTTGGAACTACTTTATTGTGTCAAGTTTCAAAGAGCTAGCACACACCGTATTTGATTTAGAGTTCCAACTACATGTATCCATATAGGAGAAAACAGAGTGAAAGCTAAAAATTAAAACTGTTACTGCCAACGAACGGTTTAACCTAGAAGAACGAAATTTGGTGAGCCAAGTGGGATTGGGGTACTGATCATTATCTGAAAGTGTCATCAAGATGGGGTGAAAAAATGAGTGCTGAGATTTCAGGAAACTCGTAGTTTTTTGGAAGCTTGGCAACTCCTATCCATGAAAGTGATTTGCGCCAGTCTCTGCTTAGGGCTACATCAATAGGAAACACTCCATAGATACAGGACTTGGAACTTCTTTTGTGTCAAGTTTCAAAAAGCTAGCACAAACCGTGTTTGATTTAGAGTTCCAACTACATGTATCCATATAGGAGAAAACAGAGTGAAACATAAAAATTAAAACTGTTACTGCCAACGAACGGTTTAACCTAGAAGAACGAAATTTGGTGAGCCAAGTGGGATTGGGGTACTGATCATTACCTGAAAGTGTCATCAAGATTGGGTGAAAAAATGTGTGCTGAGATTTCAGGAAACTCGTAGTTTTTTGGAAGCTTGGCAACCCCTTTCCATGAAAGTGATTTGCGCCAGTCTCTGCTTCTAGCTACATCAATAGGAAACAAACCATAGAGATAGAACTTGGAACTACTTTATTGTGTCAAGTTTCACAGAGCTAGCACACACCGTGTTTGATTTAGAGTTCCAACTACATGTATCCATATAGGAGAAAACAGAGTGAAAGCTAAAAATTAAAACTGTTACTGCCAACGAACGGTTTAACCTAGAAGAACGAAATTTGGTGAGCCAAGTGGGATTGGGGTACTGATCATTATCTGAAAGTGTCATCAAGATGGGGTGAAAAAATGAGTGCTGAGATTTCAGGAAACTCGTAGTTTTTTGGAAGCTTGGCAACTCCTATCCATGAAAGTGATTTGCGCCAGTCTCTGCTTAGGGCTACATCAATAGGAAACACTCCATAGATACAGGACTTGGAACTTCTTTTGTGTCAAGTTTCAAAAAGCTAGCACAAACCGTGTTTGATTTAGAGTTCCAACTACATGTATCCATATAGGAGAAAACAGAGTGAAACATAAAAATTAAAACTGTTACTGCCAACAAACGGTTTAAACTCGAAGAACAAAATTTGGTGAGCCAAGTGGGATTGGGGTACTGATCATTACCTGAAAGTGTCATCAAGATTGGTTGAAAAAAGTGTGCTGAGATTTCAGGAAACACGTAGTTTTTTGGAAGATTGGCAAACCCTTTCCATGAAAGTGATTTGCGCCAGTCTCTGCTTAGGGCTACAGCAATAGGAAACAAACCATAGAGATAGAACTTGGAACTACTTTATTGTGTCAAGTTTCCAAGAGCTAGCACAAACCGTGTTTGATTTAGTGTTCCAACTACATGTATCAATATAGGAGAAAACAGAGTGAAACCTAAAAATTAAAACTGTTACTGCCAACGAACGGTTGAACCTAGAAGAACGAAATTTGGTGAGCCAAGTGGGATTGGGGTACTGATCATTACCTGAAAGTGTCATCAAGATTGGGTGAAAAAATGTGTGCTGAGATTTCAGGAAACTCGTAGTTTTTGGAAGCTTGGCAACCCCTTTCCATGAAAGTGATTTGCGCCAGTCTCTGCTTAGGGCTACAGCAATAGCAAACAAATCATAGTGACAGAACTTGGAATTAATTTATTGTGTCAAGTTTCAAAGAGCTAGCACAAACCGTGTTTGATTTAGAGTTCCAACTACATGTATCCCTATAGGAGAAAACAGAGTGAAACCTAAAAATTAAAACTGTTACTGCCAACGAACGGTTTAAACTTGAAGAACGAAATTTGGTGAGCCAAGTGGGACTGGGGTACTGATCATTACCTGAAAGTGTCATCAAGATTGGGTGAAAAAATGTGTGCTGAGATTTCAGGAAACTCGTAGTTTTTTAGAAGCTTGGCAACCCCTTTCCATGAAAGTGATTTGCGCCAGTCTCTGCTTAGGGCTACAGCAATAGGAAACAAATCATAGTGATAGAACTTGGAATTAATTTATTGTGTCAAGTTTCAAAGAGCTAGCACATACCGTGTTTGATTTAGAGTTCCAACTACATGTATCCCTATAGGAGAAAACAGAGTGAAACCTAAAAATTAAAACTGTTACTGCCAACGAACGGTTTAACCTAGAAGAACGAAATTTGGTGAGCCAAGTGGGATTGGGGTACTGATCATTACCTGAAAGTGTCATCAAGATTGGGTGAAAAAATGTGTGCTGAGATTTCAGGAAACTCGTAGTTTTTTAGAAGCTTGGCAACCCCTTTCCATGTAAGTGATTTGCGCCAGTCTCTGCTTAGGGCTACATCAATAGGAAACAAACCATAGAGATAGAACTTGGAACTACTTTATTGTGTCAAGTTTCAAGGAGCTAGCACAAACCGAGTTTGATTTAGAGTTCCAACTACATGTATCCATATAGGAGAAAACAGGGTGAAACCTAAAAATTAAAACAGTTACTGCCAACGAACGGTTTAACATAGAAGAACGAAATTTGGTGATCCAAGTGGGATTGGGTTACTGATCATTACCTGAAATTGTCATCAAGATTGGGTGAAAAAATGTGTGCTTAAATTTCAGGAAACTCGTAGTTTTTTGGAAGCTTGTAAACCCCTTTCCATGAAAGTGATTTGCGCCAGTCTCTGCTTCGGGCTACATCAATAGGAAACAAACCATAGAGATAGAACTTGGAACTACTTTATTGTGTCAAGTTTCACAGAGCTAGCACACACCGTGTTTGATTTAGAGTTCCAACTACATGTATCCATATAGGAGAAAACAGAGTGAAACATAAAAATTAAAACTGTTACTGCCAACGAACTGTTTAACCTAGAAGAAGGAAATATGGTGAGCCAAGTGGGATTGGGGTAGTGATCATTACCTGAAAGTGTCATCAAGATTGGGTGAAAAAATGTGTGCTGAGATTTCAGGAAACTCGTAGTTTTTGGAAGCTTGGCAACCCATTTCCATGAAAGTGATTTGTGCCAGTCTCTGCTTAGGGCTACATCAATAGGAAACAAATCATAGAGATAGAACTTGGAACTACTTTATTGCATCTAGTTTCAAAGAGCTAGCACAAACCGAGATTGATTTAGAGTTCCAACTACATGTATCCGTACAGGAGAAAACGGGGTGAAACCTAAAAATTAAAACAGTTACTGCCAACGAACGGTTTAACTTACAACAATGAAATTTGGTGATCCAAGTGGGATTGGGTTACTGATCATTACCTGAAAGTGTCATCAAGATTAGGTGAAAAAATATGTGCTGAGATTTCAGGAAACACGTAGTTTTTTGGAAGGTTGGCAAACCCTTTCCATGAAAGTGATTTGCGCCAGTCTCTGCTTCGGGCTACATCAATAGGAAACAAACCATAGAGATAGAACTTGGAACTACTTTATTGTGTCAAGTTTCAGAGAGCTAGCACACACCGTGTTTGATTTAGTGTTCCAACTACATGTATCCATATAAAAGAAAACAGAGTGAAAGCTAAAGATTAAAACTGTTACTGCCAATGAACGGTTTAACCTAGAAGAACGAAATTTGGTGAGCCAAGTGGGATTGGGGTACTGATCATTATCTGAAAGTGTCATCTAGATGGGGTGAAAAAATGAGTGCTGAGATTTCAGGAAACACGTAGTTTTTTGGAAGGTTGGCAAACCCTTTCCATGAAAGTGATTTGCGCCAGTCTCTGCTTAGGGCTACATCAATAGGAAACAAACCATAGAGATAGATCTTGGAATTCTTTATTGTGTCACGTTTCAAAATGCTAGCACTAACCGTGTTTGATTTAGAGTTCCAACTACATGTATCACTATAGGAGAAAACAGAGTGAAACCTAAAAATTAAAACAGTTACTGCCAACGAATGGTTTAACCTAGAAGAACGAAATTTGGTGAGCCAAGTGGGATTGGGGTAGTGATCATTACCTGAAAGTGTCATCAAGATTGAGTGAAAAAATGTGTGCTGAGATTTCAGGAAACTCGTAGTTTTTGGAAGCTTGGCAACCCATTTCCATGAAAGTGATTTGCGCCAGTCTCTGCCTAGGGCTACATCAATAGGAAACAAACCATAGAGATAGAACTTGGAACTACTTTATTGTGTCAAGTTTCAAAGAGCTAGCCCAAACCGTGTTTGATTTAGAGTTCCAACTACATGTATCGCTATAGGAGAAAACAGAGTGAAACCTAAAAATTAAAACTGTTACTGCCAACGAACAGTTTAACCTAGAAGAACGATATTTGGTGAGCCAAGTGGGATTGGTGTACTGATCATTACCTGAAATTGTCATCAAGATTGGGTGAAAAAATGTGTGCTGTGATTTCAGGAAACTCGTAGTTTTTTGGAAGCTTGGCAACCCATTTCCATGAAAATGATTTGCGCCAGTCTCTGCTTAGGTCTACATCAATAGGAAGCAAACCATAGAGATAGAACTTGGAACTGCTTTATTGTGTCAAGTTTCCAAGAGCTAGCACAAACTGTGTTTGATTTAGTGTTCCAACTACATGTATCCATATAGGAGAAAACAGAGTGAAACCTAAAAATTAATACTGTTACTGCCAACGAACGGTTTAACCTAGAAGAACGGAAATTTGGTGACCCAAGTGGGATTGGGCTACTGATCATTACCTGAAAGTGTCATCAAGATTGGGTGAAAAAATGTGTGCTGAGATTTCAGGAAAACGTAGTTTTTTGGCAGCTTGGCAAACCCTTTCCATGAAAGTGATTTGCGCCAGTCTCTGCTTCGGGCTACATCAATAGGAAACAAACCATAGAAATAGAACTTGGAACTACTTTATTGTGTCAAGTTTCAGAGAGCTAGCACACACCGTGTTGGATTTAGAGTTCCAACTACATGTATCCATATAGGAGAAAACAGAGTGAAAGCTAAAAATTAAAACTGTTACTGCCAACGAAGGGTTTAACCTAGAAGAACGAAATTTGGTGAGCCAAGTGGGATTGGGGTACTGATCATTATCTGAAAGTGTCATCAAGATGGGGTGAAAAAATGAGTGCTGAGATTTCAGGAAACTCGTAGTTTTTTGGAAGCTTGGCAACCCCTTTCCATGAAAGTGATTTGCGCCAGTCTCTGCTTAGGGCTACATCAATAGGAAACACACCATAGATACAGGACTTGGAACTTCTTTTGTGTCAAGTTTCAGAGAGCTAGCACACACCGTGTTTGATTTAGAGTTCCAACTACATGTATCCATATAGGAGAAAACAGAGTGAAAGCTAAAAATTAATACTGTTACTGCCAACGAACGGTTTAACCTAGAAGAACGAAATTTGGTGAGCCAAGTGGGATTGGGGTACTGATCATTATCTGAAAGTGTCATCAAGATGGGGTGAAAAAATGAGTGCTGAGATTTCAGGAAACTCGTAGTTTTTTGGAAGCTTGGCAACCCCTTTCCATGAAAGTGATTTGCGCCAGTCTCTGCTTAGGGCTACATCAATAGGAAACACACCATAGATACAGGACTTGGAACTTCTTTTGTGTCAAGTTTCAAAAAGCTAGCACAAACCGTGTTTGATGTAGAGTTCCAACTACATGTATCCCTATAGGAGAAAACAGAGTGAAACCTAAAAATTAAAACTGTTACTGCCAACAAACGGTTTGAACTAGAAGAACAAAATTTGGTGAGCCAAGTGGGATTGGGGTACTGATCATTACCTGAAAGTGTCATCAAGAGTGGTTGAAAAAATGTGTGCTGAGATTTCAGGAAACACGTAGTTTTTTGGAAGGTTTGCAAACCCTTTCCATGAAAGTGATTTGCACCAGTCTCTGCTTAGGGCTACAGCAATAGGAAACAAACCATAGAGATAGAACTTGGAACTACTTTATTGTGTCAAGTTTCAAAGAGCTAGCACAAACTGTGTTTGATTTAGTGTTCCAACTACATGTATCAATATAGGAGAAAACAGAGTGAAACCTAAAAATTAAAACTGTTACTGCCAACGAACGGTTTAACCTAGAAGAACGAAATTTGGTGAGCCAAGTGGGATTGGGATACTGATCATTATCTGAAAGTGTCATCAAGATTGGGTGAAAAAATGTGG
Organism: Spermophilus citellus; assembly: GCF_964194105.1. Lineage (NCBI taxonomy): Eukaryota > Metazoa > Chordata > Mammalia > Rodentia > Sciuridae > Spermophilus > Spermophilus citellus. Next base: position 17,082,727 of record NC_138197.1, on the reverse strand, counting down.
GCTGAGATTTCAGGAAACTCGTAGTTTTTTGGAAGCTTGGCAACCGTTTCCATGAAAGTGATTTGCGCCAGTCTCTGCTTAGGGCTACATCAATAGGAAACAAACCATAGAGATAGAACTTGGAACTACTTTATTGTGTCAAGTTTCAAAGAGCTAGCACAAACCGTGTTTGATTTAGAGTTCCATCTACATGTATCCCTATAGGAGAAAACAGAGTGAAACCTAAAAATTAAAACTGTTACTACCAACGAAAAGTTGAACCTAGAAGAACGAAATTTGGTGAGCCAAGTGGGTTTGGGGTACTGATCATTACCTGAAAGTGTCCTCAAGATTGTGTGAAAAAATGTGTGCTGAGATTTCAGGAAACTCGTAGTTTTTTGGAAGCTTGGCAACCCCTTTCCATGAAAGTGATTTGCGCCAGTCTCTGCTTAGGGCTACAGCAACAGGAAACAAATCATAGTGACAGAACTTGGAATTAATTTATTGTGTCAAGTTTCAAAGAGCTAGCACAAACCGTGTTTGATTTAGAGTTCCAACTACATGTATCCCTATAGGAGAAAACAGAGTGAAACGTAAAAATTAAAACTGTTACTGCCAACGAACGGTTTAAACTTGAAGAACGAAATTTGTTGAGCCAAGTGGGATTGGGGTACTGAACATTACCTGAAAGTGTCATCAAGATTGGGTGAAAAAATGTGTGCTGAGATTTCAGGAAACTCGTAGTTTTTTGGAAGCTTGGCAACCCCTTTCCATGAAAGTGATTAGCGCCAGTCTCTGCTTAGGGCTACATCAATAGGAAACAAACCATAGAGATAGATCTTGGAACTTCTTTATTGTGTCAGGTTTCAAAAAGCTACCACAAACCGTGTTTGATTTAGAGTTCCAACTACATGTATCCATATAGGAGAAAACAGAGTGAAAGCTAAAAATTAAAACTGTTACTGCCAACGAATGGTTTAACCTAGAATAACGATATTTGGTGAGCCAAGTGGGATTGGTGAACTGATCATTACCTGAAATTGTCATCAAGATTGGGTGAAAAAATATGTGCTGAGATTTCAGGAAACTCGTAGTTTTTTGGAAGCTTGGCAACCCCTTTCCATGAAAATGATTTGCGCCAGTCTCTGCTTAGGTCTACAACAATAGGAAACAAACCATAGAGATAGAACTTGGAACTACTTTATTGTGTCAAGTTTCCAAGAGCTAGCACAAACCGTGTTTGATTTAGTGTTCCAAATACATGTATCCATATAGGAGAAAACAGAGTGAAACCTAAAAATTAAAACTGTTACTGCCAAAAAACGGTTTAAACTAGAAGAACAAAATTTGGTGAGCCAAGTGGGATTGGGGTACTGATCATTACCTGCAAGTGTCATCAAAATTGGGTGAAAAACTGTGTGCTGAGATTTCAGGAAACACGTAGTTTTTTGGAAGGTTGGCAAACCCTTTCCATGAAAGTGATTTGCACCAGTCTCTGCTTAGGGCTACAGCAATAGGAAACTAATCATAGTGACAGAACTTGGAATTAATTTATTGTGTCAAGTTTCAAGGAGCTAGCACAAACCGTGTTTGATTTAGAGTTCCAACTACATGTATCCCTATAGGAGAAAAAAGAGTGAAACCTAAAAATTAATACTGTTACTGCCAACGAACGGTTTAAACTTGAAGAACGAAATTTGGTTAGCCAAGTGGGATTGGGGTACTGATCATTACCTGAAAGTGTCATCAAGATTGGGTGAAAAAATGTGTGCTGAGATTTCAGGAAACTCGTAGTTTTTTGGAAGCTTGGCAACCCCTTTCCATGAAAGTGATTTGCGCCAGTCTCTGCTTAGGGCTACATCAATAGGAAACAAACCATAGAGATAGAACAAGGAACTACTTTATTGTGTCAAGTTTCAAAGAGCTAGCACAAACCGTGTTTGATTTAGAGTTCCATCTACATGTATCCCTATAGGAGAAAACAGAGTGAAACCTAAAAATTAAAACTGTTACTTCCAACGAACGGTTTAACCTAGAAGAAGGAAATTTGGTGAGCCAAGTGTGATTGGGGTACTGATCATTACCTGAAAGTGTCATCAAGATTGGGTGAAAAAATGTGTGCTGAGATTTCAGGAAACTCGTAGTTTTTTGGAAGCTTGGCAACCCCTTTCCATGAAAGTGATTTGCACCAGTCTCTGCTTAGGGCTACAGCAATAGGAAACAAATCATAGTGATAGAACTTGGAATTAATTTATTGTGTCAAGTTTCAAAGAGCTAGCACAAACCGTGTTTGATTTAGAGTTCCAACTACATGTATCCCTATAGGAGAAAACAGAGTGAAAGATAAAAATTAAAACTGTTACTGCCAACGAACGGTTTAACCTAGAAGAACGAAATTTGGTGAGCCAAGTGGGATTGGGGTACTGATCATTATCTGAAAGTGTCATCAAGATGGGGTGAAAAAATGAGTGCTGAGATTTCAGGAAACTCGTAGTTTTTTGGAAGCTTGGCAACCCCTTTCCATGAAAGTGATTTGCGCCAGTCTCTGCTTAGGGCTACATCAATAGGAAACAAACCATGGAGATAGAACTTGGAACTACTTTATTGTTTCAAGTTTCAAAGAGCTAGCACAAACCGTGTTTGATTTAGAGTTCCATCTACATGTATCCCTATAGGAGAAAACAGAGTGAAACCTAAAAATTAAAACTGTTACTGCCAAAAAAACGGTTTAAACTAGAAGAACAAAATTTGGTGAGCCAAGTGGGATTGGGGTACTGATCATTATCTGAAAGTGTCATCAAGATTGGTTGAAAAAATGTGTGCTGAGATTTCAGGAAACACGCAGTTTTTTGGAAGGTTGGCAAACCCTTTCCATGAAAGTGATTTGCACCAGTCTCTGCTTAGGGCTACAGCAATAGGAAACAAACCATAGAGATAGAACTTGGAACTACTTTATTGTGTCAAGTTTCCAAGAGCTAGCACAAACCGTGGTTGATTTAGTGTTCCAACTACATGTATCAATATAGGAGAAAACAGAGTGAAACCTAAATATTAAAACTGTTACTGCCAACGAACGGTTTAACCTAGAAGAACGAAATTTGGTGAGCCAAGTAGGATTGGGGTACTGATCATTATCTGAATGTGTCATCAAGATTGGGTGAAAAAATGTGTGCTGAGATTTCAGGAAACACGTAGTTTTTCGAAGCTTGGCAACGCATTTCCATGAAAGTTATTTGCGCCAGTCTCAGCTTCGGGCTACATCAATAGGAAACAAACCATAGAGATAAAACTTGGAACTACTTTATTGTGTGAAGTTTCACAGAGCTAGCACACACCGTGTTTGATTTAGAGTTCCAACTACATGTATCCATATAGGAGAAAACAGAGTGAAAGCTAAAATTAAAACTGTTACTGCAAACGAACGGTTTAACCTAGAAGAAGGAAATTTGGTGAGCCAAGTGGGATTGGGGTACTGATCATTACCTGAAAGTCTCATCAAGATTGGGTGAAAAAATGTGTGCTGAGATTTCAAGAAACTCGAATTTTTTTGGAAGCTTGTCAACCCCTTTCAATTAAAGTGATTTGCACCAGTCTCTGCTTATGGCTACATCAATAGGAAACACACCATAGATACAGGACTTGGAACTTCTTTATTGTGCAAGTTTCAAAAAGCTAGCACAAACCGTGTTTGATTTAGAGTTCCAACTACATGTATCCCTATAGGAGAAAACAGAGTGAAACCTAAAAATTAAAACAGTTACTGCCAATGAACGGTTTAACCTAGAAGAACGAAATTTGGTGAGCCAAGTGGGATTGGGGTACTGATCATTATCTGAAAGTGTCATCAAGATTGGGTGAAAAAATGTGTGCTGAGATTTCAGGAAACTCGTAGTTTTTTGGAAGCTTGGCAACCCCTTTCCATGAATGTGATTTGCGCCAGTCTCTGCTTCGGGCTACATCAATACGAAACAAACCATAGAGATAGAACTTGGAATTAATTTATTGTGTCAAGTTTCAAAGAGCTAGCCCAAACCGTGTTTGATTTAGAGTTCCAACTACATGTATCCTTATAGGAGAAAACAGAGTGAAAGCTAAAAATTAAAACTGTTACTGCAAACGAACGGTTTAACCTAGAAGAAGGAAATTTGGTGAGCCAAGTGGGATTGGGGTTCTGATCATTGCCTGAAAGTGTCATCAAGTTTGGGTGAAAAAAATGTGTGCTGAGATTTCAGGAACCTCGTAGTTTTTGGAAGCCTGGCAACCCATTTCCATGAAAGTGATTTGCGCCAGTCTCTGCTTAGGGATACATCAATAGGAAACAAACCATAGAGATAGATCCTGCAACTTCTTTATTGTGTCACGTTTCAAAAAGCTAGCACAAACCGTGTTTGATTTAGAGTTCCAACTACATGTATCACTATAGGAGAAAACAGAGTGAAACCTAAAAATTAAAACAGTTACTGCCAACGAACGGTTTAACCTAGAAGAACGGAAATTTGGTGACCCAAGTGGGATTGGGCTACTGATCTTTACCTGAAAGTGTCATCAAGATTGAGTGAAAAAATGTGTGCTGAGATTTCAGGAAACTCGTAGTTTTTGGAAGCTTGGCAACCCATTTCCATGAAAGTGATTTGCGCCAGTCTCTGCTTAGGGCTACATCAATAGGAAACAAACCATAGAGATAGAACAAGGAACTACTTTATTGTGTCAAGTTTCAAAGAGCTAGCACAAACCGTGTTTGATTTAGAGTTCCATCTACATGTATCCCTATAGGAGAAAACAGAGTGAAACCTAAAAATTAAAACAGTTACTGCCAACGAATGGTTTAACCTAGAAGAACGGAAATTTGGTGACCCAAGTGGGATTGGGCTACTGATCATTACCTGAAAGTGTCATCAAGATTGAGTGAAAAAATGTGTGCTGAGATTTCAGGAAACTCGTAGTTTTTGGAAGCTTGGCAACCCATTTCCATGAAAGTGATTTGCGCCAGTCTCTGCTTAGGGCTATATCAATAGGAAACAAACCATAGAGATAGAACTTGGAACTACTTTATTGTGTCAAGTTTCAAAGAGCTAGCCCAAACCGTGTTTGATTTAGAGTTCCAACTACATGTATCGCTATAGGAGAAAACAGAGTGAAACCTAAAAATTAAAAATGTTACTGCCTCGAACGGTTTAACGTAGAAGAACGATATTTGGTGAGCCAAGTGGGATTGGTGTACTGATCATTACCTGAAATTGTCATCAAGATTGGGTGAAAAAATGTGTGCTGTGATTTCAGGAAACTCGTAGTTTTTTGGAAGCTTGGCAACCACTTTCCATGAAAATGATTTGTGCCAGTCTCTGCTTAGGTCTACATCAATAGGAAGCAAACCATAGAGATAGAACTTGGAACTACTTTATTGTGTCAAGTTTCCAAGAGCTAGCACAAACCGTGTTTGATTTAGAGTTCCAACTACATGTATCCATATAGGAGAAAACAGAGTGAAACCTAAAAATTAATACTGTTACTGCCAACGAACGGTTTAACCTAGAAGAACGGAAATTTGGTGACCCAAGTGGGATTGGGCTACTGATCATTACCTGAAAGTGTCATCAAGATTGGGTGAAAAAATGTGTGCTGAGATTTCAGGAAAACGTAGTTTTTTGGAAGCTTGGCAAACCCTTTCCATGAAAGTGATTTGTGCCAGTCTCTGCTTCGGGCTACATCAATAGGAAACAAACCATAGAAATAGAACTTGGAACTACTTTATTGTGTCAAGTTTCAGAGAGCTAGCACACACCGTGTTTGATTTAGAGTTCCAACTACATGTATCCATATAGGAGAAAACAGAGTGAAAGCTAAAAATTAAAACTGTTACTGCCAACGAACGGTTTAACCTAGAAGAACGAAATTTGGTGAGCCAAGTGGGATTGGGGTACTGATCATTATCTGAAAGTGTCATCAAGATGGGGTGAAAAAATGTGTGCTGAGATTTCAAGACACTCGTAGTTTTTTGGAAGATATGCAACCCCTTTGTATGAAAGTGATTTGCGCCAGTCTCTGCTTAGGACAACATCAATAGGAAACAAACCATAGAGATAGAACTTGCAACTACTTTATTGTGTCAAGTTTCAAAGAGCTAGCGGAAACCGTGTTTGATTTAGAGTTCCAAGTACATGATTCCTCTAGGAGAAAGTGAGTGAAACCTAAAAATTAAAACAGTTACTGTCAACGAACGGTTTAACCTAGAAGAACAAATTTTGGTGAGCCAACTGGGATTGGGGTACTGATCATTACCTGAAAGTTTCATCAAGTTTGGGTGAAAAAATGTGTGCTGAGATTTCAGGAAACTTAATTTTTTGGAAGCTTGGCAACCCCTTTCCGTGAAAGTGATTTTCGCCAGTCTCTGATTAGGGCTACATCTATAGGAAAAAAAACATAGAGATAAGACTTGGAACTACTTTATTGTGTCAAGTTTAAAAGAGCTAGCACAAACCGTGCTTGATTTAGAGTTCCAACTACATGTATCCATATAGGAGAAAACAGAGTGAAACCTAAAAATTAAAACTGTTACTGCCAACGAACTGTTTAACCTACAAGAGGAAATTTGGTGAGCCAAGTGGGATTGGAGTACTGACCATTACCTGAAAGTGTCATCAAGATTGGGTGAAAAAATGTGTGCTGTGATTTCAGGAAACTCGTAGTTTTTTGGAAGCTTGGCAACCCCTTTCCCTGAAAGTGATTTGTGCCAGTCTCTGCTTAGGGCTACCTCAATAGGAAACAAACCATAGAGATAGAACTTGGAACTACTTTATTGTGTCAAGTTTCAAGGAGCTAGCAGAAACCGTGTTTGATTTAGAGTTCCAAATACATGTATCCATATAGGAGAAAACAGAGTGAAACCTAAAAATTAAAACTGTTTATGCCAACGAATTGTTTAACGTAGAAGAACGAAATTTGCTGAGCCAAGTAGGATTGGGGTGCTGATCATTACCGGAAATTGTCATCAAGATTGGGTGAAAAAATGTGTGCTGAGATTTCAGGAAACTCGTAGTTTTTTGGAAGCTTAGCAACCCCTGTCCATGAAAGGGATTTGCGCCAGTCTCTGCTTAGGGCTACATCAATAGGAAACAAAAAATAGGGATAGAACTTGGAACTATTTTATTGTGTCAAGTTTCAAAGAGCTAGCAGAAACCGTGTTTGATTTAGAGTTCCAACTACATGTATTTCTATAGGAGAAAACAGAGTGAAACCTAAAAATTAAAACAGTTACTGCCAACGCACAGTTTTACCTAGAATAATGAAATTTGGTCATCCAAGTGGGAATGGGGTACTGATCATTACCTGAAAGTGTCATCCAGATTGGGTGAAAAAATGTGTGCTGAGATTTCAGGAAACTCATAGTTTTTTGGAAGCTTGGCAACCCATTTCCATGAAAGTGATTTGTGCCAGTCTCTGCTAAGGGCTACGTCAATAGAAAACAAACCATAGATATAGAACTTGGAACTACTTTATTGTGTCAAGTTTCAAAGAGCTAGCACAATCCGTGTTTGATTTAGAGTTCCAACTACATATATCCATATAGGAGAAAATAGAGTGAAACCTAAAAATTAAAACTGTTACTGCCAAAGAACGGTTTGACCTAGAAACGAAATTTGGTGTGCCAAGTGGGAAATTGGTATTGATCATTACCTGAAAGTGTCATCAAATTGGGTGAAAAAATGTGTGCTGAGATTTCACAAAACTCGTAGTTTTTAGGAAGCTTGGCAACCCTTTTCCATGAAAGAGATTTGTGCCAGTCTCTGCTTAGGGCTATATCAATAGGAAACAAACCATAGAGATAGATCTTGGAACTACTTTATTGTGTCAAGTTTCAAAGAGCTAGCACAAACGGTGTTTGATTTAGAGTTCCAACAACATGTATCCATATAGGACAAAACAGAGTGAAACCTAAAAACTAAAACTATTTCTGCCAACGAACGGTTTAACTTAGAAAAAGGAAATTTGGTGAGCCAAGTGGGATTGGGGTGCTGATCATTACCTGAAAGTGTCATCAAGATTGGTTGAAAGAATGTGTTCTGAGATTTCAGGAAACTCGTAGTTCTTTGGAATCTTGGCAACCCCTTTCCATGAAAGTGATTTGTGCCAGTCTCTGCTTAGGGCTACATCAATAGGAAACAAACCATAGAGATAGAACTTGGAACTACTTTATTGTGTCAAGTTTCAAAGAGCTAGCACAAACCGTGTTTGATTTAGAGTTCCAACTACATGTATCCATATAGGAGAAAACAGAGTGAAACCTAAAAATTAAAACTGTTACTGCCAACGAACGGTTTAACCTAGAAGAACAAAATTTGGAGAGCCAAGTGGGATTTGGTACTGATCATTACCTGAAAGTGTCATCAAGATTGGGTGACAAAATGTGTTTTGAGATTTTAGGAAACTTGTAGTTTTTTGGAAGCTTGGAAAACCCTTTCCATGTAAGTGATTTGCGCCAGTCTCTGCTTACTGCTACATCAATAGGAAACAAACCATAGAGATAGAACTTGGAACTACTGTATTGTGTCAAGTTTCAAAGAGCTAGCACAAACCGTGTTTGATTTAGCGTTCCAACTACATGTATCCCTATAGGAGAAAACAGAGTGTAACCTAAAAATTAAAACTGTTACTGCCAATGAACGGTTTAACCTAGAAGAACGAAATTTGGAGAGCCAAGTGGGAATGGGGTACTGATCATTACCTGAAAGTGTCATCAAGATTGGGTGAAAAAATGTGTGTTGAGATTTCAGGAAACTTTTAGGTTTTGAAAGCTTGGCAACCCTTTTCCATGAAAGTGATTTGCGAAGTCTCTGCTTAGGGCTACATCAATAGGAAACAAACCATAGAGAGAGAACTTGGAACTACTTTATTGTGTCAAGTTTCAAAGAGCTAGCACAAACCGTGTTTGATTTAGAGTTCCAACTACATGTATCCGTATAGGAGAAAACAGAGTGAACCCGAAAATTTAAAACAGTTACTGCCAACGAACGGTTTAACTTAGAAGAAAGAAATTTGGTGATCCAAGTGGGATTGGTTACTGATAATTACCTGAAAGTGTCATCAAGATTGGGTGAAAAAATGTGTGTTGAGATTTCAGGAAACTCGTAGTTTTGGAAGCTTGGCAACCCCTTTCCATGAAAATGATTTGTGCCAGACTCTGCTTAGGGCTACATCAATAGGTAACAAACCATAGAGATAGGACTTGGAACTACTTTATTGTGTCAAGTTTCAAAGAGCTAGCACAAACCGTGTTTGATTTAGAGTTAAAACTACATTTATCCCTATAGGAGAAAACAGAGTGAAACCTAAAAATTAAAACTGTTACTGCCAACGAACGGTTTAACCTAGAAGAACAAAATTTGGAGAGCCAAGTGGGATTGGGGTCCTGATCATTACCTGAAAGTGTCATGAAGATTGGTTGAAAAAATGTGTTCTGAGATTTCAGGAAACTCGTAGTTCTTTGGAATCTTGGCAACCCCTTTCCATGAAAGTGATTTGTGCCAGTCTGTGCTTAGGGCTACATCAATAGGAAACAAACCATAGAGATAGAACTTGGAACTACTTTATTGTGAAAAGTATCAAAGAGCTAGCACAAACCGTGTTTGATTTAGAGTTCCAAATACATGTATCCATATAGGAGAAAACAGAGTGAAAGCTAAAAATTAAAACAGTTACTGCCAACGAACGGTTTAACCTAGAAGAACGAAATTTGGTGAGCCAATTGAGATTTGGGTACTGCTCATTGCCTGAAAGTGTCATCAAGATTGGGTGAAAAAATGTGTGCTGAGATTTCAGGAAATTCGTAGTTTTTGGAAGCTTGGCAACCCCTTTCCATGAAAGTGATTTGTGCCAGTCTCTGCTTAGGGCTACATCAATAGGAAACAAACCATAGAGATAGGACTTGGAACTACTATATTGTGTCAAGTTTCAAAGAGCTAGCACAAACCGTGTTTGATTTAGAGTTCCAAATACATGTATCCCTATAGGAGAAAACAGAGTGTAACTTAAAAATTAAAACTGTTACTGCCAATGAACCGTTTAACCTAGAAGAACGAAATATGGAGAGCCAAGTGGGATTGGGGTACTGATCATTACCTGAAAGTGTTATCATGATTGGGTGAAAAAATGTGTGCTGAGATTTCAGGAAACTCGTAGTTTTTGGAAGCTTGGCAACCCCTTTCTATGAAAGTGATTTGCGCCAGTCTCTGCTTAGGGCTACATAAATAGGAAACAAACCATAGAGATAGTACTTGGAACTACTTTATTGTGTCAAGTTTCAAAGAGCTAGCACAAACCGTGTTTGATTTAGAGTTCCAACTGCATGTATCCGTATAGTAGAAAACAGAGTGAAACCAAAAAATTAAAACTGTTACTGCCAACGAACGGTTTAACCTAGAAGAACGAAATTTGGTGAGCCAAGAGGGATTGGGGTACTGATCATTACCTGGAAGTGCCATCAAGATTGGGTGAAAAAATGTGTGCTGAGATTTCAGGAAACACGTAGTTTTTTGGAAGCTTGGCAACCCCTTTCCATGAAAGTGATTTGCGCCAGTCTCTGCTAGGGCTACATCAATAGGAAACAACCATAGAGATAGAACTTGGAACTACTTTATTTGTCAAGTTTCACAGAGATAGCGCAAACCGTGTTTGATTTAGAGTTCCAACTAAATGAATCCATATAGGAGAAAACAGAGTGAAAGCTAAAATTTAAAACTGTTACTGCAAACGAACGGTTTAACCTAGAAGAAGGAAATTTGGTGATCCAAGTGAGATTGGGATACTGATCATTACCTGAAAGTATCATCAAGTTTGGGTGAAAAAATGTGTGGTGAGATTTCAGGAAACTCGTAGTTTTTCGAAGCTTGGCAACCCATTTCCATGAAAGTGATTTTGCCAGTCTCTGCTTAGGGCTACATCAATAGGAAACAAACCATAGAGATAGAACTTGGAACTACTTTATTGCGTATAGTTTCAAAGAGCTAGAAAAAAACCGAGTTTGATTTAGAGTTCCAACTACATGTATCCATATAGGAGAAAACAGGGTGAAACTTAAAAATTAAGACAGTTACTGCCAACGAAAGGTTTAACCTAGAAGAATGAAATTTGGTGAGCCAAGTGGGATTGGGATACTGATCATTACCTGAAAGTGTCATCAAGATTGGGTGAAAACATGTGTGCTGAGATTTCAGGAAACTCGTAGTTTTTTGGAAGCTTGGCAACCCCTTTCCATGAAAGTGATTTGCGCCAGTCTCTGCTTATGGCTACATCAATAGGAAACACACCACAGATACAGGACTTGGAACTAATTTACAGTGTCAATTTCAAAGACCTAGCACAAACCTTGTTTGATTTTGTGTTCCAACTACATGTATCCCTATAGGAGAAAACAGAGTGAAACCTAAAAATTAAAACTGTTACTGCCAACGAACAGTTTAACCTAGAAGAACGAAATTTGGTGAGCCAAGTGGGATTGGGGTACTGATCATTATCTGAAAGTGTCATCAAGATAGGGTGAAAAATGTGTGCTGAGATTTCAGGAAACTCATAGTTTTTTGGAAGCTTCGCAACCCCTTTCCATGAAAATGATTTGCGCCAGTCTCTGCTTAGGTCTACATCAATAGGAAACAAACCATAGAGATAGAACTTGGAACCTCTTTATTGTGTCAAGTTTCCAAGAGCTAGCACAAACCGTGTTTGATTTAGTGTTCAAACTACATGTATCCATATAGGAGAAAACAGAGTGAAACCTAAAAATTAATACTGTTACTGCCAATGAACGGTTTAACCTAGAAGAACGAAATTTGGTGAGCCAAGTGGGATTGGGGTACTGATCATTATCTGAAAGTGTCATCAAGATTGGGTGAAAAAATGTGTGCTGAGATTTCAGGAAACTCGCAGTTTTTTGGAAGCTTGGCAACCCCTTTCCCTGAAAGTGATTTGTGCCAGTCTCTGCTTAGGGCTACCACAATAGGAAACAAACCATAGAGATAGAACTTGGAACTACTTTATTGTGTCAAGTTTTAAAGAGCTAGCACAAACCGTGTTTGATTTAGAGTTCCAAATACATGTATCCATATAGCAGAAAACAGAGTGAAACCTAAAAATTAAAACTGTTACTGCCAACGAACGGTTTAAACTAGAAGAACAAAATTTGGTGAGCCAGGTGGATTTGGGGTACTGATCATTACCTGAACGTGTCATCAAGATTGGGTGAAAAAATGTGTGCTGAGATTTCAGGAAACTCGTAGTTTTTTGGAAGCTTGGCAACCCCTTTCTATGAAAATGATTTGCGCCAGTCTCTGCTTAGGTCTACATCAATAGGAAACAAACCATAGAGATAGAACTTGGAACTACTTTATTGTGTCAAGTTTCCAAGAGCTAGCACAAACCGTGTTTGATTTAGTGTTCCAACTACATGTATCCATATAGGAGAAAACAGAGAGAAACCTAAAAATTAATACTGTTACTGCCAACGAACGGTTTAACCTAGAAGAACAAAATTTGGTGAGCCAAGTGGGATTGGGGTACTGATCATTATCTGAAAGTGTCATCAAGATTGGGTGAAAAAAATGTGTGCTGAGATTTCAGGAAACTCGCAGTTTTTTGGAAGCTTGGCAACCCCTTTCCATGAAAGTGATTTGCGCCAGTCTCTGCTTAGGGCTACATCAATAGGAAACAAACCATAGAGATAGAACTTGGAACTATTTTATTGTGTCAAGTTTCAAAGAGCTAGCACAAACCGTGTTTGATTTAGAGTTCCATCTACATGTATCCCTATAGGAGAAAACAGAGTGAAACCTAAAAATTAAAACTGTTGCTTACAGCGAATGGTTTAACCTAGAAGAAGGAAATTTGGTGAGCCAAGTGGGATTGGGGTACTGATCATTACTGAAAGTGTCATCAAGATTGGGTGAAAAAATGTGTGCTGAGATTTCAGGAAACTCGTAGTTTTTTGGAGCTTGGCAACCCCTTTCCTTGAAAGTGATTTGCGCCAGTCTCTGCTTGGGCTACATCAGTAGGAAACAAACCATAGAGATAGGACTTGGAACTACTTTATTGTGTCAAGTTTCACTGAGCTAGCACAAACCGTGTTTGATTTAGTGTTCCAACTACATGTATCCCTATAGGAGAAAACAGAGTGAAACCTAAAAATTAAAACTGTTACTGCCAACGAACGGTTTAAACTTGAAGAATGAAATTTGGTGAGCCAAGTGGGATTGGGGTACTGATCATTACCTGAAAGTGTCATCAAGATTGGGTGAAAAAATGTGTGCTGAGATTTCAGGAAACTCGTAGTTTTTTGGAAGCTTGGAAACCCCTTTCCATGAAAATGATTTGCACCAGTCTCTGCTTAGGTCTACATCAATAGGAAAGAAACCATAGAGATAGAACTTGGAACCACTTTATTGTGTCAAGTTTCAAAGAGCTAGCCCAAACCGTGTTTGATTTAGAGTTCTAACTACATGTATCCCTATAGGAGAAAACAGAGTGAAACCTAAAAATTAAAACTGTTACTGCCAACGAACGGTTTAACCTAGATGCACAAAATTTGGTGAGCCAAGTGGGATTGGGGTACTGATCATTACCTGAAAATGTCTACATGATTGGTTTAAAAAATCTGTGCTGAGATTTCAGGAAACTCGTAGTTTTTGGAAGCTTGGCAACCCCTTTCCGTGAAAGTGATTTGCGCGAGTCTCTGCTTAGGGCTACATCAATAGGAAACAAACCATAGAGATAGAACTTGGAACTACTTTATTGTGTCAAGTTTCAAAGAGCTAGCACAAAACCGAGTTTGATTTAGAGTTCAAACTACATGTATCCATATAGGAGAATACAGGGTGAAACCTAAAAATTAAAACAGTTAATGCCAACGAACGGTTTAACTTAGAAGAACGAAATTTGGTGATCCACGTGGGATTGGGTTACTGATCATTACATGAAAGTGTCATCAAGATTGGGTGAAAAAATGTATGCCGAGATTTCAGGAAACTCGTAGTTTTTTTGAAGCTTGGCAAACCCTTTCCATGAAAGTGATTTGCGCCAGTCTCTGCTTCGGGCTACATCAATAGGAAACAAACCATAGAGATAGAACTTGGAACTACTTTATTGTGTCAAGTTTCACAGAGCTAGCACACACCGTGTTTGATATAGAGTTCCAACTACATGTATCCATATAGGAGAAAACAGAGTGAAAGCTAAAAATTAAAACTGTTACTGCAAACGAACGGTTTAACCTAGAAGAAGGAATTTTGGTGTGCCAAGTGGGATTGGGGTAGTGATCATTACCTGAAAGTGTCATCAAGATTGGGTGAAAAAATGTGTGCTGAGATTTCAGGAAACACGTAGTTTTTGGAAGCTTGGCAAACCCTTTCCATGAAAGTGATTTGCGACAGTCTCTGCTTAGGGCTACAGCAATAGGAAACAAACCATAGAGATAGAACTTGGAACTAATTTATTGTGTCAAGTTTCCAAGAGCTAGCACAAACCGTGTTTGATTTAGAGTTCCAACTACATGTATCCCTATAGGAGAAAACTGAGTGAAAACTAAAAATTAAAACAGTTACTGCCAACGAGCGTTGTAACCTAGAAGAAGGAAATTTGGTGAGCCAAGTGGGACTGTGGTACTGAACATTACCTCAAAGTGTCATGAAGATTGGGTGAAAAAATGTGTGCTGAGATTTCAGGAAACTCGTTGTTTTTGGGAAGCTTGGCAACCCCTTTGCATGAAAGTGATTTGTGCCAGTCTCTGCTTGGGCTACATCAATAGGAAACAAACCATAGAGATAGGACTTGGAACTACTTTATTGTGTCAAGTTTCAAAGAGCTAGCACAAACCGTGTTTGATTTAGAGTTCCAACTACATGTATCCACATAGGAGAAAAGAGAGTGAAACCTAAAAATTAAAACTGTTCCTGCCAACCAGTGGTTTAACCTAGAAGAACTGAATTTGGTGAGACAAGTGGGATTGGTGTACTGATCATTATCTGAAAGTGTCATCAAGATTGGGTGAAAAAATGTGTGCTGAGTTTTCAGGAAACTCGTAGTTTTTTGGAAGCTTGGCAACCCCTTTCCATGAAAGTGATTTGCGCCAGTCTCTGCTTATGGCTACATCAATAGGAAACACACCACAGATACAGGACGTGGACCTAATTTATTGTGTCAAGTTTCAAAGAGCTAGCACAAACCTTGTTTGATTTTGTGTTCCAACTACATGTATCCCTATAGGAGAAAACAGAGTGAAACCTAATAATTAAAACTGTTACAGCCAATGAACGGTTTAACCTAGAAGAACGATATTTGGTGAGCCAAGTGGGACTGGGGTACTGATCATTACCTGTAATTGTCATCAAGATTGGGTGAAAAAATGTGTGCTGAAATTTCAGGAAACTCGTAGTTTTTTGGAAGCTTGGCAACCCCTTTCCATGAAAGTGATTTGCGCCAGTCTCTGCTTAGGGCTACTTCAATAGGAAACAAACCATAGAGATAGAACTTGGAACTACTTTATTGTGTCACGTTTCAAAGAGCTAGCACAAACCGTGTTTGATTTAGAGTTCCATCTACATGTATCCCTATAGGAGAAAACAGAGTGAAACCTAAAAATTAAAACTGTTACTGCCAACCAATCGTTTAACCTAAAAGAACTAAATTTGGTGAGACAAGTGGGATTGGGGTACTGATCATTACCTGAAAGTGTCATCAAGATTGGGTGAAAAAATGTGTGCTGAGATTTCAGGAAACTCGTAGTTTTTTGGAAGCTTGGCAACCCCTTTCCATGAAAGTGATTTGCGCCAGTCTCTGCTTAGGACTACAGCAATAGGAAACAAACCATAAAGATAGAACTTGGAAATACTTTATTGTGTCAAGTTTCAAAGATCTAGCGCAAACCATGTTTGATTTAGAGTTCCAACTACATGTATCCCTATAGAAGAAAACAGAGTGAAACCTAAAAATTTAAACTGTTACTGCCAACGAACGGTTTAACCTAGAAGAACGAAATTTGGTGAGCCAAGTGGGATTGGGGTACTGATCATTATCTGAAAATGTCATCAAGATTGGGTGAAAAAATGTGTGCTGAGATTTGAGGAAACTCGTAGTTTTTGGAAGCTTGGCAACCCATTTCCATGAAAGTGATTTGCGCCAGTCTCTGCTTAGGGCTACATCAATAGGAAACAAACCATAGAGATAGGACTTGGAACTACTTTATTTTGTGAAGTTTCAAAGAGCTAGCACAAACCGTGTTTGATTTAGACTTCCAACTACATGTATCCCTATAGGAGAAAACAGAGTGAAACCTAAAAATTAAATCTGTTCCTGCCAACCAGTGGTTTAACCTAGAAGAACTAAATTTGGTGAGACAAGTGGGATTGGGGTTCTGATCATTACCTGAAAGTGTCATCAAGATTGGGTGAAAAAATGTGTGCTGAGATTTCAGGAAACTCGTAGTTTTTTGGAAGCTTGGCAACCCCTTTCCATGAAAGTGATTTGCGCCAGTTTCTGCTTAAGGCTACATCATTAGGAAACAAACCATAGAGATAGAACTTGGAACTACTTTATTGTGTCAAGTTTCAAAGAGCTACCACAAACCGTGTTTGATTTAGAGTTCCAACAACATGTATCCAAACAGGAGAAAACAGAGTGAAACCTAAAATTTAAAACAGTTACTGCCAACGAACGGTTTAACTTAGAAGAACGAAATTTAGTGATCCAAGTGGGATTGGGTTACTGATCATTACCTGAAAGTTCATCAAGATTGTGTGAAAAAATGTGTGCTGAGATTTCAGGAAACTTGTAGTTTTTTGGAAGTTTGGCAACCCCTTTCCATGAAAGTGATTTGCGCCAGTCTCTGATTAGGGCTACAGCAATAGGAAACAAATCATAGAGATAGAACTTGGAATTAATTTATTGTGTCAAGTTTCAAAGAGCTAGCACAAACAGTGTTTGATTTAGTGTTCCAACTACATGTATCCCTGTAGGAGAAAACAGAGTGAAACCTAAAAATTAAAACTGTTACTGCCAACAAACGGTTTAACCTAGAAGAACGAAATTTGGTGAGCCAAATGGGATTCGGGTACTGATCATTATCTGAAAGTGTCTTCAAGATTGGGTGCAAAAATGTGTGCTGAGATTTCAGGAAACTCGTAGTTTTTTGGAAGCTTGTCAACCCCTTTCAATTAATGTGATTTGCCCCAGTCTCTGCTTACAGCTACATCAATAGGAAACACACCGTAGAATCAGGACTTGGAACTTCTTTATTGTGTCAAGTTTCAAAAAGCTAGCACAAACCGTGTTTGATTTAGAGTTCCAACTACATGTATCCCTATAGGGGAAAACAGAGTGTAACCTAAAAATTAAAACTGTTACTGCCAACGAAGGGTTTAACCTAGAAGAACGAAATTTGGTGAGCCAAGTGGGATTGGGGTTCTGATCATTACCTGAAAGTGTCATCAAGATTGGGTGAAAAAATGTGTGCTGAGATTTCAGGAAACTCGTAGTTTTTTGGAAGTTTGGCAACCCCTTTCCATGAAAGTGATTTGCGCCAGTCTCTGCTTACGGCTACAGCAATAGGAAACAAACCATAGAGATAGAACTTTTAACTACTTTACTGTGTCAACTTTCAAAGAGCTAGCGCAAACCGTGTTTGATTTAGAGTTCCAACTACATGTATCCATATAAGAGAAAACAGAGTGAAAGCTAAAAATTAAAACTGTTACTGCAAAGGAATGGTTTAACCTAGAAGAACGAAATTTGGTGAGCCAATTGAGATTGGGGTACTGATCATTACCTGATAGTGTCATCAAGATTCGGTGAAAAAAATGTGTGCTGAGGTTTCAGGAAACTCGTAGTTTTTGGAAGCTTGGCAATGCCTTTCCATGAAAGTGATTTGCGCCAGTCTCTGCTTAGGGCTACCTCAATAGGAAACAAACCATAGAGATAGAACTTGGAACTATTTTATTGTGTCAAGTTTCACAGAGCTAGCACACACCGTGTTTGATTTAGAGTTCCAAATACATGTATCCCTATAGGAGAAAAGAGAGGGAAACCTAAAAATTAAAACAGTTACTGCCAACACAGAGTTTAACCTAGAAGAATGAAATTCGGTGAGCCAAGTGGGATTGGGGTACTTATCATTATCTGAAAGTGTCATCAAGGTTGGGTGAAAAAATGTGTGCTGAGATTTCAGGAAACTCGTAGTTTTTTGGAAGCTTGGCAACCCCTTTCCATGAAAGTGATTTGCGCCAGTCTCTGCTTAGGGCTACATCATTAGGAAACAAACCATAGAGATATTACTTGGAATTACTTTATTGTGTCAAGTTTCCAAGAGCTAGCACAAACCGTGTTTGATTTAGTGTTCCAACTACATGTATCCCTATAGGAGAAAAGAGAGGGAAACCTAAAAATTAAAACAGTTACTGCCAACGCACGGTTTAACTTTGAAGAACGAAATTTGGTGATCCACGTGGGATTGGGTTACTTATCATTACCTGAAAGTGTCATCAAGATTGGGTGAAAAAATGTGTGCTGAAATTTCAGGAAACTCGTAGTTTTTTGGAAGCTTGGCAACCCCTTTCCATAAAAGTGATTTGCGCCAGTCTCTGCTTATGTCTACATCAATAGGAAACACACCACAGATACAGGACTTGGAACTAATTTATTGTGTGAAGTTTCAAAGAGCTAGCACAAACCTTGTTTGATTTTGTGTTCCAACTACATGTATCCCTATAGGAGATAACAGAGTGAAACCTAAAAATTAAAACTGTTACTGCCAACAAACGGTTTAACCAAGAAGAACGAAATTTGGTGAGCCAAGTGGGATTCGGGTACTGATCATTATCTGAAAGTGTCATCAAGATTGGGTGCAAAAATGTGTGCTGAGATTTCAGGAAACTCGTAGTTTTTTGGAAGATTGTCAACCCCTTTCAATTAATGTGATTTGCGCCAGTCTCTGCTTATGGCTACATCAATAGGAAACACACCATAGAATCAGGACTTGGAACTTCTTTATTGTCTCAAGTTTCAAAAAGCTAGCACAAACCGTGTTTGATTTAGAGTTCCAACTACATGTATCCCTATAGGAGAAAACAGAGTGAAACCTAAAAATTAAAACTGTTACTGCCAACGAACGGTTTAACCTAGAAGAATGAAATTTGGTGAGCCAAGTTGGATTGGGGTACTGATCATTACCTGAAAGTGTCATCAAGATTGAGTGAAAAAATGTGTGCTGAGATTTCAGGAAACTCGTAGTTTTTGGAAGCTTGGCAACCCATTTCCATGAAAGTGATTTGCGCCAGTCTCTGCTTAGGGCTACATCAATAGGAAACAAACCATAGAGATAGAACAAGGAACTACTTTATTGTGTCAAGTTTCAAAGAGCTAGCACAAACCGTGTTTGATTTAGAGTTCCATCTACATGTATCCCTATAGGAGAAAACAGAGTGAAACCTAAAAATTAAAACAGTTACTGCCAACGAATGGTTTAACCTAGAAGAACGGAAATTTGGTGACCCAAGTGGGATTGGGCTACTGATCATTACCTGAAAGTGTCATCAAGATTGAGTGAAAAAATGTGTGCTGAGATTTCAGGAAACTCGTAGTTTTTGGAAGCTTGGCAACCCATTTCCATGAAAGTGATTTGCGCCAGTCTCTGCTTAGGGCTATATCAATAGGAAACAAACCATAGAGATAGAACTTGGAACTACTTTATTGTGTCAAGTTTCAAAGAGCTAGCCCAAACCGTGTTTGATTTAGAGTTCCAACTACATGTATCGCTATAGGAGAAAACAGAGTGAAACCTAAAAATTAAAAATGTTACTGCCTCGAACGGTTTAACGTAGAAGAACGATATTTGGTGAGCCAAGTGGGATTGGTGTACTGATCATTACCTGAAATTGTCATCAAGATTGGGTGAAAAAATGTGTGCTGTGATTTCAGGAAACTCGTAGTTTTTTGGAAGCTTGGCAACCACTTTCCATGAAAATGATTTGTGCCAGTCTCTGCTTAGGTCTACATCAATAGGAAGCAAACCATAGAGATAGAACTTGGAACTACTTTATTGTGTCAAGTTTCCAAGAGCTAGCACAAACCGTGTTTGATTTAGAGTTCCAACTACATGTATCACTATAGGAGAAAACAGAGTGAAACCTAAAAATTAAAACACTTACTGCCAACGAACGGTTTAACCTAGAAGAACGGAAATTTGGTGACCCAAGTGGGATTGGGCTACTGATCATTACCTGAAAGTGTCATCAAGATTGAGTGAAAAAATGTGTGCTGAGATTTCAGGAAACTCGTAGTTTTTGGAAGCTTGGCAACCCATTTCCATGAAAGTGATTTGCGCCAGTCTCTGCTTAGGGCTACATCAATAGGAAACAAACCATAGAGATAGAACAAGGAACTACTTTATTGTGTCAAGTTTCAAAGAGCTAGCACAAACCGTGTTTGATTTAGAGTTCCATCTACATGTATCCCTATAGGAGAAAACAGAGTGAAACCTAAAAATTAAAACAGTTACTGCCAACGAATGGTTTAACCTAGAAGAACGGAAATTTGGTGACCCAAGTGGGATTGGGCTACTGATCATTACCTGAAAGTGTCATCAAGATTGAGTGAAAAAATGTGTGCTGAGATTTCAGGAAACTCGTAGTTTTTCGAAGCTTGGCAACCCATTTCCATGAAAGTGATTTGCGCCAGTCTCTGCTTAGGGCTATATCAATAGGAAACAAACCATAGAGATAGAACTTGGAACTACTTTATTGTGTCAAGTTTCAAAGAGCTAGCCCAAACCGTGTTTGATTTAGAGTTCCAACTACATGTATCGCTATAGGAGAAAACAGAGTGAAACCTAAAAATTAAAAATGTTACTGCCTCGAACGGTTTAACGTAGAAGAACGATATTTGGTGAGCCAAGTGGGATTGGTGTACTGATCATTACCTGAAATTGTCATCAAGATTGGGTGAAAAAATGTGTGCTGTGATTTCAGGAAACTCGTAGTTTTTTGGAAGCTTGGCAACCACTTTCCATGAAAATGATTTGTGCCAGTCTCTGCTTAGGTCTACATCAATAGGAAGCAAACCATAGAGATAGAACTTGGAACTACTTTATTGTGTCAAGTTTCCAAGAGCTAGCACAAACCGTGTTTGATTTAGAGTTCCAACTACATGTATCCATATAGGAGAAAACAGAGTGAAACCTAAAAATTAATACTGTTACTGCCAACGAACGGTTTAACCTAGAAGAACGGAAATTTGGTGACCCAAGTGGGATTGGGCTACTGATCATTACCTGAAAGTGTCATCAAGATTGGGTGAAAAAATGTGTGCTGAGATTTCAGGAAAACGTAGTTTTTTGGAAGCTTGGCAAACCCTTTCCATGAAAGTGATTTGTGCCAGTCTCTGCTTCGGGCTACATCAATAGGAAACAAACCATAGAAATAGAACTTGGAACTACTTTTTTGTGTCAAGTTTCAGAGAGCTAGCACACACCGTGTTTGATTTAGAGTTCCAACTACATGTATCCATATAGGAGAAAACAGAGTGAAAGCTAAAAATTAAAACTGTTACTGCCAACGAACGGTTGAACCTAGAAGAACGAAATTTGGTGAGCCAAGTGGGATTGGGGTACTGATCATTATCTGAAAGTGTCATCAAGATGGGGTGAAAAAATGAGTGCTGAGATTTCAGGAAACTCGTAGTTTTTTGGAAGCTTGGCAACCCCTTTCCATGAAAGTGATTTGCGCCAGTCTCTGCTTAGGGCTACATCAATAGGAAACACACCATAGATACAGGACTTGGAACTTCTTTTGTGTCAAGTTTCAAAAAGCAAGCACAAACCGTGTTTCATTTAGAGTTCCATCTACATGTATCCCTATAGGAGAAAACAGAGTGAAACCTAAAAATTAAAACTGTTACTACCAACGAAAAGTTGAAACTAGAAGAACGAAATTTGGTGAGCCAAGTGGGATTGGGGTACTGATCATTACCTGAAAGTTTCATCAAGATTGGGTGAAAAAATGTGTGCTGAGATTTCAGGAAACTCGTAGTTTTTGGAATCTTGGCAACCCCTTTCCATGAAAGTGATTTACGCCAGTCTCTGCTTAGGGCTACAGCAATAGGAAACAAATCATAGTGACAGAACTTGGAATTAATTTATTGTGTCAAGTTTCAAAGAGCTAGCACAAACCGTGTTTGATTTAGAGTTCCAAATACATGTATCCACATAGGAGAAAACAGAGTGAAACCTAAAAATTAAAACTGTTACTGCCAACGAACGGTTTAAACTTGAAGAACGAAATTTGGTGAGCCAAGTGGGATTGGGGTACTGATCATTATCTGAAAGTGTCATCAAGATTGGGTGAAAAAAATGTGTGCTGAGATTTCAGGAAACTCGCAGTTTTTTGGAAGCTTGGCAACCCCTTTCCATGAAAGTGATTTGCGCCAGTCTCTGCTTAGGGCTACATCAATAGGAAACACACCATAGATACAGGACTTGGAACTTCTTTTGTGTCAAGTTTCAAAAAGCTAGCACAAACCGTGTTTGATTTAGAGTTCCTACTACATGTATCCCTATAGGAGAAAACAGAGTGAAACCTAAAAATTAAAACTGTTACTGCCAACAAACGGTTTAAACTAGAAGAACAAAATTTGGTGAGCCAAGTGGGATTGGGGTACTGATCATTACCTGAAAGTGTCATCAAGATTGGTTGAAAAAATGTGTGCTGAGATTTCAGGAAACACGTAGTTTTTTGGAAGGTTGGCAAACCCTTTCCATGAAAGTGATTTGCACCAGTCTCTGCTTAGGGCTACAGCAATAGGAAAAAAACCATAGAGATAGAACTTGGAACTACTTTATTGTGTCAAGTTTCCAAGAGCTAGCACAAACCGTGTTTGATTTAGTGTTCCAACTACATGTATCGATATAGGAGAAAACAGAGTGAAACCTAAAAATTAAAACTGTTACTGCCAACGAACGGTTTAACCTAGAAGAACGAAATTTGGTGAGCCAAGTAGGATTGGGGTACTGATCATTATCTGAATGTGTCATCAAGATTGGGTGAAAAAATGTGTGCTGAGATTTCAGGAAACTCGTAGTTTTTTGGAAGCTTGGCAACCCTTTCAATGAAAGTGATTTGCGCCAGTCTCTGCTTAGGGCTACATCAATAGGAAACAAACCATAGAGAGAGAACTTGGAACTACTTTATTGTGTCAAGTTTCAAAGAGCTAGCACAAACCGTGTTTGATTTAGAGTTCCATCTACATGTATCCCTATAGGAGAAAACAGAGTGAAACCTAAAAATTAAAACTGTTACTTCCAACGAACGGTTTAACATAGAAGAAGGAAATTTGGTGAGCCAAGTGGGATTGGGGTACTGATCATTACCTGAAAGTGTCATCAAGATTGGGTGAAAAAATGTGTGCTAAGATTTCAGGAAACTCGTAGTTTTTGGAAGCTTGGCAACCCCTTTCCATGAAAGTGATTTGCGCCAGTCTCTGCTTAGGGCTACAGCAATAGGAAACTAATCATAGTGACAGAACTTGGAATTAATTTATTGTGTCAAGTTTCAAGGAGCTAGCACAAACCGTGTTTGATTTAGAGTTCCAACTACATGTATCCCTATAGGAGAAAAAAGAGTGAAACCTAAAAATTAAAACTGTTACTGCCAACGAACGGTTTAACCTAGAAGAACGAAATTTGGTGAGCCAAGTGGGATTGGGGTACTGATCATTATCTGAAAGTGTCATCAAGATTGGGTGAAAAAATGTGTGCTGAGATTTCAGGAAACTCGTAGTTTTTTGGAAGCTTGGCAACCCCTTTCCATGAGTGTGATTTGCGCCAGTCTCTGCTTCGGGCTACATCAATACGAAACAAACCATAGAGATAGAACTTGGAACTACTTTATTGTGTCAAGTTTCACAGAGCTAGCACAAACCGTGTTTGATTTAGAGTTCCAAATACATGTATCCTTATAGGAGAAAACAGGGTGAAACCTAAAAATTAAAACAGTTACTGCCAACGAATGGTTTAACATAGAAGAACGAAATTTGGTGATCCAAGTGGGATTGGGTTACTGATCATTACCTGAAAGTGTCATCAAGATTGGGTGAAAAAATGTGTGCTGAGATTTCAGGAAACTCGTAGTTTTTTGGAAGCTTGGCAACCCCTTTCCATGAAAGAGATTTGCGCCAGTCTCTGCTTAGGTCTACATCAATAGGAAACAAACCATAGAGATAGAACTTGGAACTACTTTATTGTGTCACGTTTCAAAGAGCTAGCACAAACCGTGTTTGATTTAGTGTTCCAAATACATGTATCCCTATAGGAGAAAACAGAGTGAAACCTAAAAATTAATACTGTTACTGCCAACGAACGGTTTAACCTAGAAGAACGGAAATTTGGTGACACAAGTGGGATTGGGCTACTGATCATTACCTGAAAGTGTCTTCAAGATTGGGTGAAAAAATGTGTGCTGATATTTAAGGAAAACGTAGTTTTTTGGAAGCTTGGCAAACCCTTTCCATGAAAGTGATTTGCGCCAGTCTCTGCTTCGGGCTACATCAATAGGAAACAAACCATAGAGATAGAACTTGGAACTACTTTATTGTGTCAAGTTTCAGAGAGCTAGCACACACTGTGTTTGATTTAGAGTTCCATCTACATGTATCCCTATAGGAGAAAACAGAGTGAAAGCTAAAAATTAAAACTGTTACTGCCAACGAACGGTTTAACCTAGAAGAACGAAATTTGGTGAGCCAAGTGGGATTGGGGTACTGATCATTATCTGAAAGTGTCATCAAGATGGGGTGAAAAAATGTGTGCTGAGATTTCAGGAAACTCGTAGTTTTTTGGAAGCTTGGCAACCCCTATCCATGAAAGTGATTTGCGCCAGTCTCTGCTTAGGGCTACATCAATAGGAAACACACCATAGATACAGGACTTGGAACTTCTTTTGTGTCAAGTTTCAAAAAGCTAGCACAAACCGTGTTTGATTTAGAGTTCCTACTACAAGTATCCCTATAGGAGAAAACAGAGTGAAACCTAAAAATTAAAACTGTTACTGCCAACAAACGGTTTAAACTAGAAGAACAAAATTTGGTGAGCCAAGTGGGATTGGGGTACTGATCATTACCTGAAAGTGTCATCAAGATTGGTTGAAAAAATGTGTGCTGAGATTTCAGGAAACACGTAGTTTTTTGGAAGGTTGGCAAACCCTTTCCATGAAAGTGATTTGCGCCAGTCTCTGCTTAGGGCTACAGCAATAAGAAACAAATCATAGTGACAGAACTTGGAATTAATTTATTGTGTCAAGTTTCAAAGAGCTAGCACAAACCGTGTTTGATTTAGAGTTCCAACTACATGTATCCCTATAGGAGAAAACAGAGTGAAACCTAAAAATTAAAACTGTTACGGCCAACGAACGGTTTAAACTTGAAGAACGAAATTTGTTGAGCCAAGTGGGATTGGGGTACTGAACATTACCTGAAAGTGTCATCAAGATTGGGTGAAAAAATGTGTGCTGATATTTCAGGAAACTCGTAGTTTTTTGGAAGCTTGGCAACCCCTTTCCATGAAAGTGATTTGCGCCAGTCTCTGCTTAGGGCTACATCAATAGGAAACAAACCATAGAGATAGATCTTGGAACTTCTTTATTGTGTCACGTTTCAAAAAGCTAGCACAATCCGTGTTTGATTTAGAGTTCCAACTACATGTATCCATATAGGAGAAAACAGGGTGAAACCTAAAAATTAAAACAGTTTCTGCCAACGAATGGTTTAACATAGAAGAACGAAATTTGGTGATCCAAGTGGGATTGGGTTACTGATCATTACCTGAAAGTGTCATCAAGATTGGGTGAAAAAATGTGTGCTGAGATTTCATTAAACTCGTAGTTTTTTTTTGAAGCTGGGCAACCCCTTTCCCTGAAAGTGATTTGCGCCAGTCTCTGCATAGGGCTACATCAATAGGAAACAAACCATAGAGATAGAACTTGGAACTACTTTATTGTGTCAAGTTCAAAGAGCTAGCCCAAACGGTGTTTGATTTAGAGTTCCAGCTACATGTATCGCTATAGGAGAAAACAGAGTGAAACCTAAAAATTAAAACTGTTACTGCCAACGAATGGTTTAACCTAGAAGAACGATATTTGGTGAGCCAAGTGGGATTGGTGAACTGATCATTACCTGAAATTGTCATAAAGATTGGTTGAAAAAATATGTGCTGAGATTTCAGGAAACTCATAGTTTTTTGGAAGCTTGGCAACCACTTTCCATGAAAGAGATTTGTGCCAGTCTCTGCTTAGGTCTACATCAATAGGAAACAAACCATAGAGATAGAACTTGGAACTACTTTATTGTGTCAAGTTTCCAAGAGCTAGCACAAACCGTGTTTGATTTAGTGTTCCAAATACATGTATCCCTATAGGAGAAAACAGAGTGAAACCTAAAAATTAATACTGTTACTGCCAACGAACGGTTTAACCTAGAAGAACGGAAATTTGGTGACACAAGTGGGATTGGGCTACTGATCATTACCTGAAAGTGTCATCAAGATTGGGTGAAAAAATGTGTGCTGATATTTCAGGAAAACGTAGTTTTTTGGAAGCTTGGCAACCCCTTTCCATGAAAGTGATTTGCGCCAGTCTCTGCTTAGGGCTACAGCAATAGGAAACTAATCATAGTGACAGAACTTGGAATTAATTTATTGTGTCAAGTTTCAAGGAGCTAGCACAAACCGTGTTTGATTTAGAGTTCCAACTACATGTATCCCTATAGGAGAAAAAAGAGTGAAACCTAAAAATTAAAACTGTTACTGCCAACGAACGGTTTAAACTTGAAGAACGAAATTTGGTGAGCCAAGTGGGATTGGGGTACTGATCATTACCTGAATGTGTCATCAAGATTGGGTGAAAAAATGTGTGCTGAGATTTCAGGAAACTCGTAGTTTTTTGGAAGCTTGTCAACCACTTTCCATTAAAGTGATTTGTGCCAGTCTCTGCTTAGGGCTACATCAATAGGAAACAAACCATAGAGATAGAACTTGGAACTACTTTATTGTGTCAAGTTTCAAAGAGCTAGCACAAACCGTGTTTGATTTAGAGTTCCATCTACATGTATCCCTATAGGAGAAAACAGAGTGAAACCTAAAAATTAAAACTGTTACTTCCAACGAACGGTTTAACCTAGAAGAAGGAAATTTGGTGAGCCAAGTGTGATTGGGGTACTGATCATTACCTGAAAGTGTCATCAAGATTGGGTGAAAAAATGTGTGCTGAGATTTCAGGAAACTCGTAGTTTTTTGGAAGCTTGGCAACCCCTTTCCATGAAAGTGATTTGCGCCAGTCTCTGCTTAGGGCTACAGCAATAGGAAACAAATCATAGTGATAGAACTTGGAATTAATTTATTGTGTCAAGTTTCAAAGAGCTAGCACAAACCGTGTTTGATTTAGAGTTCCAACTACATGTATCCCTATAGGAGAAAACAGAGTGAAACCTAAAAATTAAAACTGTTACTGCCAACGAACGGTTTAAACTTGAAGAACGAAATTTGGTGAGCCAAGTGGGATTGGGGTACTGATCATTACCTGAAAGTGGCATCAAGATTGGGTGAAAAAATGTGTGCTGAGATTTCAGGAAACTCGTAGTTTTTGGAAGCTTGGCAACCCCTTTCCATTAAAGTGATTTGCGCCAGTCTCTGTTTAGGGCTACATCAATAGGAAACAAATCATAGAGATAGAACTTGGAACTACTTTATTGTGTCAAGTTTCAAAGAGCTAGCACAAACCGAGTTTGATTTAGAGTTCCAACTACATGTATACATATAGGAGAAAACAGGGTGAAACCTAAAAATTAAAACAGTTACTGCCAACGAACGGTTTAACTTCGAAGAACGAAATTTGGTGATCCAAGTTGGATTGGGTTACTGATCATTACCAGAAAGTGTCATCAAGATTGGGTGAAAAAATGTGTGCTGAGATTTCAGGAAACTCGTAGTTTTTTGGAAGCTTGGCAACCCCTTTCCATGAAAGTGATTTGCGCCAGTCTCTGCTTAGGGCTACATCAATAGGAAACAAACCATGGAGATAGAACTTGGAACTACTTTATTGTTTCAAGTTTCAAAGAGCTAGCACAAACCGTGTTTGATTTAGAGTTCCATCTACATGTATCCCTATAGGAGAAAACAGAGTGAAACCTAAAAATTAAAACTGTTACTGCCAAAAAAACGGTTTAAACTAGAAGAACAAAATTTGGTGAGCCAAGTGGGATTGGGGTACTGATCATTATCTGAAAGTGTCATCAAGATTGGTTGAAAAAATGTGTGCTGAGATTTCAGGAAACACGCAGTTTTTTGGAAGGTTGGCAAACCCTTTCCATGAAAGTGATTTGCACCAGTCTCTGCTTAGGGCTACAGCAATAGGAAACAAACCATAGAGATAGAACTTGGAACTACTTTATTGTGTCAAGTTTCCAAGAGCTAGCACAAACCGTGGTTGATTTAGTGTTCCAACTACATGTATCAATATAGGAGAAAACAGAGTGAAACCTAAATATTAAAACTGTTACTGCCAACGAACGGTTTAACCTAGAAGAACGAAATTTGGTGAGCCAAGTAGGATTGGGGTACTGATCATTATCTGAATGTGTCATCAAGATTGGGTGAAAAAATGTGTGCTGAGATTTCAGGAAACACGTAGTTTTTCGAAGCTTGGCAACGCATTTCCATGAAAGTTATTTGCGCCAGTCTCAGCTTCGGGCTACATCAATAGGAAACAAACCATAGAGATAAAACTTGGAACTACTTTATTGTGTGAAGTTTCACAGAGCTAGCACACACCGTGTTTGATTTAGAGTTCCAACTACATGTATCCATATAGGAGAAAACAGAGTGAAAGCTAAATTTAAAACTGTTACTGCAAACGAACGGTTTAACCTAGAAGAAGGAAATTTGGTGAGCCAAGTGGGATTGGGGTACTGATCATTACCTGAAAGTCTCATCAAGATTGGGTGAAAAAATGTGTGCTGAGATTTCAAGAAACTCGAATTTTTTTGGAAGCTTGTCAACCCCTTTCAATTAAAGTGATTTGCACCAGTCTCTGCTTATGGCTACATCAATAGGAAACACACCATAGATACAGGACTTGGAACTTCTTTATTGTGCAATTTTCAAAAAGCTAGCACAAAAAGTGTTTGATTTAGAGTTCCAACTACATGTATCCCTATAGGAGAAAACAGAGTGAAACCTAAAAATTAAAACAGTTACTGCCAATGAACGGTTTAACCTAGAAGAACGAAATTTGGTGAGCCAAGTGGGATTGGGGTACTGATCATTATCTGAAAGTGTCATCAAGATTGGGTGAAAAAATGTGTGCTGAGATTTCAGGAAACTCGTAGTTTTTTGGAAGCTTGGCAACCCCTTTCCATGAATGTGATTTGCGCCAGTCTCTGCTTCGGGCTACATCAATACGAAACAAACCATAGAGATAGAACTTGGAATTAATTTATTGTGTCAAGTTTCAAAGAGCTAGCCCAAACCGTGTTTGATTTAGAGTTCCAACTACATGTATCCTTATAGGAGAAAACAGAGTGAAAGCTAAAAATTAAAACTGTTACTGCAAACGAACGGTTTAACCTAGAAGAACAAAATTTGGTGAGCCAAGTGGGATTGGGGTTCTGATCATTACCTGAAAGTGTCATCAAGTTTGGGTGAAAAAAATGTGTGCTGAGATTTCAGGAACCTCGTAGTTTTTGGAAGCCTGGCAACCCATTTCCATGAAAGTGATTTGCGCCAGTCTCTGCTTAGGGATACATCAATAGGAAACAAACCATAGAGATAGATCTTGCAACTTCTTTATTGTGTCACGTTTCAAAAAGCTAGCACAAACCGTGTTTGATTTAGAGTTCCAACTACATGTATCACTATAGGAGAAAACAGAGTGAAACCTAAAAATTAAAACAGTTACTGCCAACGAACGGTTTAACCTAGAAGAACGGAAATTTGGTGACCCAAGTGGGATTGGGCTACTGATCATTACCTGAAAGTGTCATCAAGATTGAGTGAAAAAATGTGTGCTGAGATTTCAGGAAACTCGTAGTTTTTGGAAGCTTGGCAACCCATTTCCATGAAAGTGATTTGCGCCAGTCTCTGCTTAGGGCTACATCAATAGGAAACAAACCATAGAGATAGAACAAGGAACTACTTTATTGTGTCAAGTTTCAAAGAGCTAGCACAAACCGTGTTTGATTTAGAGTTCCATATACATGTATCCCTATAGGAGAAAACAGAGTGAAACCTAAAAATTAAAACAGTTACTGCCAACGAATGGTTTAACCTAGAAGAACGGAAATTTGGTGACCCAAGTGGGATTGGGCTACTGATCATTACCTGAAAGTGTCATCAAGATTGAGTGAAAAAATGTGTGCTGAGATTTCAGGAAACTCGTAGTTTTTGGAAGCTTGGCAACCCATTTCCATGAAAGTGATTTGCGCCAGTCTCTGCTTAGGGCTATATCAATAGGAAACAAACCATAGAGATAGAACTTGGAACTACTTTATTGTGTCAAGTTTCAAAGAGCTAGCCCAAACCGTGTTTGATTTAGAGTTCCAACTACATGTATCGCTATAGGAGAAAACAGAGTGAAACCTAAAAATTAAAAATGTTACTGCCTCGAACGGTTTAACGTAGAATAACGATATTTGGTGAGCCAAGTGGGATTGGTGTACTGATCATTACCTGAAATTGTCATCAAGATTGGGTGAAAAAATGTGTGCTGTGATTTCAGGAAACTCGTAGTTTTTTGGAAGCTTGGCAACCACTTTCCATGAAAATGATTTGTGCCAGTCTCTGCTTAGGTCTACATCAATAGGAAGCAAACCATAGAGATAGAACTTGGAACTACTTTATTGTGTCAAGTTTCCAAGAGCTAGCACAAACCGTGTTTGATTTAGAGTTCCAACTACATGTATCCATATAGGAGAAAACAGAGTGAAACCTAAAAATTAATACTGTTACTGCCAACGAACGGTTTAACCTAGAAGAACGGAAATTTGGTGACCCAAGTGGGATTGGGCTACTGATCATTACCTGAAAGTGTCATCAAGATTGGGTGAAAAAATGTGTGCTGAGATTTCAGGAAAACGTAGTTTTTTGGAAGCTTGGCAAACCCTTTCCATGAAAGTGATTTGTGCCAGTCTCTGCTTCGGGCTACATCAATAGGAAACAAACCATAGAAATAGAACTTGGAACTACTTTATTGTGTCAAGTTTCAGAGAGCTAGCACACACCGTGTTTGATTTAGAGTTCCAACTACATGTATCCATATAGGAGAAAACAGAGTGAAAGCTAAAAATTAAAACTGTTACTGCCAACGAACGGTTTAACCTAGAAGAACGAAATTTGGTGAGCCAAGTGGGATTGGGGTACTGATCATTATCTGAAAGTGTCATCAAGATGGGGTGAAAAAATGAGTGCTGAGATTTCAGGAAACTCGTAGTTTTTTGGAAGCTTGGCAACCCCTTTCCATGAAAGTGATTTGCGCCAGTCTCTGCTTAGGGCTACATCAATAGGAAACACACCATAGATACAGGACTTGGAACTTCTTTTGTGTCAAGTTTCAAAAAGCAAGCACAAACCGTGTTTCATTTAGAGTTCCATCTACATGTATCCCTATAGGAGAAAACAGAGTGAAACCTAAAAATTAAAACTGTTACTACCAACGAAAAGTTGAACCTAGAAGAACGAAATTTGGTGAGCCAAGTGGGATTGGGGTACTGATCATTACCTGAAAGTTTCATCAAGATTGGGTGAAAAAATGTGTGCTGAGATTTCAGGAAACTCGTAGTTTTTGGAATCTTGGCAACCCCTTTCCATGAAAGTGATTTACGCCAGTCTCTGCTTAGGGCTACAGCAATAGGAAACAAATCATAGTGACAGAACTTGGAATTAATTTATTGTGTCAAGTTTCAAAGAGCTAGCACAAACCGTGTTTGATTTAGAGTTCCAAATACATGTATCCACATAGGAGAAAACAGAGTGAAACCTAAAAATTAAAACTGTTACTGCCAACGAACGGTTTAAACTTGAAGAACGAAATTTGTTGAGTCAAGTGGGATTGGGGTACTGAACATTACCTGAAAGTGTCATCAAGATTGGGTGAAAAAATGTGTGCTGAGATTTCAGGAAACTCGTAGTTTTTTGGAAGCTTGGCAACCCCTTTCCATGAAAGTGATTTGCGCCAGTCTCTGCTTAGGGCTACATCAATAGGAAACAAACCATAGAGATAGATCTTGGAACTTCTTTATTGTGTCACGTTTCAAAAAGCTAGCACAAACCGTGTTTGATTTAGAGTTCCAACTACATGTATCCATATAGGAGAAAACAGGGTGAAACCTAAAAATTAAAACAGTTACTGCCAACGAATGGTTTAACATAGAAGAACGAAATTTGGTGATCCAAGTGAGATTGGGTTACTTATCATTACCTGAAAGTGTCATCAAGATTGGGTGAAAAAATGTGTACTGAGATTTCAGGAAACTCGTAGTTTTTTTTGAAGCTGGGCAACCCCTTTCCATGAAAGTGATTTGCGCCAGTCTCTGCATAGGGCTACATCAATAGGAAACAAACCATAGAGATAGAACTTGGAACTACTTTATTGTGTCAAGTTTCAAAGAGCTAGCCCAAACGGTGTTTGATTTAGAGTTCCAACTACATGTATCGCTATAGGAGAAAACAGAGTGAAACCTAAAAATTAAAACTGTTACTGCCAACGAATGGTTTAACCTAGAAGAACGATATTTGGTGAGCCAAGTGGGATTCGTGAACTGATCATTACCTGAAATTGTCATACAGATTGGTTGAAAAAATATGTGCTGAGATTTCAGGAAACTCGTAGTTTTTTGGAAGCTTGGCAACCCCTTTCCATGAAAGAGATTTGCGCCAGTCTCTGCTTAGGTCTACATCAATAGGAAACAAACCATAGAGATAGAACTTGGGACTACTTTATTGTGTCAAGTTTCCAAGAGCTAGCACAAACCGTGTTTGATTTAGTGTTCCAAATACATGTATCCCTATAGGAGAAAACAGAGTGAAACCTAAAAATTAATACTGTTACTGCCAACGAACGGTTTAACCTAGAAGAACGGAAATTTGGTGACACAAGTGGGATTGGGCTACTGATCATTACCTGAAAGTGTCTTCAAGATTGGGTGAAAAAATGTGTGCTGATATTTCAGGAAAACGTAGTTTTTTGGAAGCTTGGCAAACCCTTTCCATGAAAGTGATTTGCGCCAGTCTCTGCTTCGGGCTACATCAATAGGAAACAAACCATAGAGATAGAACTTGGAACTACTTTATTGTTTGAAGTTTCAGAGAGCTAGCACACACCGTGTTTGATTTAGAGTTCCAACTACATGTATCCATATAGGAGAAAACAGAGTGAAAGCTAAAAATTAAAACTGTTACTGCCAACGAACGGTTTAACCTAGAAGAACGAAATTTGGTGAGCCAAGTGGGATTGGGGTACTGATCATTATCTGAAAGTGTCATCAAGATGGGGTGAAAAAATGAGTGCTGAGATTTCAGGAAACTCGTAGTTTTTTGGAAGCTTGGCAACCCCTTTCCATGAAAGTGATTTGCGCCAGTCTCTGCTTAGGGCTACATCAATAGGAAACACACCATAGATACAGGACTTGGAACTTCTTTTGTGTCAAGTTTCAAAAAGCTAGCACAAACCGTGTTTGATTTAGAGTTCCTACTACATGTATCCCTATAGGAGAAAACAGAGTGAAACCTAAAAATTAAAACTGTTACTGCCAACAAACGGTTTAAACTAGAAGAACAAAATTTGGTGAGCCAAGTGGGATTGGGGTACTGATCATTACCTGAAAGTGTCATCAAGATTGGTTGAAAAAATGTGTGCTGAGATTTCAGGAAACACGTAGTTTTTTGGAAGGTTGGCAAACCCTTTCCATGAAAGTGATTTGCACCAGTCTCTGCTTAGGGCTACAGCAATAGGAAAAAAACCATAGAGATAGAACTTGGAACTACTTTATTGTGTCAAGTTTCCAAGAGCTAGCACAAACCGTGTTTGATTTAGTGTTCTAACTACATGTATCAATATAGGAGAAAACAGAGTGAAACCTAAAAATTAAAACTGTTACTGCCAACGAACGGTTTAACCTAGAAGAACGAAATTTGGTGAGCCAAGTAGGATTGGGGTAGTGATCATTATCTGAATGTGTCATCAAGATTGGGTGAAAAAATGTGTGCTGAGATTTCAGGAAACTCGTAGTTTTTTGGAAGCTTGGCAACCCTTTCAATGAAAGTGATTTGCGCCAGTCTCTGCTTAGGGCTACATCAATAGGAAACAAACCATAGAGAGAGAACTTGGAACTACTTTATTGTGTCAAGTTTCAAAGAGCTAGCACAAACCGTGTTTGATTTAGAGTTCCATCTACATGTATCCCTATAGGAGAAAACAGAGTGAAACCTAAAAATTAAAACTGTTACTTCCAACGAACGGTTTAACCTAGAAGAAGGAAATTTGGTGAGCCAAGTGGGATTGGGGTACTGATCATTACCTGAAAGTGTCATCAAGATTGGGTGAAAAAATGTGTGCTAAGATTTCAGGAAACTCGTAGTTTTTGGAAGCTTGGCAACCCCTTTCCATGAAAGTGATTTGCGCCAGTCTCTGCTTAGGGCTACAGCAATAGGAAACTAATCATAGTGACAGAACTTGGAATTAATTTATTGTGTCAAGTTTCAAGGAGCTAGCACAAACCGTGTTTGATTTAGAGTTCCAACTACATGTATCCCTATAGGAGAAAACAGAGTGAAAACTAAAAATTAAAACTGTTACTGCCAACGAACGGTTTAACCTAGAAGAACGAAATTTGGTGAGCCAAGTGGGATTGGGGTACTGATCATTATCTGAAAGTGTCATCAAGATTGGGTGAAAAAATGTGTGCTGAGATTTCAGGAAACTCGTAGTTTTTTGGAAGCTTGGCAACCCCTTTCCATGAGTGTGATTTGCGCCAGTCTCTGCTTCGGGCTACATCAATACGAAACAAACCATAGAGATAGAACTTGGAACTACTTTATTGTGTCAAGTTTCACAGAGCTAGCACAAACCGTGTTTGATTTAGAGTTCCAACTACATGTATCCTTATAGGAGAAAACAGGGTGAAACCTAAAAATTAAAACAGTTACTGCCAACGAATGGTTTAACATAGAAGAACGAAATTTGGTGATCCAAGTGGGATTGGGTTACTGATCATTACCTGAAAGTGTCATCAAGATTGGGTGAAAAAATGTGTGCTGAGATTTCAGGAAACTCGTAGTTTTTTGGAAGCTTGGCAACTCCTTTCCATGAAAGAGATTTGCGCCAGTCTCTGCTTAGGTCTACATCAATAGGAAACAAACCATAGAGATAGAACTTGGAACTACTTTATTGTGTCAAGTTTCAAAGAGCTAGCACAAACCGTGTTTGATTTAGTGTTCCAAATACATGTATCCCTATAGGAGAAAACAGAGTGAAACCTAAAAATTAATACTGTTACTGCCAACGAACGGTTTAACCTAGAAGAACGGAAATTTGGTGACACAAGTGGGATTGGGCTACTGATCATTACCTGAAAGTGTCTTCAAGATTGGGTGAAAAAATGTGTGCTGATATTTCAGGAAAACGTAGTTTTTTGGAAGCTTGGCAAACCCTTTCCATGAAAGTGATTTGCGCCAGTCTCTGCTTCGGGCTACATCAATAGGAAACAAACCATAGAGATAGAACTTGGAACTACTTTATTGTGTCAAGTTTCAGAGAGCTAGCACACACTGTGTTTGATTTAGAGTTCCATCTACATGTATCCCTATAGGAGAAAACAGCGTGAAAGCTAAAAATTAAAACTGTTACTGCCAACGAACGGTTTAACCTAGAAGAACGAAATTTGGTGAGCCAAGTGGGATTGGGGTACTGATCATTATCTGAAAGTGTCATCAAGATGGGGTGAAAAAATGTGTGCTGAGATTTCAGGAAACTCGTAGTTTTTTGGAAGCTTGGCAACCCCTATCCATGAAAGTGATTTGCGCCAGTCTCTGCTTAGGGCTACATCAATAGGAAACACACCATAGATACAGGACTTGGAACTTCTTTTGTGTCAAGTTTCAAAAAGCTAGCACAAACCGTGTTTGATTTAGAGTTCCTACTACAAGTATCCCTATAGGAGAAAACAGAGTGAAACCTAAAAATTAAAACTGTTACTGCCAACAAACGGTTTAAACTAGAAGAACAAAATTTGGTGAGCCAAGTGGGATTGGGGTACTGATCATTACCTGAAAGTGTCATCAAGATTGGTTGAAAAAATGTGTGCTGAGATTTCAGGAAACACGTAGTTTTTTGGAAGGTTGGCAAACCCTTTCCATGAAAGTGATTTGCGCCAGTCTCTGCTTAGGGCTACAGCAATAAGAAACAAATAATAGTGACAGAACTTGGAATTAATTTATTGTGTCAAGTTTCAAAGAGCTAGCACAAACCGTGTTTGATTTAGAGTTCCAACTACATGTATCCCTATAGGAGAAAACAGAGTGAAACCTAAAAATTAAAACTGTTACTGCCAACGAACGGTTTAAACTTGAAGAACGAAATTTGTTGAGCCAAGTGGGATTGGGGTACTGAACATTACCTGAAAGTGTCATCAAGATTGGGTGAAAAAATGTGTGCTGATATTTCAGGAAACTCGTAGTTATTTGGAAGCTTGGCAACCCCTTTCCATGAAAGTGATTTGCGCCAGTCTCTGCTTAGGGCTACATCAATAGGAAACAAACCATAGAGATAGATCTTGGAACTTCTTTATTGTGTCACGTTTCAAAAAGCTAGCACAATCCGTGTTTGATTTAGAGTTCCAACTACATGTATCCATATAGGAGAAAACAGGGTGAAACCTAAAAATTAAAACAGTTACTGCCAACGAATGGTTTAACATAGAAGAACGAAATTTGGTGATCCAAGTGGGATTGGATTACTGATCATTACCTGAAAGTGTCATCAAGATTGGGTGAAAAAATGTGTGCTGAGATTTCAGGAAACTCGTAGTTTTTTGGAAGCTTGGCAACCCCTTTCCATGAAAGTGATTTGCGCCAGTCTCTGCTTCGGGCTACATCAATACGAAACAAACCATAGAGATAGAACTTGGAACTACTTTATTGTGTCAAGTTCAAAGAGCTAGCCCAAACGGTGTTTGATTTAGAGTTCCAACTACATGTATCGCTATAGGAGAAAACAGAGTGAAACCTAAAAATTAAAACTGTTACTGCCAACGAATGGTTTAACCTAGAAGAACGATATTTGGTGAGCCAAGTGGGATTGGTGAACTGATCATTACCTGAAATTGTCATAAAGATTGGTTGAAAAAATATGTGCTGAGATTTCAGGAAACTCATAGTTTTTTGGAAGCTTGGCAACCCCTTTCCATGAAAGAGATTTGTGCCAGTCTCTGCTTAGGTCTACATCAATAGGAAACAAACCATAGAGATAGAACTTGGAACTACTTTATTGTGTCAAGTTTCCAAGAGCTAGCACAAACCGTGTTTGATTTAGTGTTCCAAATACATGTATCCCTATAGGAGAAAACAGAGTGAAACCTAAAAAT
Source organism: Spermophilus citellus (assembly GCF_964194105.1). Taxonomy (NCBI): domain Eukaryota; kingdom Metazoa; phylum Chordata; class Mammalia; order Rodentia; family Sciuridae; genus Spermophilus; species Spermophilus citellus. The sequence goes on along the minus strand of NC_138197.1, from coordinate 17,045,101 downwards.
TAATACTGTTACTGCCAACGAACGGTTTAACCTAGAAGAACGGAAATTTGGTGACACAAGTGGGATTGGGCTACTGATCATTACCTGAAAGTGTCATCAAGATTGGGTGAAAAAATGTGTGCTGATATTTCAGGAAAACGTAGTTTTTTGGAAGCTTGGCAACCCCTTTCCATGAAAGTGATTTGCGCCAGTCTCTGCTTAGGGCTACAGCAATAGGAAACTAATCATAGTGACAGAACTTGGAATTAATTTATTGTGTCAAGTTTCAAGGAGCTAGCACAAACCGTGTTTGATTTAGAGTTCCAACTACATGTATCCCTATAGGAGAAAAAAGAGTGAAACCTAAAAATTAAAACTGTTACTGCCAACGAACGGTTTAAACTTGAAGAACGAAATTTGGTGAGCCAAGTGGGATTGGGGTACTGATCATTACCTGAATGTGTCATCAAGATTGGGTGAAAAAATGTGTGCTGAGATTTCAGGAAACTCGTAGTTTTTTGGAAGCTTGTCAACCACTTTCCATTAAAGTGATTTGTGCCAGTCTCTGCTTAGGGCTACCTCAATAGGAAACAAACCATAGAGATAGAACTTGGAACTACTTTATTGTGTCAAGTTTTAAAGAGCTAGCACAAACCGTGTTTGATTTAGAGTTCCAAATACATGTATCCATATAGCAGAAAACAGAGTGAAACCTAAAAATTAAAACTGTTACTGCCAACAAACGGTTTAAACTAGAAGAACAAAATTTGGTGAGCCAGGTGGATTTGGGGTACTGATCATTACCTGAACGTGTCATCAAGATTGGGTGAAAAAATGTGTGCTGAGATTTCAGGAAACTCGTAGTTTTTTGGAAGCTTGGCAACCCCTTTCTATGAAAATGATTTGCGCCAGTCTCTGCTTAGGTCTACATCAATAGGAAACAAACCATAGAGATAGAACTTGGAACTACTTTATTGTGTCAAGTTTCCAAGAGCTAGCACAAACCGTGTTTGATTTAGTGTTCCAACTACATGTATCCATATAGGAGAAAACAGAGTGAAACCTAAAAATTAATACTGTTACTGCCAACGAACGGTTTAACCTAGAAGAACAAAATTTGGTGAGCCAAGTGGGATTGGGGTACTGATCATTACCTGAAAGTGGCATCAAGATTGGGTGAAAAAATGTGTGCTGAGATTTCAGGAAACTCGTAGTTTTTTGGAAGCTTGGCAACCCCTTTCCATGAAAGTGATTTGCGCCAGTCTCTGCTTAGGGCTACAGCAATAGGAAACAAATCATAGTGATAGAACTTGGAATTAATTTATTGTGTCAAGTTTCAAAGAGCTAGCACAAACCGTGTTTGATTTAGAGTTCCAACTACATGTATCCCTATAGGAGAAAACAGAGTGAAACCTAAAAATTAAAACTGTTACTGCCAACGAACGGTTTAAACTTGAAGAACGAAATTTGGTGAGCCAAGTGGGATTGGGGTACTGATCATTACCTGAAAGTGGCATCAAGATTGGGTGAAAAAATGTGTGCTGAGATTTCAGGAAACTCGTAGTTTTTGGAAGCTTGGCAACCCCTTTCCATTAAAGTGATTTGCGCCAGTCTCTGTTTAGGGCTACATCAATAGGAAACAAATCATAGAGATAGAACTTGGAACTACTTTATTGTGTCAAGTTTCAAAGAGCTAGCACAAACCGAGTTTGATTTAGAGTTCCAACTACATGTATACATATAGGAGAAAACAGGGTGAAACCTAAAAATTAAAACAGTTACTGCCAACGAACGGTTTAACTTCGAAGAACGAAATTTGGTGATCCAAGTTGGATTGGGTTACTGATCATTACCAGAAAGTGTCATCAAGATTGGGTGAAAAAATGTGTGCTGAGATTTCAGGAAACTCGTAGTTTTTTGGAAGCTTGTCAACCACTTTTAATTAAAGTGTTTTGCGCCAGTCTCTGCTTACGGCTACATCAATAGGAAACACACCATAGATACAGGACTTGGAACTTCTTTATTGTGTCAAGTTTCAAAAAGCTAGCACAAACCGTGTTTGATTTAGAGTTCCAACTACATGTATCCCTATAGGAGAAAACAGAGTGAAACCTAAAAATTAAAACTGTTACTGCCAACAAACGGTTTGACCTAGAAGAACAAAATTTGGTGAGCCAAGCGGGATTGGGGTACTGATCATTACCTGAATGTGTCATCAAGTTTGGGTGAAAAAATGTGTGCTGAGATTTCAGGAAACTCGTAGTTTTTTGAAGCTTGGCAACCCCTTTCCATGAAAGTGATTTGCGCCAGTCTCTGCTTAGGGCTACATCAATAGGAAACAAACCATGGAGATAGAACTTGGAACTACTTTATTGTGTCAAGTTTCAAAGAGCTAGCACAAACCGTGTTTGATTTAGAGTTCCAACAACATGTATCCATATAAAAGAAAACAGAGTGAAACCTAAGAATTAAAACTGTTACTTCCAACGAACGGTTTAACCTAGAAGAAGGAAATTTGGTGAGCCAAGTGGGATTGGGGTACTGATCATTACCTGAAAGTGTCATCAAGATTGGGTGAAAAAGTATGTGCTGAGATTTGAGGAAACACGTAGTTTTTGGAAGCTTGGCAACCCCTTTCCATGAAAGTGATTTGCGCCAGTCTCTGCTTAGGGCTACATCTTTAGGAAACAAACCATAGAGATAGAACATGGAACTGCATTATTGTGTCAAGTTTCAAAGAGCTAGCACAAACCGTGTTTGATTTAGAGTTCCAACTACATATATACATATAGGAGAAAACAGAGTGAAAGCTAAAAATTAAAACTGTTTCTGCCAACCAACGGCTTAACCTAGAAGAACGAAATTTGGTGAGAAAAGTGGGATTGGGGTACAGATCATTATCTGAAATTGTCATCAAGATTCGCTGAAAAAATGTGTGCAAGGATTTCAGGAAACTCCTAGTTTTTTGGAAGCTTGGCAACCCCTTTCCATGAAAGAGATTTGCGCCAGTCACTGCTGAGGGCTACATCATTAGGAAATAAACCATAGAGAGAGAACTTGGAACTACTTTATTGTGTCAAGTTTCAAAGAGCTAGCACAAACCATGTTTGATTTAGAGTTCCAACTACATGTATCCGTATAGGAGAGAACAGAGTGAAACCTAAAAATTAAAACTGTTACTGCCAACGAACGGTTTAACCTAGAAGAAGGAAATTTGGTGAGCCAAGTGGGATTGGGGTACTGATCATTTCCTGAAAGTGTCATCAAGATTGGGTGAAAAAATATGTGCTGAGACTTCAGGAAACTCGTATTTTTTTGGAAGCTTGGCAACCGCTTTCCATGAAAGTGATTTGCACCAGTCTCTGCTTAGGGCTACATCAATAGGAAACAAATCATAGAGAAAGAACTTGGAACTACATTATTGTGTCAAGTTTCAAAAAGCTAGCACAAACCCTGTTTGATTTAGAGTTCCAACTACATGTATCCCTATAGGAGAAAAGAGAGTGAAACCTAAAATTTAAAACTGTTACTGCCAACCAACGGTTTAACCTAGAAGAAAGAAATTTGGTGAGCCAATTTTGGATTGGCGTACTGATCATTATCTGAAAATGTCATCAAGTTTGGGTGAAAAAATGTGTGCTGAGATTTCAGTAAACTCGTAGTGTTTTGGAAGCTTGGCAAACCCTTTCCATGAAAGTGATTTGCGCCAGTCTCTGCTTAGGGCTACATCAATAGGAAACAAACCATAGAGATAGAACTTGGAACTACTTTATTGTGTCAAGTTTCAAACAGCTAGCACAAACCGTGTTTGATTTAGAGTTCCAACTACATATATACATATAGGAGAAAACAGAGTGAAAGCTAAAAATTCAAACTGTTACTGCAAAAGAACGGTTTAACCTAGAAGAACGAAATTTGGTGAGCCAAGTGGGATTGGGGTACTGATCATTACCTGAAAGTGTCATCAAGTTTGGATGAAAAAATGTGTGCTGAGATTTCAGAAAACTTGTAGTTTTTGGAAGCTTGGCAACCCCTTTCCATGAAAGTGATTTGCGCCAGTCTCTGCTTAGGGCTACATCAATAGGAAACAAACCATAGAGATAGAACTTGGAATTACTTTATTGTGTCAAGTTTCAAAGAGCTACCACAAACCGTTTTTGATTTAGAGTTTCAACAACATGTATCCATATAAAAGAAAACTGAGTGAAACCTAAAAATTAAAACTGTAGGAAATTTGGTGAGCCAAATGGGATTGGGGTACTGATCATTACCTGAAAGTGTCATCAAGATTGGGTGAAAAAATGTGTGCTGAGTTCAGAAAACTCGTAGTTTTTTGGAAGCATGGCAACCCCTTTCCATGAAAGTGATTTGCGCCAGTCTCTGCTTAGGGCTACATCAATAGGAAACAAACCATAGAGATAGAACTTGGAACTACTTTATTGTGTCAAGTTTCAAACAGCTAGCACAAACCGTGTTTGATTTAGAGTTCCAACTACATATATACATATAGGAGAAAACAGAGTGAAAGCTAAAAATTCAAACTGTTACTGCAAAAGAACGGTTTAACCTAGAAGAACGAAATTTGGTGAGCCAAGTGGGATTGGGGTACTGATCATTACCTGAAAGTGTCATCAAGTTTGGATGAAAAAATGTGTGCTGAGATTTCAGAAAACTTGTAGTTTTTGGAAGCTTGCAACCCCTTTCCATGAAAGTGATTTGCGCCAGTCTCTGCTTACGGCTACATTAATAGGAAACAAACCATAGATATAGTACTTGGAACTATTTTATTGTGTGAAGTTTCAAAGAGCTAGCAGAAACCGTGTTTGATTTAGAGTTCCAACTACATGTATCCGTATAGGAGAAAACAGAGTGAAACCTAAAAATTAAAACTGTTACTGCCAACGAACGGTTTAACCTAGAAGAAGGAAATTTGGTGAGCCAAGTGGGATTGGGGTACTGATCATTTCCTGAAAGTGTCATCAAGATTGGGTGAAAAAATATGTGCTGAGATTTCAGGAAACTCGTAGTTTTTTGGAAGCTTGGCAACCCCTTTCATGAAAGTGATTTGCGCCAATCTCTGCTTATGGCTACATCAATAGGAAACTACCATAGATATAGGACTTGGAACTACTTTATTGTATCATGTTTCAAAGAGCTAGCACAAACCGTGTTTGATTTAGAGTTCCAACTATATGTATCCCTATAGGAGAAAACAGAGTGAAACCTAAAAATTAAAACTGTTACTGCCAACCAACGGTTTAACATAGAAGAACGAAATTTGGTGAGACAAGTGGGATTGGGGTACAGATCATTATCTGAAAGTGTCATCAAGATTGGGTGAAAAAATGTGTGCTGAGATTTCAGGAAAACGTAGTTTTTTGGAAGCTTGGCAACCCCTTTCCATGAAAGTGATTTGCGCCAGTCACTGCTTAGGGCTACATCATTAGCAAACAAACCATAGAGAGAGAACTTGGAACTACTTTATTGTGTCAAGTTTCAAAGAGCTAGCACAAACCGTGTTTGATTTAGAGTTCCAACTACATGTATCCGTACAGGAGAAAACAGAGTGAAACCTAAAAATTAAAACTGTTACTGCCAACGAACAGTTTAACTTAGAAGAAAAAAATTAGGTGAGCCAAGTGGGATTGGGGTACTGATCATTACCTGAAAGTGTCATCAAGATTGGGTGAAAAAATATGTGCTGAGATTTCAGGAAACTCGTAGTTTTTTGGAAGCTTGGCAACACCTTTCCATGAAAGTGATTTGCGCCAGTCTCTGCTTAGGGCTACATCAATAGGAAACAAATCATAGAGATAGAACTTGTAACTACATTATTGTGTGAAGTTTCAAAGAGCTAGCAAAAACCGTGTTTGATTTAGAGATCCAACTACATATATCCCTATAGGAGAAAAGAGAGTGAAACCTAAAAATTAAAACAGTTACTGCCAGCGAACGATTTAACATAGAAGAAAGAAATTTGGTGAGCCAATTGGGATTGGGGTACTGATCATTACCTGAAAGTGTCATCAAGTTTGGGTGAAAAAATGTGTGCTGAGATTTCAGGAAACTCGTAGTTTTTTGGAAGCTTGGCAACCCCTTTCCATGAAAGTGATTTGCGCCTGTCTCTGCTTATGGCTACATCAATAGGAAACAAACCATAGATATAGTACTTGGAACTACTTTATTGTATCATGTTTCAAAGAGCTAGTACAAACCGTGTTTGATTTAGAGTTCCAACTATATGTATCCCTATAGGAGAAAACAGAGTGAAACCTAAAAATTAAAACTGTTACTGCCAACCAACGGTTTAACCTAGAAGAACGAAATTTGGTGAGACAAGCGGAATTGGGGTACTGATCATTACCTGAAAGTGTCCTCAAGATTGGGTGAAAAAATGTGTGCTGAGATTTCAGGAAACTCGTAGTTTTTTGTAAGCATGGCAAACCCTTTCCATGAAAGTGATTTGCGCCAGTCACTACTTAGGGCTACATCATTAGGAAACAAACCATAGAGAGAGAACTTGGAACTACTTTATTGTGTCAAGTTTCAAAGAGCTAGCACAAACCGTGTTTGATTTAGAATTCCAACTACATGTATCCGTACAGGAGAAAACAGAGTGAAACCTAAAAATTAAAACTGTTACTGCCAACGAACGGTTTAACTTAGAAGAAGGAAATTTGTTGAGCCAAGTGGGATTGGGGTACTGATCATTACCTAAAAGTGTCATCAAGATTGGGTGAAAAAATATGTGCTGAGATTTCAGGAAACTCATAGTTTTTTGGAAGCGTGGCAACCCCTTTGCATGAAAGTGATTTGCGCCAGTCACTGCTTAGGGCTACATCAATAGGAAACAAACCATAGAGATAGAACTTGGAATTACTTTATTGTGTCAAGTTTCAAAGAGCTAGCACAAACCGTGTTTGATTTAGAGTTCCAACAACATGTATCCATATAAAAGAAAACAGAGTGAAACCTAAAAATTAAAACTGTTACTTCCAATGAATGGTTTAACCTAGAAGAAGGAAATTTGGTGAGCCAAGTGGGATTGATGTACTGATCATTACCTGAAAGTGTCATCAAGATTGGGTGAAAAAGTATGTGCTGAGATTTCAGAAAACTCGATGTTTTTGGAAGCTTGGCAACCCCTTTCCATGAAAGTGATTTGCGCCAGTCTCTGCTTAGGGCTACATCATTAGGAAGCAAACCATAGAGATAGAACTTGGAACTACATTATTGTGTCAAGTTTAAAAGAGCTAGCACAAACCGTGTTTGATTTAGAGTTCCAACTACATGTATCAGTGTAGGAGAAAAGAGAGAGAAACCTAAAAATTAAAACAGTTACTGCCAACGAACGATTTAACCTAGAAGAACGAAATTTGGTCAGCCAAGTGAGATTGGGGTACTGATCATTAACTGAAAGTGTCTTCAAGATTGGGTGAAAAAATGTGTGCTGAGATCAGGAAACTCATAGTTTTTTGGAAGCTTGGCAACCCCTTTCCATGAAAGTGATTTGCGCCAGTCTATGCTTAGGGCTACATCAATAGGAAACAAACCATAGAGACAGAACTTGGAACTACTTTATTGTGTCAAGTTTCAAAGAGCTAGAACAAACCGTGTTGGATTTAGAGTTCCAACTACATATATACATATAGGAGAAAAGAGAGTGAAAGCTAAAAATTAAAACGGTTACTGCAAACGAACGGTTTAACCTAGAAAAACGAAATTTGGTGAGCCAAGTGGGATTGGGGTACTGATCATTACCTGAAATTGTCATCAAGATTGGGAGAAAAAATGTGTGCTGAGATTTCAGGAAACTCGTAGTTTTTTGGAAGCTTGGCAACCCCTTTGTATGAAAGTGATTTGCACCAATCTCTGCTTAGGGCTATATCATTAGGAAACAAACCATAGAGATAGAACTTGAAACTACTTTATTGTGTCATGTTTCAAAGAGCTAGCACAAACCGTGTTTGATTTAGAGTTCCAAATACATGTATCCTTATAGGAGAAAACAGAGGGAAACCTAAAAATTAAAACTGTTATTGCCAACGAACGGTTTAACCTAGAAGAAGGAAATTTGTTGAGCCAAGTGGGATTGGTGTACTGATCATTTCCTTAAAGTGTCATCAAGATTGGGTGAAAAAATGTGTGCTGATATTTCAGGAAACTCATAGTTTTTTGGAAGCTTGGCAACCCCTTTTCATGAAAGTGATTTGTGCCAGTCTCTGCTTAGGGCTACATCAATAGGAAACAAACAATAAAAATAGAACATGGAACTACTTTATTGTGTCAAGTTTCAAAGAGCTAGCACAAACCGTGTTTGATTTAGAATTCCAACTACATGTATCCCTATAGGAGAAAAGAGAGTGAAACCTAAAAATTAAAACAGTTACTGCCAACGAACGGTTTAACCTAGAAGAAGGAAATTTGGTGAGCCAAGTGGGATTGGGTTAGTGATCATTACCTGACAGTGTCATCAAGATTGGGTGAAAAAATGTGTGCTGAGATTTCAGGAAACTCGTAGTTTTTTGGAAGCTTGGCAACCCCTTTCCATGAGTGTGATTTGCGCCAGTCTCTGCTTCGGGCTACATCAATACGAAACAAACCATAGAGATAGAACTTGGAACTACTTTATTGTGTCAAGTTTCACAGAGCTAGCACAAACCGTGTTTGATTTAGAGTTCCAACTACATGTATCCTTATAGGAGAAAACAGGGTGAAAGCTAAAAATTAAAACTGTTACTGCAAACGAACGGTTTAACCTAGAAGAAGGAAATTTGGTGAGCCAAGTGGGATTGGGGTTCTGATCATTACCTCAAAGTGTCATCAAGATTGGGTGAAAAAAATGTGTGCTGAGATTTCAGGAACCTCGTAGTTTTTGGAAGCTTGGCAACCCATTTCCATGAAAGTGATTTGCGCCAGTCTCTGCTTAGGGATACATCAATAGGAAACAAACCATAGAGATAGATCTTGCAACTTCTTTATTGTGTCACGTTTCAAAAAGCTAGCACAAACCGTGTTTGATTTAGAGTTCCAACTACATGTATCACTATAGGAGAAAACAGAGTGAAACCTAAAAATTAAAACAGTTACTGCCAACGAATGGTTTAACCTAGAAGAACGAAATTTGGTGAGCCAAGTGGGATTGGGGTACTGATCATTACCTGAAAGTGTCATCAAGATTGAGTGAAAAAATGTGTGCTGAAATTTCAGGAAACTCGTAGTTTTTGGATGCTTGGAAACCCATTTCCATGAAAGTGATTTGCGCCAGTCTCTGCTTAGGGCTATATCAATAGGAAACAAAGCATAGAGATAGAACTTGGAACTACTTTATTGTGTCAAGTTTCAAAGAGCTAGCACAAACCGTGTTTGATTTAGAGTTCCAACTACATGTATCCCTATAGGAGAAAACAGAGTGAAACCTAAAAATTAAAACTGTTACTGCCAACGAACGGTTTAAACTTGAAGAACGAAATTTGTTGAGCCAAGTGGGATTGGGGTACTGAACATTACATGAAAGTGTCATCAAGATTGGGTGAAAAAATGTGTGCTGATATTTCAGGAAACTCGTAGTTTTTTGGAAGCTTGGCAACCCCTTTCCATGAAAGTGATTTGCGCCAGTCTCTGCTTAGGGCTACATCAATAGGAAACAAACCATAGAGATAGATCTTGGAACTTCTTTATTGTGTCACGTTTCAAAAAGCTAGCACAAACCGTGTTTGATTTAGAGTTCCAACTACATGTATCCATATAGGAGAAAACAGGGTGAAACCTAAAAATTAAAACAGTTACTGCCAACGAATGGTTTAACATAGAAGAATGAAATTTGGTGATCCAATTGGGATTGGGTTACTGATCATTACCTGAAAGTGTCATCAAGATTGGGTGAAAAAATGTGTGCTGAGATTTCAGGAAACTCGTAGTTTTTTTTGAAGCTGGGCAACCCCTTTCCATGAAAGTGATTTGCGCCAGTCTCTGCATAGGGCTACATCAATAGGAAACAAACCATAGAGATAGAACTAGGAACTACTTTATTGTGTCAAGTTTCAAAGAGCTAGCCCAAACGGTGTTTGATTTAGAGTTCCAACTACATGTATCGCTATAGGAGAAAACAGAGTGAAACCTAAAAATTAAAACTGTTACTGCCAACGAATGGTTTAACCTAGAAGAACGATATTTGGTGAGCCAAGTGGGATTGGTGAACTGATCATTACCTGAAATTGTCATACAGATTGGGTGAAAAAATATGTGCTGAGATTTCAGGAAACTCGTAGTTTTTTGGAAGCTTGGCAACCCCTTTCCATGAAAGAGATTTGCGCCAGTCTCTGCTTAGGTCTACATCAATAGGAAACAAACCATAGAGATAGAACTTGGAACTACTTTATTGTGTCAAGTTTCCAAGAGCTAGCACAAACCGTGTTTGATTTAGTGTTCCAAATACATGTATCCCTATAGGAGAAAACAGAGTGAAACCTAAAAATTAATACTGTTACTGCCAACGAACGGTTTAACCTAGAAGAACGGAAATTTGGTGACACAAGTGGGATTGGGCTACTGATCATTACCTGAAAGTGTCTTCAAGATTGGGTGAAAAAATGTGTGCTGATATTTCAGGAAAACGTAGTTTTTTGGAAGCTTGGCAAACCCTTTCCATGAAAGTGATTTGCGCCAGTCTCTGCTTCGGGCTACATCAATAGGAAACAAACCATAGAGATAGAACTTGGAACTACTTTATTGTGTCAAGTTTCAGAGAGCTAGCACACACCGTGTTTGATTTAGAGTTCCAACTACATGTATCCATATAGGAGAAAACAGAGTGAAAGCTAAAAATTAAAACTGTTACTGCCAACGAACGGTTTAACCTAGAAGAACGAAATTTGGTGAGCCAAGTGGGATTGGGGTACTGATCATTATCTGAAAGTGTCATCAAGATGGGGTGAAAAAATGAGTGCTGAGATTTCAGGAAACTCGTAGTTTTTTGGAAGCTTGGCAACTCCTATCCATGAAAGTGAATTGCGCCAGTCTCTGCTTAGGGCTACATCAATAGGAAACACTCCATAGATACAGGACTTGGTACTTCTTTTGTGTCAAGTTTCAAAAAGCTAGCACAAACCGTGTTTGATTTAGAGTTCCAACTACATGTATCCATATAGGAGAAAACAGAGTGAAACCTAAAAATTAAAACTGTTACTACCAACGAACAGTTTAAACTTGAAGAACGAAATTTGGTGAGCCAAGTGGGATTGGGGTACTGATCATTACCTGAAAGTGTCATCAAGATTGGGTGAAAAAATGTGTGCTGAGATTTCAGAAAACTCGTAGTTTTTTGGAAGCTTGGCAACCCCTTTCCATGAAAGTGATTTGCGCCAGTCTATTCTTAAGGCTACATCAATAGGAAACAAACCATAGAGATAGAACTTGGAACTACTTTATTGTGTCAAGTTTCAAAGAGCTAGCACAAACCGTGTTTGATTTAGAGTTCCAAATACATGTATCCTTATAGGAGAAAACAGAGTGAAACCTAAAAATTAAAACAGTTACTGCCAACGAACGGTTTAACCTAGAAGAACGAAATTTGGAGAGCCAAGTGGGATTGGGGTACTGATCATTACCTGAAAGTGTCATCAAGATTGGGTGAAAAAATGTGTTCTTAGATTTCAGGAAACTCGTAGTTTTTTGGAAGCTTGGCAACCCCTTTCCTAGAAAGTGATTTGCGCCAGTCTCTGCTTAGGGCTACATCAATAGGAAACAAACGATAGAGATAGAACTTGGAACTAATTTATTGTGTCAAGTTTCACAGAGCTAGCACAAACCGTGTTTGATTTTGTGTTCCAACTACATGTATCCATATAGGAGAAAACAGAGTGAAACCTAAAAATTAAAACTGTTACTGCCAACGAACGGTTTAACCTAGAAGAACGAAATTTGGTGAGCCAAGTGGGATTGGGTTACTGATCATTACCTGAAAGTGTCATCAAGATTGGGTGAAAAAAATGTGTGCTGAGATTTCAGGAAACTCGTAGTTTTTTGGAAGCTTGGCAACCCCTTTCCATGAAAGTGATTTGCGCCAGTCTCTGCTTCGGGCTACATCAATAGGAAACAAACCATAGAGATAGAACTTGGAACTACTTTATTTTGTCAAGTTTCAAAGAGCTAGCACAAACCGTGTTTGATTTAGAGTTCCAACTACATGAATCCCTATAGGAGAAAACAGAGTGAAACCTAAAAATTAAAACAGTTACTGCCAACGAACGGTTTAACCTAGAAGAACAAAATTTGGTGATCCAAGTGGGATTGGGGTACTGATCATTATCTGAAAGTGTCATCAAGATTGGGTGAAAAAATGTGTGCTGAGATTTCAGGAAACACGTAGTTTTTTGGAAGCTTGGCAAACCCTTTCCATGAAAGTGATTTGCGCCAGTCTCTGCTTAGGGCTACAGCAATTGGAAACGAACCATAGAGATAGAACTTGGAACTAATTTATTGTGTCAAGTTTCAAAGAGCTAGCACAAACCTTGTTTGATTTTGTGTTCCAACTACATGTATCCCTATAGGAGAAAACAGAGTGAAACCTAAAATTTAAAACTGTTACTGCCAACGAACGGTTTATCCTAGAAGAACGAAATTTGGTGAGCCAAGTGGGATTGAGGTACTGATCATTATCTGAAATTGTCATCAAGATTGGGTGAAAAAATGTGTGCTGAGATTTCAGGAAACTCGTAGTTTTTTGGAAGCTTGTCAACCCCTTTCAATTAAAGTGATTTGCGCCAGTCTCTGCTTATGGCTACATCATTAGGAAACACACCATAGATACAGGACTTGGAACTTCTTTTTGTGTCAAGTTTCAAAAAGCTAGCACAAACCGTGTTTGATTTAGAGTTCCAACTACATGAATCCCTATAGGAGAAAACAGAGTGAAACCTAGAAATTAAAACAGTTACTGCCAACGAACAGTTTAACCTAGAAGAACGAAATTTGGTGAGCCAAGTGGGATTGGGGTACTGATCATTACCTGAAAGTGTCATCAAGATTGGGTGAAAAAATGTGTGCTTAGATTTCAGGAAACTCGTAGTTTTTTGGAAGCTTGGCAACCCCTTTCAATTAAAGGGATTTGCGCCAGTCTTTGCTTACGGCTACATCAATAGGAAACACACCATAGATACAGGACTTGGAACTTCTTTTTGTGTCAAGTTTCAAAAAGCTAGCACAAACCGTGTTTGTTTTCGAGTTCCAACTACATGTATCCCTATAGGAGAAAACACAGTGAAACCTAAAAATTAAAACTGTTACTGCCAACGAACGGTTTAACCAAGAAGAACGAAATTTGGTGAGCCAAGTGGGATTGGGGTCTGATCATTATGTGAAAGTGTCATCAAGATTGGGTGAAAAAATGTGTGCTGAGATTTCAGGAAACTCCTAGTTTTTTGGAAGCTTGGCAACCCCTTTCAATGAAAGTGATTTGCGCCAGTCTCTGCTAAGGGCTACATCAATAGGAAACAAACCATAGAGATAGAACTTGGAACTACTTTATTGTGTCAAGTTTCAAAGAGCTAGCACAAACCGTGTTTGATTTAGATTTCCAACTACATGTATCCATATAGGAGAAAACGGAGTGTAATCTAAAAATTAAAACAGTTACTGCCAACGAACGGTTTAACCTAGAAGAACGAAATTTGGTGAGCAAGTGGAATTGGGGTACTGATCCTTATCTGAAAGTGTCATCAAGATTGGGTGAAAAAATGTGTGCTGAGATTTCAGAAACTCGTAGTTTTTTGGAAGCTTGGAAACCCCTTTCCATGAAAGTGATTTGCGCCAGTCTCTGCTTAGGCCTACATCAATAGGAAAGACACTACATATACAGGACTTGGAACTAATTTATTGTGTCAAGTTTCAAAGAGCTAGCACAAACCTTGTTTGATTTTGTGTTCCAACTACATGTATCCCTATAGGAGAAAACAGTGAAAACTAAAAATTAAAGCTGTTACTACCAACAAACGGTTTAAAGTGAAGAACGAAATTTGGTGAGCCAAGTGGGATTGGGGTACTGATCATTACCTGAAAGTGTCATCCAGATTGGGTGAAAAAATGTGTGCTGAGATTTCAGGAAACTCATAGTTTTTTGGAAGCTTGGCAACCCATTTCCATGAAAGTGATTTGTGCCAGTCTCTGCTTAGGGCTATGTCAATAGAAAACAAACCATAGAGATAGAACTTGGAACTACTTTATTGTGTCAAGTTTCAAAGAGCTAGCACAATCCGTGTTTGATTTAGAGTTCCAACTACATATATCCATATAGGAGAAAATAGAGTGAAACCTAAAAACTAAAAATATTTCTGCCACCGAACGGTTTAACTTAGAAAAACGAAATTTGGTGAGCCAAGTGGGATTGGGATGCTGATCATTACCTGAAAGTGTCACCAAGATTGCTTGAAAAAATGTGTGCTGAGATTTCAGGTACATCGTTGTTTTTTAAAGCTTGGCAATCCCTTACCATGAAAGTGATTGGCGCCAGTCTCTGATTAGGGCTACATCAATAGGAAAGAAACCATAGAGATAAAACTTGGAACTACTTAATTGTGTCAAGTTTCAAAGAGCTAGCGCAAACCATGTTTGATTTAGAGTTCCAACTACATGTATCCATACAGGAAAAAAACAGAGTGAAACCTAAAAATTAAAACTGTTACTGCCAACGAACGGTTTAACCTAGAAGAACAAAATTTGGAGAGCCAAGTGGGATTGGGGTAGTGATCATTACCTGAAAGTGTCATCAAGATTGGTTGAAAGAATGTGTTCTGAGATTTCAGGAAACTCGTAGTTCTTTGGAATCTTGGCAACCCCTTTCCATGAAAGTGATTTGTGCCAGTCTCTGCTTAGGGCTACATCAATAGGAAACAAACCATAGAGATAGAACTTGGAACTACTTTGTTGTGTCAAGTTTCAAAGAGCTAGCACAAACCGTGTTTGATTTAGAGTTCCAAATACATGTATCCCTATAGGAGGAAACAGAGTGAAACCAAAAAATTAAAACTGTTACTGCCAACGAACGGTTTAACCTAGAAGAACGAAATTTGGTGATCCAAGTGGGATTGGGGTACTGATCATTACCTGAAAGTGTCATCAAGATTGGTTGAAAAAATGTATTCTGAGATTTCAGGAAACTCGTAGTTTTTTGAAATCTTGGCAACCCCTTTCCATGAAAGTGATTTGCGCCAGTCTCTGCTTAGGGCTACATCAATATGAAACGAACCATAGAGATAGAACTTGAAACTACTGTATTGTGTCAAGTTTCAAAGAGCTAGCACAAACCGTGTTTGATTTAGAGTTCCAAATACATGTATCCCTATAGGAGAAAACAGAGTGTAACCTAAAAATTAAAACTGTTACTCCCAATGAACAGTTTAACCTAGAAGAACGAAATTGGAGAGCCAAGTGGGATTGGGGTACTGATCATTACCTGAAAGTGTCATCAAGATTGGTTAAAAAAATGTGTGCTGAGATTTCAGGAAACTCGTAGTTTTTGGAAGCTGGGCAACCCCTTTCCATGAAAGTGATTTGCGCCAGTCTCTGCTTAGGGCTACATAAATAGGAAACAAACCATAGAGATAGTACTTAGAACTACTTTATTCTGTCAAGTTTCAAAGAGCTAGCACAAACCGTGTTTGATTTAGAGTTCCAAATACATGTATCCTTATAGGAGAAAACAGAGTGAAACCTAAAAATTAAAACAGTTACTGCCAACGAACGGTTTAACCTAGAAGAACGAAATTTGGAGAGCCAAGTGCGATTGGGGTACTGATCATTACCTGAAAGTGTCATCAAGATTGGGTGAAAAAATGTGTTCTTAGATTTCAGGAAACTCGTAGTTTTTTGGAAGCTTGGCAACCCCTTTCCTAGAAAGTGATTTGCGCCAGTCTCTGCTTAGGGCTACATCAATAGGCAACAAACCATAGAGATAGAACTTGGAACTACTTTATTGTGTCAAGTTTCACAGAGCTAGCACAAACCGTGTTTGATTTTGTGTTCCAACTACATGTATCCATATAGGAGAAAACAGAGTGAAACCTAAAAATTAAAACTGTTACTGCCACGAACGGTTTAACCTAGAAGAACGAAATTTGGTGAGCCAAGTGGGATTGGGTTACTGATCATTACCTGAAAGTGTCATCAAGATTGGGTGAAAAAAATGTGTGCTGAGATTTCAGGAAACTCGTACTTTTTTGGAAGCTTGTCAACCCCTTTCCATGAAAGTGATTTGCGCCTAGTCTCTGCTTCGGGCTACATCAATAGGAAACAAACCATAGAGATAGAACTTGGAACTACTTTATTTTGTCAAGTTTCAAAGAGCTAGCACAAACCGTGTTTGATTTAGAGTTCCAACTACAAGAAACCCTATAGGAGAAAACAGAGTGAAACCTAAAAATTAAAACAGTTACTGCCAACGAACGGTTTAACCTAGAAGAAAAAAATTTGGTGAGCCAAGTGGGATTGGGGTAATGATCATTATCTGAAAGTGTCATCAAGATTGGGTGAAAAAATGTGTGCTGAGATTTCAGGAAACACGTAGTTTTTTGGAAGCTTGGCAACGCCTTTCCATGAAAGTGATTTGCGCCAGTCTCTGCTTAGGGCTACAGCAATAGGAAACAAACCATAGAGATAGAACTTGGAACTACTTTATTGTGTCAAGTTTCAGAGAGCTAGCACAAACCGTGTTTGATTTAGAGTTCCAACTACATGTATCCTTATAGGAGAAAACAGAGTGAAACCTAAAAATTAAAACTCTTACTGCCAACGAACGGTTTAACCTAGAAGAAGGAAATTTGGTGAGCCAAGTGGGATTGGGGTACTGATCATTACCTGAAAGTGTCATCAAGAATGGGTGAAAAAATGTGTGCTGACATTTCAGAAAACTCGTAGTTTTTTGGAAGCTTGGCAACCCCCTTCCATGAAAGTGATTTGCGCAAGTCTCTGCTTAGAGCTACATCAATAGGAAAAAAACCATAGAGATAGAACTTGGAACTACTTTATTGTGTCAAGTTTGAAAGAGCTAGCACAAACCGTGTTTGATTTAGGGTTCCAACTACATGATTCCTCTAGGAGAAAGTAAGTGAAACCTAAAAATTAAAACAGTTACTGCCAACGAACGGTTTAACCTAGAAGAACAAAATTTGGTGAGCCAAGTGGGATTGGGTTACTGATCATTACCTGAAAGTGTCATCAAGTTTGGGTGAAAAAATGTGTGCTGAGATTTCAGGAAACTCTTAATTTTTTGGAAGCTTGGCAACCCCTTTCCATCAAAGTGTTTTGCGCCGGTCTCTGATTAGGGCTACATCAATAGGAAAAAAACCATAGAGATAGGACTTGGAACTACTTTATTGTCTCAAGATTCAAAGAGCTAGCACAAACCGCGTTTGATTTAGAGTTCCAACTATTTGTATCCATATAGGAGAAAACAGAGTGAAACCTAAAAATTTAAACTGTTACTGCCAACGAACGGTTTAACCTAGAAAAATGAAATTTGGATAGGGAAGTGGGTATGGGGTACTGATCATTATCTGAAAGTGTTATCAAGATTGGGTGAAAAAATGTGTGCTGAGATTTCAGGAAACTTGTAGTTTTTTGGAAGCTTGGCAACTCCTTTCCATGAAAGTGATTTGCGTCAGTCTCTGCTTAGGGCTACATCAATAGGAAACAAACCATAGAGATAGAACTTAGAACTACTTTATTTTGTCAGGTTTCAAAGAGCTAGCACAAACCATGTTTGATTTAGAGTTCCTAATACATGTATCCCTATAGGAGAAAACAGAGTGAAACCTAAAAATTAAAACAGTTACTGCCAACGAACGGTTTAACCTAGAACAAAGAAATTTGGTGAGGCAAGTGGGAATGGGGTACTGATCATTATCTGAAAGTGTTATCAAGATTGGGTGAAAAAATGTTTGCTGAGACTTCAGGAAACTCGTAGTTTTTTGGAAGCTTGGCAACCCCTTTCCATGAAAGTTATTTGCGCCAGTCTCTGCTTAGGGCTTCATCAATAGGAAAAAATCCATAGAGATAGAACTTGGAACTACTTTATTGTGACAAGTTTCAATTAGCTAGCACAAACCTTTTTTGATTTAGAGTTCCAACTACATGTATCCATATATGAGAAAACAGAGTGAAAGCTAAAAATTGAAACAGTTACTGCCAACGAACGTTTTAACCTAGAAGAACGAAATTTGGTGAGCCAATTGAGATTTGGGTACTGCTCATTACCTGAAAGTGTCATCAAGATTGGGTGAAAAAATGTGTGCTGAGATTTCAGGAAACTCGTAGTTTTTGGAAGCTTGGCAACACCTTTCCATGAAAGTGATTTGCGCCAGTCTCTGCTTAGGGCTACATCAATAGGAAACAAACCATAGAGATAGAACTTGGAACTACTTTATTGTGTCAAGTTTCAAAGAGCTAGCACAAACCGTGTTTGATTTAGAGTTCCAACTACATGTATACCTATAGGAGAAAACAGAGTGAAACCTAAAAATTAAAACAGTTACAGCCAACGAATGGTTTAACCTAGAAGAACGAAATTTGGTGAGCCACGTGGGATTGGGGTACTGATCATTACCTGAAAGTGTCATCAAGATTGGGTGAAAAAATGTGTGCTGAGAATACAGGAAACTCGTAGTTTTTTGGAAGCCTGGCAACCCCTTTCCATGAAAGTGATTTGCGCCAGTCTCTGCTTAGGGCTACATCAATAGGAAACAAACCATAGAGATAGAACTTGGAACTATTTTATTGTGTCAAGTTTCAAAGAACTAGCACAAACCGTGTTTGATTTAGAGTTCCAACTACATGTATCCATATAAGAGAAAACAGAGTGAAAGCTAAAAATTTAAACTGTTTCTGCAAAGGAACGGTTTAAATTAGAAGAACGAAATTTGGTGAGCCAATTGAGATTGGGGTACTGATCATTACCTGAAAGTGTCATCAAGAGTGGGTGAAAAAATGTGTGCTGACATTTCAGGAAACTCGTAGTTTTTTGGAAGCTTGGCAACCCCTCTTCATTAAAGTGATTTGCACCAGTCTCTGCTTGGGCTACATCAATAGGAAACCAACCATAGAGATACAACTTGGAAATACTTTATTGTGTCAAGTTTCAAAGAGCTAGCACAAACTGTGTTTGATTGAGAATTCCAACTACATATATCCCTATAGGAGAAAACAGAGTGAAACCTAAAAATTAAAACTCTTACTGCCAACGAACGGTTTAACCTAGAAGAAGGAAATTTGGTGAGCCAAGTGGGATTGGGGTACTGATCATTACCTGAAAGTGTCATCAAGATTGGGTGAAAAAATGTGTGCTGACAATTCAGGAAACTCGTAGTTTTTTCGAAGCTTGGCAACCCCCTTCCATGAAAGTGATTTGTGCCAGTCTCTGCTTAGGTCTACATTAATAGGAAACAAACCATAGAGATAGAACTTGGAACTACTTTATTGTGTCAAGTTTCCAAGAGCTAGCACAAACCGTGTTTGATTTAGGGTTCCAACTACATGATTCCTCTAGGATAAAGTGAGTGAAACCTAAAAATTAAAACAGTTACTGCCAACGAACGGTTTAACATAGAAGAACAAAATTTGGTGAGCCAAGTGGGATTGGGGTACTGATCAATACCTGAAAGTGTCATCAAGTTTGGGTGAAAAAATGTGTGCTGAGATTTCAGGAAACTCTTAATTTTTTGGAAGCTTGGCAACCCCTTTCCATCTAAGTGTTTTGCGCCGGTCTCTGATTAGGGCTACATCAATAGGAAAAAAAACCATAGAGATAGGACTTGGAACTACTTTATTTTGTCAGGTTTCAAAGAGCTAGCACAAACCGTGTTTGATTTAGAGTTCCTAATACATGTATCCCTATAGGAGAAAACAGAGTGAAAACTAAAAATTAAAACAGTTACTGCCAACGAACGGTTTAACCTAGAACAAAGAAATTTGGTGAGGCAAGTGGGAATGGGGTACTGATCATTATCTGAAAGTGTTATCAAGATTGGGTGAAAAAATGTGTGCTGAGATTTCAGGAAATTCGTAGTTTTTTGGAAGCTTGGCAACCCCTTTCCATTAAAGTGATTTGCGCCAGTCTCTGCTTAGGGCTTCGTCAATAGGAAATAAACCATAGAGATAGAACTTGGAACTACATTATTGTGTCAAGTTTCAAAAGCTAGCACAAACCGTGTTTGATTTAGAGTTCCAACTACATGTATCCATATAAGAGAAAACAGACTGAAAGCTAAAAATTAAAACTGTTACTGCAAAAGAATGGTTTAACCTAGAAGAACGAAATTTGGTGAGCCAAGTGGGATTGGGGTACTGAACATTACCTCAAAATGTCATCAAGATTGGGTGAAAAAATGTGTGCTGAGATTTCAGGAAACTCGTAGTTATTTGGAAGCTTGGCAACCCCTTTCCATGAAAGTGATTTGTGCCAGTCTCTGCTTAGGACTACAGCAATAGGAAACAAACCATAGAGATAGAACTTGGAACTACTTTATTGTGTCAAGTTTCAAAGAGCTAGCGCAAACCGTGTTTGATTTAGAGTTCCAACTACATGTATACCTATAGGAGAAAACAGAGTGAAACCTAAAAATTAAAAGTGTTACTGCCAACGAACGATTTAACCTAGAAGAACAAAATTTGGTGATCCAAGTGGGATTGGGGTACTGATGATTAAATGAAAGTGTCATCAAGATTGGGTGAAAAAATGTGTGCTGAGAATTCAGGAAACTCGTCGTTTTTTGGAAGCCTGGCAACCCATTTCCATGAAAGTGATTTGCGCCAGTCTCTGCTTAGGGTTACATCAATAGGAAACAAACCATAGAGATAGAACTTGGAACTACTTTATTGTGTCAAGTTTCAAAGAGCTAGAATAAACCGTGTTTGATTTAGAGTTCCAACAACATGTATCCATATAGGAGAAAGCAGAGTGAAACCTAAAATTAAAACAGTTACTGCCAACGAACGGTTTAACTTAGAAGAACGAAATTTGGTGATCCAAGTGGGATTGGGTTACTGATCATTACCTGAAAGGGTCATAAAGATTGGCTGAAAAAATGTGCGCTGAGATTCCAGTAAACTCGTTGTTTTTTGGAAGCTTGGCAACCCCTTTTCATGAAAGTGATTTGTGCCAGTCTCTGCTTAGGGCCACATCAATAGGAAACAAACCATAGAGATAGACCTTGGAACTACTTTACTGTGTCAAGTTTCAAGGAGCTAGCGCAAACCGTGTTTGATTTAGAGTTCCAACTACATGTATCCATATAGGAGAAAACAGAGTGAAAGCTAAAAATTAAAACACTGCCAACAAACGGTTTACCTAGAAGAACTAAATTTGGTGAGCCAAGTGGGATTGGGGTACTGATCATTATCTGAAAGTGTCATCATGATTGTGTAAAAAAATGTGTGCTGAGATTTCAGGAAACTCCTAGTTTTTTGGAAGCTTGGCAACCCCTTTCCATGAAAGTGATTTGCACCAGTCTCTGCTTCGGGCTACATCATTAGGAAACAAAACATAGAGATAGAACTTGGAACTACTTTATTGTGTCAAGTTTCAAAGAGCTAGCGCAAACCATGTTTGATTTAGAGTTCCAACTACATGTAACCCTATAGGAGAAAAGAGAGAAAAACCTAAAAATTAAAACTATTACTGCCAACGCATGGTTTAACCTAGAAGAAGGAAATTTGGTGAGCCAAGTGGGATTGGGGTACTGATCTTTACCTGAAAGTGTCATCAAGATTGGGTGAAAAAATGTGTGCTGAGATTTCAGGAAACTCGTAGTTTTTTGGAAGCTTGGCAACCCCTTTCCATGAAAGTGATTTGTGCCAGTCTCTGCTTAGGGCTACATAAATAGGAAACATACCATAGAGATAGAACTTGGAACTACTTTGTTGTGTCAAGTTTCAAAGAGCTACCACAAACCGTGTTTGATTTAGTGTTCCAAAAACATGTATCCATATAGGAGAAAACAGAGTGAAACCTAAAATTTAAAACTGTTACTGTCAACGAACGGTTTAACCTAGAAGATCGAAATTTGGTGAGCCAAGTGGGATTGGGGTACTGATCATTACGTCAAAATGTGATCAGGATTGGGTGAAAAAATGTGTGCTGAGATTTCAGGAAACTCGTATTTTTTGGAAGCTTGGCAACCCCTTTACATGAAAGTGATTTGTGCCAGTCTCTGCTTAGGGCTAAATCAATAGGAAAAAAACCATAGAGATAGAACTTGGAACTACTTTATTGTGTCAAGTTTCATAGGGCTAGCACAAACCGTGTTTGATTTAGAGTTCCAAATACATGTATCTCTATAGGAGAAAACAGAGTGAAAACTAAAAATTAAAACAGTTACTGCCAACGAACGGTTTAACCTAGAAGAACGAAATATGGTGAGCCAAGTGGGATTGGGGTACTGATCATTACCTGAAAGTGTCATCAAGATTGGGTGAAAAAAATGTGTGCTGAGATTTCAGGAAACTCTTAGTTTTTTGGAAGCTTGGCAACCCCTTTCCATGAAAGTGATTTGCGCCAGTCTCTGCTTAGGGCTACCTCAATAGGAAACAAACCATAGAGATAGAACTTGGAACTACTTTATTGTGTCAAGTTTCATAGGGCTAGCACAAACCATGTTTGATTTAGAGTTCCAACTACATATATCCCTATTGGAGAAAACAGAGTGAAACCTAAAAATTAAAACAGTTACTGCCAACGAGCGGTTTAAACTAGAAGAACGAAATTTGGTGAGCCAAGTGGGATTGGGGTACTGAACATTACCTCAAAGTGTCATCAAGATTGGGTGAAAAAATGTGTGCTGAGATTTCAGGAAACTCGTAGTTTTTTGGAAGCTTGGCAACCCTTTCCATGAGTGATTTGCACCAGTCTCTGATTAGGGCTACTTCAATAGGAAACAAACCATAGAGATAGAACTTGGAACTACTTTATTGTGTCAAATTTCACAGAGCTAGCAAAAACCGTGTTTGATTTAGATTTCCAACTACATGTATCCATATAGGAGAAAACAGAGTGAAAGCTAAAAATTAAAACAGTTACTGCCAACGTACGGTTTAACCTAGAAGAACGAAATTTGGTGAGCCAATTGAGATTTGGGTACTGCTCATTACCTGAAAGTGTCATCAAGATTGGGTGAAAAAATGTGTGCTGAGATTTCAGGAAACTCATAGTTTTTTGGAAGCTTGGCAACCCCTTTCCATGAAAGTGATTTGGGCCAGTCTTTGCTTCGGACTACAGCAATAGGAAACAAACCATAGAGATAGAACTTTGAATTACTTTATTTTGTCAAGTTTCAAAGAGCTAGCGCAAACCGTGTTTGATTTAGATTTCCAACTACATGTATCCATATAAGAGAAAACAGAGTGAAAGCTAAAAATTAAAACTGTTAAGGCAAAGGAACGGTTTAACCTACAAGAAAGAAATTTTGTGAGCTAATTGAGATTGGGGTACTGATCATTACCTGAAAGTATCATCAAGATTGGGTGAAAAAATGTGTGCTGAGATTTCAGGAAACTCGTAGTTTTTTGGAAGCTTTGCAAACCCTTTCCATGAAAGTGATTTGCACTAGTCTCTGATTAGGGCTACTTCAATAGGAAACAAACCATAGAGATAGACCTTGGAACTACTTTATTGTTTCAAATTTCACAGAGCTAGCAAAAACCGGGTTAGATTTAGAGTTCCAACTACATGTATCCATATAGGAGAAAACAGAGTGAAACCTAAAAATTAAAACTGTTACTGCCAACGAACGGTTTAACCTAGATGCACAAAATTTGGTGAGCCAAGTGGGATTGGGGTACTGATCATTACCTGAAATTGTCATCAAGATTGGTTTAAAAAATGTGTGCTGAGATTTCAGGAAACTCGTAGTTTTTGGAAGCTTGGCAACCCCTTTCCATGAAAGTGATTTGCGCGAGTCTCTGCTTAGGGCTACATCAATAGGAAACAAACCATAGAGATAGAACTTGGAACTACTTTATTGTGTCAAGTTTCAAAGAGCTAGCACAAAACCGAGTTTGATTTAGAGTTCCAACTACATGTATCCATATAGGAGAATACAGGGTGAAACCTAAAAATTAAAACAGTTAATGCCAACGAACGGTTTAACTTAGAAGAACGAAATTTGGTGATCCACGTGGGATTGGGTTACTGATCATTACATGAAAGTGTCATAAAGATTGGGTGAAAAAATGTATGCTGAGATTTCAGGAAACTCGTAGTATTTTTGAAGCTTGGCAAACCCTTTCCATGAAAGTGATTTGCGCCAGTCTCTGCTTCGGGCTACATCAATAGGAAACAAACCATAGAGATAGAACTTGGAACTACTTTATTGTGTCAAGTTTCACAGAGCTAGCACACACCGTGTTTGATTTAGAGTTCCAACTACATGTATCCATATAGGAGAAAACAGAGTGAAAGCTAAAAATTAAAACTGTTTCTGCAAACGAATGGTTTAACCTAGAAGAAGGAAATTTGGTGTGCCAAGTGGGATTGGGGTAGTGATCATTACCTGAAAGTGTCATCAAGATTGGGTGACAAAATGTGTGCTGAGATTTCAGGAAACTCGTAGTTTTTGGAAGCTTGGCAACCCATTTCATTGAAAGTGATTTGCGCCAGTCTCTGCTTAGGGCTACATCAATAGGAAACAAATCATAGAGATAGAACTTGGAACTACTTTATTGCATCTAGTTTCAAAGAGCTAGCACAAACCGAGTTTGATTTACAGTTCCAACTACATGTATCCATATAGGAGAAAACAGGGTGAAACCTAAAAATTAAAACAGTTACTGCAAAGAACGGTATAACTCAGAAGAATGAAATTTGGTGATCCAAGTGGGATTGGGTTACTGATCATTACCTGAAAGTGTCATCAAGATTGGGAGAAAAAATGTCTGCTGAGATTTCAGGATACTCGTAGTTTTTTGGAAGCTTTGCAACCCCTTTCCATGAAAGTGATTTGCACCAGTCTCTGCTTCGGGCTACATCAATAGGAAACAAACCATAGAGATAGAACTTGGAACTACTTTATTGTGTCAAGTTTCACAGAGCTAGCACACACCGTGTTTGATTTAGAGTTCCAACTACATGTATCCATATATGAGAAAACAGAGTGAAAGCTAAAAATTAAAACTGTTACTGCAAACGAACGGTTTAACCTAGAAGAAGGAAATTTGGTGAGCCAAGTGGGACTGAGGTTCTGATCATTACATGAAAGTGTCATCAATATTGGGTGAAAAAATGTGTGCTGAGATTTCAGGAAACACGTAGTTTTCTGGAAGGTTGGCAAACCGTTTCCATGAAAGTGATTTGCGCCAGTCTCTGCTTAGGGCTACAGCAATAGGAAACAAACCATAGGGATAGAACATGGAACTACTTTATTGTGTCAAGTTTCCAAGAGCTATCACAAACCGTGTTTGATTTTGTGTTCCAACTACATGTATCCATATAGGAGAAAACAGAGCGTAACCTAAAAATTAAAACAGTTACTGCCAACGTACGGTTTAACCTAGAAGAACGAAATTTTGTGCACCAAGTGGGACTGGGGTACTTATCATTACCTGAAGTGTCATCAAGATTGGGAGAAAAAATGTGTGCTTAAATTTCAGGAGACTCTTATTTTTTTGGAAGCTTGGCAACCCCTTTCCATGAAAGTGATTTGCGCCAGTCTCTGCTTATGGCTACATCAATAGGAAACACACCACAGATACAGGACGTGGACCTAATTTATTGTGTCAAGTTTCAAAGAGCTAGCACAAACCTTGTTTGATTTTGTGTTCCAACTACATGTATCCCTATAGGAGAAAACAGAGTGAAACCTAAAAATTAAAACTGTTACTGCCAACGAACGGTTTAACCTAGAAGAAAGAAATTTGGTGAGCCAAGTGGGATTGGGGTACTGATCATTATCTGAAAGTGTCATCAAGATTGGGTGAAAAAATGTGTGCTGAGATTTCAGGAAACTCGTAGTTTTTTGGAAGCTTGTCAACCCCTTTCAATTAAAGTGATTTGTGCCAGTCTCTGCTTATGGCTACATCAATAGGAAAAACACCATAGACACAGGACTTGGAACTTCTTTATTGTGTCAAGTTTCAAAAAGCTAGCACAAACCGTGTTTGATTTAGAGTTCCAACTACATTTATCGCTATAGGAGAAAACACAGTGAAACCTAAAAATTAAAACTGTTACTGCCAAAAAACGTTTTAACCTAGAAGAACGAAATTTGGTGAGCCAAGTGGGATTGGGGACTGATCATTATGTGAAAGTGTCATCAAGATTGGGTGAAAAATAGTCTGCTGAGATTTCAGGAAACTCCTAGTTTTTTGGAAGCTTGGCAACCCCTTTCAATGAAAGTGATTTGTGCCAGTCTCTGCTAAGGGCTACATCAATAGGAAACAAACCATAGAGATAGAACTAGGAACTACTTTATTGTGTCAAGTTTCAAAGAGCTAGCACAAACCGTGTTTGATTTAGATTTCCAACTACATGTATCCATATAGGAGAAAACAGAGTTAAACCTAAAAATTAAAGCTGTTACTGGCAACGAACGGTTTAACCTAGAAGAACGAAATTTGGTGAGCCAAGTGGAATTGGGGTACTGATCCTTATCTGAAAGTGTCATCAAGATTGGGTGAAAAAATGTGTGCTGAGATTGCAGAAACTCGTAGTTTTTTGGAAGCTTGGAAACCCCTTTCCATGAAAGTGATTTGCGCCAGTCTCTGCTTAGGGCTACATCGATAGGAAAAAAGCCATAGAGATAGAACTTGTAACTACTTTATTGTTTCAAGTTTCAAAGAGCTAGCACAAACCGTGTTTCATTTAGAGTTCCATATACATGTATCCCTATAGGAGAAAACAGAGTGTAACCTAAAAATTAAAACTGTTACTGCCAACGAACGGTTTAAACAAGAAGAACGAAATTTGGTGCACCAAGTGGGACTGGGGTACTGATCATTACCTGAAAGCGTCATCAAGTTTGGGTGAAAAAATGTGTGCTTAAATTTCAGGAAACTCGTAGTTTTTTGGAAGCTTGGCAACCCCTTTCCATGAAAGTGATTTGCGCCAGTCTCTGCTTAGGGCTACATCAATAGGAAACACACTACAGATACAGGACTTAGAACTAATTTATTGTGTCAAGTTTCAAAGAGCTAGCACAAACCTTGTTTGATTTTGTGTTCCAACTACATGTATCCCTATAGGAGAAAACAGTGAAACCTAAAAATTAAAGCTGTTACTGCCAACAAACGGTTAAACCTAGAAGAACAAAATTTGGTGAGCCAAGTGGGATTGGGGTACTGATCATTACCTGAAAGTGTCATCAAGATTTGTTGAAAAAATGTGTGCTGAGAATACAGGAAACTCATAGTTTTTTGGAAGCCTGGCAACCCCTTTCCATGAAAGTGATTTGCGCCAGTCTCTGCTTAGGGCTACATCAATAGGAAACAAAAAATAGAGATAGAACTTTGAACTATTTTATTGTGTCAAGTTTCAAAGAACTAGCACAAACCGTGTTTGATTTAGAGTTCCAACTACATGTATCCATATAAGAGAAAACAGAGTGAAAGCTAAAAATTAAAACTGTTACTGCAAAGGAACGGTTTAAATTAGAAGAACGAAATTTGGTGAGAAAATTGAGATTGGGGTACTGATCATTACCTGAAAGTGTCATCAAGATTGGGTGAAGAAATGTGTGCTGAGATTTCAGGAAACTTGTAGTTTTTTGGAAGCTTGGCAACCCCTTTATTAAAGTGATTTGCACCAGTCTCTGCTTGGGCTACATCAATAGGAAACAAACCATAGAGATAGAACTTGGAACTACTTTATTGTGTCAAGTTTCAAAGAGCTAGCACAAACTGTGTTTGATTGAGAATTCCAACTACATATATCCCTATAGGAGAAAACAGAGTGAAACCTAAAAATTAAAACTCTTACTGCCAACTAACGGTTTAACCTAGAAGAAGGAAATTTGGTGAGCCAAGTGGGATTGGGGTACTGATCATTACCTGAAAGTGTCATCAAGTTTGGGTGAAAAAATGTGTGCTGAGATTTCAGGAAACTCGTAGTTTTTTGGACGCTTGGCAACCCCTTTCCATGAAAGTGATTTGTGCCAGTCTCTGCTTAGGGCTACATCAATAGGAAACAAACCATAGAGATAGAACTTGGAACTACTTATTGTGTCAAGTTTCAAAGAGCTAGCACAAACCTTGTTTGATTTAGAGTTTCAACTACATGTATCCCTATAGGAGAAAACAGAGTGAAACATAAAAATTAAAACTGTTACTGCCAACGAAAGGTTTAACCTAGAAGAAGGAAATTTGGTGAGCCAAGTGGGATTGGGGTACTGATCATTACCTGAAAGTGTCATCAAGATTGGATGAAAAAATGTGTTCTGAGATTTCTGTAATCTCGTAGTTTTTTGGAAGCTTGGCAACGCCTTTCCATGAAAGTGATTTGCGCCAGTCTCTGCTTAGGGCTACAGCAATAGGAAACAAACCATAGAGATAGAACTTGGAACTACTTTATTGTGTCAAGTTTCAGAGAGCTAGCACAAACCGTGTTTGATTTAGAGTTCCAACTACATGTATCCTTATAGGAGAAAACAGAGTGAAACCTAAAAATTAAAACTCTTACTGCCAACGAACGGTTTAACCTAGAAGAAGGAAATTTGGTGAGCCAAGTGGGATTGGGGTACTGATCATTACCTGAAAGTGTCATCAAGAATGGGTGAAAAAATGTGTGCTGACATTTCAGAAAACTCGTAGTTTTTTGGAAGCTTGGCAACCCCCTTCCATGAAAGTGATTTGCGCAAGTCTCTGCATAGAGCTACATCAATAGGAAAAAAACCATAGAGATAGAACTTGGAACTACTTTATTGTGTCAAGTTTGAAAGAGCTAGCACAAACCGTGTTTGATTTAGGGTTCCAACTACATGATTCCTCTAGGAGAAAGTAAGTGAAACCTAAAAATTAAAACAGTTACTGCCAACGAACGGTTTAACCTAGAAGAACAAAATTTGGTGAGCCAAGTGGGATTGGGTTACTGATCATTACCTGAAAGTGTCATCAAGTTTGGGTGAAAAAATGTGTGCTGAGATTTCAGGAAACTCTTAATTTTTTGGAAGCTTGGCAACCCCTTTCCATCAAAGTGTTTTGCGCCGGTCTCTGATTAGGGCTACATCAATAGGAAAAAAACCATAGAGATAGGACTTGGAACTACTTTATTGTCTCAAGATTCAAAGAGCTAGCACAAACCGCGTTTGATTTAGAGTTCCAACTATTTGTATCCATATAGGAGAAAACAGAGTGAAACCTAAAAATTTAAACTGTTACTGCCAACGAACGGTTTAACCTAGAAAAATGAAATTTGGTTAGGGAAGTGGGTATGGGGTACTGATCATTATCTGAAAGTGTTATCAAGATTGGGTGAAAAAATGTGTGCTGAGATTTCAGGAAACTTGTAGTTTTTTGGAAGCTTGGCAACTCCTTTCCATGAAAGTGATTTGCCTCAGTCTCTGCTTAGGGCTACATCAATAGGAAACAAACCATAGAGATAGAACTTAGAACTACTTTATTTTGTCAGGTTTCAAAGAGCTAGCACAAACCATGTTTGATTTAGAGTTCCTAATACATGTATCCCTATAGGAGAAAACAGAGTGAAACCTAAAAATTAAAACAGTTACTGCCAACGAACGGTTTAAACTAGAACAAAGAAATTTGGTGAGGCAAGTGGGAATGGGGTACTGATCATTATCTGAAAGTGTTATCAAGATTGGGTGAAAAAATGTTTGCTGAGACTTCAGGAAACTCGTAGTTTTTTGGAAGCTTGGCAACCCCTTTCCATGAAAGTTATTTGCGCCAGTCTCTGCTTAGGGCTTCATCAATAGGAAAAAATCCATAGAGATAGAACTTGGAACTACTTTATTGTGACAAGTTTCAATTAGCTAGCACAATCCTTTTTTGATTTAGAGTTCCAACTACATGTATCCATATAGGAGAAAACAGAGTGAAAGCTAAAAATTGAAACAGTTACTGCCAACGAACGTTTTAACCTAGAAGAACGAAATTTGGTGAGCCAATTGAGATTTGGGTACTGCTCATTACCTGAAAGTGTCATCAAGATTGGGTGAAAAAATGTGTGCTGAGATTTCAGGAAACTCGTAGTTTTTGGAAGCTTGGCAACCCCTTTCCATGAAAGTGATTTGCGCCAGTCTCTGCTTAGGGCTACATCAATAGGAAACAAACCATAGAGATAGAACTTGGAACTACTTTATTGTGTCAAGTTTCAAAGAGCTAGCACAAACCGTGTTTGATTTAGAGTTCCAACTACATGTATACCTATAGGAGAAAACAGAGTGAAACCTAAAAATTAAAACAGTTACAGCCAACGAATGGTTTAACCTAGAAGAACGAAATTTGGTGAGCCACGTGGGATTGGGGTACTGATCATTACCTGAAAGTGTCATCAAGATTGGGTGAAAAAATGTGTGCTGAGAATACAGGAAACTCGTAGTTTTTTGGAAGCCTGGCAACCCCTTTCCATGAAAGTGATTTGCGCCAGTCTCTGCTTAGGGCTACATCAATAGGAAACAAACCATAGAGATAGAACTTGGAACTATTTTATTGTGTCAAGTTTCAAAGAACTAGCACAAACCGTGTTTGATTTAGAGTTCCAACTACATGTATCCATATAAGAGAAAACAGAGTGAAAGCTAAAAATTTAAACTGTTTCTGCAAAGGAACGGTTTAAATTAGAAGAACGAAATTTGGTGAGCCAATTGAGATTGGGGTACTGATCATTACCTGAAAGTGTCATCAAGAGTGGGTGAAAAAATGTGTGCTGACATTTCAGGAAACTCGTAGTTTTTTGGAAGCTTGGCAACCCCTCTTCATTAAAGTGATTTGCACCAGTCTCTGCTTGGGCTACATCAATAGGAAACCAACCATAGAGATACAACTTGGAAATACTTTATTGTGTCAAGTTTCAAAGAGCTAGCACAAACTGTGTTTGATTGAGAATTCCAACTACATATATCCCTATAGGAGAAAACAGAGTGAAACCTAAAAATTAAAACTCTTACTGCCAACGAACGGTTTAACCTAGAAGAAGGAAATTTGGTGAGCCAAGTGGGATTGGGGTACTGATCATTACCTGAAAGTGTCATCAAGATTGGGTGAAAAAATGTGTGCTGACAATTCAGGAAACTCGTAGTTTTTTCGAAGCTTGGCAACCCCCTTCCATGAAAGTGATTTGTGCCAGTCTCTGCTTAGGTCTACATTAATAGGAAACAAACCATAGAGATAGAACTTGGAACTACTTTATTGTGTCAAGTTTCCAAGAGCTAGCACAAACCGTGTTTGATTTAGGGTTCCAACTACATGATTCCTCTAGGATAAAGTGAGTGAAACCTAAAAATTAAAACAGTTACTGCCAACGAACGGTTTAACATAGAAGAACAAAATTTGGTGAGCCAAGTGGGATTGGGGTACTGATCATTACCTGAAAGTGTCATCAAGTTTGGGTGAAAAAATGTGTGCTGAGATTTCAGGAAACTCTTAATTTTTTGGAAGCTTGGCAACCCCTTTCCATCTAAGTGTTTTGCGCCGGTCTCTGATTAGGGCTACATCAATAGGAAAAAAAACCATAGAGATAGGACTTGGAACTACTTTATTTTGTCAGGTTTCAAAGAGCTAGCACAAACCGTGTTTGATTTAGAGTTCCTAATACATGTATCCCTATAGGAGAAAACAGAGTGAAAACTAAAAATTAAAACAGTTACTGCCAACGAACGGTTTAACCTAGAACAAAGAAATTTGGTGAGGCAAGTGGGAATGGGGTACTGATCATTATCTGAAAGTGTTATCAAGATTGGGTGAAAAAATGTGTGCTGAGATTTCAGGAAATTCGTAGTTTTTTGGAAGCTTGGCAACCCCTTTCCATTAAAGTGATTTGCGCCAGTCTCTGCTTAGGGCTTCGTCAATAGGAAATAAACCATAGAGATAGAACTTGGAACTACATTATTGTGTCAAGTTTCAAAAGCTAGCACAAACCGTGTTTGATTTAGAGTTCCAACTACATGTATCCATATAAGAGAAAACAGACTGAAAGCTAAAAATTAAAACTGTTACTGCAAAAGAATGGTTTAACCTAGAAGAACGAAATTTGGTGAGCCAAGTGGGATTGGGGTACTGAACATTACCTCAAAGTGTCATCAAGATTGGGTGAAAAAATGTGTGCTGAGATTTCAGGAAACTCGTAGTTATTTGGAAGCTTGGCAACCCCTTTCCATGAAAGTGATTTGTGCCAGTCTCTGCTTAGGACTACAGCAATAGGAAACAAACCATAGAGATAGAACTTGGAACTACTTTATTGTGTCAAGTTTCAAAGAGCTAGCGCAAACCGTGTTTGATTTAGAGTTCCAACTACATGTATACCTATAGGAGAAAACAGAGTGAAACCTAAAAATTAAAAGTGTTACTGCCAACGAACGATTTAACCTAGAAGAACAAAATTTGGTGATCCAAGTGGGATTGGGGTACTGATGATTAAATGAAAGTGTCATCAAGATTGGGTGAAAAAATGTGTGCTGAGAATTCAGGAAACTCGTCGTTTTTTGGAAGCCTGGCAACCCATTTCCATGAAAGTGATTTGCGCCAGTCTCTGCTTAGGGTTACATCAATAGGAAACAAACCATAGAGATAGAACTTGGAACTACTTTATTGTGTCAAGTTTCAAAGAGCTAGAATAAACCGTGTTTGATTTAGAGTTCCAACAACATGTATCCATATAGGAGAAAGCAGAGTGAAACCTAAAATTAAAACAGTTACTGCCAACGAACGGTTTAACTTAGAAGAACGAAATTTGGTGATCCAAGTGGGATTGGGTTACTGATCATTACCTGAAAGGGTCATAAAGATTGGCTGAAAAAATGTGCGCTGAGATTCCAGTAAACTCGTTGTTTTTTGGAAGCTTGGCAACCCCTTTTCATGAAAGTGATTTGTGCCAGTCTCTGCTTAGGGCCACATCAATAGGAAACAAACCATAGAGATAGACCTTGGAACTACTTTACTGTGTCAAGTTTCAAGGAGCTAGCGCAAACCGTGTTTGATTTAGAGTTCCAACTACATGTATCCATATAGGAGAAAACAGAGTGAAAGCTAAAAATTAAAACACTGCCAACAAACGGTTTACCTAGAAGAACTAAATTTGGTGAGCCAAGTGGGATTGGGGTACTGATCATTATCTGAAAGTGTCATCATGATTGTGTAAAAAAATGTGTGCTGAGATTTCAGGAAACTCCTAGTTTTTTGGAAGCTTGGCAACCCCTTTCCATGAAAGTGATTTGCACCAGTCTCTGCTTCGGGCTACATCATTAGGAAACAAAACATAGAGATAGAACTTGGAACTACTTTATTGTGTCAAGTTTCAAAGAGCTAGCGCAAACCATGTTTGATTTAGAGTTCCAACTACATGTAACCCTATAGGAGAAAAGAGAGAAAAACCTAAAAATTAAAACTATTACTGCCAACGCATGGTTTAACCTAGAAGAAGGAAATTTGGTGAGCCAAGTGGGATTGGGGTACTGATCTTTACCTGAAAGTGTCATCAAGATTGGGTGAAAAAATGTGTGCTGAGATTTCAGGAAACTCGTAGTTTTTTGGAAGCTTGGCAACCCCTTTCCATGAAAGTGATTTGTGCCAGTCTCTGCTTAGGGCTACATAAATAGGAAACATACCATAGAGATAGAACTTGGAACTACTTTGTTGTGTCAAGTTTCAAAGAGCTACCACAAACCGTGTTTGATTTAGAGTTCCAAAAACATGTATCCATATAGGAGAAAACAGAGTGAAACCTAAAATTTAAAACTGTTACTGTCAACGAACGGTTTAACCTAGAAGATCGAAATTTGGTGAGCCAAGTGGGATTGGGGTACTGATCATTACGTCAAAATGTGATCAGGATTGGGTGAAAAAATGTGTGCTGAGATTTCAGGAAACTCGTATTTTTTGGAAGCTTGGCAACCCCTTTACATGAAAGTGATTTGTGCCAGTCTCTGCTTAGGGCTAAATCAATAGGAAAAAAACCATAGAGATAGAACTTGGAACTACTTTATTGTGTCAAGTTTCATAGGGCTAGCACAAACCGTGTTTGATTTAGAGTTCCAAATACATGTATCTCTATAGGAGAAAACAGAGTGAAAACTAAAAATTAAAACAGTTACTGCCAACGAACGGTTTAACCTAGAAGAACGAAATATGGTGAGCCAAGTGGGATTGGGGTACTGATCATTACCTGAAAGTGTCATCAAGATTGGGTGAAAAAAATGTGTGCTGAGATTTCAGGAAACTCTTAGTTTTTTGGAAGCTTGGCAACCCCTTTCCATGAAAGTGATTTGCGCCAGTCTCTGCTTAGGGCTACCTCAATAGGAAACAAACCATAGAGATAGAACATGGAACTACTTTATTGTGTCAAGTTTCAAAGATCTAGAATAAACCATGTTTGATTTAGAGTTCCAACTACATATATCCCTATTGGAGAAAACAGAGTGAAACCTAAAAATTAAAACAGTTACTGCCAACGAGCGGTTTAAACTAGAAGAACGAAATTTGGTGAGCCAAGTGGGATTGGGGTACTGAACATTACCTCAAAGTGTCATCAAGATTGGGTGAAAAAATGTGTGCTGAGATTTCAGGAAACTCGTAGTTTTTTGGAAGCTTGGCAACCCTTTCCATGAGTGATTTGCACCAGTCTCTGATTAGGGCTACTTCAATAGGAAACAAACCATAGAGATAGAACTTGGAACTACTTTATTGTGTCAAATTTCACAGAGCTAGCAAAAACCGTGTTTGATTTAGATTTCCAACTACATGTATCCATATAGGAGAAAACAGAGTGAAAGCTAAAAATTAAAACAGTTACTGCCAACGTACGGTTTAACCTAGAAGAACGAAATTTGGTGAGCCAATTGAGATTTGGGTACTGCTCATTACCTGAAAGTGTCATCAAGATTGGGTGAAAAAATGTGTGCTGAGATTTCAGGAAACTCATAGTTTTTTGGAAGCTTGGCAACCCCTTTCCATGAAAGTGATTTGGGCCAGTCTTTGCTTCGGACTACAGCAATAGGAAACAAACCATAGAGATAGAACTTTGAATTACTTTATTTTGTCAAGTTTCAAAGAGCTAGCGCAAACCGTGTTTGATTTAGATTTCCAACTACATGTATCCATATAAGAGAAAACAGAGTGAAAGCTAAAAATTAAAACTGTTAAGGCAAAGGAACGGTTTAACCTACAAGAAAGAAATTTTGTGAGCTAATTGAGATTGGGGTACTGATCATTACCTGAAAGTATCATCAAGATTGGGTGAAAAAATGTGTGCTGAGATTTCAGGAAACTCGTAGTTTTTTGGAAGCTTTGCAAACCCTTTCCATGAAAGTGATTTGCACTAGTCTCTGATTAGGGCTACTTCAATAGGAAACAAACCATAGAGATAGACCTTGGAACTACTTTATTGTTTCAAATTTCACAGAGCTAGCAAAAACCGGGTTAGATTTAGAGTTCCAACTACATGTATCCATATAGGAGAAAACAGAGTGAAACCTAAAAATTAAAACTGTTACTGCCAACGAACGGTTTAACCTAGATGCACAAAATTTGGTGAGCCAAGTGGGATTGGGGTACTGATCATTACCTGAAATTGTCATCAAGATTGGTTTAAAAAATGTGTGCTGAGATTTCAGGAAACTCGTAGTTTTTGGAAGCTTGGCAACCCCTTTCCATGAAAGTGATTTGCGCGAGTCTCTGCTTAGGGCTACATCAATAGGAAACAAACCATAGAGATAGAACTTGGAACTACTTTATTGTGTCAAGTTTCAAAGAGCTAGCACAAAACCGAGTTTGATTTAGAGTTCCAACTACATGTATCCATATAGGAGAATACAGGGTGAAACCTAAAAATTAAAACAGTTAATGCCAACGAACGGTTTAACTTAGAAGAACGAAATTTGGTGATCCACGTGGGATTGGGTTACTGATCATTACATGAAAGTGTCATAAAGATTGGGTGAAAAAATGTATGCTGAGATTTCAGGAAACTCGTAGTATTTTTGAAGCTTGGCAAACCCTTTCCATGAAAGTGATTTGCGCCAGTCTCTGCTTCGGGCTACATCAATAGGAAACAAACCATAGAGATAGAACTTGGAACTACTTTATTGTGTCAAGTTTCACAGAGCTAGCACACACCGTGTTTGATTTAGAGTTCCAACTACATGTATCCATATAGGAGAAAACAGAGTGAAAGCTAAAAATTAAAACTGTTTCTGCAAACGAATGGTTTAACCTAGAAGAAGGAAATTTGGTGTGCCAAGTGGGATTGGGGTAGTGATCATTACCTGAAAGTGTCATCAAGATTGGGTGACAAAATGTGTGCTGAGATTTCAGGAAACTCGTAGTTTTTGGAAGCTTGGCAACCCATTTCATTGAAAGTGATTTGCGCCAGTCTCTGCTTAGGGCTACATCAATAGGAAACAAATCATAGAGATAGAACTTGGAACTACTTTATTGCATCTAGTTTCAAAGAGCTAGCACAAACCGAGTTTGATTTACAGTTCCAACTACATGTATCCATATAGGAGAAAACAGGGTGAAACCTAAAAATTAAAACAGTTACTGCAAAGAACGGTATAACTCAGAAGAATGAAATTTGGTGATCCAAGTGGGATTGGGTTACTGATCATTACCTGAAAGTGTCATCAAGATTGGGAGAAAAAATGTCTGCTGAGATTTCAGGATACTCGTAGTTTTTTGGAAGCTTTGCAACCCCTTTCCATGAAAGTGATTTGCACCAGTCTCTGCTTCGGGCTACATCAATAGGAAACAAACCATAGAGATAGAACTTGGAACTACTTTATTGTGTCAAGTTTCACAGAGCTAGCACACACCGTGTTTGATTTAGAGTTCCAACTACATGTATCCATATATGAGAAAACAGAGTGAAAGCTAAAAATTAAAACTGTTACTGCAAACGAACGGTTTAACCTAGAAGAAGGAAATTTGTTGAGCCAAGTGGGACTGAGGTTCTGATCATTACATGAAAGTGTCATCAATATTGGGTGAAAAAAAGTGTGCTGAGATTTCAGGAAACACGTAGTTTTCTGGAAGGTTGGCAAACCCTTTCCATGAAAGTGATTTGCGCCAGTCTCTGCTTAGGGCTACAGCAATAGGAAACAAACCATAGGGATAGAACATGGAACTACTTTATTGTGTCAAGTTTCTAAGAGCTATCACAAACCGTGTTTGATTTTGTGTTCCAACTACATGTATCCATATAGGAGAAAACAGAGCGTAACCTAAAAATTAAAACAGTTACTGCCAACGTACGGTTTAACCTAGAAGAACGAAATTTGGTGCACCAAGTGGGACTGGGGTACTTATCATTACCTGAAGTGTCATCAAGATTGGGAGAAAAAATGTGTGCTTAAATTTCAGGAAACTCGTAGTTTTTTGGAAGCTTGGCAACCCCTTTCCATGAAAGTGATTTGCGCCAGTCTCTGCTTATGGCTACATCAATAGGAAACACACCACAGATACAGGACGTGGACCTAATTTATTGTGTCAAGTTTCAAAGAGCTAGCACAAACCTTGTTTGATTTTGTGTTCCAACTACATGTATCCCTATAGGAGAAAACAGAGTGAAACCTAAAAATTAAAACTGTTACTGCCAACGAACGGTTTAACCTAGAAGAAAGAAATTTGGTGAGCCAAGTGGGATTGGGGTACTGATCATTATCTGAAAGTGTCATCAAGATTGGGTGAAAAAATGTGTGCTGAGATTTCAGGAACCTCGTAGTTTTTTGGAAGCTTGTCAACCCCTTTCAATTTAAGTGTTTAGCGCCCGTCTCTGCTTAAAGCTACATCAATAGGAAACACACCATAGATACAGGACTTGGAACTTTTTTATTGTGTCAAGTTTCAAAAAGCTAGCAAAAACCGTGTATGATTTAGAGTTCCAACTACATGTATCCCTATAGGAGAAAACAGTGAAACCTAAAAATTAAAACTGTTACTGCTAACAAACGGTTTAACCTAGAGGAGCAAAATTTGGTGAGCCAAGTGGGATTGGGGTACTGATCATTACCTGAAAGTGTCATCAAGATTGGGTGAAAAAATGTGTGCTGTGATTTCAGGAAACATGTAGTTTTCTGGAAGGTTGGCAAACCCTTTCCATGAAAGTGATTTGCGCCAGCCTCTGCTTAGGGCTACAGCAATAGGAAACAAACCATAGGGATAGAACTTGGAACTACTTTATTGTGTCAAGTTTCCAAGAGCTAGCACAAACCGTGTTTGATTTAGAGTTCCAACTACATGTATCCATATAGGAGAAAACAGAGTGAAACCTAAAAATTAATACTGTTACAGCCAACGAACGGTTTAACCTAGAAGAACGAAATTTGGTGAGACAAGTGGGATTGGGGTACTGATCATTATCTGAAAGTGTCATCAAGATTGGGTGAAAAAATGTTTGGTGAGATTTCAGGAAACTCGTAGTTTTTGGAAGCTTGGCAACCCATTTCCATGAAAGTGATTTGCGCCAGTCTCTGCTTAGGGCTACATCAATAGGAAACAAACCATAGAGATAGAACTTGGAGCTACTGTATTGCGTCTAGTTTCAAAGAGCTAGCACAAACAGAGTTTGATTTAGAGTTACAACTACATGTATCCATATAGGAGAAAACAGGGTGAAACCTAAAAATTAAAACAGTTAATGCCAACGAACGGTTTAACTTAGAAGAATGAAATTTGGTGATCCAAGTGGGATTGGGTTACTGATCATTACCTGAAAGTGTCATCAAGATTGGGTGAAAAAATGTGTGCTGAGATTCAGGAAACTCGTAGTTTTTTGGAAGCTTGGCAAACCCTTTCCATGAAAGTGATTTGCGCCAGTCTCTGCTTCAGGCTACATCAATAGGAAACAAACCATAGAGATAGAACTTGGAACTAGTTTATTGTGTCAAGTTTCAAAGAGCTAGCACAAACCGTGTTTGATTTAGAGTTCCAACTACATGTATCCCTATAGGAGAAAACAGTGAAACCTAAAAATTAAAGCTGTTACTGCCAACAAACGGTTTAACCTAGAAGAACAAAATTTGGTGAGCCAAGTGGGATTGGGGTACTGATCATTACCTGAAAGTATCATCAAGATTGGGTGAAAAAATGTGTGCTGAGATTTCAGGAAACTCGTAGTTTTTGGAAGCTTGGCAACCCATTTCCATGAAAGTGATTTGCGCCAGTCTCTGCTTAGGGCTACATCAGTAGGAAACAAACCATAGTGATAGAACTTGGAACTCCTTTATTGTGTCAAGTTTCAAAGAGCTAGCAAAACTGTGTTTGATTTAGAGTTCCAACTACATGTATGCCTATAGGAGAAATCAGAGTGTAACCTAAAAATTAAAACTGTTTCTGCCAATGAACGGTATAACCTAGAAGATCGAAATTTGGTGAGCCAAGTGGGATTGGGGTACTGATCATTATCTGAAAGTGTCATCAAGATTGGGTGAAAAAAAGTGTGCTGAGATTTCAGGAAACTCGTAGTTTTTTGGAAGCTTGTCAACCCCTTTCAATTAAAGTGATTTGCGCCAGTCTCTGCTTATGGCTACATCAATAGGAAAAACACCATAGACACAGGACTTGGAACTTCTTTATTGTGTCAAGTTTCAAAAAGCTAGCACAAACCGTGTTTGATTTAGAGTTCCAACTACATTTATTGCTATAGGAGAAAACACAGTGAAACCTAAAAATTAAAACTGTTACTGCCAAAAAACGGTTTAACCTAGAAGAAGGAAATTTGGTGAGCCAAGTGGGATTGGGGACTGATCATTATGTGAAAGTGTCATCAAGATTGGGTGAAAAAATGTCTGCTGAGATTTCAGGAAACTCCTAGTTTTTTGGAAGCTTGGCAACCCCTTTCAATGAAAGTGATTTGCGACAGTCTCTGCTAAGGGCTACATCAATAGGAAACAAACCATAGAGATAGAACTTGGAACTACTTTATTGTGTCAAGTTTCAAAGAGCTAGCACAAACCGTGTTTGATTTAGATTTCCAACTACATGTATCCATATAGGAGAAAACAGAGTTAAACCTAAAAATTAAAGCTGTTACTGGCAACGAACGGTTTAACCTAGAAGAACGAAATTTGGTGAGCCAAGTGGAATTGGGGTACTGATCCTTATCTGAAAGTGTCATCAAGATTGGGTGAAAAAATGTGTGCTGAGATTTCAGAAACTCGTAGTTTTTTGGAAGCTTGGAAACCCCTTTCCATGAAAGTGATTTGCGCCAGTCTCTGCTTAGGGCTACATCGATAGGAAAAAAAACCATAGAGATAGAACAAGGAACTACTTTATTGTGTCAAGTTTCACAGAGCAGGCACACACCATGTTTGATTTAGAGTTCCAACTACATGTATCGATATAGGAGAAAACAGAGTGAAAGCTAAAAATTAAAACTGTTACTGCAAACGAATGGTTTAAACTAGAAGAAGGAAAATTGGTGAGCCAAGTGAGATTGAGGTACTGATCATTACCTGAAAGTGTCATCAAGATTGGGTGAAAAAATGGGTGCTGAGATTTCAGGAAACTCGTAGTTTTTCGAAGCTTGGCAACCCATTTCCATGAAAGTTATTTGCGCCAGTCTCTGCTTCGGGCTACATCAATAGGAAACAAACCATAGAGATAGAACTTGGAACTACTTTATTGTGTGAAGTTTCACAGAGCTAGCACACACCGTGTTCAATTTAGAGTTCCAACTACATGTATCCATATAGGAGAAAACAGAGTGAAAGCTAAATTTAAAACTGTTACTGCAAACGAACTGTTTAACCTAGAAGAAGGAAATTTGGTGAGCCAAGTGGGATTGGGGTACTGATCATTACCTGAAAGTGTCATCAAGATTGGGTGAAAAAATGTGTGCAGTGATTTCAGGAAACTCGTAGTTTTTTGGAAGCTTGGCAACCCATTTCCATGAAAGTATTTTGCGCCAGTCTCTGCTTAGGGCTACATCAATAGGAAAGAAACCATAGAGATAGAACTTGGATCTACTTTATTGCGTCTAGTTTCAAAGAGCTAGCACAAACCGTGTTTGATTTAGAGTTCCAAATACATGTATCCCTATAGGAGAAAACAGAGTGTAACCTAAAAATTAAAACTGTTACTGCCAACGAACGGTTTAACCTAGAAGAACGAAATTTTGTGCACCAAGTGTGACTGGGGTACTGATCATTACCTGAAAGTGTCATCAAGATTGGGTGAAAAAATGTGTGCTGAGATTTCAGGAAACTCGTAGTTTTTTGGAAGCTTGGCAACCACTTTCCATGAAAGTGATTTGCGCCAGTCTCTACTTATGGCTACATCAATAGGAAACACACCACAGATACAGGACTTGGAACTAATTTACAGTGTCAAGTTTCAAAGACCTAGCACAAACCTTGTTTGATTTTGTGTTCCAACTACATGTATCCCTATAGGAGAAAACAGAGTGAAACCTAAAAATTAAAACTGTTACTGCCAACGAACGGTTTAAACTTGAAGAACAAAATTTGGTGAGCCAAGCGGGATTGGTGTACTGATCATTACCTGAAAGTGTCATCAAGATTGGGTGAAAAAATGTGTGCAGAGATTTCAGGAAACTCGTAGTTTTTTGGAAGCTTGGCAACCCCTTTCCATGAAAGTGATTTGCACCAGTCTCTGCTTATGGCTACATCAATAG
Organism: Spermophilus citellus; assembly: GCF_964194105.1. Classification (NCBI taxonomy): domain Eukaryota; kingdom Metazoa; phylum Chordata; class Mammalia; order Rodentia; family Sciuridae; genus Spermophilus; species Spermophilus citellus. Next base: position 17,003,343 of record NC_138197.1, on the reverse strand, counting down.
GAAACACACCATAGATACAGGACTTGGAACTTCTTTATTGTGCAAGTGTCAAAAAGCTAGCACAAACCGTGTTTGATTTAGAGTTCCAACTACATGTATCCCTATAGGAGAAAACAGAGTGAAACCTAAAATTTAAAACAGTTACTGCCAACGAACGGTTTAACCTAGAAGAACGGAAATTTGGTGAGCCAAGTGGGATTGGGCTACTGATCATTACCTGAAAGTGTCATCAAGATTGGGTGAAAAAAAGTGTGCTGAGATTTCAGGAAACTTGTAGTTTTTTGGAAGCTTGGCAACCCCCTTCCATGAAAGTGATTTGCGCAAGTCTCTGCTTAAGGCTACATCAATAGGAAACACACCATAGATACAGGACTTGTAACTGCTTTATTGTGTCAAGTTTCAAAGAGCTAGCACAAACCGTGTATGATTTAGAGTTCCAACTACATTTATCGCTATAGGAGAAAACACAGTGAAACCTAAAAATTAAAACTGTTACTGCCAAAAAACGGTTTAACCTAGAAGAACGAAATTTGGTGAGCCAAGTGGGATTGGGGACTGATCATTATGTGAAAGTGTCATCAAGATTAGGTGAAAAAATGTGTGCTGAGATTTCAGGAAACTCCTAGATTTTTGGAAGCTTGGCAACCCCTTCCATGAAAGTGATTTGCGCCAGTCTCTGCTTAGGGCTACATCAATAGGAAACAAACCATAGAGATAAAACTTGGAACTACTTTATTGTGTCAAGGTTCAAAGAGCTAGCACAAACCGTGTTTGATTTAGAGTTCCAACTACATGTATCCATATAGGAGAAAACAGAATGAAACCTAAAAATTAAAACAATTACTGCCAACGAACGGTTTAACCTAGAAGAACGAAATTTGGTGAGCCAAGTTGGATTGGGGTACTTATCCGTATCTGAAAGTGTCATCAAGTTTGGGTGAAAAAATGTGTGCTGAGATTTCAGAAACTAGTTGTTTTTTGGAAGCTTGGCAACCCCTTTCCATGAAAGTGATTTGTGCCAGTCTATGCTTAGGGCTACATCAATAGGAAACAAACCATAGAGATAGAACTTGGAACTACTTTATTGTGTCTAGTTTCAAAGAGCTAGCACAAACCGTGTATCATTTAGAGTTCCAAATGCATGTATCCCTATAGGAGAAAACAGAGTGTAACCTAAAAATTTAAACTGTTACTGCCAACGAACGGTTTAACCTAGAAGAACGAAATTTGGTGCACCAAGTGGGAATGGGGTACTGATCATTACCTGAAAGTGTCATCAAGATTGGGTGAAAAAATGTGTGCTTAGATTTCAGGAAACTCGTAGTTTTTTGGAAGCTTGGCAACCCCTTTCCATGAAAGTGATTTGCGCCAGTCTCTGCTTATGGCTACATCAATAGGAAACACACCATAGATACAGGACTTGAAACTTCTTTTTGTGTCAAGATTCAAAGAGCTAGAACAAACCGTGTTTGATTCAGAGATCCAAATACATGTATCCCTATAGGAGAAAACAGAGTGTAACCTAAAAATTAAAACTTTTACTTCCAACGAACGGTTTAACCTAGAAGAACAAAATTTGGTGAGACAAGTGGGATTGGGGTACTGATCCTTATCTGAAAGTGTCATCAAGATTGGGTGAAAAAATTTTAGCTAAGATTTCAGGAAACTCGTAATTTTTTGGAAGATTGGCAAAACCTTTCCATTAAAGTGATTTGCGCCAGTCACTGCATACTGCTACATCAATAGGAAACACACCATAGATAAAGGAATTTGAACTACTTTATTGTGTCAAGTTTCAAAAAGCTAGAACAAACCGTGTTTGATTTAGAGTTCCAACTACATGTATCCACATAGGAGAAAACAGAGTGAAGCCTAAAAATTCAAACAGTTACTGCCAACGAACTGTTTAACCTAGAAGAACGAAATTTGGTGAGCCAAGTGGGATTGGGTTACTGATCATTACCTGAAAGTGTCATCAAGATTGGGTGAAAAAATGTGTGCTGAGATTTCAAGACACTCGTAGTTTTTTGGAAGATATGCAACCCCTTTGTATGAAAGTGATTTGCGCCAGTCTCTGCTTAGGACAACATCAATAGGAAACAAACCATAGAGATAGAACTTGCAACTACTTTATTGTGTCAAGTTTCAAAGAGCTAGCGGAAACCGTGTTTGATTTAGAGTTCCAAGTACATGATTCCTCTAGGAGAAAGTGAGTGAAACCTAAAAATTAAAACAGTTACTGTCAACGAACGGTTTAACCTAGAAGAACAAATTTTGGTGAGCCAACTGGGATTGGGGTACTGATCATTACCTGAAAGTTTCATCAAGTTTGGGTGAAAAAATGTGTGCTGAGATTTCAGGAAACTTAATTTTTTGGAAGCTTGGCAACCCCTTTCCGTGAAAGTGATTTTCGCCAGTCTCTGATTAGGGCTACATCTATAGGAAAAAAAACATAGAGATAAGACTTGGAACTACTTTATTGTGTCAAGTTTAAAAGAGCTAGCACAAACCGTGCTTGATTTAGAGTTCCAACTACATGTATCCATATAGGAGAAAACAGAGTGAAACCTAAAAATTAAAACTGTTACTGCCAACGAACTGTTTAACCTACAAGAGGAAATTTGGTGAGCCAAGTGGGATTGGAGTACTGACCATTACCTGAAAGTGTCATCAAGATTGGGTGAAAAAATGTGTGCTGTGATTTCAGGAAACTCGTAGTTTTTTGGAAGCTTGGCAACCCCTTTCCCTGAAAGTGATTTGTGCCAGTCTCTGCTTAGGGCTACCTCAATAGGAAACAAACCATAGAGATAGAACTTGGAACTACTTTATTGTGTCAAGTTTCAAGGAGCTAGCAGAAACCGTGTTTGATTTAGAGTTCCAAATACATGTATCCATATAGGAGAAAACAGAGTGAAACCTAAAAATTAAAACTGTTACTGCCAACGAACTGTTTAACCTACAAGAGGAAATTTGGTGAGCCAAGTGGGATTGGAGTACTGACCATTACCTGAAAGTGTCATCAAGATTGGGTGAAAAAATGTGTGCTGTGATTTCAGGAAACTCGTAGTTTTTTGGAAGCTTGGCAACCCCTTTCCCTGAAAGTGATTTGTGCCAGTCTCTGCTTAGGGCTACCTCAATAGGAAACAAACCATAGAGATAGAACTTGGAACTACTTTATTGTGTCAAGTTTCAAGGAGCTAGCAGAAACCGTGTTTGATTTAGAGTTCCAAATACATGTATCCATATAGGAGAAAACAGAGTGAAACCTAAAAATTAAAACTGTTTCTGCCAACGAATTGTTTAACGTAGAAGAACGAAATTTGCTGAGCCAAGTAGGATTGGGGTGCTGATCATTACCGGAAATTGTCATCAAGATTGGGTGAAAAAATGTGTGCTGAGATTTCAGGAAACTCGTAGTTTTTTGGAAGCTTAGCAACCCCTGTCCATGAAAGGGATTTGCGCCAGTCTCTGCTTAGGGCTACATCAATAGGAAACAAAAAATAGGGATAGAACTTGGAACTATTTTATTGTGTCAAGTTTCAAAGAGCTAGCAGAAACCGTGTTTGATTTAGAGTTCCAACTACATGTATTTCTATAGGAGAAAACAGAGTGAAACCTAAAAATTAAAACAGTTACTGCCAACGCACAGTTTTACCTAGAATAATGAAATTTGGTCATCCAAGTGGGAATGGGGTACTGATCATTACCTGAAAGTGTCATCCAGATTGGGTGAAAAAATGTGTGCTGAGATTTCAGGAAACTCATAGTTTTTTGGAAGCTTGGCAACCCATTTCCATGAAAGTGATTTGTGCCAGTCTCTGCTAAGGGCTACGTCAATAGAAAACAAACCATAGATATAGAACTTGGAACTACTTTATTGTGTCAAGTTTCAAAGAGCTAGCACAATCCGTGTTTGATTTAGAGTTCCAACTACATATATCCATATAGGAGAAAATAGAGTGAAACCTAAAAATTAAAACTGTTACTGCCAAAGAACGGTTTGACCTAGAAACGAAATTTGGTGTGCCAAGTGGGAAATTGGTATTGATCATTACCTGAAAGTGTCATCAAATTGGGTGAAAAAATGTGTGCTGAGATTTCACAAAACTCGTAGTTTTTAGGAAGCTTGGCAAACCTTTTCCATGAAAGAGATTTGTGCCAGTCTCTGCTTAGGGCTATATCAATAGGAAACAAACCATAGAGATAGATCTTGGAACTACTTTATTGTGTCAAGTTTCAAAGAGCTAGCACAAACGGTGTTTGATTTAGAGTTCCAAAAACATGTATCCATATAGGACAAAACAGAGTGAAACCTAAAAACTAAAACTATTTCTGCCAACGAACGGTTTAACTTAGAAAAAGGAAATTTGGTGAGCCAAGTGGGATTGGGGTGCTGATCATTACCTGAAAGTGTCATCAAGATTGGTTGAAAGAATGTGTTCTGAGATTTCAGGAAACTCGTAGTTCTTTGGAATCTTGGCAACCCCTTTCCATGAAAGTGATTTGTGCCAGTCTCTGCTTAGGGCTACATCAATAGGAAACAAACCATAGAGATAGAACTTGGAACTACTTTATTGTGTCAAGTTTCAAAGAGCTAGCACAAACCGTGTTTGATTTAGAGTTCCAACTACATGTATCCATATAGGAGAAAACAGAGTGAAACCTAAAAATTAAAACTGTTACTGCCAACGAACGGTTTAACCTAGAAGAACAAAATTTGGAGAGCCAAGTGGGATTTGGTACTGATCATTACCTGAAAGTGTCATCAAGATTGGGTGACAAAATGTGTGTTGAGATTTTAGGAAACTTGTAGTTTTTTGGAAGCTTGGAAAACCCTTTCCATGTAAGTGATTTGCGCCAGTCTCTGCTTACTGCTACATCAATAGGAAACAAACCATAGAGATAGAACTTGGAACTACTGTATTGTGTCAAGTTTCAAAGAGCTAGCACAAACCGTGTTTGATTTAGCGTTCCAACTACATGTATCCCTATAGGAGAAAACAGAGTGTAACCTAAAAATTAAAACTGTTACTGCCAATGAACGGTTTAACCTAGAAGAACGAAATTTGGAGAGCCAAGTGGGAATGGGGTACTGATCATTACCTGAAAGTGTCATCAAGATTGGGTGAAAAAATGTGTGTTGAGATTTCAGGAAACTTTTAGGTTTTGAAAGCTTGGCAACCCTTTTCCATGAAAGTGATTTGCGAAGTCTCTGCTTAGGGCTACATCAATAGGAAACAAACCATAGAGAGAGAACTTGGAACTACTTTATTGTGTCAAGTTTCAAAGAGCTAGCACAAACCGTGTTTGATTTAGAGTTCCAACTACATGTATCCGTATAGGAGAAAACAGAGTGAACCCGAAAATTTAAAACAGTTACTGCCAACGAACGGTTTAACTTAGAAGAAAGAAATTTGGTGATCCAAGTGGGATTGGTTACTGATAATTACCTGAAAGTGTCATCAAGATTGGGTGAAAAAATGTGTGTTGAGATTTCAGGAAACTCGTAGTTTTGGAAGCTTGGCAACCCCTTTCCATGAAAATGATTTGTGCCAGACTCTGCTTAGGGCTACATCAATAGGAAACAAACCATAGAGATAGGACTTGGAACTACTTTATTGTGTCAAGTTTCAAAGAGCTAGCACAAACCGTGTTTGATTTAGAGTTAAAACTACATTTATCCCTATAGGAGAAAACAGAGTGAAACCTAAAAATTAAAACTGTTACTGCCAACGAACGGTTTAACCTAGAAGAACAAAATTTGGAGAGCCAAGTGGGATTGGGGTCCTGATCATTACCTGAAAGTGTCATGAAGATTGGTTGAAAAAATGTGTTCTGAGATTTCAGGAAACTCGTAGTTCTTTGGAATCTTGGCAACCCCTTTCCATGAAAGTGATTTGTGCCAGTCTGTGCTTAGGGCTACATCAATAGGAAACAAACCATAGAGATAGAACTTGGAACTACTTTATTGTGAAAAGTTTCAAAGAGCTAGCACAAACCGTGTTTGATTTAGAGTTCCAAATACATGTATCCATATAGGAGAAAACAGAGTGAAAGCTAAAAATTAAAACAGTTACTGCCAACGAACGGTTTAACCTAGAAGAACGAAATTTGGTGAGCCAATTGAGATTTGGGTACTGCTCATTGCCTGAAAGTGTCATCAAGATTGGGTGAAAAAATGTGTGCTGAGATTTCAGGAAATTCGTAGTTTTTGGAAGCTTGGCAACCCCTTTCCATGAAAGTGATTTGCGCCAGTCTCTGCTTAGGGCTACATCAATAGGAAACAAACCATAGAGATAGGACTTGGAACTACTATATTGTGTCAAGTTTCAAAGAGCTAGCACAAACCGTGTTTGATTTAGAGTTCCAAATACATGTATCCCTATAGGAGAAAACAGAGTGTAACTTAAAAATTAAAACTGTTACTGCCAATGAACCGTTTAACCTAGAAGAACGAAATATGGAGAGCCAAGTGGGATTGGGGTACTGATCATTACCTGAAAGTGTTATCATGATTGGGTGAAAAAATGTGTGCTGAGATTTCAGGAAACTCGTAGTTTTTGGAAGCTTGGCAACCCCTTTCTATGAAAGTGATTTGCGCCAGTCTCTGCTTAGGGCTACATAAATAGGAAACAAACCATAGAGATAGTACTTGGAACTACTTTATTGTGTCAAGTTTCAAAGAGCTAGCACAAACCGTGTTTGATTTAGAGTTCCAACTGCATGTATCCGTATAGTAGAAAACAGAGTGAAACCAAAAAATTAAAACTGTTACTGCCAACGAACGGTTTAACCTAGAAGAACGAAATTTGGTGAGCCAAGAGGGATTGGGGTACTGATCATTACCTGGAAGTGCCATCAAGATTGGGTGAAAAAATGTGTGCTGAGATTTCAGGAAACACGTAGTTTTTTGGAAGCTTGGCAACCCCTTTCCATGAAAGTGATTTGCGCCAGTCTCTGCTAGGGCTACATCAATAGGAAACAACCATAGAGATAGAACTTGGAACTACTTTATTTGTCAAGTTTCACAGAGATAGCGCAAACCGTGTTTGATTTAGAGTTCCAACTAAATGAATCCATATAGGAGAAAACAGAGTGAAAGCTAAAATTTAAAACTGTTACTGCAAACGAACGGTTTAACCTAGAAGAAGGAAATTTGGTGATCCAAGTGAGATTGGGATACTGATCATTACCTGAAAGTATCATCAAGTTTGGGTGAAAAAATGTGTGGTGAGATTTCAGGAAACTCGTAGTTTTTCGAAGCTTGGCAACCCATTTCCATGAAAGTGATTTTGCCAGTCTCTGCTTAGGGCTACATCAATAGGAAACAAACCATAGAGATAGAACTTGGAACTACTTTATTGCGTATAGTTTCAAAGAGCTAGAAAAAAACCGAGTTTGATTTAGAGTTCCAACTACATGTATCCATATAGGAGAAAACAGGGTGAAACTTAAAAATTAAGACAGTTACTGCCAACGAAAGGTTTAACCTAGAAGAATGAAATTTGGTGAGCCAAGTGGGATTGGGATACTGATCATTACCTGAAAGTGTCATCAAGATTGGGTGAAAACATGTGTGCTGAGATTTCAGGAAACTCGTAGTTTTTTGGAAGCTTGGCAACCCCTTTCCATGAAAGTGATTTGCGCCAGTCTCTGCTTATGGCTACATCAATAGGAAACACACCACAGATACAGGACTTGGAACTAATTTACAGTGTCAATTTCAAAGACCTAGCACAAACCTTGTTTGATTTTGTGTTCCAACTACATGTATCCCTATAGGAGAAAACAGAGTGAAACCTAAAAATTAAAACTGTTACTGCCAACGAACAGTTTAACCTAGAAGAACGAAATTTGGTGAGCCAAGTGGGATTGGGGTACTGATCATTATCTGAAAGTGTCATCAAGATAGGGTGAAAAATGTGTGCTGAGATTTCAGGAAACTCATAGTTTTTTGGAAGCTTCGCAACCCCTTTCCATGAAAATGATTTGCGCCAGTCTCTGCTTAGGTCTACATCAATAGGAAACAAACCATAGAGATAGAACTTGGAACCTCTTTATTGTGTCAAGTTTCCAAGAGCTAGCACAAACCGTGTTTGATTTAGTGTTCAAACTACATGTATCCCTATAGGAGAAAACTGAGTGAAAACTAAAAATTAAAACAGTTACTGCCAACGAGCGTTGTAACCTAGAAGAAGGAAATTTGGTGAGCCAAGTGGGACTGTGGTACTGAACATTACCTCAAAGTGTCATGAAGATTGGGTGAAAAAATGTGTGCTGAGATTTCAGGAAACTCGTTGTTTTTGGGAAGCTTGGCAACCCCTTTGCATGAAAGTGATTTGTGCCAGTCTCTGCTTGGGCTACATCAATAGGAAACAAACCATAGAGATAGGACTTGGAACTACTTTATTGTGTCAAGTTTCAAAGAGCTAGCACAAACCGTGTTTGATTTAGAGTTCCAACTACATGTATCCACATAGGAGAAAAGAGAGTGAAACCTAAAAATTAAAACTGTTCCTGCCAACCAGTGGTTTAACCTAGAAGAACTAAATTTGGTGAGACAAGTGGGATTGGTGTACTGATCATTATCTGAAAGTGTCATCAAGATTGGGTGAAAAAATGTGTGCTGAGTTTTCAGGAAACTCGTAGTTTTTTGGAAGCTTGGCAACCCCTTTCCATGAAAGTGATTTGCGCCAGTCTCTGCTTATGGCTACATCAATAGGAAACACACCACAGATACAGGACGTGGACCTAATTTATTGTGTCAAGTTTCAAAGAGCTAGCACAAACCTTGTTTGATTTTGTGTTCCAACTACATGTATCCCTATAGGAGAAAACAGAGTGAAACCTAATAATTAAAACTGTTACAGCCAATGAACGGTTTAACCTAGAAGAACGATATTTGGTGAGCCAAGTGGGACTGGGGTACTGATCATTACCTGTAATTGTCATCAAGATTGGGTGAAAAAATGTGTGCTGAAATTTCAGGAAACTCGTAGTTTTTTGGAAGCTTGGCAACCCCTTTCCATGAAAGTGATTTGCGCCAGTCTCTGCTTAGGGCTACTTCAATAGGAAACAAACCATAGAGATAGAACTTGGAACTACTTTATTGTGTCACGTTTCAAAGAGCTAGCACAAACCGTGTTTGATTTAGAGTTCCATCTACATGTATCCCTATAGGAGAAAACAGAGTGAAACCTAAAAATTAAAACTGTTACTGCCAACCAATGGTTTAACCTAGAAGAACTAAATTTGGTGAGACAAGTGGGATTGGGGTACTGATCATTACCTGAAAGTGTCATCAAGATTGGGTGAAAAAATGTGTGCTGAGATTTCAGGAAACTCGTAGTTTTTTGGAAGCTTGGCAACCCCTTTCCATGAAAGTGATTTGCGCCAGTCTCTGCTTAGGACTACAGCAATAGGAAACAAACCATAAAGATAGAACTTGGAAATACTTTATTGTGTCAAGTTTCAAAGATCTAGCGCAAACCATGTTTGATTTAGAGTTCCAACTACATGTATCCCTATAGAAGAAAACAGAGTGAAACCTAAAAATTTAAACTGTTACTGCCAACGAACGGTTTAACCTAGAAGAACGAAATTTGGTGAGCCAAGTGGAATTGGGGTACTGATCATTATCTGAAAATGTCATCAAGATTGGGTGAAAAAATGTGTGCTGAGATTTGAGGAAACTCGTAGTTTTTGGAAGCTTGGCAACCCATTTCCATGAAAGTGATTTGCGCCAGTCTCTGCTTAGGGCTACATCAATAGGAAACAAACCATAGAGATAGGACTTGGAACTACTTTATTTTGTGAAGTTTCAAAGAGCTAGCACAAACCGTGTTTGATTTAGACTTCCAACTATATGTATCCCTATAGGAGAAAACAGAGTGAAACCTAAAAATTAAATCTGTTCCTGCCAACCAGTGGTTTAACCTAGAAGAACTAAATTTGGTGAGACAAGTGGGATTGGGGTACTGATCATTACCTGAAAGTGTCATCAAGATTGGGTGAAAAAATGTGTGCTGAGATTTCAGGAAACTCGTAGTTTTTTGGAAGCTTGGCAACCCCTTTCCATGAAAGTGATTTGCGCCAGTTTCTGCTTAAGGCTACATCATTAGGAAACAAACCATAGAGATAGAACTTGGAACTACTTTATTGTGTCAAGTTTCAAAGAGCTACCACAAACCGTGTTTGATTTAGAGTTCCAACAACATGTATCCAAACAGGAGAAAACAGAGTGAAACCTAAAATTTAAAACAGTTACTGCCAACGAACGGTTTAACTTAGAAGAACGAAATTTAGTGATCCAAGTGGGATTGGGTTACTGATCATTACCTGAAAGTTCATCAAGATTGTGTGAAAAAATGTGTGCTGAGATTTCAGGAAACTTGTAGTTTTTTGGAAGTTTGGCAACCCCTTTCCATGAAAGTGATTTGCGCCAGTCTCTGATTAGGGCTACAGCAATAGGAAACAAATCATAGAGATAGAACTTGGAATTAATTTATTGTGTCAAGTTTCAAAGAGCTAGCACAAACAGTGTTTGATTTAGTGTTCCAACTACATGTATCCCTGTAGGAGAAAACAGAGTGAAACCTAAAAATTAAAACTGTTACTGCCAACAAACGGTTTAACCTAGAAGAACGAAATTTGGTGAGCCAAATGGGATTCGGGTACTGATCATTATCTGAAAGTGTCTTCAAGATTGGGTGCAAAAATGTGTGCTGAGATTTCAGGAAACTCGTAGTTTTTTGGAAGCTTGTCAACCCCTTTCAATTAATGTGATTTGCCCCAGTCTCTGCTTACAGCTACATCAATAGGAAACACACCATAGAATCAGGACTTGGAACTTCTTTATTGTGTCAAGTTTCAAAAAGCTAGCACAAACCGTGTTTGATTTAGAGTTCCAACTACATGTATCCCTATAGGGGAAAACAGAGTGTAACCTAAAAATTAAAACTGTTACTGCCAACGAAGGGTTTAACCTAGAAGAACGAAATTTGGTGAGCCAAGTGGGATTGGGGTTCTGATCATTACCTGAAAGTGTCATCAAGATTGGGTGAAAAAATGTGTGCTGAGATTTCAGGAAACTCGTAGTTTTTTGAAGCTTGGCAACCCCTTTCCATGAAAGTGATTTGCGCCAGTCTCTGATTAGGGCTACATCAATAGGAAACCAACCATAGAGATAGAACTTGGAACTACTTTATTGTGTCAAGTTTCACAGAGCTAGCTCACACCGTGTTTGATTTAGAGTTCCAACTACATGTATCCATATAGGAGAAAACAGAGTGAAAGCTAAAAATTAAAACTGTTACTGCAAACGAACGGTTTAATCTAGAAGAACTATATTTGGTGAGCCAAGTGGGATTGGGGTACTGATCATTACCTGAAAGTGTCATCAAGATTGGGTGAAAAAATGTGTGCTGAGATTTCAGGAAACTCGTAGTTTTTTGGAAGTTTGGCAACCCCTTTCCATGAAAGTGATTTGCGCCAGTCTCTGCTTACGGCTACAGCAATAGGAAACAAACCATAGAGATAGAACTTTTAACTACTTTACTGTGTCAACTTTCAAAGAGCTAGCGCAAACCGTGTTTGATTTAGAGTTCCAACTACATGTATCCATATAAGAGAAAACAGAGTGAAAGCTAAAAATTAAAACTGTTACTGCAAAGGAATGGTTTAACCTAGAAGAACGAAATTTGGTGAGCCAATTGAGATTGGGGTACTGATCATTACCTGATAGTGTCATCAAGATTCGGTGAAAAAAATGTGTGCTGAGGTTTCAGGAAACTCGTAGTTTTTGGAAGCTTGGCAATGCCTTTCCATGAAAGTGATTTGCGCCAGTCTCTGCTTAGGGCTACCTCAATAGGAAACAAACCATAGAGATAGAACTTGGAACTATTTTATTGTGTCAAGTTTCACAGAGCTAGCACACACCGTGTTTGATTTAGAGTTCCAAATACATGTATCCCTATAGGAGAAAAGAGAGGGAAACCTAAAAATTAAAACAGTTACTGCCAACACAGAGTTTAACCTAGAAGAATGAAATTCGGTGAGCCAAGTGGGATTGGGGTACTTATCATTATCTGAAAGTGTCATCAAGGTTGGGTGAAAAAATGTGTGCTGAGATTTCAGGAAACTCGTAGTTTTTTGGAAGCTTGGCAACCCCTTTCCATGAAAGTGATTTGCGCCAGTCTCTGCTTAGGGCTACATCATTAGGAAACAAACCATAGAGATATTACTTGGAATTACTTTATTGTGTCAAGTTTCCAAGAGCTAGCACAAACCGTGTTTGATTTAGTGTTCCAACTACATGTATCCCTATAGGAGAAAAGAGAGGGAAACCTAAAAATTAAAACAGTTACTGCCAACGCACGGTTTAACTTTGAAGAACGAAATTTGGTGATCCACGTGGGATTGGGTTACTTATCATTACCTGAAAGTGTCATCAAGATTGGGTGAAAAAATGTGTGCTGAAATTTCAGGAAACTCGTAGTTTTTTGGAAGCTTGGCAACCCCTTTCCATAAAAGTGATTTGCGCCAGTCTCTGCTTATGTCTACATCAATAGGAAACACACCACAGATACAGGACTTGGAACTAATTTATTGTGTGAAGTTTCAAAGAGCTAGCACAAACCTTGTTTGATTTTGTGTTCCAACTACATGTATCCCTATAGGAGATAACAGAGTGAAACCTAAAAATTAAAACTGTTACTGCCAACAAACGGTTTAACCAAGAAGAACGAAATTTGGTGAGCCAAGTGGGATTCGGGTACTGATCATTATCTGAAAGTGTCATCAAGATTGGGTGCAAAAATGTGTGCTGAGATTTCAGGAAACTCGTAGTTTTTTGGAAGCTTGTCAACCCCTTTCAATTAATGTGATTTGCGCCAGTCTCTGCTTATGGCTACATCAATAGGAAACACACCATAGAATCAGGACTTGGAACTTCTTTATTGTCTCAAGTTTCAAAAAGCTAGCACAAACCGTGTTTGATTTAGAGTTCCAACTACATGTATCCCTATAGGAGAAAACAGAGTGAAACCTAAAAATTAAAACTGTTACTGCCAACGAACGGTTTAACCTAGAAGAATGAAATTTGGTGAGCCAAGTTGGATTGGGGTACTGATCATTACCTGAAAGTGTCATCAAGATTGAGTGAAAAAATGTGTGCTGAGATTTCAGGAAACTCGTAGTTTTTGGAAGCTTGGCAACCCATTTCCATGAAAGTGATTTGCGCCAGTCTCTGCTTAGGGCTACATCAATAGGAAACAAACCATAGAGATAGAACAAGGAACTACTTTATTGTGTCAAGTTTCAAAGAGCTAGCACAAACCGTGTTTGATTTAGAGTTCCATCTACATGTATCCCTATAGGAGAAAACAGAGTGAAACCTAAAAATTAAAACAGTTACTGCCAACGAATGGTTTAACCTAGAAGAACGGAAATTTGGTGACCCAAGTGGGATTGGGCTACTGATCATTACCTGAAAGTGTCATCAAGATTGAGTGAAAAAATGTGTGCTGAGATTTCAGGAAACTCGTAGTTTTTGGAAGCTTGGCAACCCATTTCCATGAAAGTGATTTGCGCCAGTCTCTGCTTAGGGCTATATCAATAGGAAACAAACCATAGAGATAGAACTTGGAACTACTTTATTGTGTCAAGTTTCAAAGAGCTAGCCCAAACCGTGTTTGATTTAGAGTTCCAACTACATGTATCGCTATAGGAGAAAACAGAGTGAAACCTAAAAATTAAAAATGTTACTGCCTCGAACGGTTTAACGTAGAAGAACGATATTTGGTGAGCCAAGTGGGATTGGTGTACTGATCATTACCTGAAATTGTCATCAAGATTGGGTGAAAAAATGTGTGCTGTGATTTCAGGAAACTCGTAGTTTTTTGGAAGCTTGGCAACCACTTTCCATGAAAATGATTTGTGCCAGTCTCTGCTTAGGTCTACATCAATAGGAAGCAAACCATAGAGATAGAACTTGGAACTACTTTATTGTGTCAAGTTTCCAAGAGCTAGCACAAACCGTGTTTGATTTAGAGTTCCAACTACATGTATCACTATAGGAGAAAACAGAGTGAAACCTAAAAATTAAAACACTTACTGCCAACGAACGGTTTAACCTAGAAGAACGGAAATTTGGTGACCCAAGTGGGATTGGGCTACTGATCATTACCTGAAAGTGTCATCAAGATTGAGTGAAAAAATGTGTGCTGAGATTTCAGGAAACTCGTAGTTTTTGGAAGCTTGGCAACCCATTTCCATGAAAGTGATTTGCGCCAGTCTCTGCTTAGGGCTACATCAATAGGAAACAAACCATAGAGATAGAACAAGGAACTACTTTATTGTGTCAAGTTTCAAAGAGCTAGCACAAACCGTGTTTGATTTAGAGTTCCATCTACATGTATCCCTATAGGAGAAAACAGAGTGAAACCTAAAAATTAAAACAGTTACTGCCAACGAATGGTTTAACCTAGAAGAACGGAAATTTGGTGACCCAAGTGGGATTGGGCTACTGATCATTACCTGAAAGTGTCATCAAGATTGAGTGAAAAAATGTGTGCTGAGATTTCAGGAAACTCGTAGTTTTTGGAAGCTTGGCAACCCATTTCCATGAAAGTGATTTGCGCCAGTCTCTGCTTAGGGCTATATCAATAGGAAACAAACCATAGAGATAGAACTTGGAACTACTTTATTGTGTCAAGTTTCAAAGAGCTAGCCCAAACCGTGTTTGATTTAGAGTTCCAACTACATGTATCGCTATAGGAGAAAACAGAGTGAAACCTAAAAATTAAAAATGTTACTGCCTCGAACGGTTTAACGTAGAAGAACGATATTTGGTGAGCCAAGTGGGATTGGTGTACTGATCATTACCTGAAATTGTCATCAAGATTGGGTGAAAAAATGTGTGCTGTGATTTCAGGAAACTCGTAGTTTTTTGGAAGCTTGGCAACCACTTTCCATGAAAATGATTTGTGCCAGTCTCTGCTTAGGTCTACATCAATAGGAAGCAAACCATAGAGATAGAACTTGGAACTACTTTATTGTGTCAAGTTTCCAAGAGCTAGCACAAACCGTGTTTGATTTAGAGTTCCAACTACATGTATCCATATAGGAGAAAACAGAGTGAAACCTAAAAATTAATACTGTTACTGCCAACGAACGGTTTAACCTAGAAGAACGGAAATTTGGTGACCCAAGTGGGATTGGGCTACTGATCATTACCTGAAAGTGTCATCAAGATTGGGTGAAAAAATGTGTGCTGAGATTTCAGGAAAACGTAGTTTTTTGGAAGCTTGGCAAACCCTTTCCATGAAAGTGATTTGTGCCAGTCTCTGCTTCGGGCTACATCAATAGGAAACAAACCATAGAAATAGAACTTGGAACTACTTTATTGTGTCAAGTTTCAGAGAGCTAGCACACACCGTGTTTGATTTAGAGTTCCAACTACATGTATCCATATAGGAGAAAACAGAGTGAAAGCTAAAAATTAAAACTGTTACTGCCAACGAACGGTTTAACCTAGAAGAACGAAATTTGGTGAGCCAAGTGGGATTGGGGTACTGATCATTATCTGAAAGTGTCATCAAGATGGGGTGAAAAAATGAGTGCTGAGATTTCAGGAAACTCGTAGTTTTTTGGAAGCTTGGCAACCCCTTTCCATGAAAGTGATTTGCGCCAGTCTCTGCTTAGGGCTACATCAATAGGAAACACACCATAGATACAGGACTTGGAACTTCTTTTGTGTCAAGTTTCAAAAAGCAAGCACAAACCGTGTTTCATTTAGAGTTCCATCTACATGTATCCCTATAGGAGAAAACAGAGTGAAACCTAAAAATTAAAACTGTTACTACCAACGAAAAGTTGAACCTAGAAGAACGAAATTTGGTGAGCCAAGTGGGATTGGGGTACTGATCATTACCTGAAAGTTTCATCAAGATTGGGTGAAAAAATGTGTGCTGAGATTTCAGGAAACTCGTAGTTTTTGGAATCTTGGCAACCCCTTTCCATGAAAGTGATTTACGCCAGTCTCTGCTTAGGGCTACAGCAATAGGAAACAAATCATAGTGACAGAACTTGGAATTAATTTATTGTGTCAAGTTTCAAAGAGCTAGCACAAACCGTGTTTGATTTAGAGTTCCAAATACATGTATCCACATAGGAGAAAACAGAGTGAAACCTAAAAATTAAAACTGTTACTGCCAACGAACGGTTTAAACTTGAAGAACGAAATTTGTTGAGTCAAGTGGGATTGGGGTACTGAACATTACCTGAAAGTGTCATCAAGATTGGGTGAAAAAATGTGTGCTGAGATTTCAGGAAACTCGTAGTTTTTTGGAAGCTTGGCAACCCCTTTCCATGAAAGTGATTTGCGCCAGTCTCTGCTTAGGGCTACATCAATAGGAAACAAACCATAGAGATAGATCTTGGAACTTCTTTATTGTGTCACGTTTCAAAAAGCTAGCACAAACCGTGTTTGATTTAGAGTTCCAACTACATGTATCCATATAGGAGAAAACAGGGTGAAACCTAAAAATTAAAACAGTTACTGCCAACGAATGGTTTAACATAGAAGAACGAAATTTGGTGATCCAAGTGAGATTGGGTTACTTATCATTACCTGAAAGTGTCATCAAGATTGGGTGAAAAAATGTGTACTGAGATTTCAGGAAACTCGTAGTTTTTTTTGAAGCTGGGCAACCCCTTTCCATGAAAGTGATTTGCGCCAGTCTCTGCATAGGGCTACATCAATAGGAAACAAACCATAGAGATAGAACTTGGAACTACTTTATTGTGTCAAGTTTCAAAGAGCTAGCCCAAACGGTGTTTGATTTAGAGTTCCAACTACATGTATCGCTATAGGAGAAAACAGAGTGAAACCTAAAAATTAAAACTGTTACTGCCAACGAATGGTTTAACCTAGAAGAACGATATTTGGTGAGCCAAGTGGGATTCGTGAACTGATCATTACCTGAAATTGTCATACAGATTGGTTGAAAAAATATGTGCTGAGATTTCAGGAAACTCGTAGTTTTTTGGAAGCTTGGCAACCCCTTTCCATGAAAGAGATTTGCGCCAGTCTCTGCTTAGGTCTACATCAATAGGAAACAAACCATAGAGATAGAACTTGGAACTACTTTATTGTGTCAAGTTTCCAAGAGCTAGCACAAACCGTGTTTGATTTAGTGTTCCAAATACATGTATCCCTATAGGAGAAAACAGAGTGAAACCTAAAAATTAATACTGTTACTGCCAACGAACGGTTTAACCTAGAAGAACGGAAATTTGGTGACACAAGTGGGATTGGGCTACTGATCATTACCTGAAAGTGTCTTCAAGATTGGGTGAAAAAATGTGTGCTGATATTTCAGGAAAACGTAGTTTTTTGGAAGCTTGGCAAACCCTTTCCATGAAAGTGATTTGCGCCAGTCTCTGCTTCGGGCTACATCAATAGGAAACAAACCATAGAGATAGAACTTGGAACTACTTTATTGTTTGAAGTTTCAGAGAGCTAGCACACACCGTGTTTGATTTAGAGTTCCAACTACATGTATCCATATAGGAGAAAACAGAGTGAAAGCTAAAAATTAAAACTGTTACTGCCAACGAACGGTTTAACCTAGAAGAACGAAATTTGGTGAGCCAAGTGGGATTGGGGTACTGATCATTATCTGAAAGTGTCATCAAGATGGGGTGAAAAAATGAGTGCTGAGATTTCAGGAAACTCGTAGTTTTTTGGAAGCTTGGCAACCCCTTTCCATGAAAGTGATTTGCGCCAGTCTCTGCTTAGGGCTACATCAATAGGAAACACACCATAGATACAGGACTTGGAACTTCTTTTGTGTCAAGTTTCAAAAAGCTAGCACAAACCGTGTTTGATTTAGAGTTCCTACTACATGTATCCCTATAGGAGAAAACAGAGTGAAACCTAAAAATTAAAACTGTTACTGCCAACAAACGGTTTAAACTAGAAGAACAAAATTTGGTGAGCCAAGTGGGATTGGGGTACTGATCATTACCTGAAAGTGTCATCAAGATTGGTTGAAAAAATGTGTGCTGAGATTTCAGGAAACACGTAGTTTTTTGGAAGGTTGGCAAACCCTTTCCATGAAAGTGATTTGCACCAGTCTCTGCTTAGGGCTACAGCAATAGGAAAAAAACCATAGAGATAGAACTTGGAACTACTTTATTGTGTCAAGTTTCCAAGAGCTAGCACAAACCGTGTTTGATTTAGTGTTCCAACTACATGTATCGATATAGGAGAAAACAGAGTGAAACCTAAAAATTAAAACTGTTACTGCCAACGAACGGTTTAACCTAGAAGAACGAAATTTGGTGAGCCAAGTAGGATTGGGGTACTGATCATTATCTGAATGTGTCATCAAGATTGGGTGAAAAAATGTGTGCTGAGATTTCAGGAAACTCGTAGTTTTTTGGAAGCTTGGCAACCCTTTCAATGAAAGTGATTTGCGCCAGTCTCTGCTTAGGGCTACATCAATAGGAAACAAACCATAGAGAGAGAACTTGGAACTACTTTATTGTGTCAAGTTTCAAAGAGCTAGCACAAACCGTGTTTGATTTAGAGTTCCATCTACATGTATCCCTATAGGAGAAAACAGAGTGAAACCTAAAAATTAAAACTGTTACTTCCAACGAACGGTTTAACATAGAAGAAGGAAATTTGGTGAGCCAAGTGGGATTGGGGTACTGATCATTACCTGAAAGTGTCATCAAGATTGGGTGAAAAAATGTGTGCTAAGATTTCAGGAAACTCGTAGTTTTTGGAAGCTTGGCAACCCCTTTCCATGAAAGTGATTTGCGCCAGTCTCTGCTTAGGGCTACAGCAATAGGAAACTAATCATAGTGACAGAACTTGGAATTAATTTATTGTGTCAAGTTTCAAGGAGCTAGCACAAACCGTGTTTGATTTAGAGTTCCAACTACATGTATCCCTATAGGAGAAAAAAGAGTGAAACCTAAAAATTAAAACTGTTACTGCCAACGAACGGTTTAACCTAGAAGAACGAAATTTGGTGAGCCAAGTGGGATTGGGGTACTGATCATTATCTGAAAGTGTCATCAAGATTGGGTGAAAAAATGTGTGCTGAGATTTCAGGAAACTCGTAGTTTTTTGGAAGCTTGGCAACCCCTTTCCATGAGTGTGATTTGCGCCAGTCTCTGCTTCGGGCTACATCAATACGAAACAAACCATAGAGATAGAACTTGGAACTACTTTATTGTGTCAAGTTTCACAGAGCTAGCACAAACCGTGTTTGATTTAGAGTTCCAACTACATGTATCCTTATAGGAGAAAACAGGGTGAAACCTAAAAATTAAAACAGTTACTGCCAACGAATGGTTTAACATAGAAGAACGAAATTTGGTGATCCAAGTGGGATTGGGTTACTGATCATTACCTGAAAGTGTCATCAAGATTGGGTGAAAAAATGTGTGCTGAGATTTCAGGAAACTCGTAGTTTTTTGGAAGCTTGGCAACCCCTTTCCATGAAAGAGATTTGCGCCAGTCTCTGCTTAGGTCTACATCAATAGGAAACAAACCATAGAGATAGAACTTGGAACTACTTTATTGTGTCACGTTTCAAAGAGCTAGCACAAACCGTGTTTGATTTAGTGTTCCAAATACATGTATCCCTATAGGAGAAAACAGAGTGAAACCTAAAAATTAATACTGTTACTGCCAACGAACGGTTTAACCTAGAAGAACGGAAATTTGGTGACACAAGTGGGATTGGGCTACTGATCATTACCTGAAAGTGTCTTCAAGATTGGGTGAAAAAATGTGTGCTGATATTTCAGGAAAACATAGTTTTTTGGAAGCTTGGCAAACCCTTTCCATGAAAGTGATTTGCGCCAGTCTCTGCTTCGGGCTACATCAATAGGAAACAAACCATAGAGATAGAACTTGGAACTACTTTATTGTGTCAAGTTTCAGAGAGCTAGCACACACTGTGTTTGATTTAGAGTTCCATCTACATGTATCCCTATAGGAGAAAACAGAGTGAAAGCTAAAAATTAAAACTGTTACTGCCAACGAACGGTTTAAACTAGAAGAACGAAATTTGGTGAGCCAAGTGGGATTGGGGTACTGATCATTATCTGAAAGTGTCATCAAGATGGGGTGAAAAAATGTGTGCTGAGATTTCAGGAAACTCGTAGTTTTTTGGAAGCTTGGCAACCCCTATCCATGAAAGTGATTTGCGCCAGTCTCTGCTTAGGGCTACATCAATAGGAAACACACCATAGATACAGGACTTGGAACTTCTTTTGTGTCAAGTTTCAAAAAGCTAGCACAAACCGTGTTTGATTTAGAGTTCCTACTACAAGTATCCCTATAGGAGAAAACAGAGTGAAACCTAAAAATTAAAACTGTTACTGCCAACAAACGGTTTAAACTAGAAGAACAAAATTTGGTGAGCCAAGTGGGATTGGGGTACTGATCATTACCTGAAAGTGTCATCAAGATTGTTTGAAAAAATGTGTGCTGAGATTTCAGGAAACACGTAGTTTTTTGGAAGGTTGGCAAACCCTTTCCATGAAAGTGATTTGCGCCAGTCTCTGCTTAGGGCTACAGCAATAAGAAACAAATCATAGTGACAGAACTTGGAATTAATTTATTGTGTCAAGTTTCAAAGAGCTAGCACAAACTGTGTTTGATTTAGAGTTCCAACTACATGTATCCCTATAGGAGAAAACAGAGTGAAACCTAAAAATTAAAACTGTTACTGCCAACGAACGGTTTAAACTTGAAGAACGAAATTTGTTGAGCCAAGTGGGATTGGGGTACTGAACATTACCTGAAAGTGTCATCAAGATTGGGTGAAAAAATGTGTGCTGATATTTCAGGAAACTCGTAGTTTTTTGGAAGCTTGGCAACCCCTTTCCATGAAAGTGATTTGCGCCAGTCTCTGCTTAGGGCTACATCAATAGGAAACAAACCATAGAGATAGATCTTGGAACTTCTTTATTGTGTCACGTTTCAAAAAGCTAGCACAATCCGTGTTTGATTTAGAGTTCCAACTACATGTATCCATATAGGAGAAAACAGGGTGAAACCTAAAAATTAAAACAGTTTCTGCCAACGAATGGTTTAACATAGAAGAACGAAATTTGGTGATCCAAGTGGGATTGGGTTACTGATCATTACCTGAAAGTGTCATCAAGATTGGGTGAAAAAATGTGTGCTGAGATTTCATTAAACTCGTAGTTTTTTTTGAAGCTGGGCAACCCCTTTCCATGAAAGTGATTTGCGCCAGTCTCTGCATAGGGCTACATCAATAGGAAACAAACCATAGAGATAGAACTTGGAACTACTTTATTGTGTCAAGTTCAAAGAGCTAGCCCAAACGGTGTTTGATTTAGAGTTCCAGCTACATGTATCGCTATAGGAGAAAACAGAGTGAAACCTAAAAATTAAAACTGTTACTGCCAACGAATGGTTTAACCTAGAAGAACGATATTTGGTGAGCCAAGTGGGATTGGTGAACTGATCATTACCTGAAATTGTCATAAAGATTGGTTGAAAAAATATGTGCTGAGATTTCAGGAAACTCATAGTTTTTTGGAAGCTTGGCAACCACTTTCCATGAAAGAGATTTGTGCCAGTCTCTGCTTAGGTCTACATCAATAGGAAACAAACCATAGAGATAGAACTTGGAACTACTTTATTGTGTCAAGTTTCCAAGAGCTAGCACAAACCGTGTTTGATTTAGTGTTCCAAATACATGTATCCCTATAGGAGAAAACAGAGTGAAACCTAAAAATTAATACTGTTACTGCCAACGAACGGTTTAACCTAGAAGAACGGAAATTTGGTGACACAAGTGGGATTGGGCTACTGATCATTACCTGAAAGTGTCATCAAGATTGGGTGAAAAAATGTGTGCTGATATTTCAGGAAAACGTAGTTTTTTGGAAGCTTGGCAACCCCTTTCCATGAAAGTGATTTGCGCCAGTCTCTGCTTAGGGCTACAGCAATAGGAAACTAATCATAGTGACAGAACTTGGAATTAATTTATTGTGTCAAGTTTCAAGGAGCTAGCACAAACCGTGTTTGATTTAGAGTTCCAACTACATGTATCCCTATAGGAGAAAAAAGAGTGAAACCTAAAAATTAAAACTGTTACTGCCAACGAACGGTTTAAACTTGAAGAACGAAATTTGGTGAGCCAAGTGGGATTGGGGTACTGATCATTACCTGAATGTGTCATCAAGATTGGGTGAAAAAATGTGTGCTGAGATTTCAGGAAACTCGTAGTTTTTTGGAAGCTTGTCAACCACTTTCCATTAAAGTGATTTGTGCCAGTCTCTGCTTAGGGCTACATCAATAGGAAACAAACCATAGAGATAGAACTTGGAACTACTTTATTGTGTCAAGTTTCAAAGAGCTAGCACAAACCGTGTTTGATTTAGAGTTCCATCTACATGTATCCCTATAGGAGAAAACAGAGTGAAACCTAAAAATTAAAACTGTTACTGCCAACGAACGGTTTAACCTAGAAGAAGGAAATTTGGTGAGCCAAGTGTGATTGGGGTACTGATCATTACCTGAAAGTGTCATCAAGATTGGGTGAAAAAATGTGTGCTGAGATTTCAGGAAACTCGTAGTTTTTTGGAAGCTTGGCAACCCCTTTCCATGAAAGTGATTTGCGCCAGTCTCTGCTTAGGGCTACAGCAATAGGAAACAAATCATAGTGATAGAACTTGGAATTAATTTATTGTGTCAAGTTTCAAAGAGCTAGCACAAACCGTGTTTGATTTAGAGTTCCAACTACATGTATCCCTATAGGAGAAAACAGAGTGAAACCTAAAAATTAAAACTGTTACTGCCAACGAACGGTTTAAACTTGAAGAACGAAATTTGGTGAGCCAAGTGGGATTGGGGTACTGATCATTACCTGAAAGTGGCATCAAGATTGGGTGAAAAAATGTGTGCTGAGATTTCAGGAAACTCGTAGTTTTTGGAAGCTTGGCAACCCCTTTCCATTAAAGTGATTTGCGCCAGTCTCTGTTTAGGGCTACATCAATAGGAAACAAATCATAGAGATAGAACTTGGAACTACTTTATTGTGTCAAGTTTCAAAGAGCTAGCACAAACCGAGTTTGATTTAGAGTTCCAACTACATGTATACATATAGGAGAAAACAGGGTGAAACCTAAAAATTAAAACAGTTACTGCCAACGAACGGTTTAACTTCGAAGAACGAAATTTGGTGATCCAAGTTGGTTGGGTTACTGATCATTACCAGAAAGTGTCATCAAGATTGGGTGAAAAAATGTGTGCTGAGATTTCAGGAAACTCGTAGTTTTTTGGAAGCTTGGCAACGCCTTTCCATGAAAGTGATTTGCGCCAGTCTCTGCTTAGTGCTACATCAATAGGAAACAAACCATGGAGATAGAACTTGGAACTACTTTATTGTTTCAAGTTTCAAAGAGCTAGCACAAACCGTGTTTGATTTAGAGTTCCATCTACATGTATCCCTATAGGAGAAAACAGAGTGAAACCTAAAAATTAAAACTGTTACTGCCAAAAAAACGGTTTAAACTAGAAGAACAAAATTTGGTGAGCCAAGTGGGATTGGGGTACTGATCATTATCTGAAAGTGTCATCAAGATTGGTTGAAAAAATGTGTGCTGAGATTTCAGGAAACACGCAGTTTTTTGGAAGGTTGGCAAACCCTTTCCATGAAAGTGATTTGCACCAGTCTCTGCTTAGGGCTACAGCAATAGGAAACAAACCATAGAGATAGAACTTGGAACTACTTTATTGTGTCAAGTTTCCAAGAGCTAGCACAAACCGTGGTTGATTTAGTGTTCCAACTACATGTATCAATATAGGAGAAAACAGAGTGAAACCTAAATATTAAAACTGTTACTGCCAACGAACGGTTTAACCTAGAAGAACGAAATTTGGTGAGCCAAGTAGGATTGGGGTACTGATCATTATCTGAATGTGTCATCAAGATTGGGTGAAAAAATGTGTGCTGAGATTTCAGGAAACACGTAGTTTTTCGAAGCTTGGCAACGCATTTCCATGAAAGTTATTTGCGCCAGTCTCAGCTTCGGGCTACATCAATAGGAAACAAACCATAGAGATAAAACTTGGAACTACTTTATTGTGTGAAGTTTCACAGAGCTAGCACACACCGTGTTTGATTTAGAGTTCCAACTACATGTATCCATATAGGAGAAAACAGAGTGAAAGCTAAATTTAAAACTGTTACTGCAAACGAACGGTTTAACCTAGAAGAAGGAAATTTGGTGAGCCAAGTGGGATTGGGGTACTGATCATTACCTGAAAGTCTCATCAAGATTGGGTGAAAAAATGTGTGCTGAGATTTCAAGAAACTCGAATTTTTTTGGAAGCTTGTCAACCCCTTTCAATTAAAGTGATTTGCACCAGTCTCTGCTTATGGCTACATCAATAGGAAACACACCATAGATACAGGACTTGGAACTTCTTTATTGTGCAATTTTCAAAAAGCTAGCACAAACCGTGTTTGATTTAGAGTTCCAACTACATGTATCCCTATAGGAGAAAACAGAGTGAAACTTAAAAATTAAAACAGTTACTGCCAATGAACGGTTTAACCTAGAAGAACGAAATTTGGTGAGCCAAGTGGGATTGGGGTACTGATCATTATCTGAAAGTGTCATCAAGATTGGGTGAAAAAATGTGTGCTGAGATTTCAGGAAACTCGTAGTTTTTTGGAAGCTTGGCAACCCCTTTCCATGAATGTGATTTGCGCCAGTCTCTGCTTCGGGCTACATCAATACGAAACAAACCATAGAGATAGAACTTGGAATTAATTTATTGTGTCAAGTTTCAAAGAGCTAGCCCAAACCGTGTTTGATTTAGAGTTCCAACTACATGTATCCTTATAGGAGAAAACAGAGTGAAAGCTAAAAATTAAAACTGTTACTGCAAACGAACGGTTTAACCTAGAAGAAGGAAATTTGGTGAGCCAAGTGGGATTGGGGTTCTGATCATTACCTGAAAGTGTCATCAAGTTTGGGTGAAAAAAATGTGTGCTGAGATTTCAGGAACCTCGTAGTTTTTGGAAGCCTGGCAACCCATTTCCATGAAAGTGATTTGCGCCAGTCTCTGCTTAGGGATACATCAATAGGAAACAAACCATAGAGATAGATCTTGCAACTTCTTTATTGTGTCACGTTTCAAAAAGCTGGCACAAACCGTGTTTGATTTAGAGTTCCAACTACATGTATCACTATAGGAGAAAACAGAGTGAAACCTAAAAATTAAAACAGTTACTGCCAACGAACGGTTTAACCTAGAAGAACGGAAATTTGGTGACCCAAGTGGGATTGGGCTACTGATCATTACCTGAAAGTGTCATCAAGATTGAGTGAAAAAATGTGTGCTGAGATTTCAGGAAACTCGTAGTTTTTGGAAGCTTGGCAACCCATTTCCATGAAAGTGATTTGCGCCAGTCTCTGCTTAGGGCTACATCAATAGGAAACAAACCATAGAGATAGAACAAGGAACTACTTTATTGTGTCAAGTTTCAAAGAGCTAGCACAAACCGTGTTTGATTTAGAGTTCCATCTACATGTATCCCTATAGGAGAAAACAGAGTGAAACCTAAAAATTAAAACAGTTACTGCCAACGAATGGTTTAACCTAGAAGAACGGAAATTTGGTGACCCAAGTGGGATTGGGCTACTGATCATTACCTGAAAGTGTCATCAAGATTGAGTGAAAAAATGTGTGCTGAGATTTCAGGAAACTCGTAGTTTTTGGAAGCTTGGCAACCCATTTCCATGAAAGTGATTTGCGCCAGTCTCTGCTTAGGGCTATATCAATAGGAAACAAACCATAGAGATAGAACTTGGAACTACTTTATTGTGTCAAGTTTCAAAGAGCTAGCCCAAACCGTGTTTGATTTAGAGTTCCAACTACATGTATCGCTATAGGAGAAAACAGAGTGAAACCTAAAAATTAAAAATGTTACTGCCTCGAACGGTTTAACGTAGAATAACGATATTTGGTGAGCCAAGTGGGATTGGTGTACTGATCATTACCTGAAATTGTCATCAAGATTGGGTGAAAAAATGTGTGCTGTGATTTCAGGAAACTCGTAGTTTTTTGGAAGCTTGGCAACCACTTTCCATGAAAATGATTTGTGCCAGTCTCTGCTTAGGTCTACATCAATAGGAAGCATACCATAGAGATAGAACTTGGAACTACTTTATTGTGTCAAGTTTCCAAGAGCTAGCACAAACCGTGTTTGATTTAGAGTTCCAACTACATGTATCCATATAGGAGAAAACAGAGTGAAACCTAAAAATTAAAACTGTTACTGCCAACGAACGGTTTAACCTAGAAGAACAAAATTTGGAGAGCCAAGTGGGATTGGGGTCCTGATCATTACCTGAAAGTGTCATGAAGATTGGTTGAAAAAATGTGTTCTGAGATTTCAGGAAACTCGTAGTTCTTTGGAATCTTGGCAACCCCTTTCCATGAAAGTGATTTGTGCCAGTCTGTGCTTAGGGCTACATCAATAGGAAACAAACCATAGAGATAGAACTTGGAACTACTTTATTGTGAAAAGTTTCAAAGAGCTAGCACAAACCGTGTTTGATTTAGAGTTCCAAATACATGTATCCATATAGGAGAAAACAGAGTGAAAGCTAAAAATTAAAACAGTTACTGCCAACGAACGGTTTAACCTAGAAGAACGAAATTTGGTGAGCCAATTGAGATTTGGGTACTGCTCATTGCCTGAAAGTGTCATCAAGATTGGGTGAAAAAATGTGTGCTGAGATTTCAGGAAATTCGTAGTTTTTGGAAGCTTGGCAACCCCTTTCCATGAAAGTGATTTGCGCCAGTCTCTGCTTAGGGCTACATCAATAGGAAACAAACCATAGAGATAGGACTTGGAACTACTATATTGTGTCAAGTTTCAAAGAGCTAGCACAAACCGTGTTTGATTTAGAGTTCCAAATACATGTATCCCTATAGGAGAAAACAGAGTGTAACTTAAAAATTAAAACTGTTACTGCCAATGAACCGTTTAACCTAGAAGAACGAAATATGGAGAGCCAAGTGGGATTGGGGTACTGATCATTACCTGAAAGTGTTATCATGATTGGGTGAAAAAATGTGTGCTGAGATTTCAGGAAACTCGTAGTTTTTGGAAGCTTGGCAACCCCTTTCTATGAAAGTGATTTGCGCCAGTCTCTGCTTAGGGCTACATAAATAGGAAACAAACCATAGAGATAGTACTTGGAACTACTTTATTGTGTCAAGTTTCAAAGAGCTAGCACAAACCGTGTTTGATTTAGAGTTCCAACTGCATGTATCCGTATAGTAGAAAACAGAGTGAAACCAAAAAATTAAAACTGTTACTGCCAACGAACGGTTTAACCTAGAAGAACGAAATTTGGTGAGCCAAGAGGGATTGGGGTACTGATCATTACCTGGAAGTGCCATCAAGATTGGGTGAAAAAATGTGTGCTGAGATTTCAGGAAACACGTAGTTTTTTGGAAGCTTGGCAACCCCTTTCCATGAAAGTGATTTGCGCCAGTCTCTGCTAGGGCTACATCAATAGGAAACAACCATAGAGATAGAACTTGGAACTACTTTATTTGTCAAGTTTCACAGAGATAGCGCAAACCGTGTTTGATTTAGAGTTCCAACTAAATGAATCCATATAGGAGAAAACAGAGTGAAAGCTAAAATTTAAAACTGTTACTGCAAACGAACGGTTTAACCTAGAAGAAGGAAATTTGGTGATCCAAGTGAGATTGGGATACTGATCATTACCTGAAAGTATCATCAAGTTTGGGTGAAAAAATGTGTGGTGAGATTTCAGGAAACTCGTAGTTTTTCGAAGCTTGGCAACCCATTTCCATGAAAGTGATTTTGCCAGTCTCTGCTTAGGGCTACATCAATAGGAAACAAACCATAGAGATAGAACTTGGAACTACTTTATTGCGTATAGTTTCAAAGAGCTAGAAAAAAACCGAGTTTGATTTAGAGTTCCAACTACATGTATCCATATAGGAGAAAACAGGGTGAAACTTAAAAATTAAGACAGTTACTGCCAACGAAAGGTTTAACCTAGAAGAATGAAATTTGGTGAGCCAAGTGGGATTGGGATACTGATGATTACCTGAAAGTGTCATCAAGATTGGGTGAAAACATGTGTGCTGAGATTTCAGGAAACTCGTAGTTTTTTGGAAGCTTGGCAACCCCTTTCCATGAAAGTGATTTGCGCCAGTCTCTGCTTATGGCTACATCAATAGGAAACACACCACAGATACAGGACTTGGAACTAATTTACAGTGTCAATTTCAAAGACCTAGCACAAACCTTGTTTGATTTTGTGTTCCAACTACATGTATCCCTATAGGAGAAAACAGAGTGAAACCTAAAAATTAAAACTGTTACTGCCAACGAACAGTTTAACCTAGAAGAACGAAATTTGGTGAGCCAAGTGGGATTGGGGTACTGATCATTATCTGAAAGTGTCATCAAGATAGGGTGAAAAATGTGTGCTGAGATTTCAGGAAACTCATAGTTTTTTGGAAGCTTCGCAACCCCTTTCCATGAAAATGATTTGCGCCAGTCTCTGCTTAGGTCTACATCAATAGGAAACAAACCATAGAGATAGAACTTGGAACCTCTTTATTGTGTCAAGTTTCCAAGAGCTAGCACAAACCGTGTTTGATTTAGTGTTCAAACTACATGTATCCCTATAGGAGAAAACTGAGTGAAAACTAAAAATTAAAACAGTTACTGCCAACGAGCGTTGTAACCTAGAAGAAGGAAATTTGGTGAGCCAAGTGGGACTGTGGTACTGAACATTACCTCAAAGTGTCATGAAGATTGGGTGAAAAAATGTGTGCTGAGATTTCAGGAAACTCGTTGTTTTTGGGAAGCTTGGCAACCCCTTTGCATGAAAGTGATTTGTGCCAGTCTCTGCTTGGGCTACATCAATAGGAAACAAACCATAGAGATAGGACTTGGAACTACTTTATTGTGTCAAGTTTCAAAGAGCTAGCACAAACCGTGTTTGATTTAGAGTTCCAACTACATGTATCCACATAGGAGAAAAGAGAGTGAAACCTAAAAATTAAAACTGTTCCTGCCAACCAGTGGTTTAACCTAGAAGAACTAAATTTGGTGAGACAAGTGGGATTGGTGTACTGATCATTATCTGAAAGTGTCATCAAGATTGGGTGAAAAAATGTGTGCTGAGTTTTCAGGAAACTCGTAGTTTTTTGGAAGCTTGGCAACCCCTTTCCATGAAAGTGATTTGCGCCAGTCTCTGCTTATGGCTACATCAATAGGAAACACACCACAGATACAGGACGTGGACCTAATTTATTGTGTCAAGTTTCAAAGAGCTAGCACAAACCTTGTTTGATTTTGTGTTCCAACTACATGTATCCCTATAGGAGAAAACAGAGTGAAACCTAATAATTAAAACTGTTACAGCCAATGAACGGTTTAACCTAGAAGAACGATATTTGGTGAGCCAAGTGGGACTGGGGTACTGATCATTACCTGTAATTGTCATCAAGATTGGGTGAAAAAATGTGTGCTGAAATTTCAGGAAACTCGTAGTTTTTTGGAAGCTTGGCAACCCCTTTCCATGAAAGTGATTTGCGCCAGTCTCTGCTTAGGGCTACTTCAATAGGAAACAAACCATAGAGATAGAACTTGGAACTACTTTATTGTGTCACGTTTCAAAGAGCTAGCACAAACCGTGTTTGATTTAGAGTTCCATCTACATGTATCCCTATAGGAGAAAACAGAGTGAAACCTAAAAATTAAAACTGTTACTGCCAACCAATGGTTTAACCTAGAAGAACTAAATTTGGTGAGACAAGTGGGATTGGGGTACTGATCATTACCTGAAAGTGTCATCAAGATTGGGTGAAAAAATGTGTGCTGAGATTTCAGGAAACTCGTAGTTTTTTGGAAGCTTGGCAACCCCTTTCCATGAAAGTGATTTGCGCCAGTCTCTGCTTAGGACTACAGCAATAGGAAACAAACCATAAAGATAGAACTTGGAAATACTTT
This sequence comes from Spermophilus citellus, assembly GCF_964194105.1. Lineage (NCBI taxonomy): Eukaryota > Metazoa > Chordata > Mammalia > Rodentia > Sciuridae > Spermophilus > Spermophilus citellus. The sequence continues at coordinate 16,973,263 of NC_138197.1, read as the reverse complement.
ATTGTGTCAAGTTTCAAAGATCTAGCGCAAACCATGTTTGATTTAGAGTTCCAACTACATGTATCCCTATAGAAGAAAACAGAGTGAAACCTAAAAATTTAAACTGTTACTGCCAACGAACGGTTTAACCTAGAAGAACGAAATTTGGTGAGCCAAGTGGGATTGGGGTACTGATCATTATCTGAAAATGTCATCAAGATTGGGTGAAAAAATGTGTGCTGAGATTTGAGGAAACTCGTAGTTTTTGGAAGCTTGGCAACCCATTTCCATGAAAGTGATTTGCGCCAGTCTCTGCTTAGGGCTACATCAATAGGAAACAAACCATAGAGATAGGACTTGGAACTACTTTATTTTGTGAAGTTTCAAAGAGCTAGCACAAACCGTGTTTGATTTAGACTTCCAACTATATGTATCCCTATAGGAGAAAACAGAGTGAAACCTAAAAATTAAATCTGTTCCTGCCAACCAGTGGTTTAACCTAGAAGAACTAAATTTGGTGAGACAAGTGGGATTGGGGTACTGATCATTACCTGAAAGTGTCATCAAGATTGGGTGAAAAAATGTGTGCTGAGATTTCAGGAAACTCGTAGTTTTTTGGAAGCTTGGCAACCCCTTTCCATGAAAGTGATTTGCGCCAGTTTCTGCTTAAGGCTACATCATTAGGAAACAAACCATAGAGATAGAACTTGGAACTACTTTATTGTGTCAAGTTTCAAAGAGCTACCACAAACCGTGTTTGATTTAGAGTTCCAACAACATGTATCCAAACAGGAGAAAACAGAGTGAAACCTAAAATTTAAAACAGTTACTGCCAACGAACGGTTTAACTTAGAAGAACGAAATTTAGTGATCCAAGTGGGATTGGGTTACTGATCATTACCTGAAAGTTCATCAAGATTGTGTGAAAAAATGTGTGCTGAGATTTCAGGAAACTTGTAGTTTTTTGGAAGTTTGGCAACCCCTTTCCATGAAAGTGATTTGCGCCAGTCTCTGATTAGGGCTACAGCAATAGGAAACAAATCATAGAGATAGAACTTGGAATTAATTTATTGTGTCAAGTTTCAAAGAGCTAGCACAAACAGTGTTTGATTTAGTGTTCCAACTACATGTATCCCTGTAGGAGAAAACAGAGTGAAACCTAAAAATTAAAACTGTTACTGCCAACAAACGGTTTAACCTAGAAGAACGAAATTTGGTGAGCCAAATGGGATTCGGGTACTGATCATTATCTGAAAGTGTCTTCAAGATTGGGTGCAAAAATGTGTGCTGAGATTTCAGGAAACTCGTAGTTTTTTGGAAGCTTGTCAACCCCTTTCAATTAATGTGATTTGCCCCAGTCTCTGCTTACAGCTACATCAATAGGAAACACACCATAGAATCAGGACTTGGAACTTCTTTATTGTGTCAAGTTTCAAAAAGCTAGCACAAACCGTGTTTGATTTAGAGTTCCAACTACATGTATCCCTATAGGGGAAAACAGAGTGTAACCTAAAAATTAAAACTGTTACTGCCAACGAAGGGTTTAACCTAGAAGAACGAAATTTGGTGAGCCAAGTGGGATTGGGGTTCTGATCATTACCTGAAAGTGTCATCAAGATTGGGTGAAAAAATGTGTGCTGAGATTTCAGGAAACTCGTAGTTTTTTGAAGCTTGGCAACCCCTTTCCATGAAAGTGATTTGCGCCAGTCTCTGATTAGGGCTACATCAATAGGAAACCAACCATAGAGATAGAACTTGGAACTACTTTATTGTGTCAAGTTTCACAGAGCTAGCTCACACCGTGTTTGATTTAGAGTTCCAACTACATGTATCCATATAGGAGAAAACAGAGTGAAAGCTAAAAATTAAAACTGTTACTGCAAACGAACGGTTTAATCTAGAAGAACTATATTTGGTGAGCCAAGTGGGATTGGGGTACTGATCATTACCTGAAAGTGTCATCAAGATTGGGTGAAAAAATGTGTGCTGAGATTTCAGGAAACTCGTAGTTTTTTGGAAGTTTGGCAACCCCTTTCCATGAAAGTGATTTGCGCCAGTCTCTGCTTACGGCTACAGCAATAGGAAACAAACCATAGAGATAGAACTTTTAACTACTTTACTGTGTCAACTTTCAAAGAGCTAGCGCAAACCGTGTTTGATTTAGAGTTCCAACTACATGTATCCATATAAGAGAAAACAGAGTGAAAGCTAAAAATTAAAACTGTTACTGCAAAGGAATGGTTTAACCTAGAAGAACGAAATTTGGTGAGCCAATTGAGATTGGGGTACTGATCATTACCTGATAGTGTCATCAAGATTCGGTGAAAAAAATGTGTGCTGAGGTTTCAGGAAACTCGTAGTTTTTGGAAGCTTGGCAATGCCTTTCCATGAAAGTGATTTGCGCCAGTCTCTGCTTAGGGCTACCTCAATAGGAAACAAACCATAGAGATAGAACTTGGAACTATTTTATTGTGTCAAGTTTCACAGAGCTAGCACACACCGTGTTTGATTTAGAGTTCCAAATACATGTATCCCTATAGGAGAAAAGAGAGGGAAACCTAAAAATTAAAACAGTTACTGCCAACACAGAGTTTAACCTAGAAGAATGAAATTCGGTGAGCCAAGTGGGATTGGGGTACTTATCATTATCTGAAAGTGTCATCAAGGTTGGGTGAAAAAATGTGTGCTGAGATTTCAGGAAACTCGTAGTTTTTTGGAAGCTTGGCAACCCCTTTCCATGAAAGTGATTTGCGCCAGTCTCTGCTTAGGGCTACATCATTAGGAAACAAACCATAGAGATATTACTTGGAATTACTTTATTGTGTCAAGTTTCCAAGAGCTAGCACAAACCGTGTTTGATTTAGTGTTCCAACTACATGTATCCCTATAGGAGAAAAGAGAGGGAAACCTAAAAATTAAAACAGTTACTGCCAACGCACGGTTTAACTTTGAAGAACGAAATTTGGTGATCCACGTGGGATTGGGTTACTTATCATTACCTGAAAGTGTCATCAAGATTGGGTGAAAAAATGTGTGCTGAAATTTCAGGAAACTCGTAGTTTTTTGGAAGCTTGGCAACCCCTTTCCATAAAAGTGATTTGCGCCAGTCTCTGCTTATGTCTACATCAATAGGAAACACACCACAGATACAGGACTTGGAACTAATTTATTGTGTGAAGTTTCAAAGAGCTAGCACAAACCTTGTTTGATTTTGTGTTCCAACTACATGTATCCCTATAGGAGATAACAGAGTGAAACCTAAAAATTAAAACTGTTACTGCCAACAAACGGTTTAACCAAGAAGAACGAAATTTGGTGAGCCAAGTGGGATTCGGGTACTGATCATTATCTGAAAGTGTCATCAAGATTGGGTGCAAAAATGTGTGCTGAGATTTCAGGAACCTCGTAGTTTTTTGGAAGCTTGTCAACCCCTTTCAATTAATGTGATTTGCGCCAGTCTCTGCTTATGGCTACATCAATAGGAAACACACCATAGAATCAGGACTTGGAACTTCTTTATTGTCTCAAGTTTCAAAAAGCTAGCACAAACCGTGTTTGATTTAGAGTTCCAACTACATGTATCCCTATAGGAGAAAACAGAGTGAAACCTAAAAATTAAAACTGTTACTGCCAACGAACGGTTTAACCTAGAAGAATGAAATTTGGTGAGCCAAGTTGGATTGGGGTACTGATCATTACCTGAAAGTGTCATCAAGATTGAGTGAAAAAATGTGTGCTGAGATTTCAGGAAACTCGTAGTTTTTGGAAGCTTGGCAACCCATTTCCATGAAAGTGATTTGCGCCAGTCTCTGCTTAGGGCTACATCAATAGGAAACAAACCATAGAGATAGAACAAGGAACTACTTTATTGTGTCAAGTTTCAAAGAGCTAGCACAAACCGTGTTTGATTTAGAGTTCCATCTACATGTATCCCTATAGGAGAAAACAGAGTGAAACCTAAAAATTAAAACAGTTACTGCCAACGAATGGTTTAACCTAGAAGAACGGAAATTTGGTGACCCAAGTGGGATTGGGCTACTGATCATTACCTGAAAGTGTCATCAAGATTGAGTGAAAAAATGTGTGCTGAGATTTCAGGAAACTCGTAGTTTTTGGAAGCTTGGCAACCCATTTCCATGAAAGTGATTTGCGCCAGTCTCTGCTTAGGGCTATATCAATAGGAAACAAACCATAGAGATAGAACTTGGAACTACTTTATTGTGTCAAGTTTCAAAGAGCTAGCCCAAACCGTGTTTGATTTAGAGTTCCAACTACATGTATCGCTATAGGAGAAAACAGAGTGAAACCTAAAAATTAAAAATGTTACTGCCTCGAACGGTTTAACGTAGAAGAACGATATTTGGTGAGCCAAGTGGGATTGGTGTACTGATCATTACCTGAAATTGTCATCAAGATTGGGTGAAAAAATGTGTGCTGTGATTTCAGGAAACTCGTAGTTTTTTGGAAGCTTGGCAACCACTTTCCATGAAAATGATTTGTGCCAGTCTCTGCTTAGGTCTACATCAATAGGAAGCAAACCATAGAGATAGAACTTGGAACTACTTTATTGTGTCAAGTTTCCAAGAGCTAGCACAAACCGTGTTTGATTTAGAGTTCCAACTACATGTATCACTATAGGAGAAAACAGAGTGAAACCTAAAAATTAAAACACTTACTGCCAACGAACGGTTTAACCTAGAAGAACGGAAATTTGGTGACCCAAGTGGGATTGGGCTACTGATCATTACCTGAAAGTGTCATCAAGATTGAGTGAAAAAATGTGTGCTGAGATTTCAGGAAACTCGTAGTTTTTGGAAGCTTGGCAACCCATTTCCATGAAAGTGATTTGCGCCAGTCTCTGCTTAGGGCTACATCAATAGGAAACAAACCATAGAGATAGAACAAGGAACTACTTTATTGTGTCAAGTTTCAAAGAGCTAGCACAAACCGTGTTTGATTTAGAGTTCCATCTACATGTATCCCTATAGGAGAAAACAGAGTGAAACCTAAAAATTAAAACAGTTACTGCCAACGAATGGTTTAACCTAGAAGAACGGAAATTTGGTGACCCAAGTGGGATTGGGCTACTGATCATTACCTGAAAGTGTCATCAAGATTGAGTGAAAAAATGTGTGCTGAGATTTCAGGAAACTCGTAGTTTTTGGAAGCTTGGCAACCCATTTCCATGAAAGTGATTTGCGCCAGTCTCTGCTTAGGGCTATATCAATAGGAAACAAACCATAGAGATAGAACTTGGAACTACTTTATTGTGTCAAGTTTCAAAGAGCTAGCCCAAACCGTGTTTGATTTAGAGTTCCAACTACATGTATCGCTATAGGAGAAAACAGAGTGAAACCTAAAAATTAAAAATGTTACTGCCTCGAACGGTTTAACGTAGAAGAACGATATTTGGTGAGCCAAGTGGGATTGGTGTACTGATCATTACCTGAAATTGTCATCAAGATTGGGTGAAAAAATGTGTGCTGTGATTTCAGGAAACTCGTAGTTTTTTGGAAGCTTGGCAACCACTTTCCATGAAAATGATTTGTGCCAGTCTCTGCTTAGGTCTACATCAATAGGAAGCAAACCATAGAGATAGAACTTGGAACTACTTTATTGTGTCAAGTTTCCAAGAGCTAGCACAAACCGTGTTTGATTTAGAGTTCCAACTACATGTATCCATATAGGAGAAAACAGAGTGAAACCTAAAAATTAATACTGTTACTGCCAACGAACGGTTTAACCTAGAAGAACGGAAATTTGGTGACCCAAGTGGGATTGGGCTACTGATCATTACCTGAAAGTGTCATCAAGATTGGGTGAAAAAATGTGTGCTGAGATTTCAGGAAAACGTAGTTTTTTGGAAGCTTGGCAAACCCTTTCCATGAAAGTGATTTGTGCCAGTCTCTGCTTCGGGCTACATCAATAGGAAACAAACCATAGAAATAGAACTTGGAACTACTTTATTGTGTCAAGTTTCAGAGAGCTAGCACACACCGTGTTTGATTTAGAGTTCCAACTACATGTATCCATATAGGAGAAAACAGAGTGAAAGCTAAAAATTAAAACTGTTACTGCCAACGAACGGTTTAACCTAGAAGAACGAAATTTGGTGAGCCAAGTGGGATTGGGGTACTGATCATTATCTGAAAGTGTCATCAAGATGGGGTGAAAAAATGAGTGCTGAGATTTCAGGAAACTCGTAGTTTTTTGGAAGCTTGGCAACCCCTTTCCATGAAAGTGATTTGCGCCAGTCTCTGCTTAGGGCTACATCAATAGGAAACACACCATAGATACAGGACTTGGAACTTCTTTTGTGTCAAGTTTCAAAAAGCAAGCACAAACCGTGTTTCATTTAGAGTTCCATCTACATGTATCCCTATAGGAGAAAACAGAGTGAAACCTAAAAATTAAAACTGTTACTACCAACGAAAAGTTGAACCTAGAAGAACGAAATTTGGTGAGCCAAGTGGGATTGGGGTACTGATCATTACCTGAAAGTTTCATCAAGATTGGGTGAAAAAATGTGTGCTGAGATTTCAGGAAACTCGTAGTTTTTGGAATCTTGGCAACCCCTTTCCATGAAAGTGATTTACGCCAGTCTCTGCTTAGGGCTACAGCAATAGGAAACAAATCATAGTGACAGAACTTGGAATTAATTTATTGTGTCAAGTTTCAAAGAGCTAGCACAAACCGTGTTTGATTTAGAGTTCCAAATACATGTATCCACATAGGAGAAAACAGAGTGAAACCTAAAAATTAAAACTGTTACTGCCAACGAACGGTTTAAACTTGAAGAACGAAATTTGTTGAGTCAAGTGGGATTGGGGTACTGAACATTACCTGAAAGTGTCATCAAGATTGGGTGAAAAAATGTGTGCTGAGATTTCAGGAAACTCGTAGTTTTTTGGAAGCTTGGCAACCCCTTTCCATGAAAGTGATTTGCGCCAGTCTCTGCTTAGGGCTACATCAATAGGAAACAAACCATAGAGATAGATCTTGGAACTTCTTTATTGTGTCACGTTTCAAAAAGCTAGCACAAACCGTGTTTGATTTAGAGTTCCAACTACATGTATCCATATAGGAGAAAACAGGGTGAAACCTAAAAATTAAAACAGTTACTGCCAACGAATGGTTTAACATAGAAGAACGAAATTTGGTGATCCAAGTGAGATTGGGTTACTTATCATTACCTGAAAGTGTCATCAAGATTGGGTGAAAAAATGTGTACTGAGATTTCAGGAAACTCGTAGTTTTTTTTGAAGCTGGGCAACCCCTTTCCATGAAAGTGATTTGCGCCAGTCTCTGCATAGGGCTACATCAATAGGAAACAAACCATAGAGATAGAACTTGGAACTACTTTATTGTGTCAAGTTTCAAAGAGCTAGCCCAAACGGTGTTTGATTTAGAGTTCCAACTACATGTATCGCTATAGGAGAAAACAGAGTGAAACCTAAAAATTAAAACTGTTACTGCCAACGAATGGTTTAACCTAGAAGAACGATATTTGGTGAGCCAAGTGGGATTCGTGAACTGATCATTACCTGAAATTGTCATACAGATTGGTTGAAAAAATATGTGCTGAGATTTCAGGAAACTCGTAGTTTTTTGGAAGCTTGGCAACCCCTTTCCATGAAAGAGATTTGCGCCAGTCTCTGCTTAGGTCTACATCAATAGGAAACAAACCATAGAGATAGAACTTGGAACTACTTTATTGTGTCAAGTTTCCAAGAGCTAGCACAAACCGTGTTTGATTTAGTGTTCCAAATACATGTATCCCTATAGGAGAAAACAGAGTGAAACCTAAAAATTAATACTGTTACTGCCAACGAACGGTTTAACCTAGAAGAACGGAAATTTGGTGACACAAGTGGGATTGGGCTACTGATCATTACCTGAAAGTGTCTTCAAGATTGGGTGAAAAAATGTGTGCTGATATTTCAGGAAAACGTAGTTTTTTGGAAGCTTGGCAAACCCTTTCCATGAAAGTGATTTGCGCCAGTCTCTGCTTCGGGCTACATCAATAGGAAACAAACCATAGAGATAGAACTTGGAACTACTTTATTGTTTGAAGTTTCAGAGAGCTAGCACACACCGTGTTTGATTTAGAGTTCCAACTACATGTATCCATATAGGAGAAAACAGAGTGAAAGCTAAAAATTAAAACTGTTACTGCCAACGAACGGTTTAACCTAGAAGAACGAAATTTGGTGAGCCAAGTGGGATTGGGGTACTGATCATTATCTGAAAGTGTCATCAAGATGGGGTGAAAAAATGAGTGCTGAGATTTCAGGAAACTCGTAGTTTTTTGGAAGCTTGGCAACCCCTTTCCATGAAAGTGATTTGCGCCAGTCTCTGCTTAGGGCTACATCAATAGGAAACACACCATAGATACAGGACTTGGAACTTCTTTTGTGTCAAGTTTCAAAAAGCTAGCACAAACCGTGTTTGATTTAGAGTTCCTACTACATGTATCCCTATAGGAGAAAACAGAGTGAAACCTAAAAATTAAAACTGTTACTGCCAACAAACGGTTTAAACTAGAAGAACAAAATTTGGTGAGCCAAGTGGGATTGGGGTACTGATCATTACCTGAAAGTGTCATCAAGATTGGTTGAAAAAATGTGTGCTGAGATTTCAGGAAACACGTAGTTTTTTGGAAGGTTGGCAAACCCTTTCCATGAAAGTGATTTGCACCAGTCTCTGCTTAGGGCTACAGCAATAGGAAAAAAACCATAGAGATAGAACTTGGAACTACTTTATTGTGTCAAGTTTCCAAGAGCTAGCACAAACCGTGTTTGATTTAGTGTTCCAACTACATGTATCGATATAGGAGAAAACAGAGTGAAACCTAAAAATTAAAACTGTTACTGCCAACGAACGGTTTAACCTAGAAGAACGAAATTTGGTGGGCCAAGTAGGATTGGGGTACTGATCATTATCTGAATGTGTCATCAAGATTGGGTGAAAAAATGTGTGCTGAGATTTCAGGAAACTCGTAGTTTTTTGGAAGCTTGGCAACCCTTTCAATGAAAGTGATTTGCGCCAGTCTCTGCTTAGGGCTACATCAATAGGAAACAAACCATAGAGAGAGAACTTGGAACTACTTTATTGTGTCAAGTTTCAAAGAGCTAGCACAAACCGTGTTTGATTTAGAGTTCCATCTACATGTATCCCTATAGGAGAAAACAGAGTGAAACCTAAAAATTAAAACTGTTACTTCCAACGAACGGTTTAACATAGAAGAAGGAAATTTGGTGAGCCAAGTGGGATTGGGGTACTGATCATTACCTGAAAGTGTCATCAAGATTGGGTGAAAAAATGTGTGCTAAGATTTCAGGAAACTCGTAGTTTTTGGAAGCTTGGCAACCCCTTTCCATGAAAGTGATTTGCGCCAGTCTCTGCTTAGGGCTACAGCAATAGGAAACTAATCATAGTGACAGAACTTGGAATTAATTTATTGTGTCAAGTTTCAAGGAGCTAGCACAAACCGTGTTTGATTTAGAGTTCCAACTACATGTATCCCTATAGGAGAAAAAAGAGTGAAACCTAAAAATTAAAACTGTTACTGCCAACGAACGGTTTAACCTAGAAGAACGAAATTTGGTGAGCCAAGTGGGATTGGGGTACTGATCATTATCTGAAAGTGTCATCAAGATTGGGTGAAAAAATGTGTGCTGAGATTTCAGGAAACTCGTAGTTTTTTGGAAGCTTGGCAACCCCTTTCCATGAGTGTGATTTGCGCCAGTCTCTGCTTCGGGCTACATCAATACGAAACAAACCATAGAGATAGAACTTGGAACTACTTTATTGTGTCAAGTTTCACAGAGCTAGCACAAACCGTGTTTGATTTAGAGTTCCAACTACATGTATCCTTATAGGAGAAAACAGGGTGAAACCTAAAAATTAAAACAGTTACTGCCAACGAATGGTTTAACATAGAAGAACGAAATTTGGTGATCCAAGTGGGATTGGGTTACTGATCATTACCTGAAAGTGTCATCAAGATTGGGTGAAAAAATGTGTGCTGAGATTTCAGGAAACTCGTAGTTTTTTGGAAGCTTGGCAACCCCTTTCCATGAAAGAGATTTGCGCCAGTCTCTGCTTAGGTCTACATCAATAGGAAACAAACCATAGAGATAGAACTTGGAACTACTTTATTGTGTCACGTTTCAAAGAGCTAGCACAAACCGTGTTTGATTTAGTGTTCCAAATACATGTATCCCTATAGGAGAAAACAGAGTGAAACCTAAAAATTAATACTGTTACTGCCAACGAACGGTTTAACCTAGAAGAACGGAAATTTGGTGACACAAGTGGGATTGGGCTACTGATCATTACCTGAAAGTGTCTTCAAGATTGGGTGAAAAAATGTGTGCTGATATTTCAGGAAAACATAGTTTTTTGGAAGCTTGGCAAACCCTTTCCATGAAAGTGATTTGCGCCAGTCTCTGCTTCGGGCTACATCAATAGGAAACAAACCATAGAGATAGAACTTGGAACTACTTTATTGTGTCAAGTTTCAGAGAGCTAGCACACACTGTGTTTGATTTAGAGTTCCATCTACATGTATCCCTATAGGAGAAAACAGAGTGAAAGCTAAAAATTAAAACTGTTACTGCCAACGAACGGTTTAAACTAGAAGAACGAAATTTGGTGAGCCAAGTGGGATTGGGGTACTGATCATTATCTGAAAGTGTCATCAAGATGGGGTGAAAAAATGTGTGCTGAGATTTCAGGAAACTCGTAGTTTTTTGGAAGCTTGGCAACCCCTATCCATGAAAGTGATTTGCGCCAGTCTCTGCTTAGGGCTACATCAATAGGAAACACACCATAGATACAGGACTTGGAACTTCTTTTGTGTCAAGTTTCAAAAAGCTAGCACAAACCGTGTTTGATTTAGAGTTCCTACTACAAGTATCCCTATAGGAGAAAACAGAGTGAAACCTAAAAATTAAAACTGTTACTGCCAACAAACGGTTTAAACTAGAAGAACAAAATTTGGTGAGCCAAGTGGGATTGGGGTACTGATCATTACCTGAAAGTGTCATCAAGATTGTTTGAAAAAATGTGTGCTGAGATTTCAGGAAACACGTAGTTTTTTGGAAGGTTGGCAAACCCTTTCCATGAAAGTGATTTGCGCCAGTCTCTGCTTAGGGCTACAGCAATAAGAAACAAATCATAGTGACAGAACTTGGAATTAATTTATTGTGTCAAGTTTCAAAGAGCTAGCACAAACCGTGTTTGATTTAGAGTTCCAACTACATGTATCCCTATAGGAGAAAACAGAGTGAAACCTAAAAATTAAAACTGTTACTGCCAACGAACGGTTTAAACTTGAAGAACGAAATTTGTTGAGCCAAGTGGGATTGGGGTACTGAACATTACCTGAAAGTGTCATCAAGATTGGGTGAAAAAATGTGTGCTGATATTTCAGGAAACTCGTAGTTTTTTGGAAGCTTGGCAACCCCTTTCCATGAAAGTGATTTGCGCCAGTCTCTGCTTAGGGCTACATCAATAGGAAACAAACCATAGAGATAGATCTTGGAACTTCTTTATTGTGTCACGTTTCAAAAAGCTAGCACAATCCGTGTTTGATTTAGAGTTCCAACTACATGTATCCATATAGGAGAAAACAGGGTGAAACCTAAAAATTAAAACAGTTTCTGCCAACGAATGGTTTAACATAGAAGAACGAAATTTGGTGATCCAAGTGGGATTGGGTTACTGATCATTACCTGAAAGTGTCATCAAGATTGGGTGAAAAAATGTGTGCTGAGATTTCATTAAACTCGTAGTTTTTTTTGAAGCTGGGCAACCCCTTTCCATGAAAGTGATTTGCGCCAGTCTCTGCATAGGGCTACATCAATAGGAAACAAACCATAGAGATAGAACTTGGAACTACTTTATTGTGTCAAGTTCAAAGAGCTAGCCCAAACGGTGTTTGATTTAGAGTTCCAGCTACATGTATCGCTATAGGAGAAAACAGAGTGAAACCTAAAAATTAAAACTGTTACTGCCAACGAATGGTTTAACCTAGAAGAACGATATTTGGTGAGCCAAGTGGGATTGGTGAACTGATCATTACCTGAAATTGTCATAAAGATTGGTTGAAAAAATATGTGCTGAGATTTCAGGAAACTCATAGTTTTTTGGAAGCTTGGCAACCACTTTCCATGAAAGAGATTTGTGCCAGTCTCTGCTTAGGTCTACATCAATAGGAAACAAACCATAGAGATAGAACTTGGAACTACTTTATTGTGTCAAGTTTCCAAGAGCTAGCACAAACCGTGTTTGATTTAGTGTTCCAAATACATGTATCCCTATAGGAGAAAACAGAGTGAAACCTAAAAATTAATACTGTTACTGCCAACGAACGGTTTAACCTAGAAGAACGGAAATTTGGTGACACAAGTGGGATTGGGCTACTGATCATTACCTGAAAGTGTCATCAAGATTGGGTGAAAAAATGTGTGCTGATATTTCAGGAAAACGTAGTTTTTTGGAAGCTTGGCAACCCCTTTCCATGAAAGTGATTTGCGCCAGTCTCTGCTTAGGGCTACAGCAATAGGAAACTAATCATAGTGACAGAACTTGGAATTAATTTATTGTGTCAAGTTTCAAGGAGCTAGCACAAACCGTGTTTGATTTAGAGTTCCAACTACATGTATCCCTATAGGAGAAAAAAGAGTGAAACCTAAAAATTAAAACTGTTACTGCCAACGAACGGTTTAAACTTGAAGAACGAAATTTGGTGAGCCAAGTGGGATTGGGGTACTGATCATTACCTGAATGTGTCATCAAGATTGGGTGAAAAAATGTGTGCTGAGATTTCAGGAAACTCGTAGTTTTTTGGAAGCTTGTCAACCACTTTCCATTAAAGTGATTTGTGCCAGTCTCTGCTTAGGGCTACATCAATAGGAAACAAACCATAGAGATAGAACTTGGAACTACTTTATTGTGTCAAGTTTCAAAGAGCTAGCACAAACCGTGTTTGATTTAGAGTTCCATCTACATGTATCCCTATAGGAGAAAACAGAGTGAAACCTAAAAATTAAAACTGTTACTGCCAACGAACGGTTTAACCTAGAAGAAGGAAATTTGGTGAGCCAAGTGTGATTGGGGTACTGATCATTACCTGAAAGTGTCATCAAGATTGGGTGAAAAAATGTGTGCTGAGATTTCAGGAAACTCGTAGTTTTTTGGAAGCTTGGCAACCCCTTTCCATGAAAGTGATTTGCGCCAGTCTCTGCTTAGGGCTACAGCAATAGGAAACAAATCATAGTGATAGAACTTGGAATTAATTTATTGTGTCAAGTTTCAAAGAGCTAGCACAAACCGTGTTTGATTTAGAGTTCCAACTACATGTATCCCTATAGGAGAAAACAGAGTGAAACCTAAAAATTAAAACTGTTACTGCCAACGAACGGTTTAAACTTGAAGAACGAAATTTGGTGAGCCAAGTGGGATTGGGGTACTGATCATTACCTGAAAGTGGCATCAAGATTGGGTGAAAAAATGTGTGCTGAGATTTCAGGAAACTCGTAGTTTTTGGAAGCTTGGCAACCCCTTTCCATTAAAGTGATTTGCGCCAGTCTCTGTTTAGGGCTACATCAATAGGAAACAAATCATAGAGATAGAACTTGGAACTACTTTATTGTGTCAAGTTTCAAAGAGCTAGCACAAACCGAGTTTGATTTAGAGTTCCAACTACATGTATACATATAGGAGAAAACAGGGTGAAACCTAAAAATTAAAACAGTTACTGCCAACGAACGGTTTAACTTCGAAGAACGAAATTTGGTGATCCAAGTTGGTTGGGTTACTGATCATTACCAGAAAGTGTCATCAAGATTGGGTGAAAAAATGTGTGCTGAGATTTCAGGAAACTCGTAGTTTTTTGGAAGCTTGGCAACGCCTTTCCATGAAAGTGATTTGCGCCAGTCTCTGCTTAGTGCTACATCAATAGGAAACAAACCATGGAGATAGAACTTGGAACTACTTTATTGTTTCAAGTTTCAAAGAGCTAGCACAAACCGTGTTTGATTTAGAGTTCCATCTACATGTATCCCTATAGGAGAAAACAGAGTGAAACCTAAAAATTAAAACTGTTACTGCCAACGAACGGTTTAACCTAGAAGAACGAAATTTGGTGAGCCAAGTGGGATTGGGGTACTGATCATTATCTGAAAGTGTCATCAAGATTGGGTGAAAAAATGTGTGCTGAGATTTCAGGAAACACGCAGTTTTTTGGAAGGTTGGCAAACCCTTTCCATGAAAGTGATTTGCACCAGTCTCTGCTTAGGGCTACAGCAATAGGAAACAAACCATAGAGATAGAACTTGGAACTACTTTATTGTGTCAAGTTTCCAAGAGCTAGCACAAACCGTGGTTGATTTAGTGTTCCAACTACATGTATCAATATAGGAGAAAACAGAGTGAAACCTAAATATTAAAACTGTTACTGCCAACGAACGGTTTAACCTAGAAGAACGAAATTTGGTGAGCCAAGTAGGATTGGGGTACTGATCATTATCTGAATGTGTCATCAAGATTGGGTGAAAAAATGTGTGCTGAGATTTCAGGAAACACGTAGTTTTTCGAAGCTTGGCAACGCATTTCCATGAAAGTTATTTGCGCCAGTCTCAGCTTCGGGCTACATCAATAGGAAACAAACCATAGAGATAAAACTTGGAACTACTTTATTGTGTGAAGTTTCACAGAGCTAGCACACACCGTGTTTGATTTAGAGTTCCAACTACATGTATCCATATAGGAGAAAACAGAGTGAAAGCTAAATTTAAAACTGTTACTGCAAACGAACGGTTTAACCTAGAAGAAGGAAATTTGGTGAGCCAAGTGGGATTGGGGTACTGATCATTACCTGAAAGTCTCATCAAGATTGGGTGAAAAAATGTGTGCTGAGATTTCAAGAAACTCGAATTTTTTTGGAAGCTTGTCAACCCCTTTCAATTAAAGTGATTTGCACCAGTCTCTGCTTATGGCTACATCAATAGGAAACACACCATAGATACAGGACTTGGAACTTCTTTATTGTGCAATTTTCAAAAAGCTAGCACAAACCGTGTTTGATTTAGAGTTCCAACTACATGTATCCCTATAGGAGAAAACAGAGTGAAACTTAAAAATTAAAACAGTTACTGCCAATGAACGGTTTAACCTAGAAGAACGAAATTTGGTGAGCCAAGTGGGATTGGGGTACTGATCATTATCTGAAAGTGTCATCAAGATTGGGTGAAAAAATGTGTGCTGAGATTTCAGGAAACTCGTAGTTTTTTGGAAGCTTGGCAACCCCTTTCCATGAATGTGATTTGCGCCAGTCTCTGCTTCGGGCTACATCAATACGAAACAAACCATAGAGATAGAACTTGGAATTAATTTATTGTGTCAAGTTTCAAAGAGCTAGCCCAAACCGTGTTTGATTTAGAGTTCCAACTACATGTATCCTTATAGGAGAAAACAGAGTGAAAGCTAAAAATTAAAACTGTTACTGCAAACGAACGGTTTAACCTAGAAGAAGGAAATTTGGTGAGCCAAGTGGGATTGGGGTTCTGATCATTACCTGAAAGTGTCATCAAGTTTGGGTGAAAAAAATGTGTGCTGAGATTTCAGGAACCTCGTAGTTTTTGGAAGCCTGGCAACCCATTTCCATGAAAGTGATTTGCGCCAGTCTCTGCTTAGGGATACATCAATAGGAAACAAACCATAGAGATAGATCTTGCAACTTCTTTATTGTGTCACGTTTCAAAAAGCTGGCACAAACCGTGTTTGATTTAGAGTTCCAACTACATGTATCACTATAGGAGAAAACAGAGTGAAACCTAAAAATTAAAACAGTTACTGCCAACGAACGGTTTAACCTAGAAGAACGGAAATTTGGTGACCCAAGTGGGATTGGGCTACTGATCATTACCTGAAAGTGTCATCAAGATTGAGTGAAAAAATGTGTGCTGAGATTTCAGGAAACTCGTAGTTTTTGGAAGCTTGGCAACCCATTTCCATGAAAGTGATTTGCGCCAGTCTCTGCTTAGGGCTACATCAATAGGAAACAAACCATAGAGATAGAACAAGGAACTACTTTATTGTGTCAAGTTTCAAAGAGCTAGCACAAACCGTGTTTGATTTAGAGTTCCATCTACATGTATCCCTATAGGAGAAAACAGAGTGAAACCTAAAAATTAAAACAGTTACTGCCAACGAATGGTTTAACCTAGAAGAACGGAAATTTGGTGACCCAAGTGGGATTGGGCTACTGATCATTACCTGAAAGTGTCATCAAGATTGAGTGAAAAAATGTGTGCTGAGATTTCAGGAAACTCGTAGTTTTTGGAAGCTTGGCAACCCATTTCCATGAAAGTGATTTGCGCCAGTCTCTGCTTAGGGCTATATCAATAGGAAACAAACCATAGAGATAGAACTTGGAACTACTTTATTGTGTCAAGTTTCAAAGAGCTAGCCCAAACCGTGTTTGATTTAGAGTTCCAACTACATGTATCGCTATAGGAGAAAACAGAGTGAAACCTAAAAATTAAAAATGTTACTGCCTCGAACGGTTTAACGTAGAATAACGATATTTGGTGAGCCAAGTGGGATTGGTGTACTGATCATTACCTGAAATTGTCATCAAGATTGGGTGAAAAAATGTGTGCTGTGATTTCAGGAAACTCGTAGTTTTTTGGAAGCTTGGCAACCACTTTCCATGAAAATGATTTGTGCCAGTCTCTGCTTAGGTCTACATCAATAGGAAGCATACCATAGAGATAGAACTTGGAACTACTTTATTGTGTCAAGTTTCCAAGAGCTAGCACAAACCGTGTTTGATTTAGAGTTCCAACTACATGTATCCATATAGGAGAAAACAGAGTGAAACCTAAAAATTAATACTGTTACTGCCAACGAACGGTTTAACCTAGAAGAACGGAAATTTGGTGACCCAAGTGGGATTGGGCTACTGATCATTACCTGAAAGTGTCATCAAGATTGGGTGAAAAAATGTGTGCTGAGATTTCAGGAAAACGTAGTTTTTTGGAAGCTTGGCAAACCCTTTCCATGAAAGTGATTTGTGCCAGTCTCTGCTTCGGGCTACATCAATAGGAAACAAACCATAGAAATAGAACTTGGAACTACTTTATTGTGTCAAGTTTCAGAGAGCTAGCACACACCGTGTTTGATTTAGAGTTACAACTACATGTATCCATATAGGAGAAAACAGAGTGAAAGCTAAAAATTAAAACTGTTACTGCCAACGAACGGTTTAACCTAGAAGAACGAAATTTGGTGAGCCAAGTGGGATTGGGGTACTGATCATTATCTGAAAGTGTCATCAAGATGGGGTGAAAAAATGAGTGCTGAGATTTCAGGAAACTCGTAGTTTTTTGGAAGCTTGGCAACCCCTTTCCATGAAAGTGATTTGCGCCAGTCTCTGCTTAGGGCTACATCAATAGGAAACACACCATAGATACAGGACTTGGAACTTCTTTTGTGTCAAGTTTCAAAAAGCAAGCACAAACCGTGTTTCATTTAGAGTTCCATCTACATGTATCCCTATAGGAGAAAACAGAGTGAAACCTAAAAATTAAAACTGTTACTACCAACGAAAAGTTGAACCTAGAAGAACGAAATTTGGTGAGCCAAGTGGGATTGGGGTACTGATCATTACCTGAAAGTTTCATCAAGATTGGGTGAAAAAATGTGTGCTGAGATTTCAGGAAACTCGTAGTTTTTGGAATCTTGGCAACCCCTTTCCATGAAAGTGATTTACGCCAGTCTCTGCTTAGGGCTACAGCAATAGGAAACAAATCATAGTGACAGAACTTGGAATTAATTTATTGTGTCAAGTTTCAAAGAGCTAGCACAAACCGTGTTTGATTTAGAGTTCCAAATACATGTATCCACATAGGAGAAAACAGAGTGAAACCTAAAAATTAAAACTGTTACTGCCAACGAACGGTTTAAACTTGAAGAACGAAATTTGTTGAGTCAAGTGGGATTGGGGTACTGAACATTACCTGAAAGTGTCATCAAGATTGGGTGAAAAAATGTGTGCTGAGATTTCAGGAAACTCGTAGTTTTTTGGAAGCTTGGCAACCCCTTTCCATGAAAGTGATTTGCGCCAGTCTCTGCTTAGGGCTACATCAATAGGAAACAAACCATAGAGATAGATCTTGGAACTTCTTTATTGTGTCACGTTTCAAAAAGCTAGCACAAACCGTGTTTGATTTAGAGTTCCAACTACATGTATCCATATAGGAGAAAACAGGGTGAAACCTAAAAATTAAAACAGTTACTGCCAACGAATGGTTTAACATAGAAGAACGAAATTTGGTGATCCAAGTGAGATTGGGTTACTTATCATTACCTGAAAGTGTCATCAAGATTGGGTGAAAAAATGTGTACTGAGATTTCAGGAAACTCGTAGTTTTTTTTGAAGCTGGGCAACCCCTTTCCATGAAAGTGATTTGCGCCAGTCTCTGCATAGGGCTATATCAATAGGAAACAAACCATAGAGATAGAACTTGGAACTACTTTATTGTTTCAAGTTTCAAAGAGCTAGCAGAAACCGTGTTTGATTTAGAGTTCCAACTACATGTATCCCTATAGGAGAAAACAGAGTGAAACCTAAAAATTAAAACTGTTACTGCCAACGAACGGTTTAACCTAGAAGAACGAAATTTGGTGAGCCAAGTGGGATTGGGGTACTGATCATTATCTGAAAGTGTCATCAAGATGGGGTGAAAAAATGAGTGCTGAGATTTCAGGAAACTCGTAGTTTTTTGGAAGCTTGGCAACCCATTTCCATGAAAGTGATTTGCGCCAGTCTCTGCTTAGGGCTATATCAATAGGAAACAAACCATAGAGATAGAACTTGGAACTACTTTATTGTGTCAAGTTTCAAAGAGCTAGCCCAAACCGTGTTTGATTTAGAGTTCCAACTACATGTATCGCTATAGGAGAAAACAGAGTGAAACCTAAAAATTAAAAATGTTACTGCCTCGAACGGTTTAACGTAGAATAACGATATTTGGTGAGCCAAGTGGGATTGGTGTACTGATCATTACCTGAAATTGTCATCAAGATTGGGTGAAAAAATGTGTGCTGTGATTTCAGGAAACTCGTAGTTTTTTGGAAGCTTGGCAACCACTTTCCATGAAAATGATTTGTGCCAGTCTCTGCTTAGGTCTACATCAATAGGAAGCATACCATAGAGATAGAACTTGGAACTACTTTATTGTGTCAAGTTTCCAAGAGCTAGCACAAACCGTGTTTGATTTAGAGTTCCAACTACATGTATCCATATAGGAGAAAACAGAGTGAAACCTAAAAATTAATACTGTTACTGCCAACGAACGGTTTAACCTAGAAGAACGGAAATTTGGTGACCCAAGTGGGATTGGGCTACTGATCATTACCTGAAAGTGTCATCAAGATTGGGTGAAAAAATGTGTGCTGAGATTTCAGGAAAACGTAGTTTTTTGGAAGCTTGGCAAACCCTTTCCATGAAAGTGATTTGTGCCAGTCTCTGCTTCGGGCTACATCAATAGGAAACAAACCATAGAAATAGAACTTGGAACTACTTTATTGTGTCAAGTTTCAGAGAGCTAGCACACACCGTGTTTGATTTAGAGTTACAACTACATGTATCCATATAGGAGAAAACAGAGTGAAAGCTAAAAATTAAAACTGTTACTGCCAACGAACGGTTTAACCTAGAAGAACGAAATTTGGTGAGCCAAGTGGGATTGGGGTACTGATCATTATCTGAAAGTGTCATCAAGATGGGGTGAAAAAATGAGTGCTGAGATTTCAGGAAACTCGTAGTTTTTTGGAAGCTTGGCAACCCCTTTCCATGAAAGTGATTTGCGCCAGTCTCTGCTTAGGGCTACATCAATAGGAAACACACCATAGATACAGGACTTGGAACTTCTTTTGTGTCAAGTTTCAAAAAGCAAGCACAAACCGTGTTTCATTTAGAGTTCCATCTACATGTATCCCTATAGGAGAAAACAGAGTGAAACCTAAAAATTAAAACTGTTACTACCAACGAAAAGTTGAACCTAGAAGAACGAAATTTGGTGAGCCAAGTGGGATTGGGGTACTGATCATTACCTGAAAGTTTCATCAAGATTGGGTGAAAAAATGTGTGCTGAGATTTCAGGAAACTCGTAGTTTTTGGAATCTTGGCAACCCCTTTCCATGAAAGTGATTTACGCCAGTCTCTGCTTAGGGCTACAGCAATAGGAAACAAATCATAGTGACAGAACTTGGAATTAATTTATTGTGTCAAGTTTCAAAGAGCTAGCACAAACCGTGTTTGATTTAGAGTTCCAAATACATGTATCCACATAGGAGAAAACAGAGTGAAACCTAAAAATTAAAACTGTTACTGCCAACGAACGGTTTAAACTTGAAGAACGAAATTTGTTGAGTCAAGTGGGATTGGGGTACTGAACATTACCTGAAAGTGTCATCAAGATTGGGTGAAAAAATGTGTGCTGAGATTTCAGGAAACTCGTAGTTTTTTGGAAGCTTGGCAACCCCTTTCCATGAAAGTGATTTGCGCCAGTCTCTGCTTAGGGCTACATCAATAGGAAACAAACCATAGAGATAGATCTTGGAACTTCTTTATTGTGTCACGTTTCAAAAAGCTAGCACAAACCGTGTTTGATTTAGAGTTCCAACTACATGTATCCATATAGGAGAAAACAGGGTGAAACCTAAAAATTAAAACAGTTACTGCCAACGAATGGTTTAACATAGAAGAACGAAATTTGGTGATCCAAGTGAGATTGGGTTACTTATCATTACCTGAAAGTGTCATCAAGATTGGGTGAAAAAATGTGTACTGAGATTTCAGGAAACTCGTAGTTTTTTTTGAAGCTGGGCAACCCCTTTCCATGAAAGTGATTTGCGCCAGTCTCTGCATAGGGCTACATCAATAGGAAACAAACCATAGAGATAGAACTTGGAACTACTTTATTGTGTCAAGTTTCAAAGAGCTAGCCCAAACGGTGTTTGATTTAGAGTTCCAACTACATGTATCGCTATAGGAGAAAACAGAGTGAAACCTAAAAATTAAAACTGTTACTGCCAACGAATGGTTTAACCTAGAAGAACGATATTTGGTGAGCCAAGTGGGATTCGTGAACTGATCATTACCTGAAATTGTCATACAGATTGGTTGAAAAAATATGTGCTGAGATTTCAGGAAACTCGTAGTTTTTTGGAAGGTTGGCAACCCCTTTCCATGAAAGAGATTTGCGCCAGTCTCTGCTTAGGTCTACATCAATAGGAAACAAACCATAGAGATAGAACTTGGGACTACTTTATTGTGTCAAGTTTCCAAGAGCTAGCACAAACCGTGTTTGATTTAGTGTTCCAAATACATGTATCCCTATAGGAGAAAACAGAGTGAAACCTAAAAATTAATACTGTTACTGCCAACGAACGGTTTAACCTAGAAGAACGGAAATTTGGTGACACAAGTGGGATTGGGCTACTGATCATTACCTGAAAGTGTCTTCAAGATTGGGTGAAAAAATGTGTGCTGATATTTCAGGAAAACGTAGTTTTTTGGAAGCTTGGCAAACCCTTTCCATGAAAGTGATTTGCGCCAGTCTCTGCTTCGGGCTACATCAATAGGAAACAAACCATAGAGATAGAACTTGGAACTACTTTATTGTTTGAAGTTTCAGAGAGCTAGCACACACCGTGTTTGATTTAGAGTTCCAACTACATGTATCCATATAGGAGAAAACAGAGTGAAAGCTAAAAATTAAAACTGTTACTGCCAACGAACGGTTTAACCTAGAAGAACGAAATTTGGTGAGCCAAGTGGGATTGGGGTACTGATCATTATCTGAAAGTGTCATCAAGATGGGGTGAAAAAATGAGTGCTGAGATTTCAGGAAACTCGTAGTTTTTTGGAAGCTTGGCAACCCCTTTCCATGAAAGTGATTTGCGCCAGTCTCTGCTTAGGGCTACATCAATAGGAAACACACCATAGATACAGGACTTGGAACTTCTTTTGTGTCAAGTTTCAAAAAGCTAGCACAAACCGTGTTTGATTTAGAGTTCCTACTACATGTATCCCTATAGGAGAAAACAGAGTGAAACCCAAAAATTAAAACTGTTACTGCCAACAAACGGTTTAAACTAGAAGAACAAAATTTGGTGAGCCAAGTGGGATTGGGGTACTGATCATTACCTGAAAGTGTCATCAAGATTGGTTGAAAAAATGTGTGCTGAGATTTCAGGAAACACGTAGTTTTTTGGAAGGTTGGCAAACCCTTTCCATGAAAGTGATTTGCACCAGTCTCTGCTTAGGGCTACAGCAATAGGAAAAAAACCATAGAGATAGAACTTGGAACTACTTTATTGTGTCAAGTTTCCAAGAGCTAGCACAAACCGTGTTTGATTTAGTGTTCCAACTACATGTATCAATATAGGAGAAAACAGAGTGAAACCTAAAAATTAAAACTGTTACTGCCAACGAACGGTTTAACCTAGAAGAATGAAATTTGGTGAGCCAAGTAGGATTGGGGTACTGATCATTATCTGAATGTGTCATCAAGATTGGGTGAAAAAATGTGTGCTGAGATTTCAGGAAACTCGTAGTTTTTTGGAAGCTTGGCAACCCTTTCAATGAAAGTGATTTGCGCCAGTCTCTGCTTAGGGCTACATCAATAGGAAACAAACCATAGAGAGAGAACTTGGAACTACTTTATTGTGTCAAGTTTCAAAGAGCTAGCACAAACCGTGTTTGATTTAGAGTTCCATCTACATGTATCCCTATAGGAGAAAACAGAGTGAAACCTAAAAATTAAAACTGTTACTTCCAACGAACGGTTTAACCTAGAAGAAGGAAATTTGGTGAGCCAAGTGGGATTGGGGTACTGATCATTACCTGAAAGTGTCATCAAGATTGGGTGAAAAAATGTGTGCTAAGATTTCAGGAAACTCGTAGTTTTTGGAAGCTTGGCAACCCCTTTCCATGAAAGTGATTTGCGCCAGTCTCTGCTTAGGGCTACAGCAATAGGAAACTAATCATAGTGACAGAACTTGGAATTAATTTATTGTGTCAAGTTTCAAGGAGCTAGCACAAACCGTGTTTGATTTAGAGTTCCAACTACATGTATCCCTATAGGAGAAAACAGAGTGAAACCTAAAAATTAAAACTGTTACTGCCAACGAACGGTTTAACCTAGAAGAACGAAATTTGGTGAGCCAAGTGGGATTGGGGTACTGATCATTATCTGAAAGTGTCATCAAGATTGGGTGAAAAAATGTGTGCTGAGATTTCAGGAAACTCGTAGTTTTTTGGAAGCTTGGCAACCCCTTTCCATGAGTGTGATTTGCGCCAGTCTCTGCTTCGGGCTACATCAATACGAAACAAACCATAGAGATAGAACTTGGAACTACTTTATTGTGTCAAGTTTCACAGAGCTAGCACAAACCGTGTTTGATTTAGAGTTCCAACTACATGTATCCTTATAGGAGAAAACAGGGTGAAACCTAAAAATTAAAACAGTTACTGCCAACGAATGGTTTAACATAGAAGAACGAAATTTGGTGATCCAAGTGGGATTGGGTTACTGATCATTACCTGAAAGTGTCATCAAGATTGGGTGAAAAAATGTGTGCTGAGATTTCAGGAAACTCGTAGTTTTTTGGAAGCTTGGCAACCCCTTTCCATGAAAGAGATTTGCGCCAGTCTCTGCTTAGGTCTACATCAATAGGAAACAAACCATAGAGATAGAACTTGGAACTACTTTATTGTGTCAAGTTTCAAAGAGCTAGCACAAACCGTGTTTGATTTAGTGTTCCAAATACATGTATCCCTATAGGAGAAAACAGAGTGGAACCTAAAAATTAATACTGTTACTGCCAACGAACGGTTTAACCTAGAAGAACGGAAATTTGGTGACACAAGTGGGATTGGGCTACTGATCATTACCTGAAAGTGTCTTCAAGATTGGGTGAAAAAATGTGTGCTGATATTTCAGGAAAACGTAGTTTTTTGGAAGCTTGGCAAACCCTTTCCATGAAAGTGATTTGCGCCAGTCTCTGCTTCGGGCTACATCAATAGGAAACAAACCATAGAGATAGAACTTGGAACTACTTTATTGTGTCAAGTTTCAGAGAGCTAGCACACACTGTGTTTGATTTAGAGTTCCATCTACATGTATCCCTATAGGAGAAAACAGCGTGAAAGCTAAAAATTAAAACTGTTACTGCCAACGAACGGTTTAACCTAGAAGAACGAAATTTGGTGAGCCAAGTGGGATTGGGGTACTGATCATTATCTGAAAGTGTCATCAAGATGGGGTGAAAAAATGTGTGCTGAGATTTCAGGAAACTCGTAGTTTTTTGGAAGCTTGGCAACCCCTATCCATGAAAGTGATTTGCGCCAGTCTCTGCTTAGGGCTACATCAATAGGAAACACACCATAGATACAGGACTTGGAACTTCTTTTGTGTCAAGTTTCAAAAAGCTAGCACAAACCGTGTTTGATTTAGAGTTCCTACTACAAGTATCCCTATAGGAGAAAACAGAGTGAAACCTAAAAATTAAAACTGTTACTGCCAACAAACGGTTTAAACTAGAAGAACAAAATTTGGTGAGCCAAGTGGGATTGGGGTACTGATCATTACCTGAAAGTGTCATCAAGATTGGTTGAAAAAATGTGTGCTGAGATTTCAGGAAACACGTAGTTTTTTGGAAGGTTGGCAAACCCTTTCCATGAAAGTGATTTGCGCCAGTCTCTGCTTAGGGCTACAGCAATAAGAAACAAATAATAGTGACAGAACTTGGAATTAATTTATTGTGTCAAGTTTCAAAGAGCTAGCACAAACCGTGTTTGATTTAGAGTTCCAACTACATGTATCCCTATAGGAGAAAACAGAGTGAAACCTAAAAATTAAAACTGTTACTGCCAACGAACGGTTTAAACTTGAAGAACGAAATTTGTTGAGCCAAGTGGGATTGGGGTACTGAACATTACCTGAAAGTGTCATCAAGATTGGGTGAAAAAATGTGTGCTGAGATTTCAGGAAACTCGTAGTTTTTTGGAAGCTTGGCAACCCCTTTCCATGAAAGTGATTTGCGCCAGTCTCTGCTTAGGGCTACATCAATAGGAAACAAACCATAGAGATAGATCTTGGAACTTCTTTATTGTGTCACGTTTCAAAAAGCTAGCACAAACCGTGTTTGATTTAGAGTTCCAACTACATGTATCCATATAGGAGAAAACAGGGTGAAACCTAAAAATTAAAACAGTTACTGCCAACGAATGGTTTAACATAGAAGAACGAAATTTGGTGATCCAAGTGAGATTGGGTTACTTATCATTACCTGAAAGTGTCATCAAGATTGGGTGAAAAAATGTGTACTGAGATTTCAGGAAACTCGTAGTTTTTTTTGAAGCTGGGCAACCCCTTTCCATGAAAGTGATTTGCGCCAGTCTCTGCATAGGGCTACATCAATAGGAAACAAACCATAGAGATAGAACTTGGAACTACTTTATTGTGTCAAGTTTCAAAGAGCTAGCCCAAACGGTGTTTGATTTAGAGTTCCAACTACATGTATCGCTATAGGAGAAAACAGAGTGAAACCTAAAAATTAAAACTGTTACTGCCAACGAATGGTTTAACCTAGAAGAACGATATTTGGTGAGCCAAGTGGGATTCGTGAACTGATCATTACCTGAAATTGTCATACAGATTGGTTGAAAAAATATGTGCTGAGATTTCAGGAAACTCGTAGTTTTTTGGAAGGTTGGCAACCCCTTTCCATGAAAGAGATTTGCGCCAGTCTCTGCTTAGGTCTACATCAATAGGAAACAAACCATAGAGATAGAACTTGGGACTACTTTATTGTGTCAAGTTTCCAAGAGCTAGCACAAACCGTGTTTGATTTAGTGTTCCAAATACATGTATCCCTATAGGAGAAAACAGAGTGAAACCTAAAAATTAATACTGTTACTGCCAACGAACGGTTTAACCTAGAAGAACGGAAATTTGGTGACACAAGTGGGATTGGGCTACTGATCATTACCTGAAAGTGTCTTCAAGATTGGGTGAAAAAATGTGTGCTGATATTTCAGGAAAACGTAGTTTTTTGGAAGCTTGGCAAACCCTTTCCATGAAAGTGATTTGCGCCAGTCTCTGCTTCGGGCTACATCAATAGGAAACAAACCATAGAGATAGAACTTGGAACTACTTTATTGTTTGAAGTTTCAGAGAGCTAGCACACACCGTGTTTGATTTAGAGTTCCAACTACATGTATCCATATAGGAGAAAACAGAGTGAAAGCTAAAAATTAAAACTGTTACTGCCAACGAACGGTTTAACCTAGAAGAACGAAATTTGGTGAGCCAAGTGGGATTGGGGTACTGATCATTATCTGAAAGTGTCATCAAGATGGGGTGAAAAAATGAGTGCTGAGATTTCAGGAAACTCGTAGTTTTTTGGAAGCTTGGCAACCCCTTTCCATGAAAGTGATTTGCGCCAGTCTCTGCTTAGGGCTACATCAATAGGAAACACACCATAGATACAGGACTTGGAACTTCTTTTGTGTCAAGTTTCAAAAAGCTAGCACAAACCGTGTTTGATTTAGAGTTCCTACTACATGTATCCCTATAGGAGAAAACAGAGTGAAACCCAAAAATTAAAACTGTTACTGCCAACAAACGGTTTAAACTAGAAGAACAAAATTTGGTGAGCCAAGTGGGATTGGGGTACTGATCATTACCTGAAAGTGTCATCAAGATTGGTTGAAAAAATGTGTGCTGAGATTTCAGGAAACACGTAGTTTTTTGGAAGGTTGGCAAACCCTTTCCATGAAAGTGATTTGCACCAGTCTCTGCTTAGGGCTACAGCAATAGGAAAAAAACCATAGAGATAGAACTTGGAACTACTTTATTGTGTCAAGTTTCCAAGAGCTAGCACAAACCGTGTTTGATTTAGTGTTCCAACTACATGTATCAATATAGGAGAAAACAGAGTGAAACCTAAAAATTAAAACTGTTACTGCCAACGAACGGTTTAACCTAGAAGAATGAAATTTGGTGAGCCAAGTAGGATTGGGGTACTGATCATTATCTGAATGTGTCATCAAGATTGGGTGAAAAAATGTGTGCTGAGATTTCAGGAAACTCGTAGTTTTTTGGAAGCTTGGCAACCCTTTCAATGAAAGTGATTTGCGCCAGTCTCTGCTTAGGGCTACATCAATAGGAAACAAACCATAGAGAGAGAACTTGGAACTACTTTATTGTGTCAAGTTTCAAAGAGCTAGCACAAACCGTGTTTGATTTAGAGTTCCATCTACATGTATCCCTATAGGAGAAAACAGAGTGAAACCTAAAAATTAAAACTGTTACTTCCAACGAACGGTTTAACCTAGAAGAAGGAAATTTGGTGAGCCAAGTGGGATTGGGGTACTGATCATTACCTGAAAGTGTCATCAAGATTGGGTGAAAAAATGTGTGCTAAGATTTCAGGAAACTCGTAGTTTTTGGAAGCTTGGCAACCCCTTTCCATGAAAGTGATTTGCGCCAGTCTCTGCTTAGGGCTACAGCAATAGGAAACTAATCATAGTGACAGAACTTGGAATTAATTTATTGTGTCAAGTTTCAAGGAGCTAGCACAAACCGTGTTTGATTTAGAGTTCCAACTACATGTATCCCTATAGGAGAAAACAGAGTGAAACCTAAAAATTAAAACTGTTACTGCCAACGAACGGTTTAACCTAGAAGAACGAAATTTGGTGAGCCAAGTGGGATTGGGGTACTGATCATTATCTGAAAGTGTCATCAAGATTGGGTGAAAAAATGTGTGCTGAGATTTCAGGAAACTCGTAGTTTTTTGGAAGCTTGGCAACCCCTTTCCATGAGTGTGATTTGCGCCAGTCTCTGCTTCGGGCTACATCAATACGAAACAAACCATAGAGATAGAACTTGGAACTACTTTATTGTGTCAAGTTTCACAGAGCTAGCACAAACCGTGTTTGATTTAGAGTTCCAACTACATGTATCCTTATAGGAGAAAACAGGGTGAAACCTAAAAATTAAAACAGTTACTGCCAACGAATGGTTTAACATAGAAGAACGAAATTTGGTGATCCAAGTGGGATTGGGTTACTGATCATTACCTGAAAGTGTCATCAAGATTGGGTGAAAAAATGTGTGCTGAGATTTCAGGAAACTCGTAGTTTTTTGGAAGCTTGGCAACCCCTTTCCATGAAAGAGATTTGCGCCAGTCTCTGCTTAGGTCTACATCAATAGGAAACAAACCATAGAGATAGAACTTGGAACTACTTTATTGTGTCAAGTTTCAAAGAGCTAGCACAAACCGTGTTTGATTTAGTGTTCCAAATACATGTATCCCTATAGGAGAAAACAGAGTGGAACCTAAAAATTAATACTGTTACTGCCAACGAACGGTTTAACCTAGAAGAACGGAAATTTGGTGACACAAGTGGGATTGGGCTACTGATCATTACCTGAAAGTGTCTTCAAGATTGGGTGAAAAAATGTGTGCTGATATTTCAGGAAAACGTAGTTTTTTGGAAGCTTGGCAAACCCTTTCCATGAAAGTGATTTGCGCCAGTCTCTGCTTCGGGCTACATCAATAGGAAACAAACCATAGAGATAGAACTTGGAACTACTTTATTGTGTCAAGTTTCAGAGAGCTAGCACACACTGTGTTTGATTTAGAGTTCCATCTACATGTATCCCTATAGGAGAAAACAGCGTGAAAGCTAAAAATTAAAACTGTTACTGCCAACGAACGGTTTAACCTAGAAGAACGAAATTTGGTGAGCCAAGTGGGATTGGGGTACTGATCATTATCTGAAAGTGTCATCAAGATGGGGTGAAAAAATGTGTGCTGAGATTTCAGGAAACTCGTAGTTTTTTGGAAGCTTGGCAACCCCTATCCATGAAAGTGATTTGCGCCAGTCTCTGCTTAGGGCTACATCAATAGGAAACACACCATAGATACAGGACTTGGAACTTCTTTTGTGTCAAGTTTCAAAAAGCTAGCACAAACCGTGTTTGATTTAGAGTTCCTACTACAAGTATCCCTATAGGAGAAAACAGAGTGAAACCTAAAAATTAAAACTGTTACTGCCAACAAACGGTTTAAACTAGAAGAACAAAATTTGGTGAGCCAAGTGGGATTGGGGTACTGATCATTACCTGAAAGTGTCATCAAGATTGGTTGAAAAAATGTGTGCTGAGATTTCAGGAAACACGTAGTTTTTTGGAAGGTTGGCAAACCCTTTCCATGAAAGTGATTTGCGCCAGTCTCTGCTTAGGGCTACAGCAATAAGAAACAAATAATAGTGACAGAACTTGGAATTAATTTATTGTGTCAAGTTTCAAAGAGCTAGCACAAACCGTGTTTGATTTAGAGTTCCAACTACATGTATCCCTATAGGAGAAAACAGAGTGAAACCTAAAAATTAAAACTGTTACTGCCAACGAACGGTTTAAACTTGAAGAACGAAATTTGTTGAGCCAAGTGGGATTGGGGTACTGAACATTACCTGAAAGTGTCATCAAGATTGGGTGAAAAAATGTGTGCTGATATTTCAGGAAACTCGTAGTTATTTGGAAGCTTGGCAACCCCTTTCCATGAAAGTGATTTGCGCCAGTCTCTGCTTAGGGCTACATCAATAGGAAACAAACCATAGAGATAGATCTTGGAACTTCTTTATTGTGTCACGTTTCAAAAAGCTAGCACAATCCGTGTTTGATTTAGAGTTCCAACTACATGTATCCATATAGGAGAAAACAGGGTGAAACCTAAAAATTAAAACAGTTACTGCCAACGAATGGTTTAACATAGAAGAACGAAATTTGGTGATCCAAGTGGGATTGGATTACTGATCATTACCTGAAAGTGTCATCAAGATTGGGTGAAAAAATGTGTGCTGAGATTTCATTACACTCGTAGTTTTTTTTGAAGCTGGGCAACCCCTTTCCATGAAAGTGATTTGCGCCAGTCTCTGCATAGGGCTACATCAATAGGAAACAAACCATAGAGATAGAACTTGGAACTACTTTATTGTGTCAAGTTCAAAGAGCTAGCCCAAACGGTGTTTGATTTAGAGTTCCAACTACATGTATCGCTATAGGAGAAAACAGAGTGAAACCTAAAAATTAAAACTGTTACTGCCAACGAATGGTTTAACCTAGAAGAACGATATTTGGTGAGCCAAGTGGGATTGGTGAACTGATCATTACCTGAAATTGTCATAAAGATTGGTTGAAAAAATATGTGCTGAGATTTCAGGAAACTCATAGTTTTTTGGAAGCTTGGCAACCCCTTTCCATGAAAGAGATTTGTGCCAGTCTCTGCTTAGGTCTACATCAATAGGAAACAAACCATAGAGATAGAACTTGGAACTACTTTATTGTGTCAAGTTTCCAAGAGCTAGCACAAACCGTGTTTGATTTAGTGTTCCAAATACATGTATCCCTATAGGAGAAAACAGAGTGAAACCTAAAAA
Source organism: Spermophilus citellus (assembly GCF_964194105.1). Classification (NCBI taxonomy): domain Eukaryota; kingdom Metazoa; phylum Chordata; class Mammalia; order Rodentia; family Sciuridae; genus Spermophilus; species Spermophilus citellus. The sequence goes on along the minus strand of NC_138197.1, from coordinate 16,942,752 downwards.
TTAATACTGTTACTGCCAACGAACGGTTTAACCTAGAAGAACGGAAATTTGGTGACACAAGTGGGATTGGGCTACTGATCATTACCTGAAAGTGTCATCAAGATTGGGTGAAAAAATGTGTGCTGATATTTCAGGAAAACGTAGTTTTTTGGAAGCTTGGCAACCCCTTTCCATGAAAGTGATTTGCGCCAGTCTCTGCTTAGGGCTACAGCAATAGGAAACTAATCATAGTGACAGAACTTGGAATTAATTTATTGTGTCAAGTTTCAAGGAGCTAGCACAAACCGTGTTTGATTTAGAGTTCCAACTACATGTATCCCTATAGGAGAAAAAAGAGTGAAACCTAAAAATTAAAACTGTTACTGCCAACGAACGGTTTAAACTTGAAGAACGAAATTTGGTGAGCCAAGTGGGATTGGGGTACTGATCATTACCTGAATGTGTCATCAAGATTGGGTGAAAAAATGTGTGCTGAGATTTCAGGAAAATCGTAGTTTTTTGGAAGCTTGTCAACCACTTTCCATTAAAGTGATTTGTGCCAGTCTCTGCTTAGGGCTACATCAATAGGAAACAAACCATAGAGATAGAACTTGGAACTACTTTATTGTGTCAAGTTTCAAAGAGCTAGCACAAACCGTGTTTGATTTAGAGTTCCATCTACATGTATCCCTATAGGAGAAAACAGAGTGAAACCTAAAAATTAAAACTGTTACTTCCAACGAACGGTTTAACCTAGAAGAAGGAAATTTGGTGAGCCAAGTGTGATTGGGGTACTGATCATTACCTGAAAGTGTCATCAAGATTGGGTGAAAAAATGTGTGCTGAGATTTCAGGAAACTCGTAGTTTTTTGGAAGCTTGGCAACCCCTTTCCATGAAAGTGATTTGCGCCAGTCTCTGCTTAGGGCTACAGCAATAGGAAACAAATCATAGTGATAGAACTTGGAATTAATTTATTGTGTCAAGTTTCAAAGAGCTAGCACAAACCGTGTTTGATTTAGAGTTCCAACTACATGTATCCCTATAGGAGAAAACAGAGTGAAACCTAAAAATTAAAACTGTTACTGCCAACGAACGGTTTAAACTTGAAGAACGAAATTTGGTGAGCCAAGTGGGATTGGGGTACTGATCATTACCTGAAAGTGGCATCAAGATTGGGTGAAAAAATGTGTGCTGAGATTTCAGGAAACTCGTAGTTTTTGGAAGCTTGGCAACCCCTTTCCATTAAAGTGATTTGCGCCAGTCTCTGTTTAGGGCTACATCAATAGGAAACAAATCATAGAGATAGAACTTGGAACTACTTTATTGTGTCAAGTTTCAAAGAGCTAGCACAAACCGAGTTTGATTTAGAGTTCCAACTACATGTATACATATAGGAGAAAACAGGGTGAAACCTAAAAATTAAAACAGTTACTGCCAACGAACGGTTTAACTTCGAAGAACGAAATTTGGTGATCCAAGTTGGATTGGGTTACTGATCATTACCAGAAAGTGTCATCAAGATTGGGTGAAAAAATGTGTGCTGAGATTTCAGGAAACTCGTAGTTTTTTGGAAGCTTGTCAACCACTTTTAATTAAAGTGTTTTGCGCCAGTCTCTGCTTATGGCTACATCAATAGGAAACACACCATAGATACAGGACTTGGAACTTCTTTATTGTGTCAAGTTTCAAAAAGCTAGCACAAACCGTGTTTGATTTAGAGATCCAACTACATGTATCCCTATAGGAGAAAACAGAGTGAAACCTAAAAATTAAAACTGTTACTGCCAACAAACGGTTTGACCTAGAAGAACAAAATTTGGTGAGCCAAGCGGGATTGGGGTACTGATCATTACCTGAATGTATCATCAAGTTTGGGTGAAAAAATGTGTGCTGAGATTTCAGGAAACTCGTAGTTTTTTGAAGCTTGGCAACCCCTTTCCATGAAAGTGATTTGCGCCAGTCTCTGCTTAGGGCTACATCAATAGGAAACAAACCATGGAGATAGAACTTGGAACTACTTTATTGTGTCAAGTTTCAAAGAGCTAGCACAAACCGTGTTTGGTTTAGAGTTCCAACAACATGTATCCATATAAAAGAAAACAGAGTGAAACCTAAGAATTAAAACTGTTACTTCCAACGAACTGTTTAACCTAGAAGAAGGAAATTTGGTGAGCCAAGTGGGATTGGGGTACTGATCATTACCTGAAAGTGTCATCAAGATTGGGTGAAAAAGTATGTGCTGAGATTTGAGGAAACACGTAGTTTTTGGAAGCTTGGCAACCCCTTTCCATGAAAGTGATTTGCGCCAGTCTCTGCTTAGGGCTACATCTTTAGGAAACAAACCATAGAGATAGAACATGGAACTACATTATTGTGTCAAGTTTCAAAGAGCTAGCACAAACCGTGTTTGATTTAGAGTTCCAACTACATATATACATATAGGAGAGAACAGAGTGAAACCTAAAAATTAAAACTGTTACTGCCAACGAACGGTTTAACCTAGAAGAAGGAAATTTGGTGAGCCAAGTGGGATTGGGGTACTGATCATTTCCTGAAAGTGTCATCAAGATTGGGTGAAAAAATATGTGCTGAGACTTCAGGAAACTCGTATTTTTTTGGAAGCTTGGCAACCCCTTTCCATGAAAGTGATTTGCACCAGTCTCTGCTTAGGGCTACATCAATAGGAAACAAATCATAGAGATAGAACTTGGAACTACATTATTGTGTCAAGTTTCAAAAAGCTAGCACAAACCCTGTTTGATTTAGAGTTCCAACTACATGTATCCCTATAGGAGAAAAGAGAGTGAAACCTAAAAATTAAAACAGTTACTGCCAACGAACGGTTTAACCTAGAAGAATGAAATTTGGTGAGCCAAGTGGGATTGGGGTACAGATCATTAACTAAAAGTGTCTTCAAGATTGGGTGAAAAAATGTGTGCTGAGATCAGGAAACTCGTAGTTTTTTGGAAGCTTGGCAACCCCTTTCCATGAAAGTGATTTGCGCCAGTCTCTGCTTAGGGCTATATCATTAGGAAACAAAGCATAGAGATAGAACTTGGAACTACTTTATTGTGTCAAGTTTCAAAGAGCTAGCACAAACCGTGTTTGATTTAGAGTTCCAACTACATGTATCCCTATAGGAGAAAATAGAGTGAAACCTAAAATTTAAAACTGTTACTGCCAACCAACGGTTTAACCTAGAAGAAAGAAATTTGGTGAGCCAATTTTGGATTGGCGTACTGATCATTATCTGAAAGTGTCATCAAGTTTGGGTGAAAAAATGTGTGCTGAGATTTCAGGAAACTCGTAGTGTTTTGGAAGCTTGGCAAACCCTTTCCATGAAAGTGATTTGCGCCAGTCTCTGCTTAGGGCTACATCAATAGGAAACAAACCATAGAGATAGAACTTGGAATTACTTTATTGTGTCAAGTTTCAAAGAGCTACCACAAACCGTTTTTGATTTAGAGTTTCAACAACATGTATCCATATAAAAGAAAACTGAGTGAAACCTAAAAATTAAAACTGTAGGAAATTTGGTGAGCCAAATGGGATTGGGGTACTGATCATTACCTGAAAGTGTCATCAAGATTGGGTGAAAAAATGTGTGCTGAGTTCAGAAAACTCGTAGTTTTTTGGAAGCATGGCAACCCCTTTCCATGAAAGTGATTTGCGCCAGTCTCTGCTTAGGGCTACATCAATAGGAAACAAACCATAGAGATAGAACTTGGAACTACTTTATTGTGTCAAGTTTCAAACAGCTAGCACAAACCGTGTTTGATTTAGAGTTCCAACTACATATATACATATAGGAGAAAACAGAGTGAAAGCTAAAAATTCAAACTGTTACTGCAAAAGAACGGTTTAACCTAGAAGAACGAAATTTGGTGAGCCAAGTGGGATTGGGGTACTGATCATTACCTGAAAGTGTCATCAAGTTTGGATGAAAAAATGTGTGCTGAGATTTCAGAAAACTTGTAGTTTTTGGAAGCTTGGCAACCCCTTTCCATGAAAGTGATTTGCGCCAGTCTCTGCTTAGGGCTACATCAATAGGAAACAAACCATAGAGATAGAACTTGGAATTACTTTATTGTGTCAAGTTTCAAAGAGCTACCACAAACCGTTTTTGATTTAGAGTTTCAACAACATGTATCCATATAAAAGAAAACTGAGTGAAACCTAAAAATTAAAACTGTAGGAAATTTGGTGAGCCAAATGGGATTGGGGTACTGATCATTACCTGAAAGTGTCATCAAGATTGGGTGAAAAAATGTGTGCTGAGTTCAGAAAACTCGTAGTTTTTTGGAAGCATGGCAACCCCTTTCCATGAAAGTGATTTGCGCCAGTCTCTGCTTAGGGCTACATCAATAGGAAACAAACCATAGAGATAGAACTTGGAACTACTTTATTGTGTCAAATTTCAAACAGCTAGCACAAACCGTGTTTGATTTAGAGTTCCAACTACATATATACATATAGGAGAAAACAGAGTGAAAGCTAAAAATTCAAACTGTTACTGCAAAAGAACGGTTTAACCTAGAAGAACGAAATTTGGTGAGCCAAGTGGGATTGGGGTACTGATCATTACCTGAAAGTGTCATCAAGTTTGGATGAAAAAATGTGTGCTGAGATTTCAGAAAACTTGTAGTTTTTGGAAGCTTGGCAACCCCTTTCCATGAAAGTGATTTGCGCCAGTCTCTGCTTACGGCTACATTAATAGGAAACAAACCATAGATATAGTACTTGGAACTATTTTATTGTGTGAAGTTTCAAAGAGCTAGCAGAAACCGTGTTTGATTTAGAGTTCCAACTACATGTATCCGTATAGGAGAAAACAGAGTGAAACCTAAAAATTAAAACTGTTACTGCCAACGAACGGTTTAACCTAGAAGAAGGAAATTTGGTGAGCCAAGTGGGATTGGGGTACTGATCATTTCCTGAAAGTGTCATCAAGATTGGGTGAAAAAATATGTGCTGAGATTTCAGGAAACTCGTAGTTTTTTGGAAGCTTGGCAACCCCTTTCATGAAAGTGATTTGCGCCAATCTCTGCTTACGGCTACATCAATAGGAAACTACCATAGATATAGGACTTGGAACTACTTTATTGTATCATGTTTCAAAGAGCTAGCACAAACCGTGTTTGATTTAGAGTTCCAACTATATGTATCCCTATAGGAGAAAACAGAGTGAAACCTAAAAATTAAAACTGTTACTGCCAACCAACGGTTTAACATAGAAGAACGAAATTTGGTGAGACAAGTGGGATTGGGGTACAGATCATTATCTGAAAGTGTCATCAAGATTGGGTGAAAAAATGTGTGCTGAGATTTCAGGAAAACGTAGTTTTTTGGAAGCTTGGCAACCCCTTTCCATGAAAGTGATTTGCGCCAGTCACTGCTTAGGGCTACATCATTAGCAAACAAACCATAGAGAGAGAACTTGGAACTACTTTATTGTGTCAAGTTTCAAAGAGCTAGCACAAACCGTGTTTGATTTAGAGTTCCAACTACATGTATCCGTACAGGAGAAAACAGAGTGAAACCTAAAAATTAAAACTGTTACTGCCAACGAACAGTTTAACTTAGAAGAAAAAAATTAGGTGAGCCAAGTGGGATTGGGGTACTGATCATTACCTGAAAGTGTCATCAAGATTGGGTGAAAAAATATGTGCTGAGATTTCAGGAAACTCGTAGTTTTTTGGAAGCTTGGCAACACCTTTCCATGAAAGTGATTTGCGCCAGTCTCTGCTTAGGGCTACATCAATAGGAAACAAATCATAGAGATAGAACTTGTAACTACATTATTGTGTGAAGTTTCAAAGAGCTAGCAAAAACCGTGTTTGATTTAGAGTTCCAACTACATATATCCCTATAGGAGAAAAGAGAGTGAAACCTAAAAATTAAAACAGTTACTGCCAGCGAACGATTTAACCTAGAAGAAAGAAATTTGGTGAGCCAATTGGGATTGGGGTACTGATCATTACCTGAAAGTGTCATCAAGTTTGGGTGAAAAAATGTGTGCTGAGATTTCAGGAAACTCGTAGTTTTTTGGAAGCTTGGCAACCCCTTTCCATGAAAGTGATTTGCGCCTGTCTCTGCTTATGGCTACATCAATAGGAAACAAACCATAGATATAGTACTTGGAACTACTTTATTGTATCATGTTTCAAAGAGCTAGTACAAACCGTGTTTGATTTAGAGTTCCAACTATATGTATCCCTATAGGAGAAAACAGAGTGAAACCTAAAAATTAAAACTGTTACTGCCAACCAACGGTTTAACCTAGAAGAACGAAATTTGGTTAGACAAGCGGAATTGGGGTACTGATCATTACCTGAAAGTGTCCTCAAGATTGGGTGAAAAAATGTGTGCTGAGATTTCAGGAAACTCGTAGTTTTTTGTAAGCTTGGCAAACCCTTTCCATGAAAGTGATTTGCGCCAGTCACTACTTAGGGCTACATCATTAGGAAACAAACCATAGAGAGAGAACTTGGAACTACTTTATTGTGTCAAGTTTCAAAGAGCTAGCACAAACCGTGTTTGATTTAGAATTCCAACTACATGTATCCGTACAGGAGAAAACAGAGTGAAACCTAAAAATTAAAACTGTTACTGCCAACGAACGGTTTAACTTAGAAGAAGGAAATTTGTTGAGCCAAGTGGGATTGGGGTACTGATCATTACCTAAAAGTGTCATCAAGATTGGGTGAAAAAATATGTGCTGAGATTTCAGGAAACTCATAGTTTTTTGGAAGCGTGGCAACCCCTTTGCATGAAAGTGATTTGCGCCAGTCACTGCTTAGGGCTACATCAATAGGAAACAAACCATAGAGATAGAACTTGGAATTACTTTATTGTGTCAAGTTTCAAAGAGCTAGCACAAACCGTGTTTGATTTAGAGTTCCAACAACATGTATCCATATAAAAGAAAACAGAGTGAAACCTAAAAATTAAAACTGTTATTTCCAATGAATGGTTTAACCTAGAAGAAGGAAATTTGGTGAGCCAAGTGGGATTGATGTACTGATCATTACCTGAAAGTGTCATCAAGATTGGGTGAAAAAGTATGTGCTGAGATTTCAGAAAACTCGATGTTTTTGGAAGCTTGGCAACCCCTTTCCATGAAAGTGATTTGCGCCAGTCTCTGCTTAGGGCTACATCATTAGGAAGCAAACCATAGAGATAGAACTTGGAACTACATTATTGTGTCAAGTTTAAAAGAGCTAGCACAAACCGTGTTTGATTTAGAGTTCCAACTACATGTATCAGTGTAGGAGAAAAGAGAGAGAAACCTAAAAATTAAAACAGTTACTGCCAACGAACGATTTAACCTAGAAGAACGAAATTTGGTCAGCCAAGTGAGATTGGGGTACTGATCATTAACTGAAAGTGTCTTCAAGATTGGGTGAAAAAATGTGTGCTGAGATCAGGAAACTCATAGTTTTTTGGAAGCTTGGCAACCCCTTTCCATGAAAGTGATTTGCGCCAGTCTATGCTTAGGGCTACATCAATAGGAAACAAACCATAGAGACAGAACTTGGAACTACTTTATTGTGTCAAGTTTCAAAGAGCTAGAACAAACCGTGTTGGATTTAGAGTTCCAACTACATATATACATATAGGAGAAAACAGAGTGAAAGCTAAAAATTAAAACGGTTACTGCAAACGAACGGTTTAACCTAGAAAAACGAAATTTGGTGAGCCAAGTGGGATTGGGGTACTGATCATTACCTGAAATTGTCATCAAGATTGGGAGAAAAAATGTGTGCTGAGATTTCAGGAAACTCGTAGTTTTTTGGAAGCTTGGCAACCCCTTTGTATGAAAGTGATTTGCACCAATCTCTGCTTAGGGCTATATCATTAGGAAACAAACCATAGAGATAGAACTTGAAACTACTTTATTGTGTCATGTTTCAAAGAGCTAGCACAAACCGTGTTTGATTTAGAGTTCCAAATACATGTATCCTTATAGGAGAAAACAGAGGGAAACCTAAAAATTAAAACTGTTATTGCCAACGAACGGTTTAACCTAGAAGAAGGAAATTTGTTGAGCCAAGTGGGATTGGTGTACTGATCATTTCCTTAAAGTGTCATCAAGATTGGGTGAAAAAATGTGTGCTGATATTTCAGGAAACTCATAGTTTTTTGGAAGCTTGGCAACCCCTTTTCATGAAAGTGATTTGTGCCAGTCTCTGCTTAGGGCTACATCAATAGGAAACAAACAATAAAAATAGAACATGGAACTACTTTATTGTGTCAAGTTTCAAAGAGCTAGCACAAACCGTGTTTGATTTAGAATTCCAACTACATGTATCCCTATAGGAGAAAAGAGAGTGAAACCTAAAAATTAAAACAGTTACTGCCAACGAACGGTTTAACCTAGAAGAAGGAAATTTGGTGAGCCAAGTGGGATTGGGTTAGTGATCATTACCTGACAGTGTCATCAAGATTGGGTGAAAAAATGTGTGCTGAGATTTCAGGAAACTCGTAGTTTTTTGGAAGCTTGGCAACCCCTTTCCATGAGTGTGATTTGCGCCAGTCTCTGCTTCGGGCTACATCAATACGAAACAAACCATAGAGATAGAACTTGGAACTACTTTATTGTGTCAAGTTTCACAGAGCTAGCACAAACCGTGTTTGATTTAGAGTTCCAACTACATGTATCCTTATAGGAGAAAACAGGGTGAAAGCTAAAAATTAAAACTGTTACTGCAAACGAACGGTTTAACCTAGAAGAAGGAAATTTGGTGAGCCAAGTGGGATTGGGGTTCTGATCATTACCTCAAAGTGTCATCAAGATTGGGTGAAAAAAATGTGTGCTGAGATTTCAGGAACCTCGTAGTTTTTGGAAGCTTGGCAACCCATTTCCATGAAAGTGATTTGCGCCAGTCTCTGCTTAGGGATACATCAATAGGAAACAAACCATAGAGATAGATCTTGCAACTTCTTTATTGTGTCACGTTTCAAAAAGCTAGCACAAACCGTGTTTGATTTAGAGTTCCAACTACATGTATCACTATAGGAGAAAACAGAGTGAAACCTAAAAATTAAAACAGTTACTGCCAACGAATGGTTTAACCTAGAAGAACGAAATTTGGTGAGCCAAGTGGGATTGGGGTACTGATCATTACCTGAAAGTGTCATCAAGATTGAGTGAAAAAATGTGTGCTGAAATTTCAGGAAACTCGTAGTTTTTGGAAGCTTGGCAACCCATTTCCATGAAAGTGATTTGCGCCAGTCTCTGCTTAGGGCTATATCAATAGGAAACAAACCATAGAGATAGAACTTGGAACTACTTTATTGTGTCAAGTTTCAAAGAGCTAGCACAAACCGTGTTTGATTTAGAGTTCCAACTACATGTATCCCTATAGGAGAAAACAGAGTGAAACCTAAAAATTAAAACTGTTACTGCCAACGAACGGTTTAAACTTGAAGAACGAAATTTGTTGAGCCAAGTGGGATTGGGGTACTGAACATTACCTGAAAGTGTCATCAAGATTGGGTGAAAAAATGTGTGCTGATATTTCAGGAAACTCGTAGTTTTTTGGAAGCTTGGCAACCCCTTTCCATGAAAGTGATTTGCGCCAGTCTCTGCTTAGGGCTACATCAATAGGAAACAAACCATAGAGATAGATCTTGCAACTTCTTTATTGTGTCACGTTTCAAAAAGCTAGCACAAACCGTGTTTGATTTAGAGTTCCAACTACATGTATCCATATAGGAGAAAACAGGGTGAAACCTAAAAATTAAAACAGTTACTGCCAACGAATGGTTTAACATAGAAGAATGAAATTTGGTGATCCAAGTGGGATTGGGTTACTGATCATTACCTGAAAGTGTCATCAAGATTGGGTGAAAAAATGTGTGCTGAGATTTCAGGAAACTCGTAGTTTTTTTTGAAGCTGGGCAACCCCTTTCCATGAAAGTGATTTGCGCCAGTCTCTGCATAGGGCTACATCAATAGGAAACAAACCATAGAGATAGAACTAGGAACTACTTTATTGTGTCAAGTTTCAAAGAGCTAGCCCAAACGGTGTTTGATTTAGAGTTCCAACTACATGTATCGCTATAGGAGAAAACAGAGTGAAACCTAAAAATTAAAACTGTTACTGCCAACGAATGGTTTAACCTAGAAGAACGATATTTGGTGAGCCAAGTGGGATTGGTGAACTGATCATTACCTGAAATTGTCATACAGATTGGTTGAAAAAATATGTGCTGAGATTTCAGGAAACTCGTAGTTTTTTGGAAGCTTGGCAACCCCTTTCCATGAAAGAGATTTGCGCCAGTCTCTGCTTAGGTCTACATCAATAGGAAACAAACCATAGAGATAGAACTTGGAACTACTTTATTGTGTCAAGTTTCCAAGAGCTAGCACAAACCGTGTTTGATTTAGTGTTCCAAATACATGTATCCCTATAGGAGAAAACAGAGTGAAACCTAAAAATTAATACTGTTACTGCCAACGAACGGTTTAACCTAGAAGAACGGAAATTTGGTGACACAAGTGGGATTGGGCTACTGATCATTACCTGAAAGTGTCTTCAAGATTGGGTGAAAAAATGTGTGCTGATATTTCAGGAAAACGTAGTTTTTTGGAAGCTTGGCAAACCCTTTCCATGAAAGTGATTTGCGCCAGTCTCTGCTTCGGGCTACATCAATAGGAAACAAACCATAGAGATAGAACTTGGAACTACTTTATTGTGTCAAGTTTCAGAGAGCTAGCACACACCGTGTTTGATTTAGAGTTCCAAATACATGTATCCATATAGGAGAAAACAGAGTGAAAGCTAAAAATTAAAACTGTTACTGCCAACGAACGGTTTAACCTAGAAGAACGAAAAATTTGGTGAGCCAAGTGGGATTGGGGTACTGATCATTATCTGAAAGTGTCATCAAGATGGGGTGAAAAAATGAGTGCTGAGATTTCAGGAAACTCGTAGTTTTTTGGAAGCTTGGCAACTCCTATCCATGAAAGTGAATTGCGCCAGTCTCTGCTTAGGGCTACATCAATAGGAAACACTCCATAGATACAGGACTTGGAACTTCTTTTGTGTCAAGTTTCAAAAAGCTAGCACAAACCGTGTTTGATTTAGAGTTCCAACTACATGTATCCATATAGGAGAAAACAGAGTGAAACCTAAAAATTAAAACTGTTACTACCAACGAACAGTTTAAACTTGAAGAACGAAATTTGGTGAGCCAAGTGGGATTGGGGTACTGATCATTACCTGAAAGTGTCATCAAGATTGGGTGAAAAAATGTGTGCTGAGATTTCAGAAAACTCGTAGTTTTTTGGAAGCTTGGCAACCCCTTTCCATGAAAGTGATTTGCGCCAGTCTATTCTTAAGGCTACATCAATAGGAAACAAACCATAGAGATAGAACTTGGAACTACTTTATTGTGTCAAGTTTCAAAGAGCTAGCACAAACCGTGTTTGATTTAGAGTTCCAAATACATGTATCCTTATAGGAGAAAACAGAGTGAAACCTAAAAATTAAAACAGTTACTGCCAACGAACGGTTTAACCTAGAAGAACGAAATTTGGAGAGCCAAGTGGGATTGGGGTACTGATCATTACCTGAAAGTGTCATCAAGATTGGGTGAAAAAATGTGTTCTTAGATTTCAGGAAACTCGTAGTTTTTTGGAAGCTTGGCAACCCCTTTCCTAGAAAGTGATTTGCGCCAGTCTCTGCTTAGGGCTACATCAATAGGAAACAAACGATAGAGATAGAACTTGGAACTAATTTATTGTGTCAAGTTTCACAGAGCTAGCACAAACCGTGTTTGATTTTGTGTTCTAACTACATGTATCCATATAGGAGAAAACAGAGTGAAACCTAAAAATTAAAACTGTTACTGCCAACGAACGGTTTAACCTAGAAGAACGAAATTTGGTGAGCCAAGTGGGATTGGGTTACTGATCATTACCTGAAAGTGTCATCAAGATTGGGTGAAAAAAATGTGTGCTGAGATTTCAGGAAACTCGTAGTTTTTTGGAAGCTTGGCAACCCCTTTCCATGAAAGTGATTTGCGCCAGTCTCTGCTTCGGGCTACATCAATAGGAAACAAACCATAGAGATAGAACTTGGAACTACTTTATTTTGTCAAGTTTCAAAGAGCTAGCACAAACCGTGTTTGATTTAGAGTTCCAACTACATGAAACCCTATAGGAGAAAACAGAGTGAAACCTAAAAATTAAAACAGTTACTGCCAACGAACGGTTTAACCTAGAAGAACAAAATTTGGTGATCCAAGTGGGATTGGGGTACTGATCATTATCTGAAAGTGTCATCAAGATTGGGTGAAAAAATGTGTGCTGAGATTTCAGGAAACACGTAGTTTTTTGGAAGCTTGGCAAACCCTTTCCATGAAAGTGATTTGCGCCAGTCTCTGCTTAGGGCTACAGCAATTGGAAACGAACCATAGAGATAGAACTTGGAACTAATTTATTGTGTCAAGTTTCAAAGAGCTAGCACAAACCTTGTTTGATTTTGTGTTCCAACTACATGTATCCCTATAGGAGAAAACAGAGTGAAACCTAAAATTTAAAACTGTTACTGCCAACGAACGGTTTATCCTAGAAGAACGAAATTTGGTGAGCCAAGTGGGATTGAGGTACTGATCATTATCTGAAATTGTCATCAAGATTGGGTGAAAAAATGTGTGCTGAGATTTCAGGAAACTCGTAGTTTTTTGGAAGCTTGTCAACCCCTTTCAATTAAAGTGATTTGCGCCAGTCTCTGCTTATGGCTACATCATTAGGAAACACACCATAGATACAGGACTTGGAACTTCTTTTTGTGTCAAGTTTCAAAAAGCTAGCACAAACCGTGTTTGATTTAGAGTTCCAACTACATGAATCCCTATAGGAGAAAACAGAGTGAAACCTAGAAATTAAAACAGTTACTGCCAACGAACAGTTTAACCTAGAAGAACGAAATTTGGTGAGCCAAGTGGGATTGGGGTACTGATCATTACCTGAAAGTGTCATCAAGATTGGGTGAAAAAATGTGTGCTTAGATTTCAGGAAACTCGTAGTTTTTTGGAAGCTTGGCAACCCCTTTCAATTAAAGGGATTTGCGCCAGTCTTTGTTACGGCTACATCAATAGGAAACACACCATAGATACAGGACTTGGAACTTCTTTTTGTGTCAAGTTTCAAAAAGCTAGCACAAACCGTGTTTGTTTTCGAGTTCCAACTACATGTATCCCTATAGGAGAAAACACAGTGAAACCTAAAAATTAAAACTGTTACTGCCAACGAACGGTTTAACCAAGAAGAACAAAATTTGGTGAGCCAAGTGGGATTGGGGTCTGATCATTATGTGAAAGTGTCATCAAGATTGGGTGAAAAAATGTGTGCTGAGATTTCAGGAAACTCCTAGTTTTTTGGAAGCTTGGCAACCCCTTTCAATGAATGTGATTTGCGCCAGTCTCTGCTAAGGGCTACATCAATAGGAAACAAACCATAGAGATAGAACTTGGAACTACTTTATTGTGTCAAGTTTCAAAGAGCTAGCACAAACCGTGTTTGATTTAGATTTCCAACTACATGTATCCATATAGGAGAAAACGGAGTGTAATCTAAAAATTAAAACAGTTACTGCCAACGAACGGTTTAACCTAGAAGAACGAAATTTGGTGAGCAAGTGGAATTGGGGTACTGATCCTTATCTGAAAGTGTCATCAAGATTGGGTGAAAAAATGTGTGCTGAGATTTCAGAAACTCGTAGTTTTTTGGAAGCTTGGAAACCCCTTTCCATGAAAGTGATTTGCGCCAGTCTCTGCTTAGGGCTACATCGATAGGAAAAAAGCCATAGAGATAGAACATGGAACTACTTTATTGTTTCAAGTTTCAAAGAGCTAGCACAAACCGTGTTTCATTTAGAGTTCCAAATACATGTATCCCTATAGGAGAAAACAGAGTGTAACCTAAAAATTAAAACTGTTACTGCCAACGAACAGTTAAACCTAGTAGAACGAAATTTGGTGCACCAAGTGGGACTGGGGTACTGATCATTACCTGAAAGTGTCATCAAGATTGGGTGAAAAAATGTGTGCTTAAATTTCAGGAAACTCCTAGTTTTTTGGAAGCTTGGCAACCCCTTTCCATGAAAGTGATTTGCGCCAGTCTCTGCTTAGGGCTACATCAATAGGAAACACACTACAGATACACGACTTGGAACTAATTTATTGTGTCAAGTTTCAAAGAGCTAGCACAAAACTTGTTTGATTTTGTGTTCCAACTACATGTATCCCTATAGGAGAAAACAGAGTGAAACCTAAAAATTAAAACTGTTACTGCCAACGAACGGTTTAAACTTGAAGAACGAAATTTGGTGAGCCAAGTGGGATTGGGGTACTGATCCTTACCTGAAAGTGTCATCAAGATTGGGTGAAAAAATGTGTGCTGAGATTTCAGGAAACTCGTAGTTTTTTGGAAGCTTGGCAACCCCTTTCCATGAAAGTGATTTACGCCAGTCTCTGCTTAGGGCTACATCAATAGGAAACAAACCATAGAGATAGAACTTGGAACTACTTTATTGTGTCAAGTTTCAAAGAGCTAGCACAAACCGAGTTTGATTTAGAGTTCCAACTACATGTATCCATATAGGAGAAAACAGGGTGAAACCTAAAAATTAAAACAGTTACTGCCAACGAACGGTTTAACATAGAAGAACGAAATTTAGTGATCCAAGTGGGATTGGGTTACTGATCATTACCTGAAAGTGTTATCAAGATTGGGTGAAAAAATGTGTGCTGAGATTTCAGGAAACTCGTAGTTTTTTGGAAGCTTGTCAACCCCTTTCCATGAAAGTGATTTGCGCCAGTCTCTGCTTAGGGCTACATCAATAGGAAACAAACCATAGAGATAGAACTTGGAATTAATTTATTGTGTCAAGTTTCAAAGAGCTAGCACAAACCGTGTTTGATTTAGAGTTCCAACTACATGTATCCCTATAGGAGAAAACAGAGTGAAACCTAAAAATTAAAACTGTTACTACCAACGAACAGTTTAAACTTGAAGAACGAAATTTGGTGAGCCAAGTGGGATTGGGGTACTGATCATTACCTGAAAGTGTCATCAAGATTGGGTGAAAAAATGTGTGCTGAGATTTCAGAAAACTCGTAGTTTTTTGGAAGCTTGGCCAACCCCTTTCCATGAAAGTGATTTGCGGCAGTCTATGCTTAAGGCTACATCAATAGGAAACAAACCATAGAGATAGAACTTGGAACTACTTTATTGTGTCAAGTTTCAAAGAGCTAGCACAAACCGTGTTTGATTTAGAGTTCCAAATACATGTATCCTTATAGGAGAAAACAGAGTGAAACCTAAAAATTAAAACAGTTACTGCCAACGAACGGTTTAACCTAGAAGAACGAAATTTGGAGAGCCAAGTGCGATTGGGGTACTGATCATTACCTGAAAGTGTCATCAAGATTGGGTGAAAAAATGTGTTCTTAGATTTCAGGAAACTCGTAGTTTTTTGGAAGCTTGGCAACCCCTTTCCTAGAAAGTGATTTGCGCCAGTCTCTGCTTAGGGCTACATCAATAGGCAACAAACCATAGAGATAGAACTTGGAACTACTTTATTGTGTCAAGTTTCACAGAGCTAGCACAAACCGTGTTTGATTTTGTGTTCCAACTACATGTATCCATATAGGAGAAAACAGAGTGAAACCTAAAAATTAAAACTGTTACTGCCACGAACGGTTTAACCTAGAAGAACGAAATTTGGTGAGCCAAGTGGGATTGGGTTACTGATCATTACCTGAAAGTGTCATCAAGATTGGGTGAAAAAAATGTGTGCTGAGATTTCAGGAAACTCGTACTTTTTTGGAAGCTTGTCAACCCCTTTCCATGAAAGTGATTTGCGCCTAGTCTCTGCTTCGGGCTACATCAATAGGAAACAAACCATAGAGATAGAACTTGGAACTACTTTATTTTGTCAAGTTTCAAAGAGCTAGCACAAACCGTGTTTGATTTAGAGTTCCAACTACATGAAACCCTATAGGAGAAAACAGAGTGAAACCTAAAAATTAAAACAGTTACTGCCAACGAACGGTTTAACCTAGAAGAAAAAAATTTGGTGAGCCAAGTGGGATTGGGGTAATGATCATTATCTGAAAGTGTCATCAAGATTGGGTGAAAAAATGTGTGCTGAGATTTCAGGAAACACGTAGTTTTTTGGAAGCTTGGCAAACCCTTTCCATGAAAGTGATTTGCGCCAGTCTCTGCTTAGGGCTACAGCAATTGGAAATGAACCATAGAGATAGAACGTGGAACTAATTTATTGTGTCAAGTTTCAAAGAGCTAGCACAAACCTTGTTTGATTTTGTGTTCCAACTACATGTATCCCTATAGGAGAAAACAGAGTGAAACCTAAAATTTAAAACTGTTACTGCCAACGAACGGTTTACCCTAGAAGAACGAAATTTGGTGAGCCAAGTGGGATTGAAGTACTGACATTATCTGAAATTGTCATCAAGATTGGGTGAAAAAATGTGTGCTGAGATTTCAGGAAACTCGTAGTTTTTTGGAAGCTTGTCAACCCCTTTCAATTAAAGTGATTTGCGCCAGTCTCTGCTGACGGCTACATCATAAGGAAACACACCATAGATACAGGACTTGGAACTTCTTTTTGTGTCAAGTTTCAAAAAGCTAGCACAAACCGTGTTTGTTTTCGAGTTCCAACTACATGTATCCCTATAGGAGAAAACACAGTGAAACCTAAAAATTAAAACTGTTACTGCCAACGAACGGTTTAACCAAGAAGAACGAAATTTGGTGAGCCAAGTGGGATTGGGGTCTGATCATTATGTGAAAGTGTCATCAAGATTGGGTGAAAAAATGTTAGCTGAGATTTCAGGAAACTCCTAGTTTTTTGGAAGCTTGGCAACCCCTTTCAATGAAAGTGATTTGCGCCAGTCTCTGCTAAGGGCTACATCATTAGGAAACAAACCATAGAGATAGAACTTGGAACTTTATTGTGTCAAGTTTCAAAGAGCTAGCACAAACCGTGTTTGATTTAGATTTCCAACTACATGTATCCATATAGGAGAAAACGGAGTGTAATCTAAAAATTAAAACAGTTACTGCCAACGAACGGTTTACCCTAGAAGAACGAAATTTGGTGAGCCAAGTGGGATTGAAGTACTGACATTATCTGAAATTGTCATCAAGATTGGGTGAAAAAATGTGTGCTGAGATTTCAGGAAACTCGTAGTTTTTTGGAAGCTTGTCAACCTCTTTCAATTAAAGTGATTTGCGCCAGTCTCTGCTGACGGCTACATCATAAGGAAACACACCATAGATACAGGACTTGGAACTTCTTTTTGTGTCAAGTTTCAAAAAGCTAGCACAAACCGTGTTTGATTTAGAGTTCCAACTACATGAATCCCTATAGGAGAAAACAGAGTGAAACCTAAAAATTAAAACAGTTACTGCCAACGAACAGTTTAACCTAGAAGAACGAAATTTGGTGAGCCAAGTGGGATTGGGGACTGATCATTATGTGAAAGTGTCATCAAGATTGGGTGAAAAAATGTGTGCTTAGATTTCAGGAAACTCGTAGTTTTTTGGAAGCTTGGCAACCCCTTTCCATGAAAGTGATTTGCGCCAGTCTCTGCTTATGGCTACATCAATAGGAAACACACCACAGATACAGGACTTGGAAATAATTTATTGTGTCAAGTTTCAAAGAGCTAGCACAAACCTTGTTTGATTTTGTGTTCCAACTACATGTATCCCTATAGGAGAAAACAGAGTGAAACCTAAAAATTAAAACTGTTACTGCCAACGAACGGTTTAACCTAGAAGAACGGAATTTGGTGAGCCAAGTGGGATTGGGGTACTGATCATTATCTGAAAGTGTCATCAAGATTGGGTGAAAAAATGTGTGTTGAGATTTCAGGAAACTGGTAGTTTTTTGGAAGCTTGTCAACCCCTTTCAATTAAAGGGATTTGCGCCAGTCTTTGCTTACGGCTACATCAATAGGAAACACACCATAGATACAGGACTTGGAACTTCTTTTTGTGTCAAGTTTCAAAAAGCTAGCACAAACCGTGTTTGTTTTCGAGTTCCAACTACATGTATCCCTATAGGAGAAAACACAGTGAAACCTAAAAATTAAAACTGTTACTGCCAACGAACGGTTTAACCTAGAAGAACGAAATTTGGTGAGCCAAGTGGGATTGGGGACTGATCATAATGTGAAAGTGTCATCAAGATTGGGTGAAAAAATGTGTGCTGAGATTTCAGGAAACTCCTAGTTTTTTGGAAGCTTGGCAACCACTTTCAATGAAAGTGATTTGCGCCAGTCTCTGCTAAGGGCTACATCAATAGGAAACAAACCATAGAGATAGAACTTGGAACTACTTTATTGTGTCAAGTTTCAAAGAGCTAGCACAAACCGTGTTTGATTTAGATTTCCAACTACATGTATCCATATAGGAGAAAACGGAGTGTAATCTAAAAATTAAAACAGTTACTGCCAACGAACGGTTTAACCTAGAAGAACGAAATTTGGTGAGCCAAGTGGAATTGGGGTACTGATCCTTATCTGAAAGTGTCATCAAGATTGGGTTAAAAAATGTGTGCTGAGATTTCAGAAACTCGTAGTTTTTTGGAAGCTTGGAAACCCCTTTCCATGAAAGTGATTTGCGCCAGTCTCTGCTTAGGCCTACATCAATAGGAAAGACACTACATATACAGGACTTGGAACTAATTTATTGTGTCAAGTTTCAAAGAGCTAGCACAAACCTTGTTTGATTTTGTGTTCCAACTACATGTATCCCTATAGGAGAAAACAGTGAAAACTAAAAATTAAAGCTGTTACTACCAACAAACGGTTTAAAGTGAAGAACGAAATTTGGTGAGCCAAGTGGGATTGGGGTACTGATCATTACCTGAAAGTGTCATCCAGATTGGGTGAAAAAATGTGTGCTGAGATTTCAGGAAACTCATAGTTTTTTGGAAGCTTGGCAACCCATTTCCATGAAAGTGATTTGTGCCAGTCTCTGCTTAGGGCTATGTCAATAGAAAACAAACCATAGAGATAGAACTTGGAACTACTTTATTGTGTCAAGTTTCAAAGAGCTAGCACAATCCGTGTTTGATTTAGAGTTCCAACTACATATATCCATATAGGAGAAAATAGAGTGAAACCTAAAAACTAAAAATATTTCTGCCACCGAACGGTTTAACTTAGAAAAACGAAATTTGGTGAGCCAAGTGGGATTGGGATGCTGATCATTACCTGAAAGTGTCACCAAGATTGCTTGAAAAAATGTGTGCTGAGATTTCAGGTACATCGTTGTTTTTTAAAGCTTGGCAATCCCTTACCATGAAAGTGATTGGCGCCAGTCTCTGATTAGGGCTACATCAATAGGAAAGAAACCATAGAGATAAAACTTGGAACTACTTAATTGTGTCAAGTTTCAAAGAGCTAGCGCAAACCATGTTTGATTTAGAGTTCCAACTACATGTATCCATACAGGAAAAAAACAGAGTGAAACCTAAAAATTAAAACTGTTACTGCCAACGAACGGTTTAACCTAGAAGAACAAAATTTGGAGAGCCAAGTGGGATTGGGGTAGTGATCATTACCTGAAAGTGTCATCAAGATTGGTTGAAAGAATGTGTTCTGAGATTTCAGGAAACTCGTAGTTCTTTGGAATCTTGGCAACCCCTTTCCATGAAAGTGATTTGTGCCAGTCTCTGCTTAGGGCTACATCAATAGGAAACAAACCATAGAGATAGAACTTGGAACTACTTTGTTGTGTCAAGTTTCAAAGAGCTAGCACAAACCGTGTTTGATTTAGAGTTCCAAATACATGTATCCCTATAGGAGGAAACAGAGTGAAACCAAAAAATTAAAACTGTTACTGCCAACGAACGGTTTAACCTAGAAGAACGAAATTTGGTGATCCAAGTGGGATTGGGGTACTGATCATTACCTGAAAGTGTCATCAAGATTGGTTGAAAAAATGTATTCTGAGATTTCAGGAAACTCGTAGTTTTTTGAAATCTTGGCAACCCCTTTCCATGAAAGTGATTTGCGCCAGTCTCTGCTTAGGGCTACATCAATATGAAACGAACCATAGAGATAGAACTTGGAACTACTGTATTGTGTCAAGTTTCAAAGAGCTAGCACAAACCGTGTTTGATTTAGAGTTCCAAATACATGTATCCCTATAGGAGAAAACAGAGTGTAACCTAAAAATTAAAACTGTTACTCCCAATGAACAGTTTAACCTAGAAGAACGAAATTGGAGAGCCAAGTGGGATTGGGGTACTGATCATTACCTGAAAGTGTCATCAAGATTGGTTAAAAAAAATGTGTGCTGAGATTTCAGGAAACTCGTAGTTTTTGGAAGCTGGGCAACCCCTTTCCATGAAAGTGATTTGCGCCAGTCTCTGCTTAGGGCTACATAAATAGGAAACAAACCATAGAGATAGTACTTAGAACTACTTTATTCTGTCAAGTTTCAAAGAGCTAGCACAAACCGTGTTTGATTTAGAGTTCTAACTGCATGCATCCGTATAGGAGAAAACAGAGTGAAACCAAAAAATTAAAACTGTTACTGCCAACGAACGGTTTAACCTAGAAGAACGAAATTTGGTGATCCAAGTGGGATTGGGGTACTGATCATTACCTGAAAGTGTCATCAATATTGGGTGAAAAAATGTGTTCTGAGATTTCAGGAAACTCGTAGTTTTTTGGAATCTTGGCAACCACTTTCCATGAAAGTGATTTGCGCCAGTCTCTGCTTAGGGCTACATCAATAGGAAACAAACCATAGAGATAGAACTTGGAACTACTTTATTGTGTCAAGTTCCAAAGAGCTAGCACAAACCGTGTTTGATTTAGAGTTCCACTACATGTATCCATATAGAAGAAAACAGAGTGAAACCTAAAAATTAAAACTGTTACTGCCAAGGAACAGTTTAACCTAGAAGAACAAAATTTGGAGAGCCAAGTGGGATTGGGTACTGATCATTACCTGAAAGTGTCATCAAGATTGGGTGAAAAAATGTGTGTTGAGATTTCAGGAAATATGTAGTTTTTGAAAGCTTGGCAACCCCTTTCCATGAAAGTGATTTGCGCCAGTCTCTGCTTAGGGCTACATCAATAGGAAACAAACCATAGAGATAGAACTTGGAACTAATTTATTGTGTCAAGTTTCAAAGAGCTAGCACAAACCGTGTTTGATTTAGAGTTCCAACTACATGTATCACTATAGGAGAAAACAGAGTGAAACCTAAAAATTAAAACTCTTACTGCCAACGAACGGTTTAACCTAGAAGAACGAAATTTGGTGAGCCAAGTGGGAATGGGGTGCTGATCATTACCTGAGAGTGACATCAAGATTGGTTGAAAAAATGTGTGCTGAGATGTCAGGAAACTCGTAGTTTTTTGGAAGCTTGGCAACCCCTTTCCATGAAAGTGATTGGCGCCAGTCTCTGCTTAGGGCTACATCAGTAGGAAAAAAAACATAGAAATAGAACTTGGAACTACTTTTTTGTGTCAATTTTCAAAGAGCTAGCACCAACCGTGTTTGATTTAGAGTTCCAACTACATCTATGTATATAGGAGAAAACAGAGTGAAACCTAAAAATTAAAACTGTTACTGCCAACGAACGGTTTAACCTAGAAGAAGGAAATTTGGTGAGCCAAGTGGGATTGGGGTACTGATCATTACCTGAAAGTGTCATCAAGATTGGGTGAAAAAATGTGTGCTGAGATTTCAGGAAACTCTGAGTTTTTTTGGAAGTTTGGCAACCCCTTTCCATCAAAGTGATTAGCGAAAGTCTCTGCTTAGGGCTACATCAATAGGAAACAAACCATAGAGACAGAACTTGGAACTACTTTATTGTGTCAAGTTTCAAAGAGCTAGCACAAACCGTGTTTGATTTAGAGTTCCAACTACATGTATCCATATAGGAGAAAACAGAGTGAAACCTAAAAATTAAAACAGTTACTGCCAACGAACGGTTTAACCTAGAAGAACGAAATTTGGTGAGCCAAGTGGGATTGGGGTACTGATCATTACCTGAAAGTGTCATCAAGATTGGGTGAAAAAATGTGTGCTGAGATTTCAGGAAACTCGTAGTTTTTTGGAAGCTTGGCGACCCCTTTCCATGAAAGTGATTTGCTCCAGTCTCTGCTTAAGGCTACATCAATAGGAAAAAAACCATTGAGATAGAACTTGGAACTACTGTATTGTGTCAAGTTTCAAAGAGCTAGCACAAACCGTGTTTGATTTCGCATTCCAACTACATGTATCCCTATAGGAGAAAACAGAGTGAAACCTAAAAATTAAAACTGTTACTGGCAACAAACGGTTTAAACTAGAAGAACGAAATTTGGTGAGCCAAGTGGGATAGGGGTGCTGATCATTACCGAAAAGTGTCATCAAGATTGGGTGAAAAATTGTGTGCTGAGATTTCAGGAAACTCATATTTTTTTGGAAGCTTGGCAACCCCTTTCCATGAAAGTGATTTGTGCCAGTCTCTGCTTAAAGCTACCTCAATAGGAAACAAACTATAGACATAGAACTTGCAACTACTTTATTGTGTCAAGTTTTAAAGAGCTAGCACAAACAGTGTTTGAATTAGAGTTCCAACTACATGTATCCATATAGGAGAAAACAGAGTGAAACCTAAAAATTAAAACTGTTACTGCCAACGAACCCTTTAAACTAGAAGAACGAAATTTGGTGAGCCAAGTAGGATTGGGGTACTGATCATTACCTGAAAGTGTCATCAAGATTGGGTGAAAAAGTGTGCTGAGATTTCAGGGAATTCGTAGTTTTTTGGAAGCTTGGCAACCCCTTTCCATGAAAGTGATCTGCGCCAGTCTCTGCTTAGGGCTGCATCAATAGGAAACAATCCATAGAGTTAGAACTTGGAACTACTTTATTGTGTCAAGTTTCAAAGAGCTAGCACAAACCACGTTTGATTTAGTGTTCCAAAGATATGTATCCATGTAGGAGAAAACAGAGTTAAACCTAAAAATTAAAGCTGTTACTGGCAACGAACGGTTTATCCTAGAAGAACGAAATTTGGTGAGCCAAGTGGGATTGGGGTGCTGATCATTACCTGAAAGTGTCATCAAGATTGGGTGAAAAAATGTGTTCTGAGATTTCAGGAAACTCATAGTTTCTTGGAAGCTTGGCAACCCCTTTCCCTAAAAGTGATTTGTGCCAGTCTCTGCTTAAGGCTACCTCAATAGGAAACAAACAATAGAGATAGAACTTGGAACTACTTTATTGTGTCAAGTTTTAAAGAGCTAGCACAAACCGTGTTTGATTTAGAGTTCCAAATACATGTATCCATATAGGAGAAAACAGAGTGAAACCTAAAAATTAAAACTGTTACTGCCAACGAACGGTTTAAACTAGAAGAACAAAATTTGGTGAGCCAGGTGGATTTGGGGTACTGATCATTAACTGAACATGTCCTCAAGATTGGGTGAAAAAATGTGTGCTGAGATTTCAGGAAACTCGTAGTTTTTTTAGAAGCTTGGCAACCCCTGTCCATGAAAGGGATTTGCGCCAGTCTCTGCTTAGGGCTACATCAGTAGGAAACAAATCATAGGGATAGAACTTGGAACTACTTTATTGTGTCAAGTTCCAAAAAGCTAGCACAAACCGTGTTTGATTTAGAGTTCCAACTACATGTATCCCTATAGGAGATAACAGAGTGAAACCTAAAAATTAAACCTGTTACTGCCAACGAACGGTTTAACCTAGAAGAACGAAATTTGGTGAGCCAAGTGGGATTGGGGTACTGATCATTACCTGAAAGTGTCATCAAGTTTGGGTTAAAAAAATGTGTGCTAAGATTTCAGGAAACTCGTAGTTTTTGGAAGCTTGGCAACCCCTTTCCATGAAAGTGATTAGCGCCAGTCTCTGCTTAGGGCTACATCAATAGGAAACAAACCATAGAGATAGAACTTGGAACTACTTTATTGTGTCAAGTTTCAAGGAGCTAGCACAAACCGTGTTTGATTTAGAGTTCCAACTACATGTATTTCTATAGGAGAAAACAGAGTGAAACCTAAAAATTAAAACAGTTACTCCCAACGCACAGTTTTACCTAGAATAATGAAATTTGGTGATCCAAGTGGGATGGGGTACTGATCATTACCTGAAAGTGTCATCCAGATTGGGTGAAAAAATGTGTGCTGAGATTTCAGGAAACTCATAGTTTTTTGGAAGCTTGGCAACCCATTTCCATGAAAGTGATTTGTGCCAGTCTCTGCTAAGGGCTACGTCAATAGAAAACAAACCATAAATATAGAACTTGGAACTACTTTATTGTGTCAAGTTTCAAAGAGGTAGCACAATCCGTGTTTGATTTAGAGTTCCAACTACATATATCCATATAGGAGAAAATAGAGTGAAACCTAAAAATTAAAACTGTTACTGCCAAAGTACGGTTTGACCTAGAAACGAAATTTGGTCTGCCAAGTGGGATTTTGGTATTGATCATTACCTGAAAGTGTCATCAAATTGGGTGAAAAAATGTGTGCTGAGATTTCACAAAACTCGTAGTTTTTAGGAAGCTTGGCAACCCTTTTCCATGAAAGAGATTTGTGCCAGTCTCTGCTTAGGGCTATATCAATAGGAAAGAAACCATACAGATAGATCTTGGAACTACTTTATTGTGTCAAGTTTCAAAGAGCTAGCACAAACGGTGTTTGATTTAGAGTTCCAACAACATGTATCCATATAGGACAAAACAGAGTGAAACCTAAAAACTAAAACTATTTCTGCCAAAGAACGGTTTAACTTAGAAAAACGAAATTTGGTGAGCCAAGTGGGATTGGGGTGCTGATCATTACCTGAAAGTGTCATCAAGATTGCTTGAAAAAATGTGTGCTGAGATTTCAGGAAACTCGTAGTTTTTTAAAGCTTGGCAATCCCTTACAATGAAAGTGATTGGCGCCAGTCTCTGATTAGGGCTACATCAATAGGAAACAAACCATAGAGATAGAACTTGGAACTACTTTATTGTGTCAAGTTTCAAAGAGCTAGCGCAAACCGTGTTTGATTTAGAGTTCCAACTACATGTATCCATATAGGAAAAAAAACAGAGTGAAACCTAAAAATTAAAACTGTTACTGCCAACGAACGGTTTAACCTAGAAGAACAAAATTTGGAGAGCCAAGTGGGATTGGGGTAGTGATCATTACCTGAAAGTGTCATCAAGATTGGTTGAAAGAATGTGTTCTGAGATTTCAGGAAACTCGTAGTTCTTTGGAATCTTGGCAACCCCTTTCCATGAAAGTGATTTGTGCCAGTCTCTGCTTAGGGCTACATCAATAGGAAACAAACCATAGAGATAGAACTTGGAACTACTTTATTGTGTCAAGTTTCAAAGAGCTAGCACAAACCGTGTTTGATTTAGAGTTCCAACTACATGTATCCATATAGGAGAAAACAGAGTGAAACCTAAAAATTAAAACTGTTACTGCCAACGAACGGTTTAACCTAGAAGAACAAAATTTGAAGAGCCAAGTGGGATTGGGGTACTGATCATTACCTGAAAGTGTCATCAAGATTGGGTGAAAAAATGTGTGCTGAGATTTCAGGAAACTCGTAGTTTTTGGAAACTTGGCAACCCCTTTCCATGAAAGTGATTTGCGCCAGTCTCTGCTTACTGCTACATCAATAGGAAACAAACCATAGAGATAGAACTTGGAACTACTTTATTGTGTCAAGTTTCAAAGAGCTAGCACAAACCGTGTTTGATTTAGAGTTCGAACTACATGTATCCGTATAGGAGAAAACAGAGTGAAACCAAAAAATTAAAACTGTTACTGCCAACGAAAGGTTTAACCTAGAAAAACGAAATTTGGTGATCCAAGTGGGATTGGGGTACTGATCCTTACCTCAAAGTGTCATCAAGATTCGGTGAAAAAATGTGTGCTGAGATTTCAAGAAACTCGTAGTTTTTTGGAAGCTTGGCAACCCCTTTCCATGAAAGTGATTTGCGCCAGTCTCTGCTTACTGCTACATCAATAGGAAACAAACCATAGAGATAGTACTTGGAACTACTTTATTGTGTCAAGTTGCAAAGAGCTAGCACAAACCGTGTTTGATTTAGAGTTCCAACTACATGTATCCATATAGGAGAAAACAGAGTGTAACCTAAAAATTAAAACTGTTACTGCCAACGAACGGTTTCACCTAGAAGAACAAAATTTGGAGAGCCAAGTGGGATTGGGTACCGATCATTACCTGAAAGTGTCATCAAGATTGGGTGAAAAAATGTGTGTTGAGATTTCAGGAAACTTGTAGTTTTTGAAAGCTTGGCAACCCCTTTCCATGAAAGTGATTTGCGCCAGTCTCTGCTTAGGGCTACATCAATAGGAAACAAACCAAAGAGAGAGAACTTGGAACTACTTTATTGTGTCAAGTTTCAAAGAGCTAGCACAAACCGTGTTTGATTTAGAGTTCCAACTACATGTATCCGTATAGGAGAAAACAGAGTGAAACCGAAAATTTAAAACAGTTACTGCCAACGAACGGATTAACTTAGAAGAAAGAAATTTGGTTATCCAAGTGGGATTGGGTTACTGATAATTACCTGAAAGTGTCATCAAGATTGGGTGAAAAAATGTGTGCTGAGATTTCAGGAAACTCGTAGTTTTTTGGAAGCTTGGCAACCGTTTTCCATGAAAGTGATTTGCGCCAGTCTCTGCTTAGGGCTACATCAATAGGAAACAAACCATAGAGATAGAACTTGGAACTACTTTATTGTGTCAAGTTTCCAAGAGCTAGCACAAACCGTGTTTGATTTAGTGTTCCAACTACATGTATCCATATAGGAGAAAACAGAGTGAAACCTAAAAATTAATACTGTTACTGCCAACGAACGGTTTAACCTAGAAGAACAAAATTTGGTGAGCCAAGTGGGATTGGGGTACTGATCATTATCTGAAAGTGTCATCAAGATTGGGTGAAAAAAATGTGTGCTGAGATTTCAGGAAACTCGCAGTTTTTTGGAAGCTTGGCAACCCCTTTCCATGAAAGTGATTTGCGCCAGTCTCTGCTTAGGGCTACATCAATAGGAAACAAACCATAGAGATAGAACTTGGAACTATTTTATTGTGTCAAGTTTCAAAGAGCTAGCACAAACCGTGTTTGATTTAGTGTTCCAACTACATGTATCCATATAGGAGAAAACAGAGTGAAACCTAAAAATTAATACTGTTACTGCCAACGAACGGTTTAACCTAGAAGAACAAAATTTGGTGAGCCAAGTGGGATTGGGGTACTGATCATTATCTGAAAGTGTCATCAAGATTGGGTGAAAAAAATGTGTGCTGAGATTTCAGGAAACTCGCAGTTTTTTGGAAGCTTGGCAACCCCTTTCCATGAAAGTGATTTGCGCCAGTCTCTGCTTAGGGCTACATCAATAGGAAACAAACCATAGAGATAGAACTTGGAACTATTTTATTGTGTCAAGTTTCAAAGAGCTAGCACAAACCGTGTTTGATTTAGAGTTCCATCTACATGTATTCCTATAGGAGAAAACAGAGTGAAACCTAAAAATTAAAACTGTTGCTTACAGCGAATGGTTTAACCTAGAAGAAGGAAATTTGGTGAGCCAAGTGGGATTGGGGTACTGATCATTACTGAAAGTGTCATCAAGATTGGGTGAAAAAATGTGTGCTGAGATTTCAGGAAACTCGTAGTTTTTTGGAGCTTGGCAACCCCTTTCCTTGAAAGTGATTTGCGCCAGTCTCTGCTTGGGCTACATCAGTAGGAAACAAACCATAGAGATAGGACTTGGAACTACTTTATTGTGTCAAGTTTCACTGAGCTAGCACAAACCGTGTTTGATTTAGTGTTCCAACTACATGTATCCCTATAGGAGAAAACAGAGTGAAACCTAAAAATTAAAACTGTTACTGCCAACGAACGGTTTAAACTTGAAGAATGAAATTTGGTGAGCCAAGTGGGATTGGGGTACTGATCATTACCTGAAAGTGTCATCAAGATTGGGTGAAAAAATGTGTGCTGAGATTTCAGGAAACTCGTAGTTTTTTGGAAGCTTGGAAACCCCTTTCCATGAAAATGATTTGCGCCAGTCTCTGCTTAGGTCTACATCAATAGGAAAGAAACCATAGAGATAGAACTTGGAACCACTTTATTGTGTCAAGTTTCAAAGAGCTAGCCCAAACCGTGTTTGATTTAGAGTTCCAACTACATGTATCCCTATAGGAGAAAACAGAGTGAAACCTAAAAATTAAAACTGTTACTGCCAACGAACGGTTTAACCTAGATGCACAAAATTTGGTGAGCCAAGTGGGATTGGGGTACTGATCATTACCTGAAAGTGTCATCAAGATTGGGTGAAAAAATGTGTGCTTAGATTTCAGGAAACACGTAGTTTTTGGAAGCTTGGCAAACCCTTTCCATGAAAGTGATTTGCGACAGTCTCTGCTTAGGGCTACAGCAATAGGAAACAAACCATAGAGATAGAACTTGGAACTAATTTATTGTGTCAAGTTTCCAAGAGCTAGCACAAACCGTGTTTGATTTAGAGTTCCAACTACATGTATCCCTATAGGAGAAAACTGAGTGAAAACTAAAAATTAAAATAGTTACTGCCAACGAGCGTTGTAACCTAGAAGAACGAAATTTGGTGAGCCAAGTGGGACTGTGGTACTGAACATTACCTCAAAGTGTCATGAAGATTGGGTGAAAAAATGTGTGCTGAGATTTCAGGAAACTCGTAGTTTTTGGGAAGCTTGGCAACCCCTTTTCATGAAAGTGATTTGTGCCAGTCTCTGCTTGGGCTACATCAATAGGAAACAAACCATAGAGATAGGACTTGGAACTACTTTATTGTGTCAAGTTTCAAAGAGCTAGCACAAACCGTGTTTGATTTAGACTTCCAAATACATGTATCCCTATAGGAGAAAACAGAGTGAAACCTAAAAATTAAAACTGTTCCTGCCAACCAGTGGTTTAACCTAGAAGAACTAAATTTGGTGAGACAAGTGGGATTGGGGTACTGATCATTATCTAAAAGTGTCATCAAGATTGGGTGAAAAAATGTGTGCTGAGTTTTCAGGAAACTCGTAGTTTTTTGGAAGCTTGGCAACCCCTTTCCATGAAAGTGATTTGCGCCAGTCTCTGCTTATGGCTACATCAATAGGAAACACACCACAGATACAGGACGTGGACCTAATTTATTGTGTCAAGTTTCAAAGAGCTAGCACAAACCTTGTTTGATTTTGTGTTCCAACTACATGTATCCCTATAGGAGAAAACAGAGTGAAACCTAAAAATTAAAACTGTTACAGCCAACGAACGGTTTAACCTAGAAGAACGATATTTGGTGAGCCAAGTGGGACTGGGGTACTGATCATTACCTGAAATTGTCATCAAGATTGGGTGAAAAAATGTGTGCTGAAATTTCAGGAAACTCGTAGTTTTTTGGAAGCTTGGCAACCCCTTTCCATGAAAGTGATTTGCGCCAGTCTCTGCTTAGGGCTACTTCAATAGGAAACAAACCATAGAGATAGAACTTGGAACTACTTTATTGTGTCACGTTTCAAAGAGCTAGCACAAACCGTGTTTGATTTAGAGTTCCATCTACATGTATCCCTATAGGAGAAAACAGAGTGAAACCTAAAAATTAAAACTGTTACTGCCAACCAATGGTTTAACCTAGAAGAACTAAATTTGGTGAGACAAGTGGGATTGGGGTACTGATCATTACCTGAAAGTGTCATCAAGATTGGGTGAAAAAATGTGTGCTGAGATTTCAGGAAACTCGTAGTTTTTTGGAAGCTTGGCAACCCCTTTCCATGAAAGTGATTTGTGCCAGTCTCTGCTTAGGGCTACATCAATAGGAAACAAACCATAGAGATAGAACTTGGAACTACTTTATTGTGTCAAGTTTCAAAGAGCTAGCACAAACCGTGTTTGATTTAGAGTTCCAACTACATGTATCCATATAGGAGAAAACAGAGTGAAACCTAAAAATTAAAACTGTTACTGCCAATGAACGGTTTAACCTAGAAGAACAAAATTTGGAGAGCCAAGTGGGATTTGGTACTGATCATTACCTGAAAGTGTCATCAAGATTGGGTGACAAAATGTGTGTTGAGATTTCAGGAAACTTGTAGTTTTTTGGAAGCTTGGAAAACCCTTTCCATGTAAGTGATTTGCGCCAGTCTCTGCTTACTGCTACATCAATAGGAAACAAACCATAGAGATAGAACTTGGAACTACTGTATTGTGTCAAGTTTCAAAGAGCTAGCACAAACCGTGTTTGATTTAGCGTTCCAACTACATGTATCCCTATAGGAGAAAACAGAGTGTAACCTAAAAATTAAAACTGTTACTGCCAATGAACGGTTTAACCTAGAAGAACGAAATTTGGAGAGCCAATTGAGAATGGGGTACTGATCATTACCTGAAAGTGTCATCAAGATTGGGTGAAAAAATGTGTGTTGAGATTTCAGGAAACTTTTAGGTTTTGAAAGCTTGGCAACCCTTTTCCATGAAAGTGATTTGCGCCAGTCTCTGCTTAGGGCTACATCAATAGGAAACAAACCATAGAGAGAGAACTTGGAACTACTTTATTGTGTCAAGTTTCAAGGAGCCTGCACAAACCGTGTTTGATTTAGAGTTCCAACTACATGTACCGTATAGGAGAAAACAGAGTGAACCCGAAAATTTAAAACAGTTACTGCCAACGAACGGTTTAACTTAGAAGAAAGAAATTTGGTGATCCAAGTGGGATTGGTTACTGATAATTACCTGAAAGTGTCATCAAGATTGGGTGAAAAAATGTGTGTTGAGATTTCAGGAAACTCGTAGTTTTGGAAGCTTGGCAACCCCTTTCCATGAAAATGATTTGTGCCAGACTCTGCTTAGGGCTACATCAATAGGAAACAAACCATAGAGATAGGACTTGGAACTACTTTATTGTGTCAAGTTTCAAAGAGCTAGCACAAACCGTGTTTGATTTAGAGTTAAAACTACATTTATCCCTATAGGAGAAAACAGAGTGTAACCTAAAAATTAAAACTGTTACTGCCAAAGAACGGTTTAACCCAGAAGAACGAAATTTGGAGAGCCAAGTGGGATTGGGTACTGATCATTACCTGAAAGTGTCATCAAGATTGGGTGAAAAAATGTGTGCTGAGATTTCAGGAAAATTGTAGTTTTTGGAAGCTTGGCAACCCCTTTCCATGAAAGTGATTTGCGCCAGTCTCTGCTTAGGGCTACATCAATAGGAAACAAACCATAGTTTTAGAACTTGGAACTACTTTATTGTGTCAAGTTTCAAAGACCTAGCGCGAACCGTGTTTGATTTAGAGTTCCAACTACATGTATCCATATAGGAGAAAACAGAGTGAAACCTAAAAATTAAAACTGTTACTGCCAACGAACGGCTTAACCTAGAAGAACAAAATTTGGAGAGCCAAGTGGGATTGGGGTCCTGATCATTACCTGAAAGTGTCATGAAGATTGGTTGAAAAAATGTGTTCTGAGATTTCAGGAAACTCGTAGTTCTTTGGAATCTTGGCAACCCCTTTCCATGAAAGTGATTTGTGCCAGTCTGTGCTTAGGGCTACATCAATAGGAAACAAACCATAGAGATAGAACTTGGAACTACTTTATTGTGAAAAGTTTCAAAGAGCTAGCACAAACCGTGTTTGATTTAGAGTTCCAAATACATGTATCCATATAGGAGAAAACAGAGTGAAAGCTAAAAATTAAAACTGTTACTGCCAACGAACGGTTTAACCTAGAAGAACGAAATTTGGTGAGCCAATTGAGATTTGGGTACTGCTCATTACCTGAAAGTGTCATCAAGATTGGGTGAAAAAATGTGTGCTGAGATTTCAGGAAATTCGTAGTTTTTGGAAGCTTGGCAACCCCTTTCCATGAAAGTGATTTGCGCCAGTCTCTGCTTAGGGCTACATCATTAGGAAACAAACCATAGAGATAGGACTTGGAACTACTATATTGTGTCAAGTTTCAAAGAGCTAGCACAAACCGTGTTTGATTTAGAGTTCCAAATACATGTATCCCTATAGGAGAAAACAGAGTGTAACCTAAAAATTAAAACTGTTACTGCCAATGAACCGTTTAACCTAGAAGAACGAAATATGGAGAGCCAAGTGGGATTGGGGTACTGATCATTACCTGAAAGTGTTATCATGATTGGGTGAAAGAATGTGTGCTGAGATTTCAGGAAACTCGTAGTTTTTGGAAGCTTGGCAACCCCTTTCCATGAAAGTGATTTGCGCCAGTCTCTGCTTAGGGCTACATAAATAGGAAACAAACCATAGAGATAGTACTTGGAACTACTTTATTGTGTCAAGTTTCAAAGAGCTAGCACAAACCGTGTTTGATTTAGAGTTCCAACTGCATGTATCCGTATAGTAGAAAACAGAGTGAAACCAAAAAATTAAAACTGTTACTGCCAACGAACGGTTTAACCTAGAAGAAGGAAATTTGGTGAGCCAAGAGGGACTGAGGTTCTGATCATTACCTGAAAGTGTCATCAAGATTGGGTGAAAAAATGTGTGCTGAGATTTCAGGAAACACGTAGTTTTCTGGAAGGTTGGCAAACCCTTTCCATGAAAGTGATTTGCGCCAGTCTCTGCTTAGGGCTACAGCAATAGGAAACAAACCATAGGGATAGAACTTGGAACTACTTTATTGTGTCAAGTTTCAAGGAGCTATCACAAACCGTGTTTGATTTAGTGTTCCAACTACATGTACCAATATAGGAGAAAACAGATTGTAACCTAAAAATTAAAACAGTTACTGCCAACGAACGGTTTAACCTAGAAGAAGGAAATTTGGTGATCCAAGTGGGACTGGGGTACTTATCATTATCTGAAGTGTCATCAAGATTGGGAGAAAAAATGTGTGCTTAAATTTCAGGAAACTCGTAGTTTTTTGGAAGCTTGGCAACCCCTTTCCATGAAAGTGATTTGCGCCAGTCTCTGCTTAGGGCTACATCAATAGGAAACAAACCATAGAGATAGAACTTGGAACTATTTTATTGTGTCAAGTTTCAAAGAGCTAGCACAAACCGTGTTTGATTTAGAGTTCCATCTACATGTATCCCTATAGGAGAAAACAGAGTGAAACCTAAAAATTAAAACTGTTGCTTCCAGCGAATGGTTTAACCTAGAAGAAGAAAATTTGGTGAGCCAAGTGAAATTGGGGTACTGATCATTACTGAAAGTGTCATCAAGATTGGGTGAAAAAATGTGTGCTGAGATTTCAGGAAACTCTTAGTTTTTTGGAAGCTTGGCAACCCCTTTCCTTGAAAGTGATTTGCGCCAGTCTCTGCTTGGGCTACATCAGTAGGAAACAAACCATAGAGATAGGACTTGGAACTACTTTATTGTGTCAAGTTTCACTGAGCTAGCACAAACCGTGTTTGATTTAGTGTTCCAACAACATGTATCCCTATAGGAGAAAACAGAGTGAAACCTAAAAATTAAAACTGTTACTGCCAACGAACGGTTTAAACTTGAAGAATGAAATTTGGTGAGCCAAGTGGGATTGGGGTACTGATCATTACCTGAAAGTGTCATCAAGATAGGGTGAAAAAATGTGTGCTGAGATTTCAGGAAACTCGTAGTTTTTTGGAAGCTTGGAAACCCCTTTCCATGAAAATGATTTGCGCCAGTCTCTGCTTAGGTCTACATCAATAGGAAAGAAACCATAGAGATAGAACTTGGAACCACTTTATTGTGTCAAGTTTCAAAGAGCTAGCCCAAACCGTGTTTGATTTAGAGTTCCAACTACATGTATCCCTATAGGAGAAAACAGAGTGAAACCTAAAAATTAAAACTGTTACTGCCAACGAACGGTTTAACCTAGATGCACAAAATTTGGTGAGCCAAGTGGGATTGGGGTACTGATCATTACCTGAAAGTGTCATCAAGATTGGGTGAAAAAATGTCTGCTGAGATTTCAGGAAACTCGTAGTTTTTTGGAAGCTTTGCAACCCCTTTCCATGAAAGTGATTTGCACCAGTCTCTGCTTCAGGCTACATCAATAGGAAACAAACCATAGAGATAGAACTTGGAACTACTTTATTGTGTCAAGTTTCACAGAGCTAGCACACACCGTGTTTGATTTAGAGTTCCAACTACATGTATCCATATATGAGAAAACAGAGTGAAAGCTAAAAATTAAAACTGTTACTGCAAACGAACGGTTTAACCTAGAAGAAGGAAATTTGGTGAGCCAAGTGGGACTGAGGTTCTGATCATTACCTGAAAGTGTCATCAAGATTGGGTGAAAAAATGTGTGCTGAGATTTCAGGAAACACGTAGTTTTCTGGAAGGTTGGCAAACCCTTTCCATGAAAGTGATTTGCGCCAGTCTCTGCTTAGGGCTACAGCAATAGGAAACAAACCATAGGGATAGAACTTGGAACTACTTTATTGTGTCAAGTTTCAAGGAGCTATCACAAACCGTGTTTGATTTAGTGTTCCAACTACATGTACCAATATAGGAGAAAACAGAGTGTAACCTAAAAATTAAAACAGTTACTGCCAACGAACGGTTTAACCTAGAAGAAGGAAATTTGGTGATCCAAGTGGGACTGGGGTACTTATCATTATCTGAAGTGTCATCAAGATTGGGAGAAAAAATGTGTGCTTAAATTTCAGGAAACTCGTAGTTTTTTGGAAGCTTGGCAACCCCTTTCCATGAAAGTGATTTGCGCCAGTCTCTGCTTATGGCTACATCAATAGGAAACACACCACAGATACAGGACGTGGACCTAATTTATTGTATCAAGTTTCAAAGAGCTAGCACAAACCTTGTTTGATTTTGTGTTCCAACTACATGTATCCCTATAGGAGAAAACAGAGTGAAACCTAAAAATTAAAACTGTTACTGCCAACGAACGGTTTAACCTAGAAGAACAAAATTTGGTGAGCCAACTGGGATTGGGGTACTGATCATTATCTGAAAGTGTCATCAAGATTGGGTGAAAAAATGTGTGCTGAGATTTCAGGAACCTCGTAGTTTTTTGGAAGCTTGTCAACCCCTTTCAATTTAAGTGTTTAGCGCCAGTCTCTGATTACAGCTACATCAATAGGAAACACACCATAGATACAGGACTTGGAACTTTTTTATTGTGTCAAGTTTCAAAAAGCTAGCAAAAACCGTGTATGATTTAGAGTTCCAACTACATGTATCCCTATAGGAGAAAACAGTGAAACCTAAAAATTAAAACTGTTACTGCCAACAAACGGTTTAACCTAGAGGAGCAAAATTTGGTGAGCCAAGTGGGATTGGGGTACTGATCATTACCTGAAAGTGTCATCAAGATTGGGTGAAAAAATGTGTGCTGAGATTTCAGGAAACACGTAGTTTTTTGGAAGGTTGGCAAACCCTTTCCATGAAAGTGACTTGCGCCAGTCACTGCTTAGGGCTACAGCAATACGAAACAAACCATAGAGATAGAACTTGGAACTACTTTATTGTGTCAAGTTTCCAAGAGCTAGCACAAACCGTGTTTGATTTAGAGTTCCATCTACATGTATCCCTATAGGAGAAAACAGAGTGAAACCTAAAAATTAAAACTGTTACTTCCAACGAACGGTTTAACCTAGAAGAAGGAAATTTGGTGAGCCAAGTGGGATTGGGGTACTGATCATTACCTGAAAGTGTCATCCAGATTGGGTGAAAAAATGTGTGCTGAGATTTCAGGAAACTCGTAGTTTTCTGAAAGCTTGGCAACCCCTTTCCATGAAAGTGATTTGCGCCAGTCTCTGCTTAGGGCTACAGCAATAGGAAACAAACCATAGAGATAGAACTTGGAACTACTTTATTGTGTCAAGTTTCAAAGAGCTAGCACAAACCGTGTTTGATTTAGAGTTCCATCTACATGTATCCCTATAGGAGAAAACAGAGTGAAAACTAAAAATTAAAACTGTTACTTCCAACGAACGGTTTAACCTAGAAGAAGGAAATTTGGTGAGCCAAGTGGGATTGGGGTACTGATCATTACCTGAAAGTGTCATCAAGATTGGGTGAAAAAATGTGTGCTGAGATTTCAGGAAACTCGTAGTTTTTGGAAGCCTGGCAACCCCTTTCCATGAAAATGATTTGCGCCAGTCTCTGCTTAGGGCTATATCAATAGGAAACAAACCATAGAGATAGAACTTGGAACTACTTTATTGTGTCAAGTTTCAAAGAGCTAGCACAAACGGTGTTTGATTTAGAGTTCCAACAACATGTATCCATATAGGACAAAACAGAGTGAAACCTAAAAATTAAAACTATTACTGCCAATGAACGGTTTAACCTAGAAGAACAAAATTTGTTGAGTAAAGTGGGATTGGTGTACTGATCATTACCTGAAAGTGTCATCAAGATTGGGTGAAAAAATGTGTGCTGAGATTTCAGGAAACTCGTAGTTTTTGGAAGCTTGGCAACCCCTTTCCATGAAAGTGATTAGCGCCAGTCACTGCTTAGGGCTACATCAATAGGAAACAAACCATAGAGATAGAACTTGGAACTACTTTATTGTGTCA
Source organism: Spermophilus citellus (assembly GCF_964194105.1). Classification (NCBI taxonomy): domain Eukaryota; kingdom Metazoa; phylum Chordata; class Mammalia; order Rodentia; family Sciuridae; genus Spermophilus; species Spermophilus citellus. Next base: position 16,906,215 of record NC_138197.1, on the reverse strand, counting down.
AGTTTCAAAGAGCTAGCACAAACCGTGTTTGATTTAGAGTTCCAACTACATGTATCCCTATAGGAGGAAACAGAGTGAAACCAAAAAATTAAAACTGTTACTGCCAACGAACGGTTAAACCTAGAAGAACGAAATTTGGTGATCCAAGTGGGATTGGGGTACTGATCATTACCTGAAAGTGACATCAAGATTGGGTGAAAAAATGTGTGCTGAGATTTCAGGAAACTCGTAGTTTTTGGAAGCTTGGCAACCCTTTTCCATGAAAGTGATTTGCGACAGTCTCTGCTTAGGGCTACATCAATAGGAGACAAACCATAGAGATAGAACTTGGAACTACTTTATTGTGACAAGTTTCAAAGAGCTAGCACAAACCGTGTTTGTTTTAGAGTTCCAAATACATGTATCCCTATAGGAGAAAACAGAGTGTAACCTAAAAATTAAAACTGTTACTGCCAATGAACGGTTTAACCTAGAAGAACGAAATTGGAGAGCCAAGTGGGATTGGGGTACTGATCATTACCGGAAAGTGTCATCAAGATTGGGTGAAAAAATGTGTGCTGAGATTTCAGGAAACTCGTAGTTTTTTTGGAAGCTTGGCAACCCCTGTCCATGAAAGGGATTTGCGCCAGTCTCTGCTTAGGGCTACATCAACAGGAAACAAATCATAGGGATAGAACTTGGAACTACTTTATTGTGTCAAGTTTCAAAGAGCTAGCACAAACCGTGTTTGATTTAGAGTTCCAAATACATGTATCCCTATAGGAGATAACAGAGTGAAACCTAAAAATTAAAACTGTTACTGCCAACGAACGGTTTAACCTAGAAGAACGAAATTTGGTGAGCCAAGTGGGATTAGGGTACTGATCATTACCTGAAAGTGTCATCCAGATTGGGTGAAAAAATGTGTGCTGAGATTTCAGGAAACTCGTAGTTTTTGGAAGCCTGGCAACCCCTTTCCATGAAAATAATTTGCGCCAGTCTCTGCTTAGGGCTATATCAATAGGAAACAAACCATAGAGATAGAACTTGGAACTACTTTATTGTGTCAAGTTTCAAAGAGCTAGCACAAAAGGTGTTTGATTTAGAGTTCCAACAACATGTATCCATATAGGACAAAACAGAGTGAAACCTAAAAATTAAAACTATTACTGCCAATGAACGGTTTAACCTAGAAGAACAAAATTTGTTGAGTAAAGTGGGATTGGGGTACTGATCATTACCTGAAAGTGTCATCAAGATTGGGTGAAAAAATGTGTGCTGAGATTTCAGGAAACTCGTAGTTTTTGGAAGCTTGGCAACCCCTTTCCATGAAAGTGATTAGCGCCAGTCTCTGCTTAGGGCTACATCAATAGGAAACAAACCATAGAGATAGAACTTGGAACTACTTTATTGTGTCAAGTTTCAAAGAGCTAGCACAAACCGTGTTTGATTTAGAGTTCCAAATACATGTATCCCTATAGGAGGAAACAGAGTGAAACCAAAAAATTAAAACTGTTACTGCCAAAGAACGGTTTAACCTAGAAGAACGAAATTTGGTGATCCAAGTGGGATTGGGGTACTGATCATTACCTGAAAGTGTCATCAAGATTGGGTGAAAAAATGTGTGCTGAGATTTCAGGAAACTCGTAGTTTTTTGAAATCTTGGCAACCCCTTTCCATGAAAGTGATTTGCGCCAGTCTCTGCTTAGGGCTACATCAATATGAAACGAACCATAGAGATAGAACTTGGAACTACTGTATTGTGTCAAGTTTCAAAGAGCTAGCACAAAACCGTGTTTGATTTAGAGTTCCAACTACATCTATCTATATAGGAGAAAACAGAGTGAAACCTAAAAATTAAAACTGTTACTGCCAACAAACGGTTTAACCTAGAAGAAGGAAATTTGGTGAGCCAAGTGGGATTGGGGTACTGATCATTATCTGAAAGTGTCATCCAGATTGGGTGAAAAAATGTGTGCTGAGATTTCAGGAAACTCTGAGTTTTTTTGGAAGTTTGGCAACCCCTTTCCTTGAAAGTGATTAGCGAAAGTCTCTGCTTAGGGCTACATCAATAGGAAACAAACCATAGAGACAGAACTTGGAACTACTTTTTTGTGTCAAGTTTAAAAGAGCTAGCACAAACCGTGTTTGATTTAGAGTTCCAACTACATGTATCCATATAGGAGAAAACAGAGTGAAAAATAAAAATTAAAACTGTTACTGCAGATGAACGGTTTAACCTAGAAGAACAAAATTTGGTGAGCCAAGTGGGATTGGGTTACTGATCATTACCTGAAAGTGTCATCAAGATTGGGTGAAAAAATGTGTGCTGAGATTACAGGAAACTCGTAGTTTTTTGGAAGCTTGGCAACCCCTTTCCATGAAAGTGATTTGCTCCAGTCTCTGCTTAAGGCTACATCAATAGTAAACAGACCATTGAGATAGAACTTGGAACTACTGTATTGTGTAAAGTTTCAAAGAGCTAGCACAAACCGTGTTTGATTTAGCGTTCCAACTACATGTATCCCTATAGGAGAAAACAGAGTGAAACCTAAAAATTAAAACTGTTACTGGCAACGAACGGTTTAAACTAGAAGAACGAAATTTGGTGAGCCAAGTGGGATAGGGGTGCTGATCATTACCGAAAAGTGTCATCAAGATTGGGTGAAAAATTGTGTGCTGAGATTTCAGGAAACTCATATTTTTTTGGAAGCTTGGCAACCCCTTTCCATGAAAGTGATTTGCGCCAGTCTCTGCTTATGGCTACATCAATAGGAAACACACCACAGATACAGGACGTGGACCTAATTTATTGTATCAAGTTTCAAAGAGCTAGCACAAACCTTGTTTGATTTTGTGTTCCAACTACATGTATCCCTATAGGAGAAAACAGAGTGAAACCTAAAAATTAAAACTGTTACTGCCAACGAACGGTTTAACCTAGAAGAACAAAATTTGGTGAGCCAACTGGGATTGGGGTACTGATCATTATCTGAAAGTGTCATCAAGATTGGGTGAAAAAATGTGTGCTGAGATTTCAGGAACCTCGTAGTTTTTTGGAAGCTTGTCAACCCCTTTCAATTTAAGTGTTTAGCGCCAGTCTCTGATTACAGCTACATCAATAGGAAACACACCATAGATACAGGACTTGGAACTTTTTTATTGTGTCAAGTTTCAAAAAGCTAGCAAAAACCGTGTATGATTTAGAGTTCCAACTACATGTATCCCTATAGGAGAAAACAGTGAAACCTAAAAATTAAAACTGTTACTGCCAACAAACGGTTTAACCTAGAGGAGCAAAATTTGGTGAGCCAAGTGGGATTGGGGTACTGATCATTACCTGAAAGTGTCATCAAGATTGGGTGAAAAAATGTGTGCTGAGATTTCAGGAAACACGTAGTTTTTTGGAAGGTTGGCAAACCCTTTCCATGAAAGTGACTTGCGCCAGTCACTGCTTAGGGCTACAGCAATACGAAACAAACCATAGAGATAGAACTTGGAACTACTTTATTGTGTCAAGTTTCCAAGAGCTAGCACAAACCGTGTTTGATTTAGAGTTCCATCTACATGTATCCCTATAGGAGAAAACAGAGTGAAACCTAAAAATTAAAACTGTTACTTCCAACGAACGGTTTAACCTAGAAGAAGGAAATTTGGTGAGCCAAGTGGGATTGGGGTACTGATCATTACCTGAAAGTGTCATCCAGATTGGGTGAAAAAATGTGTGCTGAGATTTCAGGAAACTCGTAGTTTTCTGAAAGCTTGGCAACCCCTTTCCATGAAAGTGATTTGCGCCAGTCTCTGCTTAGGGCTACAGCAATAGGAAACAAACCATAGAGATAGAACTTGGAACTACTTTATTGTGTCAAGTTTCAAAGAGCTAGCACAAACCGTGTTTGATTTAGAGTTCCATCTACATGTATCCCTATAGGAGAAAACAGAGTGAAAACTAAAAATTAAAACTGTTACTTCCAACGAACGGTTTAACCTAGAAGAAGGAAATTTGGTGAGCCAAGTGGGATTGGGGTACTGATCATTACCTGAAAGTGTCATCAAGATTGGGTGAAAAAATGTGTGCTGAGATTTCAGGAAACTCGTAGTTTTTGGAAGCCTGGCAACCCCTTTCCATGAAAATGATTTGCGCCAGTCTCTGCTTAGGGCTATATCAATAGGAAACAAACCATAGAGATAGAACTTGGAACTACTTTATTGTGTCAAGTTTCAAAGAGCTAGCACAAACGGTGTTTGATTTAGAGTTCCAACAACATGTATCCATATAGGACAAAACAGAGTGAAACCTAAAAATTAAAACTATTACTGCCAATGAACGGTTTAACCTAGAAGAACAAAATTTGTTGAGTAAAGTGGGATTGGTGTACTGATCATTACCTGAAAGTGTCATCAAGATTGGGTGAAAAAATGTGTGCTGAGATTTCAGGAAACTCGTAGTTTTTGGAAGCTTGGCAACCCCTTTCCATGAAAGTGATTAGCGCCAGTCACTGCTTAGGGCTACATCAATAGGAAACAAACCATAGAGATAGAACTTGGAACTACTTTATTGTGTCAAGTTTCAAAGAGCTAGCACAAACCGTGTTTGATTTAGAGTTCCAACTACATGTATCCCTATAGGAGGAAACAGAGTGAAACCAAAAAATTAAAACTGTTACTGCCAACGAACGGTTAAACCTAGAAGAACGAAATTTGGTGATCCAAGTGGGATTGGGGTACTGATCATTACCTGAAAGTGACATCAAGATTGGGTGAAAAAATGTGTGCTGAGATTTCAGGAAACTCGTAGTTTTTGGAAGCTTGGCAACCCTTTTCCATGAAAGTGATTTGCGACAGTCTCTGCTTAGGGCTACATCAATAGGAGACAAACCATAGAGATAGAACTTGGAACTACTTTATTGTGACAAGTTTCAAAGAGCTAGCACAAACCGTGTTTGTTTTAGAGTTCCAAATACATGTATCCCTATAGGAGAAAACAGAGTGTAACCTAAAAATTAAAACTGTTACTGCCAATGAACGGTTTAACCTAGAAGAACGAAATTGGAGAGCCAAGTGGGATTGGGGTACTGATCATTACCGGAAAGTGTCATCAAGATTGGGTGAAAAAATGTGTGCTGAGATTTCAGGAAACTCGTAGTTTTTTTGGAAGCTTGGCAACCCCTGTCCATGAAAGGGATTTGCGCCAGTCTCTGCTTAGGGCTACATCAACAGGAAACAAATCATAGGGATAGAACTTGGAACTACTTTATTGTGTCAAGTTTCAAAGAGCTAGCACAAACCGTGTTTGATTTAGAGTTCCAAATACATGTATCCCTATAGGAGATAACAGAGTGAAACCTAAAAATTAAAACTGTTACTGCCAACGAACGGTTTAACCTAGAAGAACGAAATTTGGTGAGCCAAGTGGGATTAGGGTACTGATCATTACCTGAAAGTGTCATCCAGATTGGGTGAAAAAATGTGTGCTGAGATTTCAGGAAACTCGTAGTTTTTGGAAGCCTGGCAACCCCTTTCCATGAAAGTGATTAGCGCCAGTCTCTGCTTAGGGCTACATCAATAGGAAACAAACCATAGAGATAGAACTTGGAACTACTTTATTGTGTCAAGTTTCAAAGAGCTAGCACAAACCGTGTTTGATTTAGAGTTCCAAATACATGTATCCCTATAGGAGGAAACAGAGTGAAACCAAAAAATTAAAACTGTTACTGCCAAAGAACGGTTTAACCTAGAAGAACGAAATTTGGTGATCCAAGTGGGATTGGGGTACTGATCATTACCTGAAAGTGTCATCAAGATTGGGTGAAAAAATGTGTGCTGAGATTTCAGGAAACTCGTAGTTTTTTGAAATCTTGGCAACCCCTTTCCATGAAAGTGATTTGCGCCAGTCTCTGCTTAGGGCTACATCAATATGAAACGAACCATAGAGATAGAACTTGGAACTACTGTATTGTGTCAAGTTTCAAAGAGCTAGCACAAAACCGTGTTTGATTTAGAGTTCCAACTACATCTATCTATATAGGAGAAAACAGAGTGAAACCTAAAAATTAAAACTGTTACTGCCAACAAACGGTTTAACCTAGAAGAAGGAAATTTGGTGAGCCAAGTGGGATTGGGGTACTGATCATTATCTGAAAGTGTCATCCAGATTGGGTGAAAAAATGTGTGCCGAGATTTCAGGAAACTCTGAGTTTTTTTGGAAGTTTGGCAACCCCTTTCCTTGAAAGTGATTAGCGAAAGTCTCTGCTTAGGGCTACATCAATAGGAAACAAACCATAGAGACAGAACTTGGAACTACTTTATTGTGTCAAGTTTAAAAGAGCTAGCACAAACCGTGTTTGATTTAGAGTTCCAACTACATGTATCCATATAGGAGAAAACAGAGTGAAAAATAAAAATTAAAACTGTTACTGCAGATGAACGGTTTAACCTAGAAGAACAAAATTTGGTGAGCCAAGTGGGATTGGGTTACTGATCATTACCTGAAAGTGTCATCAAGATTGGGTGAAAAAATGTGTGCTGAGATTACAGGAAACTCGTAGTTTTTTGGAAGCTTGGCAACCCCTTTCCATGAAAGTGATTTGCTCCAGTCTCTGCTTAAGGCTACATCAATAGTAAACAGACCATTGAGATAGAACTTGGAACTACTGTATTGTGTAAAGTTTCAAAGAGCTAGCACAAACCGTGTTTGATTTAGCGTTCCAACTACATGTATCCCTATAGGAGAAAACAGAGTGAAACCTAAAAATTAAAACTGTTACTGGCAACGAACGGTTTAAACTAGAAGAACGAAATTTGGTGAGCCAAGTGGGATAGGGGTGCTGATCATTACCGAAAAGTGTCATCAAGATTGGGTGAAAAATTGTGTGCTGAGATTTCAGGAAACTCATATTTTTTTGGAAGCTTGGCAACCCCTTTCCATGAAAGTGATTTGCGCCAGTCTCTGCTTATGGCTACATCAATAGGAAACACACCACAGATACAGGACGTGGACCTAATTTATTGTATCAAGTTTCAAAGAGCTAGCACAAACCTTGTTTGATTTTGTGTTCCAACTACATGTATCCCTATAGGAGAAAACAGAGTGAAACCTAAAAATTAAAACTGTTACTGCCAACGAACGGTTTAACCTAGAAGAACAAAATTTGGTGAGCCAACTGGGATTGGGGTACTGATCATTATCTGAAAGTGTCATCAAGATTGGGTGAAAAAATGTGTGCTGAGATTTCAGGAACCTCGTAGTTTTTTGGAAGCTTGTCAACCCCTTTCAATTTAAGTGTTTAGCGCCAGTCTCTGATTACAGCTACATCAATAGGAAACACACCATAGATACAGGACTTGGAACTTTTTTATTGTGTCAAGTTTCAAAAAGCTAGCAAAAACCGTGTATGATTTAGAGTTCCAACTACATGTATCCCTATAGGAGAAAACAGTGAAACCTAAAAATTAAAACTGTTACTGCCAACAAACGGTTTAACCTAGAGGAGCAAAATTTGGTGAGCCAAGTGGGATTGGGGTACTGATCATTACCTGAAAGTGTCATCAAGATTGGGTGAAAAAATGTGTGCTGAGATTTCAGGAAACACGTAGTTTTTTGGAAGGTTGGCAAACCCTTTCCATGAAAGTGACTTGCGCCAGTCACTGCTTAGGGCTACAGCAATACGAAACAAACCATAGAGATAGAACTTGGAACTACTTTATTGTGTCAAGTTTCCAAGAGCTAGCACAAACCGTGTTTGATTTAGAGTTCCATCTACATGTATCCCTATAGGAGAAAACAGAGTGAAACCTAAAAATTAAAACTGTTACTTCCAACGAACGGTTTAACCTAGAAGAAGGAAATTTGGTGAGCCAAGTGGGATTGGGGTACTGATCATTACCTGAAAGTGTCATCCAGATTGGGTGAAAAAATGTGTGCTGAGATTTCAGGAAACTCGTAGTTTTCTGAAAGCTTGGCAACCCCTTTCCATGAAAGTGATTTGCGCCAGTCTCTGCTTAGGGCTACAGCAATAGGAAACAAACCATAGAGATAGAACTTGGAACTACTTTATTGTGTCAAGTTTCAAAGAGCTAGCACAAACCGTGTTTGATTTAGAGTTCCATCTACATGTATCCCTATAGGAGAAAACAGAGTGAAAACTAAAAATTAAAACTGTTACTTCCAACGAACGGTTTAACCTAGAAGAAGGAAATTTGGTGAGCCAAGTGGGATTGGGGTACTGATCATTACCTGAAAGTGTCATCAAGATTGGGTGAAAAAATGTGTGCTGAGATTTCAGGAAACTCGTAGTTTTTGGAAGCCTGGCAACCCCTTTCCATGAAAATGATTTGCGCCAGTCTCTGCTTAGGGCTATATCAATAGGAAACAAACCATAGAGATAGAACTTGGAACTACTTTATTGTGTCAAGTTTCAAAGAGCTAGCACAAACGGTGTTTGATTTAGAGTTCCAACAACATGTATCCATATAGGACAAAACAGAGTGAAACCTAAAAATTAAAACTATTACTGCCAATGAACGGTTTAACCTAGAAGAACAAAATTTGTTGAGTAAAGTGGGATTGGTGTACTGATCATTACCTGAAAGTGTCATCAAGATTGGGTGAAAAAATGTGTGCTGAGATTTCAGGAAACTCGTAGTTTTTGGAAGCTTGGCAACCCCTTTCCATGAAAGTGATTAGCGCCAGTCACTGCTTAGGGCTACATCAATAGGAAACAAACCATAGAGATAGAACTTGGAACTACTTTATTGTGTCAAGTTTCAAAGAGCTAGCACAAACCGTGTTTGATTTAGAGTTCCAACTACATGTATCCCTATAGGAGGAAACAGAGTGAAACCAAAAAATTAAAACTGTTACTGCCAACGAACGGTTAAACCTAGAAGAACGAAATTTGGTGATCCAAGTGGGATTGGGGTACTGATCATTACCTGAAAGTGACATCAAGATTGGGTGAAAAAATGTGTGCTGAGATTTCAGGAAACTTGTAGTTTTTGGAAGCTTGGCAACCCTTTTCCATGAAAGTGATTTGCGACAGTCTCTGCTTAGGGCTACATCAATAGGAGACAAACCATAGAGATAGAACTTGGAACTACTTTATTGTGACAAGTTTCAAAGAGCTAGCACAAACCGTGTTTGTTTTAGAGTTCCAAATACATGTATCCCTATAGGAGAAAACAGAGTGTAACCTAAAAATTAAAACTGTTACTGCCAATGAACGGTTTAACCTAGAAGAACGAAATTGGAGAGCCAAGTGGGATTGGGGTACTGATCATTACCGGAAAGTGTCATCAAGATTGGGTGAAAAAATGTGTGCTGAGATTTCAGGAAACTCGTAGTTTTTTTGGAAGCTTGAAAACCCCTGTCCATGAAAGGGATTTGCGCCAGTCTCTGCTTAGGGCTACATCAACAGGAAACAAATCATAGGGATAGAACTTGGAACTACTTTATTGTGTCAAGTTTCAAAGAGCTAGCACAAACCGTGTTTGATTTAGAGTTCCAAATACATGTATCCCTATAGGAGATAACAGAGTGAAACCTAAAAATTAAAACTGTTACTGCCAACGAACGGTTTAACCTAGAAGAACGAAATTTGGTGAGCCAAGTGGGATTAGGGTACTGATCATTACCTGAAAGTGTCATCCAGATTGGGTGAAAAAATGTGTGCTGAGATTTCAGGAAACTCGTAGTTTTTGGAAGCCTGGCAACCCCTTTCCATGAAAATAATTTGCGCCAGTCTCTGCTTAGGGCTATATCAATAGGAAACAAACCATAGAGATAGAACTTGGAACTACTTTATTGTGTCAAGTTTCAAAGAGCTAGCACAAAAGGTGTTTGATTTAGAGTTCCAACAACATGTATCCATATAGGACAAAACAGAGTGAAACCTAAAAATTAAAACTATTACTGCCAATGAACGGTTTAACCTAGAAGAACAAAATTTGTTGAGTAAAGTGGGATTGGGGTACTGATCATTACCTGAAAGTGTCATCAAGATTGGGTGAAAAAATGTGTGCTGAGATTTCAGGAAACTCGTAGTTTTTGGAAGCTTGGCAACCCCTTTCCATGAAAGTGATTAGCGCCAGTCTCTGCTTAGGGCTACATCAATAGGAAACAAACCATAGAGATAGAACTTGGAACTACTTTATTGTGTCAAGTTTCAAAGAGCTAGCACAAACCGTGTTTGATTTAGAGTTCCAAATACATGTATCCCTGTAGGAGGAAACAGAGTGAAACCAAAAAATTAAAACTGTTACTGCCAAAGAACGGTTTAACCTAGAAGAACGAAATTTGGTGATCCAAGTGGGATTGGGGTACTGATCATTACCTGAAAGTGTCATCAAGATTGGGTGAAAAAATGTGTGCTGAGATTTCAGGAAACTCGTAGTTTTTTGAAATCTTGGCAACCCCTTTCCATGAAAGTGATTTGCGCCAGTCTCTGCTTAGGGCTACATCAATATGAAACGAACCATAGAGATAGAACTTGGAACTACTGTATTGTGTCAAGTTTCAAAGAGCTAGCACAAAACCGTGTTTGATTTAGAGTTCCAACTACATCTATCTATATAGGAGAAAACAGAGTGAAACCTAAAAATTAAAACTGTTACTGCCAACAAACGGTTTAACCTAGAAGAAGGAAATTTGGTGAGCCAAGTGGGATTGGGGTACTGATCATTATCTGAAAGTGTCATCCAGATTGGGTGAAAAAATGTGTGCTGAGATTTCAGGAAACTCTGAGTTTTTTTGGAAGTTTGGCAACCCCTTTCCTTGAAAGTGATTAGCGAAAGTCTCTGCTTAGGGCTACATCAATAGGAAACAAACCATAGAGACAGAACTTGGAACTACTTTATTGTGTCAAGTTTAAAAGAGCTAGCACAAACCGTGTTTGATTTAGAGTTCCAACTACATGTATCCATATAGGAGAAAACAGAGTGAAAAATAAAAATTAAAACTGTTACTGCAGATGAACGGTTTAACCTAGAAGAACAAAATTTGGTGAGCCAAGTGGGATTGGGTTACTGATCATTACCTGAAAGTGTCATCAAGATTGGGTGAAAAAATGTGTGCTGAGATTACAGGAAACTCGTAGTTTTTTGGAAGCTTGGCAACCCCTTTCCATGAAAGTGATTTGCTCCAGTCTCTGCTTAAGGCTACATCAATAGTAAACAGACCATTGAGATAGAACTTGGAACTACTGTATTGTGTAAAGTTTCAAAGAGCTAGCACAAACCGTGTTTGATTTAGCGTTCCAACTACATGTATCCCTATAGGAGAAAACAGAGTGAAACCTAAAAATTAAAACTGTTACTGGCAACGAACGGTTTAAACTAGAAGAACGAAATTTGGTGAGCCAAGTGGGATAGGGGTGCTGATCATTACCGAAAAGTGTCATCAAGATTGGGTGAAAAATTGTGTGCTGAGATTTCAGGAAACTCATATTTTTTTGGAAGCTTGGCAACCCCTTTCCATGAAAGTGATTTGTGCCAGTATCTGCTTAAGGCTACCTCAATAGGAAACAAACTGTAGACATAAAAGTTGGAACTACTTTATTGTGTCAAGTTTTAAAGAGCTAGCACAAACAGTGTTTGAATTAGAGTTCCAACTACATGTATCCATATAGGAGTAAACAGAGTGAAACCTAAAAATTAAAACTGTTACTGCCAACGAACGGTTTAAACTAGAAGAACGAAATTTGGTGAGCCAAGTAGGTTTGGGGTACTGATCATTACCTGAAAGTGTCATCAAGATTGGGTGAAAAAGTGTCCTGAGATTTCAGGGAATTCGTAGTTTTTTGGAAGCTTGGCAACCCCTCTCCATGAAAGTGATCTGTGCCAGTCTCTGCTTAGGGCTGCATCAATAGGAAACAAACTATAGAGTTAGAACTTGGAACTACTTTATTGTGTCAAGTTTCAAAGAGCTAGCACAAACCACGTTTGATTTAGTGTTCCAAAGATATGTATCCATATAGGAGAAAACAGAGTGAAACCTAAAAAATAAACTGTTACTGCAAACGAACTGTTTAATCTAGAAGAAGGAAATTTGGTGAGCCAAGTGGGATTGGAGTACTGACCATTACCTGAAAGTGTCATCAAGATTGGGTGAAAAAATGTGTGCTGTGATTTCAGGAAACTCGTAGTTTTTTGGAAGCTTGGCAACCCCTTTCCATGAAAGTGATTTGTGTCAGTCTCTGCTTACGGCTACATCAATAGGAAACAAACCATAGAGATAGAACTTGGAACTACTTTATTGTGTCAAGTTTCAAAGAGCTAGCACAAACCGTGTTTGATTTAGAGTTCCAACTACATGTATGCCTATAGGAGAAAACAGAGTTAAACCTAAAAAATAAAGCTGTTACTGGCAACGAACGGTTTATCCTAGAAAAACGAAATTTGGTGAGCCAAGTGGGATTGGGGTACTGATCATTACCTGAAAGTGTCATCAAGATTGGGTGAAAAAATGTGTGCTGAGATTTCAGGAAACTCGTAGTTTTTTGAAATCTTGGCAACCCCTTTCCATGAAAGTGATTTGCGCCAGTCTCTGCTTAGGGCTACATCAATATGAAACGAACCATAGAGATAGAACTTGGAACTACTGTATTGTGTCAAGTTTCAAAGAGCTAGCACCAACCGTGTTTGATTTAGAGTTCCAACTACATCTATCTATATAGGAGAAAACAGAGTGAAACCTAAAAATTAAAACTGTTACTGCCAACGAACGGTTTAACCTAGAAGAAGGAAATTTGGTGAGCCAAGTGGGATTGGGGTACTGATCATTATCTGAAAGTGTCATCCAGATTCGGTGAAAAAATGTGTGCTGAGATTTCAGGAAACTCTGAGTTTTTTTGGAAGTTTGGCAACCCCTTTCCTTGAAAGTGATTAGCGAAAGTCTCTGCTTAGGGCTACATCAATAGGAAACAAACCATAGAGACAGAACTTGGAACTACTTTATTGTGTCAAGTTTCAAAGAGCTAGCACAAACCGTGTTTGATTTAGAGTTCCAACTACATGTATCCATATAGGAGAAAACAGAGTGAAAAATAAAAATTAAAACTGTTACTGCAGATGAACGGTTTAACCTAGAAGAACAAAATGTGGTGAGCCAAGTGGGATTGGGGTACTGATCATTACCTGAAAGTGTCATCAAGATTGGGTGAAAAAATGTGTGCTGAGATTACAGGAAACTCGTAGTTTTTTGGAAGCTTGGCGACCCCTTTCCATGTAAGTGATTTGCGCCAGTCTCTGCTTACTGCTACATCAATAGGAAACAAACCATAGATATAGAACTTGGAACTACTTTATTGTGTCAAGTTTCAAAGAGCTAGCACAAACCGTGTTTGATTTAGAGTTCCAACTACATGTATCCAAATAGGAGAAAACAGTGTGAAAGCTAAAATTTAAACTGTTACTGCAAACGGACGGTTTAACCTAGAAGAACAAAATTTGGAGAGCGAAGTGGGATTGGGGTCCTGATCATTACCTGAAAGTGTCATCATGATTGGTTGAAAAAATGTGTTCTGAGATTTCAGGAAAATTGTAGATTTTGGAAGCTTGGCAACCCCTTTCCATGAAAATGATTTGTGCCAGACTCTGCTTAGGGCTACATCAATAGGAAAAAAACCATAGAGATAGGACTTGGAACTACTTTATTGTGTCAATTTCAAAGAGCTAGCACAAACCGTGTTTGATTTAGTGTTCCAACTACATTTATCCCTATAGGAGAAAACAGAGTGTAACCTAAAAATTAAAACTGTTACGGCCAAAGAACGGTTTAACCTAAGTGAACGAAATTTGGAGAGCCAAGTGGGATTGGGTACTGATCATTACCTGAAAGTGTCATCAAGATTGGGTGAAAAAATATGTGCTGAGATTTCAGGAAAATTGTAGATTTTGGAAGCTTGGCAACCCCTTTCCATGAAAGTGATTTGTGCCAGTCTCTGCTTAGGGCTACATCAATAGGAAACAAACCATAGATGTAGAACTTGGAACTACTTTATTGTGTCAAGTTTCAAAGAGCTAGCGCAAACCGTGCTTGATATAGAGTTCCAACTACATGTATCCATATAGGAGAAAACAGAGTGAAACCTAAAAATTAAAACTGTTACTGCCAACGAACGGTTTAACCTAGAAGAACAAAATTTGGAGAGCCAAGTGGGATTGGGGTGCTGATCATTACCTGAAATTGTCATCAAGATTGGTTGAAAAAATGTGTTCTGAGATTTCAGGAAACTCGCAGTTCTTTGGAATCTTGGCAACCCCTTTCAATGAAAGTGATTTGTGCCAGTCTGTGCTTAGGGCTACATCAATAGGAAACAAACCATAGAGATAGAACTTGGAACTATTTTATTGTGTCAAGATTCAAAGAGCTAGCACAAACCGTGTTTGATTTAGAGTTCCAAATACATGTATCCATATAGGAGAAAACAGAGTGAAACCTAAAAATTAAAACTGTTACTGCCAACGAACGGTTTAACCTAGAAGAACGAAATTTGGTGATCCAAGTGGAATTGGGGTACTGAAAATTAACTGAAAGTGTCATCAAGATTGGGTGAAAAAATGTGTGTTGAGATGTCAGGAAACTTGTAGTTTTTGAAACGTTGGCAACCCCTTTCCATGAAAGTGATTTGCGCCAGTCTCTGCTTAGGGCTACATCAATAGGAAACAAACCATAGAGAGAGAACTTGGAACTACTTTATTGTGTCAAGTTTCAAAGAGCTAGCACAAACCGTGTTTGATTTAGAGTTCCAACTACATGTATCCGTATAGGAGAAAACAGAGTGAAACCGAAAATTTAAAACAGTTACTGCCAACGAACGGTTTAACTTAGAAGAAAGAAATTTGGTGATCCAACTGGGATTGGGTTACTGATAATTACCTGAAAGTGTCATCAATATTGGGTGAAAAAATGTTGCTGAGATTTCAGGAATCTCGTAGTTTTTTGGAAGCTTGGCAACCCCTTTCCATGTAAGTGATTTGCGCCAGTCTCTGCTTACTGCTACATCAATAGGAAACAAACCATAGATATAGAACTTGGAACTACTTTATTGTGTCAAGTTTCAAAGAGCTAGCACAAACCGTGTTTGATTTAGAGTTCCAACTACATGTATCCAAATAGGAGAAAACAGTGTGAAAGCTAAAAATTAAAACTGTTACTGCAAACGAACGGTTTAACCTAGAAGAACGAAATTTGGTGATCCAAGTGGGATTGGGGTACTGATCATTCATTACCTGAAAGTGTCATCAAGATTGGGTGTAAAAATGTGTGCTGAGATTTCAGGAAACTCGTAGTTTTTGGAAGCTTGGCAACCCCTTTCCATGAATATGATTTGTGCCAGACTCTGCTTAGGGCTACATCAATAGGAAACAAAACATAGAGATAGGACTTGGAACTACTTTATTGTGTCAATTTCAAAGAGCTAGCACAAACCGTGTTTGATTTAGAGTTCCAACTACATTTATCCCTATAGGAGTAAACAGAGTGTAACCTAAAAATTAAAACTGTTACTGCCAAGGAAGGGTTTAACCTAGAAGAACGAAATTTGGAGAGCCAAGTGAGATTGGGTACTGATCATTACCTGAAAGTGTCATCAAGATTGGGTGAAAAAATGTGTGCTGAGATTTCAGGAAAATTTTAGTTTTTGGAAGCTTGGCAACTCTTTTCCATGAAAGGATTTGCGCCAGTCTCTGCTTAGGGCTACATCAATAGGAAACAAACCATAGATTTAGAACTTGGAACTACTTTATTGTGACAAGTTTCAAAGAGCTAGCACAAACCGTGTTTGATTTAGAGTTCCAAATACATGTATCCATATAGGAGAAAACAGAGTGAAAGCTAAAAATTAAAACAGTTACTGCCAACGAACGGTTTAACCTAGAAGAACGAAATTTGTTGAGCCACGTGGGATTGGGGTACTGATCATTACCTGAAAGTGTCATCACAATTGGGTGAAAAATGTGTGCTGAGATTTCAGGAAACTCGTAGTTTTTGGAAGCTTGGCAACCCCTTTCCATGAAAGTAATTTGCTCCAGTCTCTGCTTAGGGCTACATCAATAGGAAACAAACCATAAAGATGGAAAGTGGAACTACTTTATTGTGTCAAGTTTCAAAGAGCTAGCAAAACCGTGTTTGATTTAGAGTTCCAACTACGTGTATCCATATAGGAGAAAACAGAGTGAAACCTAAAAATTAAAACTGTTACTGCCAACGAACGGTTTAACCTAGAAGAACAAAATTTGGTCAGCCAAGTGGGATTGGGGTACTGATCATTACCTGAAAGTGTCATCAAGATTGGGTGAAAAAATGTGTGCTGAGATTTCAGGAAACTCGTAGTTTTTTGGAAGCTTGGCAACCCCTTTCCAGGAAAGTGATTTGTGACAGTCTCTGCTTAGGGCTACATCAATAGGAAACAAAGCATAGAGATAGAACTGGGAACTACTTTATTGTGTCAAGTTTAAAAGAGCTAGCAAAAACCGTGTTTGATTTAGAGTTCCAACTACATGTATCCGTATAGGAGAAAACAGATTGAAAGCTAAAAATTAAAACTGTTACTGCAAACGAACGGTTTAACCTAGAAGAACGAAATTTGGTGAGCCAAGTGGGATTGGGGTATATCACCTGAAACTGTCATCAAGATTGGTTGAAAAAATGTGTGCTGAGATTTCAGGAAACTCGTAGTTTTTTGGAAGCTTGGCAACCCCTGTCCATGAAAGGGATTTGCGCCAGTCTCTGCTTAGGGCTACATCAATAGGAAACAAACCATAGAGATAGAACTTGGAACTAATTTATTGTGTCAAGTTTCAAAGAGTTAGCACAAACCGTGTTTGATTTAGAGTTCCAACTACATGTATACATATAGGAGAATACAGAGTGAAACTAAAAATTAAAACAGTTACTGCCAACGAACGGTTTATCCTAGAAGAACGAAATTTGGTGAGCCAAGTGGTATTGGGGTACTGATCATTACCTGAAAGTGTCATCAAGTTTGGGTGAAAAAATGTATGCTGAAATTTCAGGAAACTCGTAGTTTTTTGGAAGCTTGGCAACCCCTTTCCATGAAAGTGATTTGCGCTAGTCTCTGCTTAGGGCTACATCAATAGAAAACAAACCATAGAGATAGAAATTGGAACTACTTTATTGTGTCAAGTTTCAAAGAGCTAGCACAAAGCGTGTTTGATTTAGAGTTCCAAGTACATGTATCCATATAGGAGAAAACAGAGTGAAACCTAAAAATTAAAACTGTTACTGCCAATGAACGGTTTATCCTAAAAGAACGAAATTTGGTGAGCCAAGTGGGATTGGGGTACTGATCATTACCTGAAAGTGTCATCAAAATTGGGTGAAAAAATGTTTGGTGAGATCAGGAAACTCGTAGTTTTTTGGAAGCTTGGCAACCCCTTTCCATGAAAGTGATTTGCTCCAGTCTCTGCTTAGGGCTACATTAATAGGAAAAAAAACCATAGAGATAGAACGTGGAACTACTTTATTGTGTCAAGTTTCAAAGAGCTAGCACAAACTGTGTTTGAATTAGAGTTCCAACTACATGTATCCATATAGGAGAAAACAGAGTGAAACCTAAAAATTAAAACTGTTACTGCCAACGAACGCTTTAACCTAGAAAAACGAAATTTGGTGAGCCAAGTTGAATTGGGGTACTGATCATTACTTGAAAGTGTCATCAAGATTGGGGGAAAAAATGTGTGGTGAGATGAGGAAACTCGTAGTTTTTTGGAAGCTTGGCAACCCCTTTCAATGAAAGTGATTTGCTCCAGTCTCTGCTTAGGGCTACATCAATAGGAAACAAACCATAGAGATAGAACGTGGAACTACTTTCTTGTGTCAAGTATCAAAGAGCTAGCACCAACCGTGTTTGATTTAGAGTTTCAACTACATGTATCCATATAGGAGAAAACAGCGTGAAACCTAAAAATTAAAACTGTTACTGCCAACGATCGGTTTAACCTAGAAGAACGAAATTTGGTCAGCCAAGTGGATTGGGGTACTGATCATTACCTGAAAGTGTCATCAAGATTGGGTGAAAAAATATGTGCTGAGATTTCAGGAAACTCGTAGTTTTTTGGAAGTTTGGCTACCCCTTTCCATGAAAGTGATTTGCGCCAGTCTCTGCTTAGGGCTACATCAATAGGAATCAAACCATAGAGAAACAACTTGGAACTACTTTATTGTGTCAAGTTTCAAAGAGCTAGCACAAACCGTGTTTGATTTAGAGTTCCAACTATGTATCCATATAGGAGAAACCAGAGTGAAACCTAAAAATTAAAACTGTTACTGCCAACGAACGGTTTAACCTAGAAGAACGAAATTTGGTGATCCAAGTGCGATTGGGGTACTGATCATTACCTGAAATTGTCATCAAGATTGGGTGAAAAAATGTGTGCAGAGATTTCAGGAAACTCGTAGTTTTTTGGAAGCTTGGCAACCCCTTTCCATGAAAGTGATTAGCGCCAGTCTCTGCTTAGTGCTACATCAATAGGAAATAAACCATAGAGATAGAACTTGGAACTACTTTATTGTGTCAAGTTTCAAAGAGGTAGCACAAACCGTGTTTGATTTAGAGTTCCAAAGACATATATCCATACAGGAGAAAACAAAGTGAAAGATAAAAATTAAAACTGTTACTGCCAACGAATGGTTTAAACTAGAAGAAGGAAATTTGGTGAGCCAAGTGGTATTGGGGTACTGATGATTACCTGAAAGTGTCATCAAGATTGGGTGAAAAAATTTGTGCAGAGATTTCAGGAAACTCGTAGTTTTTTGGAAGCTTGGCAACCCATTTCCATGAAAGTGATTTGTGATAGTCTCTGCTTAGGGCTACATCAATAAAAAACAAACCATAGAGATAGAACGTGGAACTACTTTATTGTGTCAAGTTTCAAAGAGCTAGCACAAACGGTGTTTGATTTAGAGTTCCAACAACATGTATCCATATAGGACAAAACAGAGTGAAACCTAAAAATTAAAACTATTACTGCCAACGAATGGTTTAACCTAGAAGAACAAAATTTGTTGAATAAAGTGGGATTGGGGTACTGATCATTACCGGAAAGTGTCATCAAGATTGGGTGAAAAAATATGTGCTGAGATTTCAGGAAACTCGTAGTTTTTTGGAAGCTTGGCAACCCCTTTCCATGAAAGGGATTTGCGCCAGTCTCTGCTTAGGGCTACATCAATAGGAAACAAAAAATAGGGATAGAACTTGGAACTACTTTATTGTGTCAAGTTTCAAAGAGCTAGCACAAACGGTGTTTGATTTAGAGTTCCAACAACATGTATCCATATAGGACAAAACAGAGTGAAACCTAAAAATTAAAACTATTACTGCCAACGAATGGTTTAACCTAGAAGAACAAAATTTGTTGAATAAAGTGGGATTGGGGTACTGATCATTACCGGAAAGTGTCATCAAGATTGGGTGAAAAAATATGTGCTGAGATTTCAGGAAACTCGTAGTTTTTTGGAAGCTTGGCAACCCCTTTCCATGAAAGGGATTTGCGCCAGTCTCTGCTTAGGGCTACATCAATAGGAAACAAAAAATAGGGATAGAACTTGGAACTACTTTATTGTGTCAAGTTTCAAAGTGCTAGCAGAAACCGTGTTTGATTTAGAGTTCCAACTACATGTATCCCTATAGGAGAAAACAGAGTGAAACCTAAAAATTAAAACAGTTACTGCCAACGAATAGTTTTACCTAGAATAATGAAATTTGGTGATCCAAGTGGGATTGGGGTACTGATCATTACCTGAAAGTGTCATCCAGATTGGGAGAAAAAATGTGTGCTGAGATTTCAGGAATCTCATAGTTTTTTGGAAGCTTGGCAACCCATTTCCATGAAAGTGATTTGTGCCAGTCTCTGCTTAGGGCTACGTCAATAGAAAACAAACCATAGAGATAGAACTTGGAACTACTTTATTGTGTCAAGTTTCAAAGAGCTAGCACAATCCGTGTTTGATTTAGAGTTCCAACTACATATATCCATATAGGAGAAAATAGAGTGAAACCTAAAAATTAAAACTGTTACTGCCACAGAACGGTTTGACCTAGAAACGAAATTTGGTGAGCCAAGTGGGATTTTGGTATTGATCATTACCTGAAAGTGTCATCAAATTGGGTGAAAAAATGTGTGCTGAGATTTCACAAAACTCGTAGTTTTTAGGAAGCTTGGCAACCCTTTTCCATGAAAGAGATTTGTGCCAGTCTCTGCTCAGGGCTATATCAATAGGAAACAAACCATAGAGATAGATCTTGGAACTACTTTATTGTGTCAAGTTTCAAAGAGCTAGCACAAACGGTGTTTGATTTAGAGTTCCAACAACATGTGTCCATATAGGACAAAACAGAGTGAAACCTAAAAACTAAAACTATTTCTGGCAACAAACGGTTTAACTTAGAAAAACGAAATTTGGTGAGCCAAGTGGGATTGGGGTGCTGATCATTACCTGAAAGTGTCATCAAGATTGCTTGAAAAAATGTGTGCTGAGATTTCAGGAAACTCGTAGTTTTTTAAAGCTTGGCAATCCCTTACCATGAAAGTGATTGGCGCCAGTCTCTGATTAGGGCTACATCAATAGGAAACAAACCATAGAGATAGAACTTGGAACTACTTTATGGTGTCAAGTTTCAAGGAGCTAGCAGAAACCGTGTTTGATTTAGAGTTACAACTACATGTATCCCTATAGGAGAAAACAGAGTGAAACCTAAAAATTAAAACAGTTACTGCCAACGAATAGTTTTACCTACAATAATGAAATTTGGTGATCCAAGTGGGATTGGGGTACTGATCATTACCTGAAAGTGTCATCCAGATTGGGTGAAAAAATGTGTGCTGAGATTTCAGGAAACTCATAGTTTTTTGGAAGCTTGGCAACCCATTTCCATGAAAGTGATTTGTGCCAGTCTCTGCTTAGGGCTACTTCAATAGAAAACAAACCATAGAGATAGAACTTGGAACTACTTTATTGTGTCAAGTTTCAAAGAGCTAGCACAATCCGTGTTTGATTTAGAGTTCCAACTGCATATATCCATATAGGAGAAAATAGAGTGAAACCTAAAAATTAAAACTGTTACTGCCAAAGAACGGTTTGACCTAGAAACGAAATTTGGTGAGCCAAGTGGGATTTTGGTATTGATCATTACCTGAAAGTGTCATCAAATTGGGTGAAAAAATGTGTGCTGAGATTTCACAAAACTCGTAGTTTTTAGGAAGCTTGGCAACCCTTTTCCATGAAAGAGATTTGTGCCAGTCTCTGCTTAGGGCTATATCAATAGGAAACAAACCATTGAGATAGATCTTGGAACTACTTTATTGTGTCAAGTTTCAAAGAGCTAGCACAAACGGTGTTTGATTTAGAGTTCCAACAACATTTATCCATATTGGACAAAACAGAGTGAAACCTAAAAACTAAAACTATTTCTGGCAACGAACGGTTTAACTTAGAAAAACGAAATTTGGTGAGCCAAGTGGGATTGGGGTGCTGATCATTACCTGAAAGTGTCATCAAGATTGCTTGAAAAAATGTGTGCTGAGATTCCAGGAAACTCGTAGTTTTTTAAAGCTTGGCAATCCCTTACCATGAAAGTGATTGGCACCAGTCTCTGATTAGGGCTACATCAATAGGAAACAAACCATAGAGATAGAACTTGGAACTACTTTATTGTGTCAAGTTTCAAGGAGCTAGCAGAAACCGTGTTTGATTTAGAGTTCCAACTACATGTATCCATATAGGAGAAAAGAGAGTGAAACCTAAAAATTAAAACTGTTACTGCCAAAGAACGGTTTAACCTAGAAACGAAATTTGGTGAGCC